>NC_091064.1:38061370-38769103 GCF_000393655.2 Nicotiana sylvestris
GCTGTACTATTTTTCCCTTGCCGGGATTTTATTATGATTTTACTTATATCCTTGTTGTTATTGCTTGTAATTGTTGTTTGGGTGAGGAAGAGTGTTAAAGCACGAAGGGTGATGTCGTGTATTGTTTTGGTGAGAGAGTGTTAAAGCACGAAGGGTGATGTCGTGTATGACTTTTTGAGGAAGAGTGTAAAAGCACGAAGGGTGATGCCTTGCCGCACGATGTACCATTCTGTGCCGATTATATTAATTTTCATGGTAAGGACGAGAGTAAAAGCACGAAGGGTGATGCCGTGCAAATTATATTGCTTCTTATGGTGAGGACGAGAGTAAAAGCACGAAGGGTGATATCGTGCACTTGTTTGATTTCTGATTCTTGTTGATAGTTGAGTTATGGTGCTCCTTATAATACCTGATGTTCTTCTGTTATTATTTGATTTTTTCCCCTGCAGCATGTTTCTCCCTCCTAACCATAACTGTACATTTCTGCTTTTATTTTCCACTGTATATAATATAACTACATAGGTTTATTCGGTAGTATGGTCCTAGCCTTGTCACTACTTCGCCGGGGTTAGGCTAGGAACTTACAAGCACATGGGGTCGGTTGTGCTGATACTACACTCTGCACTGTGTGCAGATCCCGGAGTAGCAGCTCTCAGATCGTAGCTTTGGGTGGCTGCCTTCAGTCCCGTCAGAGATTTCGAGGTAGTCCTGCAGTCGTCCGCAGGCCTTGGTGTTTTCTCCTATCCTTTTAGTCTGTTTCTTTTATATATTTCAGAGACAATGTTGTAATAAATCTTTCAGACTTTTATTTGTAGTATTCCTAGATAGTTTATGGAATTGTGACACCAGTCTTGGGTAGTTTTGTATGGATTGGTATTGGCATCTTTCTTAAATTATTTTATTTCAGTTTTCTGCTTATTAAATTTTCGTTGTTTATCTAATGTTGGTTATTAACTGTTAAAGGACTAAAATGGGAATAAGGTAAATAATTCAAATGGTTGGCTTGCCTAGCTTTCACTAATAGGCGCCATCACAACTCTCGATGGTGGAAAATCTGGGTCGTGACAAGTTGGTATCAGAGCTCTAGATTAGTTAGGTCTCAAAATTCACAGACAAACTTAGTAGAGTCTGAGGAATTGGTACAGAGACGTCTGTATTTATCCCCTAGAGGCTTTAGAGTTAGGAAAAAACTTCACATCTATTCTTTCCTATCGTGCGGTTTGGTTTCTCAATGCTAATTGAATTTTTACTCTGTTCTTTCATAGATGGCGTGAACATGCGCTTCCTCATCCAATGATCAACATCCTGAGCCCCCAGCAGCAGCTCCCACGAGGGTCAAAGGACGAGGCCGAGGCCGTGCTAGAGGTCGAGGTAGGGGCAGAGCTCAGTCCCGAACAACAACAGCAGTGGCGGAGCCTCAGGCTCACTTTGACGATGAGGTCCCGACCCAGGCAGTTCTGGTGGGCCCAGCTCAGGTCCTAGAAGGGTTCATTGCTACCCCAGTACTTCAGGATGCTATGGTCTGTCTAGTAAGCCTTATGAAGAGTGTCACCCGGACAGGCTTACTTCCTGTAGCACCAGCCGTCTCTCAGGCTGGAGGAGGAGCCCAGACTCCTGCTACTCGCACTCTGGAGTAGATGGCTCCCCAGTTTCAGACTCTAGTAGCTCAGCTAGTTGGAGCAGTTCAGCCGGGTGTGGTAGCTCATACCGGTGATGGAGCAGCTATGTCTGCCGATGTTTTGTGGAGATTGGATAGATTTACCAAGCTCTTGTATACCACTTTCAGCGGTACATCTTCTGAGGATCCCTCGGATTATCTATACAGCTGTCATGAGGTTCTCGGGAACATAGGGATAGTGGAGACCAATGGGGTCGACTTTGCTACTTTCCGCTTGTTTGAATCCGCCAAGACTTGATGGAGAGATTATTATTTGGCTAGACCAGTCGGATCACCAACTTTGACTTGGGAGCATTTTACTCAGCTATTTTTGGAGAAGTTTCTCACTATCACTCAAAGAGAGATCTATCAGAGGTAGTTTGAGCGTCTCCAGCAGGGTTCTATGACTGTCACTCAGTACGAGACCAGGTTCATCGACTTGGCCCGTCATGCTCTTATCATACTTCCCACCGAGAGAGAGAAAGGGGAGGAGGTTTATTGAGGGACTTATTCAGCCTATTCGACTTCAGATGTCTAAGGAGACGGGGAGCGAGATTTCCTTTCAGGATGCAGCCAATGTGGCTCGGAGGGTTGAGATGGTTCTATCATAGGGAGGTGGTCAGGGGTCTGACAAGAGACCTCGTCATTCAGGCAGATTCAGTAGCGCCTCATCTGGAGGCAGGGATTCGTATGGTAGAGGCCATCCTCCTAGGCCTTTTCAGTCAGCACTTTAGGTTTCCTATGGTGCTTCAGGTGGTCGTGGTTCTCATATGCAGTATTCTGATCAGCAGTCCTACAGTGCACCACCAGCTCCTATCAGTGCACCGCTGCTCTAGAGTTTTCAGGGTGGTCATTCAGGTCGCCAGGGTCAGCAGTCTCAGCAGCTGAAGGCTTATTATACCTGTGGTGTTATGGGCCATATTGCTAGATTTTTCCCTCGAGCATCGAGCAGCTCTCAGTAGCAGGGTTCTAGTGCCATAGTTCAAGCACTGAGTGTTCCACAGCCCGCTCAGCTAGCTAGAGGTGGAGGTAGAGGTGCTAGAGGTAGAGGTAGAGGTACTAGAGGTGGAGGTCAGGCCGCTAGAGGTGGAGGCCAACCAACATCAGGTCGTCCTAGAGATGTAGTTCAGAGTGGTGGCCCCCAGCCCCAATGTTATGCTCTTCCAGCCAAACCTGAGGCTGAGGCTTCTGATGCAGTTATCATAGGTACTGTTCTGGTTTGTAGCAGAGATGCTTCAGTTTTATTTGATCCAGGATCTACGTAGTCCTATGTGTCATCTTATTTTGCACCGTATTTGGTCATGCCTGGTGATTCTTTGAGTGCTCCTGTATATGTGTCTACACCGGTGGGTGATTCTATTATGGTAGATCGTGTCCATCGTTCATATATAGTTGTGATTGGGGATCTTGAGACTCGTGTAGATTTGTTACTTCTAGACATGGTTGATTTTGATGTCATATTAGGGATGGACGGGTTATCACCTTACCACGCTATCTTGGATTGTCATGCCAAGACTGTGACCTTAGCCTTCTCGGGTTTACCTCGTTTAAAGTGGAGAGGGACTCCTAGTCATTCTACCCGTAGTGTTATCTCATATATGAAGGTTCGATGTATGGTCGAGAAGGGGTGTTTGGCCTATTTGGCGTATGTTCGTGATTCTAGTGCCGAGGTTCCTTCTATTGATTCTGTGCCTATTGTTCGTGAGTTTCCTGAGGTATTTTCTTTTAGACCTATTGGGTATGCCACCCGACAGGGATATTGACTTCTGCATTGATTTGGCTCCGAGCACTCAGCCCATTTCTATCCCATCGTATCGTATGGCCTTGCCTGAGTTGAAGGAGCAGTTGCAAGACTTGCTTGATAAAGGCTTCATTAGACCTAGTGTCTTGCCTTGGGGTGCGCTAGTGTTGTTTGTCAAAAAGAAGGATGGATCGATAAGGATGTGTATAGATTATCGGCAGTTGAACAAGGTTATAATCAAGAATAAGTATCCGTTGCCGAGGATTGATGATTTGTTTGATCATCTTCAGGGTGACAAGGTATTTTCAAATATTGACTTGAGATCTTGCTACCATCAGTTGAGAATTAGGGCATCTGATGTCCCTAAGACAGCTTTCCGCACTCAGTACGGGCATTATGAGTTCTTGATGATGTCATTCGGGTTGACAAATACCCCAGAAGCTTTTATGGATTTGATGAACCGAGTGTTTGAGCCTTACTTAAATTCATCTATGATAGTCTTCATTGATGATATTTTGATCTATTCCTGCAGCCAGGAGGAGCACGAGCAACATCTTAGAGTGGTTCTTCAGACTTTGAGAGACAATCAGTTGTATGCCAAGTTTTCGAAGTGTCAGTTCTGGTTGAGTTCAGTTGCATTCTTGGGTAATGTTATATCAACAGAGGGTATTTAGGTAGATCCGAAGAAGATAGAGGCAGTCAAGAATTGGCCTAGACCAACATCAGCTACAGAGATCCGGAGCTTCTTGGGATTGTCTGGCTATTATTGTCGGTTTGTGGAGGGATTTTCATCTATTGCAGCTCCGATAAGCAGGTTGACCCAGAAGGGTGGCCAATTCAGGTGGTCGGACGAGTGTGAGGCGAGCTTTCAGAAGCTCAAGACAGCTTTGACTACGGTACCGGTGTTGGTTTTGCCCACAGGTTTAGGGCCATATATAGTTTATTGTGATGCATCTCGTATTAGGCTTGGTGCGGTGTTGATGTAGGATGGCAAGGTCATTGCTTATGCTTTGTTTCAGTTGAAGATTTATGAGAAGAATTATCCAGTTCATGATTTGGAGTTAGCAGCCATTGTTCACGCGTTGAAGATTTGGAGGCATTATCTATATGGCGTGTCATGTGAGGTGTTCACCGATCACAAGAGTTTGTAGTACTTGTTCAAGCAGAAGGAGCTAAATTTGAGGCAGAGAAGGTGGTTGGAGCTAATAAAGGACTATGATATCACTATCTTATATCGTTCAAAGGCCATTGTGGTGGCCGATGCTTTAGGTAGGAAGTCAGCCAGTATGGGCAGTCTTGCGTATATTCCGATCAGTGAGAGACCGCTTGCTTTGAATGTTTAGGCTTTGGCCAATCAGTTCGTGAGGTTGGATGTTTCTGAGCTCAACTGGGTATTAGCTTGCACAGTCGCTCGTTCTTCTTTATTAGAGCGTATCCGAGATCAGCAGTATGATGATCCTTATTTGTGTGTCCTTAGGGACACGGTGCAACATGGAGGTGCCAAGAAAGTTACATTAGGAGATGATGGAGTTTTGAGGCTGCGGCGTCGAGTTTGTGTGCCTAATGTGGACGGACTTCGAGAGTTTATTTTAGAAGAGGCTCATAGTTCCCGGTACTCTATCCATCCGGGCGTCGCTAAGATGTATCAGGATTTGCGGCAGCATTATTGGTGGAGGAGGATGAAGAAGGATATTGTTGCATATGTGGCTTGGTGTTTGAATTGTCAGCAGGTAAAGTATGAGCATCAGAGACCTGGTGGTTTGTTTCAGAAGATCGATATTCCTGAGTGGAAGTGGGAGCAGATCACTATGGATTTCGTTGTTGGACTCCCACAAACTCGGAAGAAGTTTGACGCAGTGTGGGTTATTGTTGATAGGCTAACCAAGTTAGCGCATTTCATTCCTGTGGCAGTATCCTATTCTTCCGAGAGGTTAGCTGAGAACTACATCTGGGAGATTGTTCGTCTTCATGGTGTGCCCGTGTCTATCATATTGAACCGAGGTACGCATTTTACCTCACATTTCTGGAAGGTAGTTCAGTGAGAGTTGGGCACACAGGTCGAGTTGAGCACAACATTTCATCCTCAGACGGACGGGCAGTCCGAGCGTACTATTCAGATTTTGGAGGATAAGCTTCGAGCTTGTGTTATTGACTTTGGAGGCTCGTGGGATCAGTTTTTGCCTTTAGAAGAGTTTGCCTACAACAACAACTACCAGTCGAGTATCCAGATGGCTCCTTATAAGGCTTTGTATGGTAAGCGGTGTCGGTCGCCGGTTGGATGGTTCGAGCTAGGAGAGGCTCAGTTGTTGGGTATGGATCTTGTACAGGATGCCTTGGACAAGGTCGGGATCATTCAGGATAGGCTTTGTATAGCTCAATCCAGGCAAAATAGTTATACCGACCGTAAGGTTCGTGATTTGGCATTCATGGTCGGTGAGCGGGTATTGCTTCGGGTGTTGTCTATGAAGGGCGTGATGAGATTTGGAACGAAGGGTAAGCTTAGCCCTAGGTTTATTGGCCCGTTTGAGATTCTTGATCGAGTGGGATAGATAGCTTACAGACTTGCATTGCTGCCAAGCTTATCAGTCGTGCATCAAGTGTTTCATGTATCCATGCTTCGAAAGTATCACGGCGATCCATCCCACGTGTTATATTTTAGCACTGTCCAGTTGGACAAGGAATTTTCCTATGAGGAGGAGCCGATAGCTATTCTAGACCGGCAGGTTCGTCAGTTGAGATCAAAGAGTTTTCCTTCTGTTTGTGTTCAGTAGAGAGGTCAGCTTGTTGAGGCATCATCCTGGGAGTCCGAGTCCGATATGCGGAGCTGTTATCCCCATCTTTTCCCCGACTCAGGTACTACCTTCTTATGTCCGTTCGAGGATGAACGATTGTTTTAGAGGTGGAGAATGTGATGACCCTTTTGAGCCATCACTTGTTTTAGAAATAAATTCTGTGTTCTGAGGGTTAAAAACCTCTTTCTGTCTCAATTCGATTTGCATGCATAGTCCGGGCGTGTATCCGGAAAGCCATTATGTGAAAATATGTGAAAAATGAAAAATTTTGCCTTTAAAATGAATTTAAGTTGACTTCGGTCAACATTTTAGGTAAATGGACCTGGACCCATGATTTGATGGTCCCGGAGGATCCGTAGGAAAATATGGGACTTGAGCGTATGTCCGGAATCGAATTCCGAGGTCCCAAGCCTGAGAAATGAATTTTTGAAGAAAATTATTTTTTGGAATATATATGAGTTTTTGGAAATGAGAAATATTTGGAATTTGATTGTATTGGACCCGTATTTTGGTTCTGGAGCCTAGTACGGGTCTTGTATGTGATTTAAGTCGAGCCTGTAAAGTTTGGTAAGAAACGGAGCTCATATGACGTGATTCGGAACCGTAGTTGTAAAATTTGAATCTTTGAAAGTTCTTGATATTTTCTTTGATTTTTATGCTAAATTCATAGTTGTTGATGTTATTTTGGTGATTTGATTACACGAGCAAGACCGTATGTTTTTAGGTTAGTGTGCATGTTTGGTTTGCAGCCCCGAGGGCTCGGATGAGTTTTGGATAGGCCACAGAGTAAAATTTGGACTTAGGAGTTGCTGATATGTTACAGGCCTGCACGCTTCGCATTGGCTCGCAAATGCGAGCAATGTGTCGCAAATGCGAATAGTGGCCTGGGCTGCCTTGGTCGCAAATGCGAAGTAATTGTCGCAAATGCGAAGCAGTATCACAAATGCGAAAAGGACTGGATTCCTCAGGGTTCGCAAATGCGAACCCCTATTCGCAAATGCAAAGGTAGCGGTCTTCTGAAGGGTTCGCAATTACGAACCCCGGTCGCAAATGCGACATCTACGACCTGCAAACTCATAACTTAGATGCATTTCAACCATTTTTCAAACCCTTTCAAAACATAAACTCTCTTGGGCGATTTTCCAAAGACAACTTCTCTTCCAAATCGATTGTAAGTCATTTCTAGCTCGTTTTCCTTAATCTTTAACCTCTTTTCACGTGATTTCAACTCAAAATCAATGATTTTCATGGGTGTTTTGGGTATAACCTAGGTTTTTCAAATTTTGGGGATTTGGACCTCGATTTGAGGTGCAATTTCAAAACAAATTATATATTTGGGTTTGTGGGAGAATGGGTAATCGGGTTTTGGTTCGAACCTCGTGGTTTGACCATGTGGGCCCGGGGGCGAATTTTGACTTTTTGGGAAAAACTTTAGAAAACTTTTTTTCATGCATTGGAATTGATTCATTTAGAATTTATTGATATAGTTAAGTAACTTCTGACTAGATACGAGCGAATTGGTGGTGGAATCAAGAGGTAAAGCGATAGTTGAGACTTGAATTATGTCGTGGCATCGAGGTAAGTGTTTGGTCTAACCTTAGCATGAGGGATTAGGAGTTGAGTCTTATTTGCTATGTGTTAATTGTTAAATATTGTGTATAGGCATGGTGACGAATATCTATACGTTGGTGTCAAGCATGCTCGTGAGTCTTATAATATGATTAGTGTGACTCCATTTCGTGTTGTTCATGCTCTATATGATGATTTCTATTGAGGAATACGACTTGTGGAAGTATTATTGTTAATTGAACACGGTAGAGCGTTGGCTGAAGTTGAGAATTGAATTGTTGAACATTGTAGAGCATTGGCTCAAGTTAAGAATTGAATTGTTGAACATTATAGAGCTTTGGCTGAAGTTGCGAATTGAGTTGTAAAGTAAATGTGAAAAAGAAAAGAAAAGAGAGGATCATGATATTGTCTCCCTTGCTGGGATGTTATTATTTTAATATTGTTTCCCTTGTCGGGATTTGATTATTGTACTATTGTTCCCTTGCCGGGATTTTATTATGATTTTACTTATTTCCTTGCCCTTATTGCTTGTGATTGTTGTTTGGGTGAGGAACAGTATTAAAGCACGAAGGGTGATGCCGTGTATTGTTTTGGTGAGAGTGTGTTAAAGCATGAAGGGAGATGCCGTGTATTATTTTTGTGAGGAAGAGTGTAAAAGTACGAAGGGTGATGTCGTGCCGTATAATTTACCATTCCGTGCCGATTATATTGATTTTCATGGTAAGGACGAGAGTAAAAGCACGAAGGGTGATGCCGTGCAGATTATATTGCTTCTTATGGTGAGGAAGAGAGTAAAAGCACGAAGGGTGATGTCGTGCACTTGTTTGATTTCTGATTCTTGTTGATAGTTGAGTTATGGTGTTCCTTATAATTACCTGATGTTCTTATGTTATTATTTGATGTTTTCCCCTGCAGCATGTTTCCCTCCCAACCATAACTGTACATTTCTGCTTTTATTTTCTGCTTTATATGATATAACTGCACAGGTTTATTCAGTAGTCTGGTCCTAGCCTCGTCACTACTTCGTCGGGGCTAGGCTAGGCACTTACCAGCACATGGGGACGGTTGTGCTGATACTACACTCTGCACTGTGTGCAGATCCCGGAGTAGCAGCTTTCAGACCGTAGCTTTGGGTGGCTGCCTTCAGTCCAGTCGGAGATTCTGATGTAGTCCTGCAGGCGTCCACAAACCTTGGCGTCTTCTCCTATCTTTTTAGTTTGTTTCTTTTATATATTTCAGAGACAGTGTTGTAATAAATCTTTCAGACTTTTATTTGTATTATTCCTAGATAGTCTGTGGAATTGTGATACCAGTCTTGGGTAGTTTTTGTATGGATTGGTATTGGCATCTTTCTAAAATTATTTCGTTTTAGTTTTCCCCTTATTAAATTTTCGTTGTTTATCTAATGTAGGTTATTAATTGTTAAAGGACTAAAATGAGAAAAAGGTAAATAATTTAAATGGTTGGCTTGTCTAGCTTTCACTAGTAGGCGTCATCACGACTCCCGAGGGTGAAAAATCCGGGTCGTGACAACTAAATAGGATATTCATATTTTCAAAATTAAATAACTATGGTGGTCTTAGTGAAAAAATAAAGTTGGAGAAGAAGCATAAGAATGGAAGGATAAAAGCATCAATCGCGACGTATATAAAACCAAAAAAGCTTATTTTAGTAACAGAATCAAAAGAACAAAAAGTGAATATTGTTATAAATGAGTTGAATGCATGTGAGTGAGGTGAATGCATTTGTATGTCCATTTAATGTACTTTGTATTCGTGTACTCAATTAAGAAGTACATTAACGTATAACTAGTGAATGAATTTGTACATTTGTAAATAGGGAACTTTTGACCCTATGAAAGATATACCAAGAAAAGAAATAACAAAATATTCTCCCTCATATTTATTTTGTCTCAATTAGTATATTATTCTATTGACAGAAAAAAGGCAAGAGATGAACAATCAAGATGAATACAATCACACAGAGGTGATATAAGTAGACTAAGGACTCAGTAAAACCTATTCGAAGCATGGTAACCACAGAAACTTAACAAGAATCGAGTAGTCATGCTAACACATAGAACCAAAAAAAAAAGAAGATCTAGAAAATTAGGGCTCTTAACATAGGCGAGTTGAAAAGCAGTAAGAACATAGAATCAGGCAAGATATGCAAAGAAAGAGGTTTAAACATAAAGAAAGCTCAGTTTAAACAAGTGTAGAAGAAACTCTGAGAAACCCTAACTTTAAAGAAAGTAAAAACGGCTTAAAGTTGATGATTTTTCAAAAAGAAGTTTGAGAATAGTGTAAACCATAGAAAGAAACAGACTTAAATCATTAAAAAGAGCACAAATCTGAGAGATAAAAATGAAAGTTAGGGTTTCAAAGGAAACCCAAATAGAAACGGAAGAACCTACTATAAACTTCAAAGATCGTAACAAATATGGTGTGATTTTGCCCAAAATCACACCGGAGAAGCCATGAACAAACAAAACAACAACCCCAGATATAAGTCGGCATGTACCAGGGCCCTTGAAGGCCTCAGAGATGATGAGTAAGGCGATGGAGGAACCATTGGAGGCTTGGGGTTGAAAGATAATCGCCGTAGATGGCCGGAGAGGGATGCGGTGGTTGAAGAAGGCTAGGGTTAGGTTGAGAGAAGAGAGAAGACCAGAGAATTCAAAGGCGGCATGTTTGGAAAAGTGATTAGGGTTAGGGGGGTCATTTGGAATTAAAAATGAAAGAAAAAATGTGGGCCGTTGATCTTTTAGATCAACGGCCAGGATCTGATGGGTTCTAGGTCGGGTAGGAAGTGTTTGGGGCATGGGTCAGGTTATTTAATAGGAAATTGGGCTGGAGAGTGGTCATTTTATGTACCAAAATGATTTAGTATATGTATTTATCATTTTAAAAATATTAGATACCAATTTTACGCATATAAAAAGTAATTATACATTAAATGGGCTAACTTTGCAATTATATGCAATTTAGCTTAAACAATACCAAATGCAATTATAAAAATACATAAAAAATATATTTATCATGTTTTGGTATAATTATAGAAATTAAATGAATAAATCATCATAACGATAATTTTAGAAATAATTATTGGGGATTTTGTAAATAAAATGGGAGAAAATAAATCAATTTTAAACCCTTAAAATTGTGGGAAAAATTATAAAAACCATGTACATGCTTATATATGCATATATATGCTATTTGAAGGTATTTATGCATATTTAAGAATATATAGGGAAAAATTGGGTATCAACAGCTGCCTCTCTTTACCCGGGAAGGATGAAAGAGTTTTTGGGTAAAAAAATGATGGCCGATTTTGACCAAATGGGATGTTTTGAAAGACAGAGGCCGAACTCTAGTTTTCGAGTTGCCTACATATCCCTGGTTTTACAGGAATCAGGCCATGTGTAGTTGTGGATTCATCCGCGGAGTATGCCGATAAAATTATTGTAAGAATGGACACGATATGTGAAAGCGGATACGATGAGCGGTTAAGGCTCGGGACGGTTAGAGGGAACTTGGAGTGAGATCGATCCTGCTAGGATAGCGGTTGCTTGCTGGTTACCTGCAGATAAAAGATGCTACAAACGTATTTGTAAAAATTTAAACATGATGCAAATTCCCTTTGGACCATGAAGGTTGTCTTTGGACGGTTAAAAATGACGTCCTTGGACCATGACGTCCTGGGCCAATAATTGTTTAGTGAGGGATTCGCAGGCCATGAAATGATGTTCTCGGGCCATTATAATGGTGCCTCCGAACCACGACGCCTTCGAATAATGATATGCAAATTTGAGAGATCCTCAGGTCATGGCATAGTGTCTTCCGGCTATGAGGATGGTGCCTTTAGACTATGATTCCTTTGGACAAATTGGCGATGTTTCAGCCCATAATATGCAATAATATGATGTAACAAGACAAGGCTTAGTCTTGCACAGTGGAGGGAAGAGCTTAGCCCGATTGAAAAGCAAGTAGATAGTAGTAGAAAATAGAGCAATATCTGTGCAAAGAGGGACAATGCTTAGTCCCGTGCAAGTGAGGAGGCAAGGATTAGCCTTATGCAAATGGGGAGGCAAGGATTAGCCTCGTGCAAATATGGAGTCAAGGACTAGACTCATGCAAATGTGGAGTCAAGGATTAGCCTCATCCACATATGAAGTCAGGGTTTAGACACATGCAAGTATGGAGTCAAGGATTAGACTCATGCAAAAGGGAGGCAGGGCTTAGCCTTATGCAAATATGGAGTCCGGAATTAGACTCATGCAACTATGGAGACAAAGATTAGCCTCATGCAAATGTGTGGGGGGGGAGGGGGGACAAGGATGCAAATATGGAGCCCAGGATTAGACTCATGCAAATATGGAGTCATGGATTAGACTCATGCAAGATGTAGTCAAGGATTTGACTCATGCAAATGTAGAGTCAGAGATTAGACTCATGCAAAAGGGAGGCAGGGCTTAGCCTTATGCAAATATAGAGTCCAGGATTAGACTCATGCAAGATTGGAGACAGGGCTTAGTCTCATCCAGAGAGAAGGCAGTGCTTAGCCTTATGCAAATATGGAGGTAGAGCTTAACCTCATGTAAGATAAGGCAATGCTTAGCCTTATGCAAATATGGAGGTAGAGCTTAACCTCATGCAAGAGAAGGCAGTGCTTAGCCTTATGCAAATATTGAGTCAGGGATTAGACTCATGCAAGATTGGAGACAGGGCTTCGTCTCATGCAGAGAGAAGGCAGTGCTTAGACTTATGCAAATATTGAGGTAGAGCTTAACCTCATGCAAAGAAAAGGCAGTGCTTAGCCTTATGCAAATATGGAGTCCAGGATTAGACTCATGCAAAATTGGAGACAGATCTTAGTCTCATGCAAATGGAAGGCAATGCTTAGCCTTATGCAGATATGGAGTCAGGGATTAGACTCATGCAAGATTGGAGAAAGAGCTTAGTTTCATGCAAATGTGGAGTCAGAGATTAGACTCATGCAAATGTGGAGTCAGAAATTAGATTCATGAAAATGTGGAGTCAAGGATTAGACTCATGCAAATGTGAAGTCAGAGATTAGACTCATACAAATGTGAAGTCAGAGATTAGACTCATGCAAAGAGAGAATAGCAGATAAGGGTAGAGTATGTCTTAGCTAGGATATGTTCATTGTCTGATGGCCGAATGGATGAGGAATTTGCTTTGTCTATATATGTTTTGCGAATGCTACCGTTACATCAAATGTGCCTACGTTCAAAGAAAAATCGTAAGTTTTATGAGAGGAGTTTGGGTCTTGCTTCGTCTACCGGCCTTGCGCTGCTTCAGTCTGGAAGCCCCCCTTCGAGTTCCCCTAGGTAGCACCTGACCGTTATAAAAAATAGAATTTTCGAAAAATATGCATTCATTGATAAAATACAGTCATTTTGGAAGCGCATTGATATATCAAGTAGTTTTTGATGAACTAGCGATAGTGGCACATTTCAAAGGCATTGCAGCTCTTTTATGTTGGAATTTTAAGGGTCCTCCTCAAAATTTTGCCCCAGTTTGGTAGATGATTTTTAACTTCTTGTGGATGGCGGACCCTGCTGAGTCTTCTTCGGAATTTTGAGAATCCTTCTCAAAATTCTGGCCCAGTTCTTGATTGATTATTGACTTCCTGGCATGTGATAGTTCTGGCTGGACTTGCTCCAGAATTTTGAGGACCCCCTTCAAAATTCTGCCCCTATTTCTGATTTTTTGGGGGAAATGAAAATTTTATTATGATATGACCGAACCCATAAGGCTGCCTACGTATCCCCTCTTAAACGGGAATCAGGTCAAGCATAGTTCAATTACATCAGAAAAGAAATGTGAAATGATCTAGGCATAGTATCTCTTGACTGCGTCTGAATTGATTGGTTTAAGCCAGATTCTCCATCCATTTCTACAAGTATGAGTGGTCCTCCTATCAGGACCCTGTGAACCATGTACGGTCCTTGCCAGTTGGGAGAGAATTTCCCTCTGGCTTCATCTTGATGCGGGAAGAGTTTCTTCAATACCATCTGCCCTGGTGCGAACTGTCTTGGTTTGACTCTTTTGTTGAAGGATATGAACATTCTGTTCTGATAAAGTTGGCTGTGACACACTACGTTCATTCTCTTTCCATCGATAAGGGCCAATTGTTCAAAGAGGCTTCTTATCCATTCTGCCCCGGTTGACGTGCGAATTGTAGTGCGGTACCCTAACAGACCAAAGGGTAACTTCTCATGCCGCTGCTTGTGATTCTCTACCATTTTTCTTAGTATCTTCTTAATGTTTTTGTTGGCGGCTTCTACGGCTCCATTCATCTAAGGTCTATAGGCGGTGGAATTCTTGTGCTTGATTTTGAAAGTTTCACATATAGCTTTCATCAGTTCACTATTGAGGTTGGTGGCATTGTCAGTAATAATGGACTCAGGAACTCTGAATCAGCACACAATATGATCCTTGACAAAATCTGCGACGAATTTCTTGGTTACAGCTTTGTAAGATGCAGCCTCTACCCATTTTGTAAAGTAATCAATGGCTACCAGAATAAACCGGTGTCCGTTTGAACCAGTGGGCTCAATTGGACCAATAACATCCATTCCCCAGGCGGCGAATGGCCAAGGTGAGCTTGTTGCATTGAGCTCGTTTGGCGGCACTTTTATCATGTCGGCATGCACTTGACACTAAAAGCATTTACGGACATACTGAATACAATCCATCTCCATGGTCATCCAGAAGTAACCTGCCCTGAGTATTTTCTTGTCCAGAACAAGCCATTCATATACGGACCGCAGGTCCCAGCATGCACATCCTCAAGTAGCTTAGAAGCTTTATTTGCATCGACACACCTTAGTTAACCCAAATCCGGAGTTCTCTTGTGCAAGTTCCCTCCGCTGTGGAAGAAGTGATTTGACAATCTCCGGAGCGTGCATTTCTGAGTGTGATTTACATTCTCCGGATATTCTCCTTTTGATAAGTACTCATTAATGTGATGGAACCAAGGTTTTTCATCTGCTTCGTCCTCGATATGAGCATAATATGTCGGCTGATTACGGATCCTCACCGGGATGGGATCTATATAGTTCTTATCTAGATGTTGTATCATAGATGACAAAGTGGCTAATGCGTCGGCAAACTCCTCTGAATTCTGGGCACATGTTGGAATTCTATCTTTGTTAACCTCCTTTTCAATTCCTGCACATGGTGCAGATATGGAAATATCTTGGAATTCTTGGTAGCCCATTCTTCTTGTACCTAGTGCATAAGCAAATCTAAATCACCGATCACCAACAGCTCCTAAATGTTCATGTCGACTGCCATGTTGAGCCCTAGTATACAGGCTTCGTACTCTGTCATATTGTTGGTGCATGGAAATATGAGTTTAGCATATACGGGATAATGCTGACCCGTTTATGAAACCAAAACTGCTCCAATGCCTACTCCTTTGAAAATTGCGGCTCCATCGAAGAACATCCTCTAACTGTCATATGCTTCAGTAATGTCTTCTCCTACGAATGATACTTCTTCATCAGAAAAATAGGTTTTCAAGGGTTCGTATTCTCCTCCTACTGGATTTTCAGCGAGGTGATCTGCCAATGTTTGTCCCTTGACTGCCTTTTGAGTTACATAGACGATGTCGAACTCACACAGTAGTATCTGCCATTTAGCCAACTTCCTAGTAGGCATGGGTTTCTAAAATATGTACTTCAGGGGATCCATCCTGGATATGAGGTATGTAGTGTAGGCACAGAAATAATGCCTCAATTTCTGGGCTGTCCAGGTCAGAGCACAGCAAGTGCGTTCAAGCAGAGAATACCGTGCTTCATAAGGTGTGAATTTCTTACTCAGCTAATATATGGCTTGCTCCTTTCTTCCTGTCTCATCATGTTGTCCTAAAACACAACCAAAGGCTCCATCTAACATGGATAGATAAAGTAACAAAGGTCGTCCTGGTTCTGGCGGGACTAGAATTGGTGGTGTGGATAGGTACTCCTTGATCTTGTCAAAAGCCTCTGACAATCCTCGGTCCAACTTGTCTCGGCATCCTTCCTCAGCATCTTGAAGATGGGTTCACATATTACTGTGGACTGTGCTATAAATCGTCTGATGTAGTTGAGCCGTCCCAGGAAGCTTATCACGTCCTTTTTGCTTTTAGGCGGTGGTAACTCCTGAATAGCTTTGACTTTAGTTGGATCTAGATCGATCCGTTGGCGACTGACAAAGAATCCCAATAACTTTCCTGCAGGAACCCCGAATGTACATTTTACGGGGATCAACTTCAAAATGTATCTCCTGAGCCTGTCGAAGAATTTTCTCAAGTCTGCTATGTGATCTGCGGCCCTTTTGGATTTGATAATGACGTCGTCCACATATACCTCTATTTCCTTGTGTATCATATCATGAAAGATGGTTGTCATGGCCCTCATGTAAGTAACCCCAGTATTCTTCAAACCGAATGGAATCATCTTGTAATAGTATACATCCCAAGGCATAATAAAAGTTGTCTTCTCGGCATCTTCTTCATCCATCCAGATCTGGTGATAGCCTGCGAAGCAATCTACAAAGGATTGGAGTTCATGCTTGGCGCAGTTATCAATAAGGATGTGTATATTTGGCAGTGGGAAGTCGTCTTTGGGACTTTCTATGTTTAAATCCCGATAATCAACACATACTGGGATCTTCCCATCTTTCTTCGGAACTGGCACAATGTTAGCTAACCAGGTTGGGTACTCAACCACCCTGAGAACTTTAGCTTTGATCTGCTTGGTAACTTCCTCCTTGATTTTCAAACTCATGTCCGGTTTGAATTTTCTGAGTTTCTACTTGACTGGCGGACACATGGGGTTAGTAGGCAACTTGTGAGCCACTATAGAAGTGCTCAAACCAGTCATGTCGTATGACGACCATGCAAAGATGTCCTCATATTCCTTTAGAAAACGAATGTATTCTTCCTTCTCTGTTGGCGACAAGTGTATGTTGGTGCGGGTCTCTTTGACGGTCGCGGCATCTCTCAAATTTACTGCTTCTGTTTCGTCCAAGTTGGATTTAGGTTGTTTTCAAAATTCTCAACTTCTCTGACAATTTCCTGGGGTAACTCATCTTTTTCCTCTGAGTCACTATTCCTATGTTGCGTTGCCTCATTACATGTCACAGTCACTGGTTCATCATGAAAAGTAATAATAACACTGTAGAAGTGAGAAGTATAAAAATAGCAATGAATAATGATAAAGGATAAATGCATTTGATTAAAACTGAGAAAATTATTACAAACAAAGCTTGACTCGGTGGATCGAGCATCTATTTTGAAACAAAGAAATCTTAAAACAAAAACTGCTAAAAAATTTAAAAGCCTAGAATGGCTATAAATTCTGCCAAGCTACCTAGGGACTCGGCGGGCTCGAAAATGGTGTGGCGATCCAGTTTCTAAGAACAACTCCCTTTGCCGGGCTCGGGATGGTGTGGCGGTCCAGTTTCTGAGAATAGCTCCCTTTGCCGCAGTCTGAATAGTGAGGCCTTCTTCCTCATCCTCCTCAATTATGGCACAATAGTCCATGTCCTCGTCTTCCAAGAACAGATCCTTTAGCCCAGCTAGCGCTTCTTCATCTGCAGTTCCCCATATTGTGTCAGCCTGATGGAAAGCTTATTCTAAATGGGGTACCGGTTGCTCAAGAGGGTAGTATGGTCCACGCCATGGAGGCGACCACTCCATGTACTCTTGCCATGTATACTAGTATTGGAGCCCAAAGGTGGTACCATGGTTTTTCAGCCGTATCAGCTTGGTGATACCCTAGAGGTTCTTTCCCAACCCTTTGTCGGGTTCATATCCGAACCATGATAGTATGCTTTTTATTTTGTTACTCCACCACTTATCCTTCTCGACGGCATTGACCCATTCAATGTGATGATTAGTTTCCCCTCCTAGCCTCATTCTATGTCCAATGGTCGGAATGGTTTGACTAGTACATATGGGTTACTCTCATCTCCATGAATGATTACCTCCTGACGGTTCCATTTAAATTTTACGACTTGATGTAGTGTGGAGGGCATGGCTCCAGTAGCATGGATCCATGGGCGGCCCAACAAAATATTATATGAGGTTGGTATGTCAAGCCCTTGGAATTCAACATCGAACCAAGTTGGTCCCATCTGCAAGCAAAGGTTGATTTCCCCGATCTTGGCCCTCTAGGACCTATCAAAAGCCTTCACATTCATGCTTTCAGTCCGTACTTCGTGGAAACCTTTGTCCAACCTTTTCAGGGTGTCAATAGACAAATATTTAAATTCAAACCTCTATTAACCAGAACCCTGGCAATGAACCTGTCTTCAAATTGTACTATAATATGCAATGCTCGATTATGATTCAGACCTTTGGGCGGAAACTCATCTTCGTGGAAGATAATCTTATGGATCTGCAGCACCTGATCGACCATGTTGGCCATTTATCCACCAGTGATATTGTTGGGTACATAAGCCTCGCTTAGTACTTTCATCAAGGCGTTCTTGGGTGCCTCTGAATTCTGTAATAGCGAAAGGATAGATATCTGAGCAGGGACTTTGTTCAGGTGATCAACAACAGAATACTATTTTGCATGTACTTTCCTCCCTAGGTCATCCGACTCGGTCTCAATAACAGGCTGCCTAGCAGTGGCATCCTTACTTGAACCTCCCAGGTGTTCAGGTTTGTGAACTCTTCCAGTTCTAGTCATTCCTTGTGCGGCGTCAGATTCTTCTATGTTAGTCTTTCCTTTTCGCCGAGCCTCGGCTACATAATCCCAGGGTATCGCTTTTAAGTTGAATGGGGATGTGGTTGACACCGTCACAGTAAAAGGTGTGATCACTTCTACTTTAAATGGAGTGGAGGTGGCTGCGGGTGGAGCTACTTCCACCTTGAATGGAACTGATGTAGTTACATTAACGTCAATAGGTGCCTGAGTCTGAACCACAATAGGAGTAAGTGTAACTGCAACCTTAAAGTCATCGCCTTCTCGGATAAGCCTGATTGACCCCTCAGGGTCCCATTCCTCATTTCTTTCTATAACATGTACACCGTCCCCTCTATGATCAGGGAGGGGACTGTTGCGGACATAAGTGCGACTTCTTTCGCTTGTATGACCTTGTTGTCAATGAGTGACTGGATCTTATCCTTCAATGTTCAACACTCAACAGTGGTGTGCCTTTTCATATCGGTGGTATGCGCAGGCTTTGTTCGGATTAACCCATTGGGATGGATTTTTTAGTGCCACAGTGGGAATAGGAGTGACGAAACCTATGGCTTTTAACCTTTCATAAAATTGGTCGATGGGCTCAACAATGGCGGTGTATTGTCTGGGTGGCTTGCGGTCGAAGTTGGGTCTTGGTCTTGGATAATTTTGGCGAGTTGGTGGTGATTGGAAGTGGGATGGTTGGGAATTGTAGGTATGATGGACAGCGGCTGGTTGGGAATATCTGGGAGATGAAGGTTGATATGTAGGTGGCGATGCTTGATATGTGGGTGGAGGTGTTTGATATGTGAGAGGAGTTTTTGGGCCCTGGGCCACCATTACTACCCCAACATCTCTCTTCTTTGATATGCCACCTGATTGGAGTGCCTTATTCATGGCCTGCAGTGCCTCGAAATTTGTTACCATCCCGCTCATAATTCCTTCCTCGATCCTTTCCTCGAGCTGATGATATCAGAGAATTTGTGATTTTCGATGACCATCAGTCTCTCATAATATTGTGGGTCTTGTGCCCTGACAAAGAATTTATTCATCTGTTTTTCATCCAAAGCGGGTCTGACCTTGGCGGCTTCCGACCTCCAACGAGTAGCATATTCGCAAAAATTCTCAGTAGGTTTCTTCTTGAGGTTCTGAATGTAGAAGACATCAGGTGCATTTTCTGTGTTGAACCTGAACCGGTCCATAAAATTTGACGCCATGCTTACCCAATTGGACCATTTCTTTGGATTCTGGCTGATATACCAAAACAAAGCATCCCCATTAAGGCTCCTCATAAAGAGCCTCATTCGAATCTTTTCATCTTTTCTAACCCCGACAAGCTTGTCGAAGTAAGTCCTTAGGTGAACACTGGGATCACCTATACCATCGAACATTTCGAATTTGGAAGGTTTGTACTCTTCTGGCAATTCCACATCAGGTTGTATGCAGAGATCTTCATAGTTCAAACCTTTTATTCCTCCATCGCCTTCAATACCTTGAACTCGGCTTGTTAGCTTCTTGAGTTCTTCGGCCATGTTCTTAATAAGCAAGTCCTTTTCGGAGCATTCCGGTGCACAAGAGATTGGCTGGGTAGAATGTAGTATAGTTTCCACGTATATGGGGTTGCTTTGATGGGTGCCAGGGACTTGAGTATAGTGATGGCCATTGGTGGAGTTTTGTGGATCGGGAATGAGTGGTGGTGTATTTTGGGGAGTGTGGTAAGTGGTGGTTGGTTGGTACAGGATTGGTTGATGATGATATTGTGGTGGAGTTGGTACTGGAAGCGGATTGATGTTTTGGGGTGGAGTTGCGTATTGATTTGGTATAGTAGGATTTTGTGGCTGTTGGTTTTGTGTGTTCTGAGGAGGTGTTTGGTTCTTTGTGTTCTGTTGGTGGATATCAGGGACATTGAGGGTGAGTGACAAATTTTCCAAATTGCGGACCTGCTCAAGTTCTCCATGCAGTTCTAGTGTCTTTTGTTCCAGTCTCAAAACCAGGTCATTCGGGGCCAGAGTATTACGGCCATCGGAAGTCTCTGCGTTCTCACTGTTTTTCTTTTGTATTCCACTTAAGTCATCCATCTTTGCTTTCCCTCTGCTTTTTGTGTTGCTTGGAGGAGGGGGAGGGGGAGGGCCTCTAGATCTGGTATGATATGCTGATAAGGCCAGTATGAGAGAACCAACCTAAGGGGATGAGAATAATAATAGAAATAAACAAAAACAAAAAGGTAACAAGTTAGTGAGGATTCTGAAATGCTTGTAGTATTTAAACACATATTGCGAAATATAAACTCGTATCCTAATTTTGGAGCCTCGTTGTGCCCGAGGTAGGCCTAGCAACAAATAAATTTGGAGAACTTCAAATGCCAATAAATGCTTTATTTCATAATATAAATGTAGACGAATCCAAAAACGACACTAACATAATAATAAAACAAGTCGCTACAGGCACTTGGCCTTATTACATTTTAAGAAAAGCAAGTAAATCTAATCTATTTGGTCCCAGAAGGACCTTCCCCAGATTAGATCTTCCGTACTCCGTCAAACAGATCTCCCAGCTCGCGCAGTCCCAGCAACAAGTAAGCTCGGGCCATATGTTCTCCCTCAACTCCCTCAGCATTCTGGCAGTTTTCAATCCTTTTTATGACTTTGCCCTCCAGCTCTACTATTCCTCGCTCCAGATATTCCAGTTTCCTGTGTGAAGTGACTGCCATCTCTTCTCATTCCTCAATCAACCTCACGTTCCTCTCATGTATTTCCCGATGCTCATTCTCAGAGTCGTGGACCCTCTTGCGCATCCTGTTGTATTTCACTTGGGCTTCAGCTTCCTTGTCTATGATTCTATTCCCTCGACCAGTCCTTAGTGTCACCGTTCCTTTCAGATTGTCCCCCAACCATGCTGGGTAGAGAGGCTTGCACCCCGCATGATATCTATCTGGCTCAATAGTGCTTTTCTCCACAATGATTTTGCAGTGCTACATGTGCTGAGCTTGGCACTTGTAAGGTATGTCGTCGTCTTGGAAATCCGCCCTAAAATAACTCATCTTGATGACCCTTGGTACAACCTGTTTTCTGCCTACTTGCCTCATAACTCGCATAGGGTCATATGGATATATCCCTCTCAACCCGATCAACACTAAGTGTGGAGCATCCCTGGACCTGATAATAAATTTGTCCTTTGGGAACCATTCAACCATCCACTACACTTGTCCCTCGATCAGATTGTCGAAGAACTCTACCCATTCACTAGCTCTTTCCAGCTGAGTAAATCTGTCCGAAATGTAGGTCATCTGCTTAGGGTGATGGAAGGCATTGTGGTCGTTCAGAGTCCTTTGCTGGAATTCTTGATGATAACGACCCTTTTGGAGATGCTCCAACAACCATAACTGCAGCAATAAATTGCAAACCTCGAAATGCTTGACTCCTCTTTGATAGTGCTCCAGAGCCCTGTTGATGTTAGCTATGATCATGGGGACTATGGTATATGTTTGCCCATTAATCCTTTCCATCAGAGTTTTGGCGACCATAAACAACCTAGTGTGGATTCTTCCCTTTTTCATTGGGAACACTATCAGCCCTAAAAAGCACACAAAGAACATGAACACTCTGTGGTAGATGTGACCCAGTGAAGTGAGAGCGATCTCATCATGGTAAGTACGGAAAGACTTTCTATGGCCATACCTCTCGTACAAATATTCAAAAGGTATGTAGGAATCCTTCAAGCACACTAGGTCGACATTCTTTTTCAACTCCATCATCTTCAAAAATCCCCTGCCCATACGGTTTTCTGGCACCAAAAGCCCAAGATTGTCCCAAGTCAACCCTGCAAGTCCTCCTATTTCCTCTAAAAGCAATGTCATCTCTATGTCCCCGAAACGGAACACAGCTCTTTCACTATCCCAGAATAAGGTGGCAGCCTTGATCAATTTATTGTTTGGTTCAATATCTAGCAGGGAAGGCAAATTACCCAGGTACTTTTTCACATGCTTCTTGTCACTTGAGGAAAGGTCTTCCCACCAATCTAGCAGCAAAGGTGGGATGTTGTTAACCATACAGAATCTAGGGACCTCGTGCCACATTTTCTGCAAAACAAAAGGGTTAGACCTTACCCCCACCGGACTCGACTATTTATACATTTATGATCAACATATCGACATTTAATTCTCCAAATTAATGCACAAAATGTGGTTGCGTCCGTTGGGATTATGGAAAACCCGATGGACTTTGAATAAAGCTTATCTTAAAGGATCATTACGTGGACAACATAACTGATCCGACTAGGTTTGACCATGATGCATGCACAATTTAAATAGAGTAAGGTTTCTATGGGGTTTTAGACCGATGCCCTCAAGCGGACAACTTGAGGGGGAAAGCACGGAACTGTCGACTGCGCCATTGATCGATTGGTTTTACCGCTAATAAGCCTTTCCGAATTTAAGGGTAGTGTCACACCTCCTTTTTCTGCCCCCGCGAGGGTGAAAGGAGTTTTTTCCAATTAAAGGACAATCGAAACGGGATTTATTTATTTATTTCAGAGTCGCCACTTGGGAGATTTAGGGTGTCCCAAGTCACCAATTTTAATCCCGAATCGAGGAAAAGAATGACTCTGTTTAACAGTCTGCGCACCAGAAATCTGGATAAGGAATTCTGTTAACCCGGGAGAAGGTGTTAGGCATTCCCGAGTTCCGTGGTTCTAGCACGGTCGCTCAACTGTTATATTCGGCTTGATTATCTGATTTTATACAAATATGAACTTATGTGCAAATTTTATCTTTTTACCGCTTTCATAATTGTTATTATTATTTTTACAAGAATGTGAACATCGTTTAAAAATATGTCTTTGGATTGCGTCACATAAAATGCACCCGCGATCCGGAACGTATTTTTATTCAATGTTTTAGGATTTGGATTTGGGTCGCATAAATGCGCACCCGTGTTTAAGAATGTATTATTATTAAATCGTGCCTAAAGCGATTAGCGTATTATTATTTATGGGTAAGACTGTGGAATTCACTAAACAGTCCATCCCGAATTCTAAATACTCAATTAAATATTTATTGAGGGCCCCACAATTTTGTATTTTTTATTCGGCGAGGCTCGTCTCATTTATTTTTAAAAGACAATCCTAAAATGCCTACATTATTCTCTATTAAATTTGTCTCTACAAAATAAAATTAAAAAAACGTCTTAATTTATTTACAGGCTGAAATTGACCAATAATATTTAATTAAACAACATTCTTCCAAGTTCCAAAATGGTCTATTTTGATAAACTAACGTGTTTTTTGAGACATGATAATCATCCAACAATAGCGAATTAACTAGACGAAGTTACTACACCATTTATTTATTTTTAGGCAATATATAGGTAGTTCGTCCGTTAAGCTATCATCCGATGTTTCACTATATGTATTAAATATCTACATGATTCTGATTTTTTGCAAGCTAAATAATTTATACATACAAATAAAATTCAGAATATAATTAAAGCTAATTCAGAATTTCAACTCTTCATTTTTCGTATTCATGCTTCATATTCGGATTACAATAACCAGCTTTTCAGTTGTGTACCTGATATTGAAAGCAAAAGAAAATGAAGATGAGAATCAGCAGCAGTAATAATAGTACAACACAGCAGCAACAATCCAGCAACAGTAACAACCCAGGAACAGAGTTTGCAAACCGGTGGAGTATTAATCCCAAAACAAAAGCTTCAAGCTTTGATGACACAACAACAATTAATGCTAATTTCAAACAATGAAAGAAAGCAGAAGATTTTTATTTTTAGTTTTTTTTTTATTTGAAAGTTTAAATATTTTTTCGGAATTTTCTCTCTCTTAAATGTTCAGCCCTTTTTTCTCTCTCTTATTCTCTTTCTGTCAGATTTTTTCCTCTCTATCTGTATTTTTTCCGTCTGTCTTCTGTTCAAGACTTCCTATATATAATCTCAATCCTTTAATCAATTAAAATCAATCCATTTTCTCTACCAAACCCATTATCTTCCCACTTATCCCCATTACATTAAATAAATATATCACACCACCCCATTATTTTTTGTCCCCCATGCCTAACATAAATAAATACAAGATTCCTCCCCACTAAATTTTGTCTTGTCCCCCCTTTATATTAAACAACTATATCACAACCCACCCCATTACATTTTGTCCCCCATGCTTCATATAAACAAATAAAAAATGTACAATTCCTAAACTACCCCTCCGACTTTGTTGCAATTACAAATCTACCCCCGAATGCAATGCAATTTACCAAATTACCCCCATCAGCTCTAAACACTCAATTAATCATAACTTGACCAAAATATAGTCAAGATGACAAATTTCTCAACAATCTTCAACAACAAATCACATGAACACGATGAACAACACAACTCAAAATTAATGAATTAACCATATCGGGAACCAATCCTGGTTAATTTAGACCATGAATGTATGAGCAAGGATACAACAATACAAACAACAAAATACATGATTCAAATTAAATCAAAAACCAAAACAAGCATAAACTCACATTAAATCACTGGATTAAACATGAACTTCAAACAAAGATGAACATGAACTAAATCTATTTTTCAAACAACAAACATGACGGATTCAAACGATTCAAACAACATTAATATTTTCTGGAAAATACATAACAACATGAAACAAATTGAAGAAATAATTAATTAAATTTCAATTTGAATCTAACAAACATTAAACTAACAAATATTCACTTAAACAACAATACAAACATGAAATAAACATGAAAAATAACTAATTAACTTCCATTTGAAATCTGAAAATTAATTCAACAAAAATACATGAACATGAACAAAACCAAAAATCAAATATCTAACCATAGACATGAACAAAACAAACATTTGCCGATTTTAGATTCGAAAATATCAAAACAAAATACGGACAAAATAAAACTCAAAAATTACTAACCGAAGATGAACAACGACGAATTCGATTGTATGGACTGTTTCGACAAACCTCGAATGGGAATAAATCTGTCCGGACTCAACGACGAACTCAACGACGAACTCACCTTCCTTGTAAACTTGACGAACTCAAAACTACGCTCGACGACCTCGACTAAAACTCGACCAAACGAAAAGGTGGCAGCAGCTCGTCTGAAGATACAGCAGCTGGAACGAAGGAGAAGAAATAACCATTGACGAAGAAGCTGGGGTGCGTTCAGTTGTTTGAGCTTGAAGTTGTTCGGTGCAACAAACGGGGAGGAAGTCGACGCAGCAACAATGTTCGACGCAACAATGGCGGAGAAGAAGACGAAGGTGAGGTAGAGGAAGAAGAAGGAGCAGCAGCACCAACTGAAGAAACCATGGTCGTCGAGTTCGAAACGGAAGTAGCAGCAGCTGGAGCAGAAACAGTGACGAGCTCCGATGAAGCTGGAACGAGGTCGGGGGCAGCTGGGTCTGTTTGGACGTGACTGGGTTTGGACAACGCAGCAGCGGCTGTTGCTGCTTAACGTGGAAGGAGGGATCATTTGGGCAAGGTGGTGACGACGATGTCGAACCAGCCGTGGTCGTCGAAGGAGAAGAACGCAACAACAGCTGCTCGAGCTCCGATGAGGGGGGTGACGACGAGGCTGGACTGCTAGTTCGTGAGGTGGAAGGGAAGTAACGAGGGCAGCCATGGATGGGGTCTTTGAGCTTTTGGAGAAGAAGGAGCAAAAAATGGGGGCGGATGGTTTAGGTCCTTTTTAGGGTTTTTGTTCATTTTTTCTTTTTGTTTTGTGTTGTTTGTAAGATAATAGGGGTGTTGGGTTATGGACTGGGTCGACCCAGTTCGAAATGGACTGGGTCGTAGGGAAGATTGGGCCATTTTTTGGGCCTGTGGCTTGAAATCGAAGAAGAGGCCCAATTCCGACTTTCCTTATATTTTTGCTCTCTTTTCTTCTTTTATTTTTCTAAAACTAAATTATAAAAAATACTTAAACTATTATGAAGAACTAAATTAACTCCAAATAACAATTAACGCACAATTAAGTAATAATTAAGCATAAAATTGTATATTTGGACATTAAATGCTAAAAATGCAAACGATGCCTATTTTTGTAATTTTTATTTTTTTGTAAAACAAATTTAATTACTAACAATTGTAGAATTAAATCCTACATGCAAAATGCGACATATTTTTGTATTTTTATTAATTTAACAAATAAACATGCACAGACAAATACAAATAATTATTCAAAATATCACAAAATTGCACACCAAAGAAAAATCATTTTATTTTTGGATTTTTTGGGAGTAATTCTCATATTGGGCAAAAATCACGTGCTTACAGTTGCCCCTCTTTGCCCGAAGACACGAAGGGTTTTCGTGCAAAGATAAAGCGAGCGAATTTTTGCCCATCCGAGTACTCCGTGTGAAGCATTTTTGAAAAAGATTTGACCGAACCTTTGCTTCAAAGGTTTCCTACATATCCTGGGCTAAACAGGAATCAGGTCAATGTAGTTCGGGAAGTTTTTGGTAGCTGGGACTACCGTGGGACTGCATTGTTACTGTTGTTGCATGCTATTACTACTGCTTACCGATCTCCTTGTTACACCTTGCTTAAAAGAAAACAAGAAGCTAGGCTATACTGCAATTTTTCTTGTTGCCTTGCTTTCTTGTCTGCTTGCATTTTTTTCGGTGCTTTTCTTCCGATGCTTTTCTTCCTTTCGACACATGCACTTGAGTTTTTGCTGGGACCTCTTATTGCAACCTTCTACTTCCTGATGCTGGGGATTTTTATTGTTTTTTGCTGGGGATTCCTGTTGTAACCCTCTGTTTTATTGTCCTATGACTTGATCTTGAAATGTATGCCTCTGTTCTATGGGCGGGCTCCTAACTTTAATACTTGAAAATTAATGTTGAATGTGTTCCTATGTTATATGGGCGGGCTCCCAACTTCAACACTTGAAATGAAAAGACTGAAATGTATGCCTCTGTTATCTGGGCGGGCTCCCAACTTCAACGCTTGAAATATAAAGACCGAAATGTATTCCTCTGTTCTATGGGCGGGCTCCCAACTTCAACACTTGAAATGAAAAGACTGAATGTATGCCTCTGTTATCTGGGCGGGCTCCCAACTTCAATGCTTGAAATATAAAGACTGAAATGTATTCCTCTGTTCTATGGGCGGGCTCCCAACTTCAACACTTGAAATGAAAAGACTGAATGTATGCCTCTGTTATCTGGGCGGGCTCCCAACTTCAATGCTTGAAATATAAAGACTGAAATGTATTCCTCTGTTCTATGGGCGGGCTCCCAACTTCAACACTTGAAATGAAAAGACTGAATGTATGCCTCTGTTATCTGGGCGGGCTCCCAACTTCAATGCTTGAAATATAAAGACTGACTGTATGCCTCTGTTATCTGGGCGGGCTCCCAACTTCAATGCTTGAAATATAAAGACTGAAATGTATTCCTCTGTTCTATGGGCGGGCTCCCAACTTCAACACTTGAAATGAAAAGACTGAATGTATTCCTCTGTTCTATGGGCGGGCTCCCAACTTCAACACTTGAAATGAAAAGACTGAATGTATGCCTCTGTTATCTGGGCGGGCTCCCAACTTCAATGCTTGAACTGTAAAGACTGAAATGTATGCCTCTGTTCTATGGGCGGGCTCCCAACTTCAACAACAACTTTAAAAATAAATGTCATTCCTCTCTTCAGGCGGGCTCCTGACTTCAACAACAACTTTGAAAATAAACTGCCTTTCCTCTCTTCAGGCGAGCTCCTGACGTCAAACTTGAAAAGTATGTCTCTGTTCTCCAGGCGGACTCCTGATTTCAACAACTTAGGAGGAAATGCCTCTCCTATGGGTAAAATAAACTTAGGAGGAAATGCCTCTCCTATGGGTAAGACTAAACTTAGGAGGAAATGCATCTCATATGGGGTGAAACTAAAAGAAACTTAGGAGGAAATGCATCTCTTATGGGTAAAACTAAACGTAGGAGGAAATGCGTCTTCTATGGGTAAAAACAAACTTAGGAGGAAATGCCTCTCCTATGGGTGAAACTAAACTTAGGAGGAAATGTCTCTCCTATGGGTGAAACTAAACTTAGGAGGAAATGCATCTCCTATAAGTCAAAGTAAACTTAGGATGAAATGCGTCTCCTATGGGTAAAACTAAACTTAGGAGGAAATGCCTCTCCTATGGGTGAAACTAAACTTATGAGGAAATGCGTCTCCTATTAATGAAATCTTCACTTAGGAAGTGCGTCTCCTATGCGTGAACCATTTCCTTCTTCCTGAATTATTTACTTACCTGTGTTGTCTTCCCTCGAAACTGCTGGGGATTATTTTGTTGGGGATGACTTTTCCTTTTCTTCCTTACCCACTCTGGGTTGCCCGAAACTCTGTCGAGGATGCTTTTACATCTCGATGATCCACTGGGGATAACACTGCTGTGGATAACTCTGCTGAGTAAATATGTTATTTTACTTCTTCCAAAATTACTTCCTTTTGAGTAAGATGTTTCATTCCTCTGCAAACTACTTCCCCCTTTTTCTTTTTTTCGGTTGTTTTTTTTCTTTCTTTTTTTTTTGAAATGAAAAGACTAAATGTATTCCTCTGTTATATGGGCGGGCTCCCAACTTCAACCAACAAATCACCTATTCTGTTCTTCAGGGGGGCTCCTGACTTCAACCAATAATGTCAAAAATAAAATGTCATTCTGTTTTTCAGTGGGGGCTCCTGATTACTTAACATTTGAATTGTATTCCCTTATTCTCCAGGTGGGCTCCTGATTGCTGATACTTACATTGTATTCCCTTATTCTCCAAGTGGGCTCCTGATTGCTGATACTTCAACTGCTCTTCCTTGTTCTCCAGGTGGACGCCTGATTGCTAATACTCCAACTGTTCTTCCTTGTTTTCCAGGTGGACGCCTGATTGCTAATACTCCAACTGCTCTTCCTTTTTCTCCAGGTGGACGCCTGATTGCTGGGGATAATACTACTGGGGAAGTCTCCTTTCTTCCCCTCCTTCAAATTCAAAATTTTTTTCTTTTTGTTTTTGTTTTTTTTTTCAACACTGCTGGGGATAAAAGTGTTATCTTCTCGGGATAACGTTGTTGAGGATAACGCTGCTGGGGAATTTTATCCCTTCAAGTCGATGCTTCATTCTTCTGGAAGCTGCTGGGGATGATAATGACTTTTTGCTTTTCTGAGCACAAGTGTCATCCCTTTATTCTGTCTGTTGGGGAATACTTCCTCCATTTAAACTTATTATGTTGGGGCAACACTGGTTCAAACACCACTTCCCTTGAGACTGGTGCTATCTTTATTCTTCCTCGAATGGGTACCTGACTTCCAGAAAATTTTCCAAATGAAAGGAAAATTTTCTGCCCCAGTTTGACAGTCTCCCTTATGGCATGCATTTCTGTCATCAATGCCATTTCCTTTACCTGTTTCAAATCAAACAAAATTTGTTAGTTTAAAACGTGGTGGTTGGTTGTGATACTCCTACTGGGATGGCTTTTCCTTTTCTCCTTCCTTGCTCTGCGCTCCACAACTTGTTGGGGATGATATTATTTGCTGGGGATAATCCCTTTCTGCTGGGGATATCCCTCTTCTTTTGTGGCATAGCTCGGAAACTGGCATTTCCCCGACCTTTTAGTCTAGTATGAATTTCCCCAAATCATGCTCACTGCTCTCCTTGCTTTGTTCAACGGGCCTTGGCCTTGAGGTTTATAACCTTTGATTTCGGCAAGGGTATCCCTCTTGACACTTGTCAATCCTTTTGTCAATTCCCTTTTGCTGGGGATATCTTTTTTTGACACTGGCCTCGCGTTTGTTCCTCGCTGACTATACCACTTGGATGTACTAGTCAGATCTTATCTTGCATAATTGGAAAGCTGATGGCATATTTTGAAGTCAATTCACACTTGTTTTGACCAGACAGATTCTACTGGGGAATTTTCTGTGAAAGGAAAAGATAAAAGGGAACAGAATAAAAGACAAATGAAAAAGATGACTCTGTAACAAAAGAAACTATAAATAAAAACCTATCAAACGTAGACACTGACTCTAATGGTCATGACATGCATATGTGGCCTATCCTCCGTCGTTAATCGTCTTTCAAGACCTTCAATTGGCAATTCCCCATCTGATTCTCAATCTTATTCGACTTGTAATGCCCGAAGGGTTTTCACTATCAAGTCTCTCTCATTTTGGTTTTTCTCTCAGCTTTCATCGCCTTATGGTGTCCGCGAAAATTTTCACCGATAAGACTCTCTCATTTGTATCACTTTCCAGCTGGGGATTTGGAGTGTTGCCGGTATGACTCTCTCTGCTGGAGATTAAAGTCCTTTCTGCTGTGGAACAGAATGTTATGTTCGCCGATAAGACTCTCATTTGTCTGACTTGACATCTTTTGCAGACTGGTCAGAAGGTCTTTCTTTGGACCGTAATGTGGATTTTTGGACAGGCTAGAAAAAAAGAGTATTAAAGGCTCAAAAACAAAATAAATTTGGGGTTTTAAAATTACAACCTTCGGAACCAATTTTGCTTACCAAAAGCGCAACCCTTGACCCAGTTTCTTGCTTGGGGGTTATTTACTTATTTTTTATTATTTTTATTACAGCATGTACACTATGACCATTGTGGCCATTATGCACCCTATGACCGAGCCGTGAAGCGCCTACGTATCCTCTTTGAGGAATCAGGTCAAACGTAGTTCCCAATTCCTCTGTTTTCATTTGACTTTCTTTTGTTTTTTTATTGTTATCATTTTTCTCTTCTTTTTTTTTTTCGTTTTTTTTATTTATTTATTTTTCTTTACCTTCCAGGCTCGTATTTCCTAGTCGTTGATATTGATTCCGAATGAGGGGTATGAAAGAAAATAAATAAGGCTCAAAGGGGGGTAACGAAGGATAAAGTGTTTAGATAGCAGAACAAAATGCCTTCGTCATTCCAGTCTTCAAAACATGTCAAATGCAAACAACACAATTGATCATAGATTTATAGTCTCTTCCGATGGTGCTGGACTTGACAATTATGTTAAACACTTGCTTTTTCATTTGTCATTTCTAAAGCACCGTTGGGCGACACTCTCACTCTTATGAACGATCCTCATGCCAATTTGGCGAATCTTGCATTTAACGATTTTGTTTATGTTTTACTTGCCCCAGTTCCACATGACTCGGGCTTCAAATAATCTCAAACCGTTCTTATTTCCTTTAAATGTTCTGATTGCCTTTCCGGGGTTTTATGATTAACTTTAAAGACTAGGCCCAAACTGTGTGCGCATGTCATGTCACTAGAATCGGCGCTGACCAAAATGATAAAAGGACTAAACAAAAGATGACTGGAAATAATAAAAGACCGGATTTTGCATTAGACTACCGGTGAAATGGTTTTGAATAACAAAAACAAACCAGAATAAAATCCTAAAACAACCTGGACAAACTTAAACAAACCGCTATGACAAAACGGAAAGATAAGACAGTTTGACACGAGACAATATCCGAATTACAACCCTAATAATCCGAACAACAGAAATGACAACAAAATAAGCCACCACAAGCTTCTCTCTTGCTAACCAAGGAACGGAAGCGTCCTCCCACTTTATCAAAATTGGCATCTTAGCCACTGAGCTTCGCATCAGTATTGTCCAGACCATTGCCAACTTCGATATCATCAACCTTAGTCAACAATTTCCCAATAGGATTCGAGTGCTTCTGTCATCAGGCCTGATCCCCGCAAAGTGTGTATCATGATGTGCAGGTAAAGGATTCCGCGCGATATTCTGGGTGTCATTGTCCGGCTTACCACAAACCAACCACCTTAACTTTCTTTGTGATTCAAAACAAAACAGGTTAAAATGGACTCAGTCGGTCCTCATTATTAACAACATCTTTTCTTTTTTTTTCATTTTTCTTTTTTTTCTTGATTTTTTTTTTATTAACAACATCTTTTTCCTTTTTTTCTTTTTTTTTCATTTTTTTGTTGTGGTCGAATCTTATGGAGATTGCCTACGTATCATGACCCCGCATGAATCAGACCTTGCGTAGTTCGTACAAATAAAAGATAAACAATACTAAACATTTTTTTCAATTTAAAACAAATTGGGTTTCAAAGGTTTGAAGATGGCCTACAAACTCGAAAATCAAACAACCCATCTATTCTAATCAAAAGATTTACAAACTCCAAAAATAAATGGCCAACTTCCTTTCTTCGTTTGAGAAATGCAACCGAACGGTTATTTTTTGCAAACGTGGCCCCTTCCAAATTTCACATGAATTTGAGGCCGAGGAAGATTATTTTATGACACTTTACAAACTTGTCCGTTCTTTTACGAAAATAGCCTTTCGACAACTGAAAGATACTCTAAGGCTTTTTCGGCAAGAACGGTTTAAGATGCGGCCGAAGCTGGCTCGGCTTATTATGACAAAATTTGAACGGTATTCACCTGACCGTCGACTCTCTTTTTTTTCAAATCACAATAAAAACTTGGTGTTGCAAAACACGGTCATTCAGCGTCTCGGGGACGAAGGTTTAAAAGGCTGTGTGGGTCAACTAGACCAAAAATTCTAAACATGACCCCAAAAGGTGGCTGTTTATGCAAAGTTAGCCTTCCGGCGTCCCTTTCGGGAACATTCGGCTATGTTTTGATAAAACAGCGTCACCCGACTTACTTATGACAAAATTAAAATTTTGACATGTTTTTATTTATTATTATTTGTTTTGGCTTTCTTAGCAAAAGGTGGGGTTGGACCCGATGAGGGTTGCCTACGTATCTCACATCCGGTGAGAATCAAACTCGCGTAGTTCGGGCAGATTGGATACGGGTGAGAAATAAAAAAAAATAACTAATTCAGAGAAAACATATCCTTTTTTTTCTTTTGCTTTTTCTTAAAAGGTGATGAAACATGTAAAATCTTTTGGATTTTCTTTTTCCCTTTTTTTTTATTTTTGATTTTTCAAAAATGATAAAAAGTGCAAAGAATTTTTTTTTTTTTGAATTTTTCATTTTTTAAAATTTGTTTTTTTTTTAAAATGAAAATGTAACAAAACACAACCGGGCCCTATTTGCTTTATCTTCGCACTTCACCCTCTCTTTTTCCTTTTTTCCTTTTCATTCACTCTCAATTATCATTGGTCCGCCAAATGACCCTTTTACCCTTGAAGGAATGCAACATGTAGCACATAGGATGCATCAAGATGGTCTTTTTCATTTCAGGTTGCTAGCCCTAGACAGACTCAACTCCTGTGTTGAGTCCCCTAAGTCAAATGCAACATGATGCAAATAATCGTTCCTACTAGGGATCCAGCATGAAGTCATGTTATTTTATGTTCAAAACCTGAGTCAGTGTTCTAGACTGTGTACCCGAGCGGACAACTCAAGTCGAGGAGGGGGCAACTTACCGGGAACCAAAAGGCCATCCGGCTTCGTAACTTGTCCGAGCCTCTTTTTTATTTCAGGGTATAACACTAACAGAATAGGGAGTCTCAACCAGTAAGCACATCCCCGGAGGTGAAGAGAGAAGGGTTCGACACAGTTTATATATACAGTCAAATAATATCAAAGCGGTAAAAGCAGCATTTAGCACATTAGGCTCAAACATGTAAAAATCAGATAAAGCCAAATATAACAATTTATCTAAGCTCGAATCTCTAACCCCGAACCAATGGTTCTGGGTTAAAACAAAATTCCCCAGCAGAGTCGCCAGAGCTGTCACACCTCCTTTTTCCGCCCCCGCGAGGGTGAAAGGAGTTTTTTCCAATTAAAGGACAATCGAAACGGGATTTATTTATTTATTTCAGAGTCGCCACTTGGGAGATTTAGGGTGTCCCAAGTCACCAATTTTAATCCCGAATCGAGGAAAAGAATGACTCTGTTTAACAGTCTGCGCACCAGAAATCCGGATAAGGAATTCTGTTAACCCGGGAGAAGGTGTTAGGCATTCCCGAGTTCTGTGGTTCTAGCACGGTCGCTCAACTGTTATATTCGGCTTGATTATCTGATTTTATACAAATATGAACTTATGTGCAAATTTTATCTTTTTACCGCTTTCATAATTGTTATTATTATTTTTACAAGAATGTGAACATCGTTTAAAAATATGTCTTTGGATTGCGTCACATAAAATGCACCCGCGATCCGGAACGTATTTTTATTCAATGTTTTAGGATTTGGATTTGGGTCGCATAAATGCGCACCCGTGTTTAAGAATGTATTATTATTAAATCGTGCCTAAAGCGATTAGCGTATTATTATTTATGGGTAAGACTGTGGAATTCACTAAACAGTCCATCCCGAATTCTAAATACTCAATTAAATATTTATTGAGGGCCCCACAATTTTGTATTTTTTATTCGGCGAGGCTCGTCTCATTTATTTTTAAAAGACAATCCTAAAATGCCTACATTATTCTCTATTAAATTTGTCTCTACAAAATAAAATTAAAAAAACGTCTTAATTTATTTACAGGCTGAAATTGACCAATAATATTTAATTAAACAACATTCTTCCAAGTTCCAAAATGGTCTATTTTGATAAACTAACGTGTTTTTTGAGACATGATAATCATCCAACAATAGCGAATTAACTAGACGAAGTTACTACACCATTTATTTATTTTTAGGCAATATATAGGTAGTTCGTCCGTTAAGCTATCATCCGATGTTTCACTATATGTATTAAATATCTACATGATTCTGATTTTTTGCAAGCTAAATAATTTATACATACAAATAAAATTCAGAATATAATTAAAGCTAATTCAGAATTTCAACTCTTCATTTTTCGTATTCATGCTTCATATTCGGATTACAATAACCAACTTTTCAGTTGTGTACCTGATATTGGAAGCAAAAGAAAATGAAGATGAGAATCAGCAGCAGTAATAACAGTACAACACAGCAGCAACAATCCAGCAACAGTAACAACCCAGGAACAGAGTTTGCAAACCGGTGGAGTATTAATCCCAAAACAAAAGCTTCAAGCTTTGATGACACAACAACAATTAATGCTAATTTCAAACAATGAAAGAAAGCAGAAGATTTTTTCTTTTTTAGTTTTTTTTTTTTATTTGAAAGTTTAAATATTTTTTCGGAATTTTCTCTCTCTTAAATGTTCAGCCCTTTTTTCTCTCTCTTATTCTCTTTCTGTCAGATTTTTTCCTCTCTATCTGTATTTTTTCCGTCTGTCTTCTGTTCAAGACTTCTTATATATAATCTCAACCCTTTAATCAATTAAAATCAATCCATTTTCTCTACCAAACCCATTATCTTCCCACTTATCCCCATTACATTAAATAAATATATCACACCACCCCATTATTTTTTGTCCCCCATGCCTAACATAAATAAATACAAGATTTCTCCCCACTAAATTTTGTCTTGTCCCCCCTTTATATTAAACAACTATATCACAACCCACCCCATTACATTTTGTCCCCCATGCTTCATATAAACAAATACAAAATGTACAATTCCTAAACTACCCCTCCGACTTTGTTGCAATTACAAATCTACCCCCGAATGCAATGCAATTTACCAAATTACCCTCATCAGCTCTAAACACTCAATTAATCATAACTTGACCAAAATATAGTCAAGATGACAAATTTCTCAACAATCTTTAACAACAAATCACATGAACACGATGAACAACACAACTCAAAATTAATGGAATGAATTAACCATATCGGGAACCAATCCTGGTTAATTTAGACCATGAATGTATGAGCAAGGATACAACAATACAAACAACAAAATACATGATTCAAATTAAATCAAAAACCAAAACAGACATAAACTCACATTAAATCACTAGATTAAACATGAACTTCAAACAAAGATGAACATGAACTAAATCTATTTTTCAAACAACAAACATGACGGATTCAAACGATTCAAACAACATTAATATTTTCTGGAAAATACATAACAACATGAAACAAATTGAAGAAATAATTAATTAAATTTCAATTTGAATCTAACAAACATTAAACTAACAAATATTCACTTAAACAACAATACAAACATGAAATAAACATGAAAAATAACTAATTAACTTCCATTTGAAATCTGAAAATTAATTCAACAAAAATACATGAACATGAACAAAACCAAAAATCAAATATCTAACCATAGACATGAACAAAACAAACATTTGCCGATTTTAGATTCGAAAATATCAAAACAAAATACGGACAAAATAAAACTCAAAAATTACTAACCGGAGATGAACAACGACGTATTCGATTGTATGGACTGTTTGGACAAACCTCGAATGGGAATAAATCTGTCCGGACTCAACGACGAACTCAACGATGAACTCACCTTCCTTGTAAACTTGACGAACTCAAAACTACGCTCGACGACCTCGACTAAAACTCGACCAAACGAAAAGGTGGCAGCAGCTCGTCTGAAGATACAGCAGCTGGAACAAAGGAGAGGAAATAACCATTGACGAAGAAGCTGGGGTGCGTTCAGTTGTTTGAGCTTGAAGTTGTTCGGTGCAACAGACGGGGAGGAAGTCGACGCAGCAACAATGTTCGACGCAACAATGGCGGAGAAGAAGACGAAGGTGAGGTTGAGGAAGAAGAAGGAGCAGCAGCACCAACTGAAGAAACCATGGTCGTCGAGTTCGAAACGGAAGTAGCAGCAGCTGGAGCAGAAACAGTGACGAGCTCCAATGAAGCTGGAACGAGGTCGGGGGCAGCTGGGTCTGTTTGGACGTGACTGGGTTTGGACAACGCAGCAGCGGTTGCTGCTGCTTAACGTGGAAGGAGGGATCATTTGGGCAATGTGGTGACGACGATGTCGAACCAGCCGTGGTCGTCGAAGGAGAAGAACGCAGCAACAGCTGCTCGAGCTCCGATGAGGGGGGGTGATGACGAGGCTGGACTGCTGGTTCGTGAGGTGGAAGGGAAGTAACGAGGGCAGCCATGGATGGGGTCTTTGAGATTTTGGAGAAGAAGGAGCAAAAAATGGGGGCGGATGGTTTAGGTCCTTTTTAGGGTTTTCTTCATTTTTTCTTTTTGTTTTGTGTTGTTTGTAAGATAATAGGGGTGTTGGGTTATGGACTGGGTCGACCCAGTTCGAAATGGACTGGGTCGTAGGGAAGATTGGGCCATTTTTTGGGCCTGTGGCTTGAAATCGAAGAAGAGGCCCAATTCCGACTTTCCTTATATTTTTGCTCTCTTTTCTTCTTTTATTTTTCTAAAACTAAATTATAAAAAATACTTAAACTATTATGAAGAACTAAATTAAGTTATAAAAGCGCAAATTAACTCCCAATAACAATTAACGCACAATTAAGTAATAATTAAGCATAAAATTGTATATTTGGACATTAAATGCTAAAAATGCAAACGATGCCTATTTTTGTAATTTTTATTTTTTTGTAAAACAAATTTAATTACTAACAATTGTAGAATTAAATCCTACATGCAAAATGCGACATATTTTTGTATTTTTATTAATTTAACAAATAAACATGCACAAACAAATACAAATAATTATTCAAAATATCACAAAATTGCACACCAAAGAAAAATCATTTTATTTTTGGATTTTTTTGGGAGTAATTCTCATATTGGGCAAAAATCACGTGCTTACAGGTAGTAAATAGGAAGAGCACAACCACTCATTAAAGCGTCGCTTTAAGATTTGAGACGCACCAGTGGAATATGATGCGGAGCATGATTTATGCAGCAATTAATAACATGTAGCCAAGTATTTTCACATAGGAAAAATAAATACAATATTTAAATGATTTAAAGACAGTTACAGGAAAAAGAAAACAAAGAGACAAGTCAGTTTTCGGGCAATGAAGAAATCATAATTGCTTGAAAAATAGATAGTTAAATCTAAATAAGGGAGTAGGGTACGGGATAAGCATGCTTGGACTAATTTGTAAAGGACAAGTTCGTTATGGTAAGAGCCTAAAAATATCCCCAGCAGAGTCATCATGTTTTCGCGCCCCCTTTTTCCCTCCCCTTTTTGACGGGGAAGAGGTTCGGGTTTCGACATTCATGGGGTGTAATAACTCATTTCTTTTTGGGAATTGGGTATTTTAATAGTCGCGACCTAACAGATTATGGTGTGTTATGGCACCTAGAGTGATTAACTCTTGGATTGGTTTGCATTACCAGAGATTAGGGTAAGGGCTCGAAGTAACCGCGAGGGTAAGGTATTAGGCAACCCTCTTGGTCCAAAACTGTAGATCCCGACCAAACTTATATTCATAAATTAGTCCATATAAACAGTTGAATCAAATAAATTGCATGTAAAGCACATTGGCTAATTCAAGTAGTAAGATAAAGGTTTGAACAAGTTGTAAAACAAAGGTTTAAATAAAGAAAGGATTTGGCAAGGAGGGGTCCTAGGTTGGTTATCATATAGGATCACCCCATGCAATATCTGGTAAACACTGCTCAATGAGGGGCTACACGTGACATTAACGCGTAGTCATCATATCCCATGTCTACCCTTCCCATCCCGTTATTGGTCATGCAAAGCGAGTGTTTGGTCAATGATTCCTATTTTGTGCTGCTACCCATCCCTTCTTAATGGTCCTGGGGGGAGATATGACCTCGACCTATAGGTGGTTCTATACGTATCCCTAAGGTTTAAAAGGCAAAATTTTTAAGGTGACAGTCAAAAGCATTTAGGACTTTCACACATAATGGGAGCAATTAAGAGGCTCAGAGTTTCCTCCTCAAACAAACACATAAGCAGCGCAACTCAAGCACAATTAAGGTCTTTTATTAGACAATGTCCTAAAGCAGGATATCTAAGTGAATATGTAGAAACAGACAAACCCCTTTTTTAGACTCAGAAATTATACCCTAGTAGTTGCCTATGGACTCTTTTAAAAGCTTGTTAGGATCAGAAAACGTTAAGTGACAGAGACAGTTTTATAGAAATGCACCTTTTTAAAAATGCACTAAAGGCTTGCCTATATGCAGAATACTGGTGTCTATTTAATGCAGAAACAGATTTTAAAATAGGCTCCTTCAATACCTATAGGCATAATATTTAATGAGATTGAGGCAGTTTAAAAAAACTCGTTTCAGGAAATGCTTAATACTTAATAAAACCAATTCAGAAACAAACTAGACGTGATCAAGTTGATTTATTAGACTAAAATGGATTAATAGACAGAATTGCGAGTAGAGCTCCCTATAAGCATGATATCTAGACCTATTACTGATTTAATCTATTTGCAGGTATAGCAAATTATAAAAATTCTCGTTATAACTGAATCGGAATTAAGTCCTATAGGCATGGCATCTATTATCAAACTGATTTAAGACATGATTGCTTGGAACCTATAAGCATAGTTCCTAAATAGGACAGAATGTAAAACCTTATAGACATGGTTTCTACTTGACGAGAAAACAAACTTAAAATGAAATCCTATGGACATGATTTCTATTAGGCAAAACAATCAGATTAAAGAATAAAAACTATGAGCATGTTTTCTATTGAGTAGAGCAAATAGACTTTTAAAAGTAAAGTCCTAAGAGCAGGATTTCTACCCGTATTACCCCAGAAAGTATGCATCTACCCACCCCTTTTACTAAATACCCCAATATTTGTTTACAAATTAATACAGGCCAATGAATGAATTACATAAGTAAAGATAGAAATTTCAAGAAGCTATTCTATAGGGAGCATTCAATTAGGCCCAGGTTTCCCAAAGTCCAAACACCTTAGGACAGGTTTACACAGCTAGTTCACAGAACCAAGTAAATTTAGTATTCACACACAGGGGTCAAGGGGTTTGGAACACATAGAACATTCGGCTGCAAACACATAACCCAGCAAAGGTCTTAAGACTAGTTTAGACATGCTCAAAAATAGTTGACACTGGCATAGTCACAAACCAGACATGAAGAACACAACTACATAGAGGGGTGATAGGGATTTGGGGATTCATGGGATATAGGATGGTAAGTATACAATAAGTAAGAGACAATTGGTAAGGCATGCTCAGAAACACACATAAGGGGAACATACTAATTTCAAGGAAGGGGAAGACATAATAACATGTTGATAATGTAACTCTTAACTACAAATTTCACAACAGATCCACAAATATAAGCAAACCATAAATAAGAGAAACTGAAACAATAGGAGAAGCATGTTGCTGTTGGAACTTTGAATTGAAACTAGGACATACCAGTGAAGAGGAGAGTAAGCAGAATGAAAGAAGAAGAGAGCACAAATGGCTAGCCTTGGCTTGCAGCCGGCTAACAGTAGCAAATAGCACAAGAGAGAGAGAGAAGAGATTTTTAGTATGAGAGATAGTTTTTTGAACCCAAGTGTTCGTGTCTGTGTTACTAAAAGACTGGAGTATTTATAGTTTGAAAACAGGTAGTAAAATAAGGTAAGAATCGTAGTAGCATAGCAATTAAGGAACTCAAAATCAGTCAGTCAGAAAATCAAGGCAAGTACTCCTTAAGTTAAGGGAATCAAATCAAAAGGTAAGAACCAGTATTATATAAGGCAAGAAAAATCAGTACATGACTAATAAGGAAATAATCAAGGTTCAGTAAGCAAAGAGTAGCCAATTAGGACTAAGTTCAGCAAACTCCAATTAAGGATAGGATTCAGTTAGAATAAATACCACAGCAAATAAGGTAGGGAATCGGTCAATTTAAATAGACGAGGTAGAATTTTAGGGTTTTAAAGGAAAATCTTTCAATCAAACCATCAATTAAGGAAATCAGAATCAATCAAGAGGGAGTCATGATTCTATACTTCAACATATAAATAGAGAAGGACAAACAGACGTAGTAATCAAGCAAAGTTAGCAATATTGACAGAAAAAAGGCAAGTGATGAACAATCAAGATGAATGCAATCACATAGAGGTGATATAAATAGAATAAGGACTTAGTAAAACCTATTCGAAGCATGGTAACCACAGAAACTTAAGAAGAATCGAGTAGTCATGCTAACACACAGAACCAAAACAAAGAAGATCTAGAAAATTAGGGCTCTTAACATAGGCGAGTTGAAAAGCAGTAAGAACATAGAATCAGACAAGATATGCAAGGACAGAGGTTTAAACATAAAGAAAACTCAGTTTAAACAAGTGTAGAAGAAACTATGAGAAACCCTAACTTTAAAGAAAGTAAAAACGACTTAAAGTTGATGATTTTTCAAAAAGAAGTTTGAGAATAGTGTAAAACATAGAAAAAAAACAAACTTAAATCGTTAAAAAGAGCACAGATCTGAGAGATACAAACGAAAGTTAGGGATTCAAAGGAAACCCAAATAGAAACGGAAGAACCTGCTATAAACTTCAAAGATAGTAACAAATATGGTGTGATTTTGCCCAAAATCACACCGGAGAATCCATGAACAAACAAAACAGCAACCCCAGATACAAGTTGGCATGGCTCAGGGCCCTTGAAGGCCTCAGAGATGATGAGCAAGGCGATGGAGGAACCATTGGAGGCTTGGGGTTGAAAGATAGTCGCCAGAGATGGCCGAAGAGGGAGGCGGCGGTTTGGAAAAGTGATTAGGGTTAGGGGGTCGTTTGGAATTAAAAAGGAAAGAACAAATGTGGGTCGTTGATCTTTTAGATCAACGACCAGGATCTGATGGGTTCTGGGTGGGATAAGAAGTGTTTGGTGCCTGGGTCAGGTTATTTAATGGGAAATTGGGCTGGGGAGTGGGTTCGATTTGGCTAAAATTGAAAGCCAAATCTGACTATAATTTAAATAGCCATTTTTTCCAATTTTAATAAATAATAAACAATTTCTGGAGAATAATTTTATATACCAAAATGATTTAAAATATATATTTATCATTTTAAAAATATAGGGACCAATTTTAGACATATAAAAAGTAATTATACATTAAATGGGCTAACTTTGCAATTATATGCAATTTAGCTTTAAAAAAATATCAAATGCAATTATAAAAATGCATAAAAAATATATTAACCATATTTTGGTATAAGTATAGAAATTAAATGAATAAATCATTATAACGATAATTTTGGAAATAATTATTGGGGATTTTTTAAATAAAAGGGGAGAAAATAAATCAATTTTAAACCCTTAAAATTATGGAAAAAATTATAAAAAACTTGTGCATGCTTATATATGCATATATATTCTATTTGATGGTATTTATGCATATTTAAAAATTTATAGGAAAAAATTGGGTATCAACAACAGTTTCAGAGATGTAGTTTTGAAAACGCCCTAAGGGCTTGCCTATACACGGAGTACTGATGTTTATATTAATGCAGAAACAAAGAAGGTTTTGAAATAGACTCCTTTAATACCTATAGGCGTGATATCTAATGAGATTGAGGCAGTTTGAAAGAACTTGTTTCAGGAAATACTTAATACTTAATAAAACCAATTCAGAAATGAACTAGGCGTGATCAAGTTGATTTATTTAGACTAAATTAGATTGACATGCAGAATTTTGAATATGGTTCCTTATAGGCATGATATCTACATTTGACACTGATTTTAAAGGTTTGCAGGCGGAGAAACATACATAAATACTCGTTGTACCAGAATCTGAATTAAGTCCTATAGGCATGGCATCTAGAAGTTAATCTGATTGAAGGCATGATTATTTGGAACCTATAGGCATGGTTTCTAAATATGACAGAATGTAAAACCTTATAAACATGGTTTCTACTTGGTGAGCCACTCGAATTTAAGTAGGAAGCCCTAGGAGCATGATTTCTATTGGAAAAACAATTAGATTTAAACATGAAGTCCTAGGAGCATGATTTCTACTTAGTAGAGCAAACAGATTTAAAAGCAAAGTCCTATGAGCATGATTTCTACTCGAATTACCCCATAAAATATGTATCTACCCACTCTTTTCACTAAATACCCCAATATCTATTTACAAATTATTACAGGCCAATGAATGACTTACATAAGTAAAAATAGAAAATCACGAAGCTATTCTATAGGAAGCCTCCGATTAGGCCCAGATTTCCCCAAAGCCTCCAATGGCCTCATATGCCTCAATTCCATAGACAAAATCAGAGTCTAGGTGCATCAAAGTTAACTAAGGATCTCATGGATCCCGGGCAGTGCTTACACCTAGACTTAGTAACCAAGAATTGAACAAGTGCAGTGTGGAAAGGCCAGCCTCAGTATGCCAGAGTTCAGAGGGTTCTCAAGAGTATCCCAAGGCAGTACACATACTGGACGGGGCAGAACTTATTGACTAAGAGTAGAATGAAAGTTATTTACACAAGTTGAAAGGTTTTAGCAAAAGACTGTATTAAAACAAAAGTCTGTTTTGAAAGTAATTTAGTAAAGAAACAGAGACTGTTTGAAAAAAAAGAGATTGGAGTAGTTAACAAAGTCCAAACACCTTAGGATAGGTTCATACACAGCCAGGAGTCACAGCATCAAGGCAGGTTTGGTAGTCACAAACAGGGGTAAAGGGGGTTTGGGAATACATATGACACATAGTTAAGCAAAGACTGGGAATTGGTATAGTCATGCCCAAAAGCAGTAGCTAGACATAGTCATAAAATTAGACATTAAGAACAGACTCACATGCAGGGGGATAGGGATTTGGGGAATTCATGGTGGTAAACATATAACAAGTAAGAGATGATTGGTAGGACATACTCAGAAACACACATAAGGGGAAATATACTGATCTCAAGGGAGGGGAAGACATGATAACATGCTAATAATATAACTATCAACTACAAGTTTCACAACAAAACCACAAATAGAAGCAAACTAGGAGCAACATGAACTGAAGCCATAAGAGAATCATATTGTTGTTGGGAACTTTGAATTGAAACTAGGACATACCAGTAAAGAGGATAGTGAGCAGGATGAAAGAACAAGAGAACACAAATGGTTAGCCTTGGCTTGCAGCCGGCTAACTTGGAGTAGTAGCATGTAGCACAAGAGAGAAAGCAGAACTTTTTAAGTATAAGAGATAATTTTGAACCAAGTGTTCGTGTGCTGTGTGTGTTAATGAGAGAGCATATATATAGTTTGAAACTAGGTAGAATAATAAGGTAAGAATCAAAGTCAAGCAGTAATTATGGAACTAGGTATCAATTAGCATAAAATTAGTAGAAGTACTCCCATAATTAAGGGAGTTAATTTCAAATGGTAAAGACAAATAAGGAAAGAGATCATATAAAATCGGAATATAACACACAAGGAAATAGTTTCAGCATAGTGCAAGTATAGAACATGTGATAAGGCTAAGTACATAATATCCCAATTAAAGGAAATAACATAAGAGTCGTTCGACAGCATAGGTGACCATAAAATAAGGCAAGAAAAATGATTGAGAGGTTAAAATCAGTATAGAATATCACAAGAGATTAGAAGGATATCAATCATAGGGAATCAAGGACTCCACTGGACAATAGCACTGATTTAGGGGAAATTACTATAAATTTCTATGAACAAATAGAATAAACACACAATAGGTAAGAAGAGGCAAAATCAGAAACCCTAATAGCATAGCAGGGTAAAAAATCACACAAAATCAGGGATTCGCATAGACCATAGCACTGATTAAAGGAGTTAACAGAATAAATATAGTATAGGTGGGAGAAGAAAAAATTAGAAACCCTAATGGGCATAGTAAGGTAAAAAATCACACAAAACTCAGGGATTCATGAGAAACAAGCAAGCATATATATTAAATAAACAAATCATCAAATACAGACTCAGAACCCAGGGTTAAGACCAAGAACTAGTGTTTTCACATAGACGAGTTGAAAAATGAGTAGAAACACAGAATCAGTCGAGATATGCAAAGGATAGAGGTTTAAACATAAAGAATCGACTTAAACAGAGTGTAGAAAACGTTCCGAAAACCCTAACTTTTAAAAGAAAATAAAACAACTCGCAATCCATGATTTTTTGCCAAAGGGGTTTGAGAATAGTGAAAACATGTGAAGAAACAGACTCGAATCATTAAAAATAGCACAGATCTAGGAGATACAAATGAAAGTTAGGATTTCAAAGGAAACCCAAATAGAGATAGAAGAACATGCTTAGAACTCCAAAGATCGTAACAAATATAGCTCTAAAGATCGTAACAAATATAGCGTGATTGTACTCAAAATCACACTGGAGAAGCCATGAACAGCCAAAACAGTAACCCTAGATACAAGTCAGCATGGCCCAGGGCCCTTGAAGGCCTCAGAGAGGATGAGCAAGGAAATGGTGGAACCATTGGAGGCTTGGGGTTGAAGAGTGGTCGCCGGAGAAGATAGGAGAAGGGAGGCAGTTGAAAAGGATTTAGGGTTAGGTTGAGAGAAGAGAGGAGACGAGAGGATTCAAAAGCGGTGGGGGTTTGGAGTTCTTTTGAATTACAAAAGCAAAGGGATCGTATGGACCGTTGATCTGGGAGATCAACAGTCAGGATTTAACCGGGTAGATGAGTTTTGGGTTTTGGTAAGTGTATATAGGGCCTGGGTCGGGTATTTTAATAAGAAATTGGGTTGGGGTTGGGTCCAATTTGGGCTGCAATTGAAATTCCAAATTCGGCTATAAATTAAATAGCCACTTTTCCCTATTTAATTTATAATAAATAATAAATAGTTTTCTAAAAAATAATTTTATGTGCCAAAATGATTTAAAACATGTAATTATCATTTTAAAAATATATATTTACCAATTTTACGCATATAAAATGTAATTATACACTAAATGGACTAACATTGCAATTATATGCAATTTATCTTAAAATACCAAATGCAATTATAAAAACGCATAAAAAATATATTAACCACATTTTAGTATAAGTATAGAAATTAAATAAATAAATAATCATAACAATAATTGGGAAATAATTATTGAGGATTTTATGAATAAAATGGGAGAAAATAAATCAATTTAAACCCTTAAAATTATGGAAAATTTTATAAAAACCTTATGCATGCCTATATATGCATATATATATATGCTATTTTAAAGGTATTTATGCATATTTAAAAATATATAGGGAAAAATTGGGTATCAACAGTTGCCCCTCTTTACCCGGGAAGGATGAAAGAGTTTTCGGGTAAAGAAATGATGGCCAATTTTGACCGGATGGGATGTTTTGAAAGACAGAGGCCGAACTACAATTTTTGAGTTGCCTACATATCCCTGGTTTTATAGGAATCAGGCCATGTGTAGTTCTGGATTCACCCGCGGAGTAGGCCGATGAAATTATTGCAAGAACGGATACGAGATGCGGAAGCGGCTACGGTGAGCGGTTAAGGCTCGATACGGTTGGAGGGAACTAGAGCGAGATTGCTCCTACTAGGATAGCGGTTGCTTACTGGTTACCTGCAGATAAAAGATGCTACAAACATATTTGCGAAAACTTAAACATGATGCAGATTCCCTTCGGACCATGAAGGTTGTCTTCGGACGGTTAAAGATGACGTCCTTGGACCATGACGTCCTGGGCCATGAATTGTTTAGTGAGGAATTTGCAGGCCATGAAATGGTGTTCTCGGGCCATGAAAATGGTGCCTCCGAACCATGACGCCTTTGAATAATGATATGCAAGTTCGAGAGATCCTCAGGCCATGACATGGTGTCTTCCGGCTGTGAGAATGATGCATTTAGACTATGACGCCTTCAGATAGATTGGTGATGTTTCAGCCCATGATATGCAATAGTACGATGTAACAAGACAAGGCTTGGTCTTGTGAAATGGATGGCAGAGCTTTGCCCGATTGAAAAGCAAGTAGATAGTAGTAGAAATAGAGCAATATCTGTGCAAAGAGGGACAGTACTTAGTCTCGTGCAAGTGGGGAGGCAAGGATTAGCCTTATGCAAATGGGGAGGCAAGGATTAGCCTCGTCCAAATATGGAGTCAAGGACTAGACTCATGCAAATACGGAGGGAAGGATTAGCCTCATGCGAATATAGAGTCAGAGATTAGACTCATGCAAATATGGAGTCAAGGATTAGACCATGCAAACGTGGAGTCAGAGATTAGACTCATGCAAATGGGAGGAAAGGGATTAGACTCATTCAAGATTGGAGACAGAGCTTAGTCTCATGCAAAGAGAAGGCAGTGCTTAGCCTTATGCAAATATAGAGGTAGAGCTTAGCCTCATGCAAGAGAAGGAAATGCTTAGCCTTATGCAGATATGGAGGTAGAGTTTAACCTCATGCAAAGAGAAGGAAGTGCTTAGACTTATACAAATATGGAGTCAGGGATTAGACTCATGCAAGTATGGGGGCAAAGATTAGCCTCATGCAAATGTGAGGGACAGGGATTAGTCCCATGCAAATGTGGAGTCCAGGATATAGACTTATGCAAGATTGGAGACAGAGCTTAGTCTCATGCAAAGAGAAGGTAGTGCTTAGCCTTATGCAAATATGGAGGTAGAGCTTAGCCTCATGAAAAGAGAAGGCAGTGCTTAGCCTTATGAAAATATGGAGGTAGAGCTTAACCTCATGTAAGATTCGGGACAGGGCTTAGTCCCATGCAAATGGAAGGCAATGCTTAGCCTTATGCAGATATGGAGTCAGGGATTAGACTCATGTGAGTATGGAGTCAAGGATTAGACTCATGCAAACGTGGAGACCGAGATTAGACTCATGCAAAGAGCGAATAGCAGATAAGGGTAGGGTATGTCTTAGCTAGAGATATATTCAGTGTTTGATGGCCGGATGGATGTTGAATTTGCTTTGTGTATACAGGTTTCGCGAATGCTACCTTTACGTCAAATGTGACTGCGTTCAAAGAAAAATCATAAGTTTTATGAGGGGAGGTTGATTCTTGCTTCGTCTACCGGCCTTGCTTTGGTCCTCTCTGGAAGCCCCCTTCGAGTTCCCTAGGTAACGCCTGACTGTAATGGAAATAGAATTTTTGAAAAATATGCAATCATTGATAAAATAGAATCATTTTGGAAGCGTATTGATATATCAAGTAATTTTTGATGAACTAGCGACCGTGACACATTTCAAAGGCATTGCAGCTCTCTTATGTTGGAATTTTGAGGGTCCTCCTCAAAATTCTATCCTAGTTTTGTAGATGATTTTTAACTGTTTGGGGATGGCGGACCCTGCTGAATCTTCTTCGGAATTTTGAGAATCCTTCTCAAAATTCTACCCCAGTTCTTGATTGATTACTGACTTCCTGGCATGTGATGGCGCTGGCTGGACTTGCTCCGGAATTTTGAGGACCCTCCTCAAAATTCTATTTGGGGGAAATGAAAATTTTATTATGATATGACCGAACCCATAAGGTTGCCTACGTATTCCCTCTTAAACAGGAATCAGGTCAAGCGTAGTTTGATTACATCAGAAAAGAAATGTGAAATAATCTAGGCATAGTATCTCTTGACTGCGTCTAAATTGATTGATTTTGGCCAGATTTCTCCATCCATTTCTACAAGTATGAGTGTTCCTCCTTTCAGGACCCTATGAACTATGTACGGACCTTGCCAGTTGGGAGAGGATTTCCCTTTGGCTTTATCTTGATGCGGGAAGATTTTCTTCAATACCAGCTTTCCTGATGTGAAATGTCTTGGTTTGACTCTTTTGTTGAAAGCTCTAGACATTCTGTCCTGATAGAGTTGGCTGTGGTATACTACATTCATCCTCTTTCCATCGATAAGGGCCAATTGTTCATAGCGACTTTTTATCCACTCTGCATCGCTAAGCTCAGCTTCCTATATGACTCTTAAAGAAGGAATATCCACCTCGGTTGGGATGACAGCCTCGGTACTATAAACTAGCATGTAGGGGGTTGCCTCGGTTGACGTGTAAACTGTGGTGCAGTACCCTAACAGAGTAAATGATAACTTCTCGTACCACTGTTTGTGATTCTCTACCATTTTCCTTAGTATCTTCTTAATGTTTTTGTTGGCGGCTTCTATGGTTCCATTCATCTGAGGTCTGTAGGCAGTGGAATTCTTGTGCTTGATTTTGAAAGTTTCACATATAGCTTTCATCAGATCACTGTTGAGGTTGGCGACATTGTCAGTAATAATGGACTCAGGAACTCCGAATCGGCAGACAATACGATCCTTGACAAAATCTGCAATGACTTTCTTGGTTATAGCTTTGTAAGATGCAGCTTCTACCCATTTTGTGAAGTAACCAATGGCTACCAGAATAAACCGGTGTCCGTTTGAAGCAGTGGGCTCAATCGGACCAGTAATATCCATTCCCCAGGCATCGAATAGGCAAGGTGAGCTTGTTGCATTGAGCTCGTTTGGCGGCACTTTTATCATGTCGGCATGCACTTGACATTGAAAGCATTTGCGGACATACTGAATACAATCCGTCTCCATGGTCATCCAGAAGTAACCGGCTCTGAGTATCTTCTTAGCCAGAACAAAACCATTCATGTGCGGACCACATGTCCCAGCATGCATATACTCTAGTAGCTTAGAAGCTTCCTTTGCGTCGACACACCTTAGTAAACCCAAATTCAGAGTTCTTCTGTACAAGTTTCCTCCGCTGTGGAAGAAGTGATTTGACAATCTACGGAGTGTGCATTTCTGAATGTGATTTGCATGCTCCAGGTATTCTCCTTTTGATAAGTACTCCTTGATGTCATAGAATCAAGGCTTTCCAGCTGTTTTTTCCTCGACATGAGCACAATATGCCGGCTGATTATGGATCCTCACCGAAATGGGATCAATATAGTTCTTATCTAGATGTTGTATCATTGATGACAAAGTGGCTAATGCATCGGCAAACTCATTCTGAATTTTGGGCACATGTCGAAATTCTATCTTTGTGAACCTCTTTGTCAATTCTCGCACATGGTGCAAATATGGCAATATCTTGGAATTCTTGGTGGCCCACTCTCCTTGTGCCTGGTGCACAAGAAAATCTGAGTCACCGATCACCAACAACTCCTGAACGTTCATGTCGATTGCCATGTTGAACCCTAGTATATAGGCTTCGTACTCTGCCATGTTGTTGGTGTAGGGAAATATGAGTTTAGCAAATACGGGATAATGCTGACCCGTTTCTGATACCAAAACTGCTCCAATGTCTACTCCTTTGAAATTTGCGGCTCCGTCAAAGAACATCCTCCAACCGTCATATGCTTCAGTAATGTCTTCTTCTAATAATACTTCTTCATCAGGAAAATACGTTTTCAAGGGTTCATATTCTCCTCCCACCAGATTTCCAGCAAGGTGATCTGCCAATGCTTGTCCCTTGACTGCCTTTTGAGTTACATAGATGATGTCGAACTCACTCAGTAGTATCTTCCATTTAGCCAACTTCCCAGTAGGCATGAGCTTCTGAAATATGTACTTTAGAGGATCCATCCTAGATATGAGGTATGTAGTGTAGGCATAAACATAATGCCTCAATTTGTGGGTTGTCTAGGTCAAAGCACAGCAAGTGCATTCAAGCAGAGAATACCGTGCTTCATAAGGTGTGAATTTCTTAGTCAGGTAATATATGGCTTTCTCCTTTCTTTCTGTCTCATCATGTTGTCCCAAAACACATCCGAAGGCTCCATCTAACACGGATAGATAAAGTAGCAAAGGTCGTCCTGGTTCTTGCGGGACCAGAACTGGCGATGTGGACAGGTATTCCTTGATCTTTTCAAAAGCTTTTTGACAATCCTCGGCCCAACCTGTCTCGGCATCTTTCCTCAGCATCTTGAAGATGGGTTCACATATTATTGTGGATTGTGTTATGAATCGACTGATGTAGTTGAGCCATTCTAGGAAGCTCATCACGTCCTTTTTTCTTTTCGGTAGTGGTAACTCTTGAATAACTTTGACTTTAATCGGATCTAGCTTGATCCCTCGGCGACTGGCAATGAATCCCAATAACTTTCCTGCGGGAACCTCGAATGCACACTTTGCGGGTTTCAACTTCAAATTGTACCTCCTGAGCCTGTTGAAGAACTTCCTCAAGTCTACTATATGATCTGCGGCCCTCATGCATTTGATAATGACGTCATCCACATATACCTCTATTTCCTTGTGTAACATATCATGGAAGATGGTTGTCATGGCCCTCATGCAAGTAGCCCCAGCATTCTTTAGACCGAATAGCATCATCTTGTAATAGCATACACCTCAAGGCATAATAAAAGATGTCTTCTCGGCATCTTCTTCATCCATCCAGATCTGGTGATAACCTGCGAAGCAATCTACAAAGGATTAGAGTTCATGCTTGGTGCAGTTATCGATTAGGATGTGTATATTTGGTAGTGGAAAATCATCCTTGGGACTTGCTCTGTTTAAATCCCGATAATCAACACATACCCTGACCTTCCCGTCCTTCTTTGGAGCTGGCACGATGTTAGCTAACCAGGTTGGGTACTCAACCACCCTGAGAACTTTGGCTTTGATCTGCTTGGTAACTTCCTCCTTGATTTTCAGACTCATGTCTGGTTTGAACTTTCTGAGTTTCTGCTTGACTGGCGGACACATGGGATTAGTAGGCAACTTGTGAGCCACTATAGATGTGCTCAAACCGGTCATATCGTCATACGACCATGCAATGATGTCCTCATATTCCTTTAGAAAATGGATGTATTCTTCCTTCTCTATTGGCAACAAGTGAATGCTGATGTGGGTCTCTTTGACGGTCTCGGCGTCTCCCAAATTTACTGCTTCTGTTTCGTCCAAGTTGGACTTAGGCTTGTTCTCAAAATTCTCAACTTCTCTGACAATTACCTTGGGTATCTCATCTTCTTCCTCTGAGTCACTTTTATCATGCTGCGTTGCCTCATTACATGTCGCAGTCACTGGTTCATCAAGAAAAGTAATATAACACTGTAGAAGGGAAAGGTAAAAAAATAGTAATGAATAATGATAAAGGACAATTGCATTTGATTAAAACTGAGAAAATTGTTTAGACAAAGCTTGGCTTGATGAATTGAGCATTTATTTTGAAATAATTAAATCTTAAAACAAAATTACTGAAAATCTTAGATGCCTAGAACGGCTATAGAAGTAAATTCTGCCAAGCTACCCAAGGACTCAGCGGGCTCAGGATGGTGTGGCAGTCTAGTTTTTGAGAACAACTCTCTTTGCCACAGTCTGAATGGTGAGGCATTTTTCCTCCTTGTCGCGCCCCCTTTTTCCCTCTTGGTGCAATCGGGAGGTCGGGTATGTGACATTTTGGGCATGGGACAACTCAATCCTTTTGAGAATTGGGTTTTTGCATTTGAAGAGTCGCCACCTAATAATTTAAGGTGCATTAGGACACATATAAGATCTACTCCTAAGCTTGTTTGATAACCAGAGATCGGGTAAGGGCTTGAAATAATCCTAAGGGGAAGGTGTTAGGCACCCCTCAGGATCCACTAGTGTGGTTCCCAGCTAGATAGTATAAATTGCCTTTGTGCGATTTAGCAAATAGACAAATATAGGCTCAAATAGTAGGGGATTTAAACACATAAGAGTTTTGAAATAGCAGTTAAAAGACGAGTTTTGAAAAAAAAAAAAAAAGTTTGCAAATAGAAGGGAAAGGAGTCCTAGGTTTATATCTAATATGGATCACATCAATGCAATACCTGGTAAGAAACTCCTCAAAAGAGGGGATACACGTGGTATTAGCGCACCGGTCATCATATCCATATCTACCCTTCCCACCCCGTTAAGGTATTAAAGCGCGGAATGGTCTAAACCTCTATTGCATGCTACTACATATCCCTTCCTATCAGTCCTGGAGGAGTTTAGGACTACTATTCCTAAATGAGAGGGATATTAGGCTGCTTTTAGGTTTTAAAGGTGAAAAAGCTAAGGCGACATACAAAACATATAGGGGCTGCACATTAGGGGGAAACATATAATAAATAAAAGGCTCATGTATACCTCCTCAAATAAAGCACATAAGTAGCATGACTTAAACACAATCAAGGTCTGAATTCAAAATACTAAGTCAAGAGGAACTTTAATTGTTGAGGCAGACCAGTTTATTACATAACTCAGATAAGAAGTCCGAATCAGGCCTGCCTGCTGGTTGTAACAGTTATTAATTAAACGAAGGCAGATTCAATTTTATGGTTGTTATCACCTAAGGCTTGCCTAAGCGTTTAGGTGAGATCCTATAGGCATGATATCTACTCAGAATGAAGCAAAGCAGTAACACTTGAAGACGAACGATTTAAAATTTTACAGGCATGCTTTATAAACCGTACTAATAGGAAGTGAGAGAGTTGTTTAAAAACTAGTTGAAGCCAGCTGATTTCAGATTCTATAAACACTGATTATTTAATTCCTATAGACATAATATATAGTCGAACGTGAATTGAAGCATGCAGTATCCCTATAGGCATGATTTCTATGAAAGGGGTACTGAAAATGATATCTGATTTTAGCCAGTTAGTTCCTAAGCATGGTGTTTAAGTGTGGTAATGCAGAAATTAAAACACCTATAAACAGGTTTTCTAAATGCGAAATTTAGGTCCTATAGGCATATTCTCTAAATGTAGAACATTCAGAAGTTTAATGAAATTAGATCTTATAGGCATGGTATCTAGATGCAGAATTAAACATGCAGAACAACAGATGATATCTAAATTGCAGAATTAAACATGCAGAATTTAGATCCTATAGACGTGATATCTACCCTTGAGCATGCATAATTACCTAGCCCCTTTCACTAACCAAGTCCCCAAATGTTTATTACAGAATTATTACAGACTAGATAATGAATTACATTAAGGAAGCACAAAAGAAAAGTTACAACCAGAGGAAGCCTAATTCTTGACTTCTTCTCTGAGTTATGGAATAAACTACCTCAAGTGCCATTGTTTCAAAGCCTTTCTCAGACTTGAGTGTGTCAAAGTTCCCTAAGGGTCCCAAGAGGACCCCGGCAGTGCTCACACCCAAGTGGCATAACCAAAAAGAGATGAGTGCAGTGTGGAAGGGCCAGCCCTTATGTGTCTAAGTTCATAGGAAGCTCATGGGTCCCAAGGCAAGGATCACACAAGAGGGGCAGAACTTAAGTCTAAGAATATGGTGGAAGTGCAGGACAGCAGGAGTAAAGATTTAAAACTGAGTGGATAATGGAGAAGGGAGAGGGGTAAGTTGAAAACAGTAGCAGTAAAACTAAAATTACAAAATCAGGAATTGCACAAAGGGGTCAGGGGTTTGGGAAATACATTGTAAGGAGCACATATCCTTAGGCAGGGATCAGGTTTGGGCACGCACAATAATAGATGGTGCTTTCATACCCATAAACCAACCAGAACACACAACATATAGGGGGATATGGAGGTTATGACCCCAGGGAATCAGGTTTGGATCATGCACAGCAATGTTCAGTGCTGTAATGCCCCAAATCAACCAAAGATACCAAACACATAGGGGATGTGGAACATATGACCCAGGGAGGGTCAGGTTTAGGCCATGCACAGCAATGTATGATGCTGACATGCCCTCAAACCAATATACAAACACATAATGGGTATAGGGTATTGGGGTTCATACATGAGAAAACATTAATTTAGAAAAAAAAAAAAAGGAAAAGGGCAGATCATAACATGCTTGATAATGAAAATCGATTAAACATAAGCAGGAAACAGGTAAGAGTGAAGGAATTAGTAAAGAAACATGTTGTTGATGCTGGAAGAGTAATTAGGACATACCAGTGAATCAAGAAAATGCAGAAAGAAAAGGTAGGCAAGTTTCCCACTGCCTAGCCTTAGCTTTCAGCCGGTTAGACAAGGCAGCAACACAAGTAGTAACAGAGAAAAGAGAGAGAGTTTGAGTGAAGTGTGTGTATTTTAACTTAATTGGTTCATCCCCTTGAAAGAAGAGGGGTGCGGGGTATTTATAGTTTTTTGAAAATGACTGAAGGAAAAGTAATAAGATACAAACATGGAAACAATCATAGGTCAGAATCAATTACACAGGTGATTCCCTTTAATTAAGGAATCATTGTTTAACAGATTCAAATAAGGAAAGAGATCAGTTTAGATACAGACTGATTATTGCCATAAAAGAAGTAGTATAAGCATTCAGTAAGTAATCAAGTCTAAGTACATAATATACTTATTTTGGAAATAAATTCAGCAAGGTAAATATTACAATAAAGGGAAAAGAATCAATCAATTTTGAACGGGCGAGTGAAATCAGGGTTCATAAAAGGGAAACTTTAGAAATCAGTCACAAGGTGAAGATTAATCAAGGAAGAAATTTCAGCATATAAATAAAGTGAACGGGGTCATCAGACATGCGAAGCCGAGCAAAAGAGATAATCACAAACATGCAATAGTGGCAGAAATAAGCTAGTAGTAAGGCAAACATTCAAAGCATATTAATCAAGTAGGTCAAGTCACATTGAATCAATAGTGAAGAAAAATAGAGTATCATAAGCATCCAAAGGTCTCACAGTAACACATGAGAAACCTTTAGGAAAGTTAGGATTTCAAGCATAGTCGAGTTTTAAAGATAGTAGAAACCCAGAGTCAGAGGAATCACATAAAGGAAAAGGGATTCTGAAACAAGGAACTTCAAATCGAGTTAGGTATTCAAACGAACAATCTCAGACCCAAAGACATAGGGTTTTCAACGACAGTAGGGCTTAAAAGATGATAAACAAACAAATCAAACAAAGACTTAACTAAACAAGCACTCATCTAGCAAAATCACAAATATGTCAAAATCAGAGAAGAGATTTTGAAATAACTTAATAGGAAAAACCCTAATCGGAAAAAAACAAAGAGTCGTTTTTGAAAGCAAAATTGAAGAAACTTCGAGAAGATGCTTAAAAGCTCAAGGTAAACACAGATCTAAAGTAGATCTGAAAGGAATCGAAAAGATCTTAGAGATTAGGGTTTTAGAAAACCCAGAAAAGGTGAGAGAGGCTTCGAAAATTACCGATCTAACCAAGAGAGTCAAGGATCTGACTCGAACGACCATGGCTGGCTAGAGAAAGGTCAAGGATGACCAGATAAGGGCCATGAACTGAAATTGAACAAGGCCTGGACCAAGCTCTTTCAAGACCTGACCTTGAAACCATAAGAACAAACACGTAGAAGTCATGGAAGGCTGATATAGGTCTCTGATGACCTCGGAGGGCCATGGATTAGGGCGGATTATGGTAGCGGCGGCTAGGGTTTGAGTGGTGTTGCAGAGAGTGTTTGAGAGGAAGGGGATTCTAAGGCGGCTTTAGGTGATAAATTATAGGGTTTTGGGGTCGTTTGGAATTACTTAAGGAAAGGGCAACTATTGGTTGTTGATCTAAGTGATCAACGGCCTGGATTAAAACGGGTAAGTGGGGCAGTTTATGAAATTGGGTTTAGGCCTGGTCTGATGGGTTCAATTGGGTTTAGAATTGGGTTAAAATTAGGGTAGGATTTAGGCTATGATTGAAATGAAATTGGGCTATTATTTAAATAGCCAATTTCCCCTTTTAAAATTATAAAAATAGCAAATTGATTTCTGAAAATAAATTAAAGGTACTAAAATGATTTATAACACATAATTATAAATTTAAAAATACTAAACTTAATTTTTATAAATGTAAACGCAATTAAATCTTAAAAGGGGCTAATATTGCTATTACATGCAATTTAGTTTTAAAATACTAAATAAATTTGTAAAAATATACAAAAAATATATTAGCTATATTTTAGCACAAATATGAGAATCCAATAAATGAATCACCAAAATGATAATTTTGGAAATTATTATTGGGTTATTTATGAATAAAATAGGGGAATAAATTGGTTAAAAATTCTTTGAAAATTAAGGAAAAATAATAAAACATTTGGACACACTTATACATGCATACATATGCTAGTTTGAAAGTATTTTGCATATTGCAAAAAATATATAGGGAAAAATTGGGTATCAACAGCTACCCTCTTTACCTAGTAAGGATGAAAGAGTTGTCGGGTAAAGATATGATGGCCAATTTTGACCGAGCGAAACGGTTTGAAGAGGTTTAGGCTACGCCCTGGCTTCTGAGCTACCTACATATCCCTAGTTTTCCGGAATTAGGCCATATGTAGTTCCGAATCCGTCGGCGGAGACTTTTCGAGAATAGACGCAATATCTGGGGTCGAGGTTAAGGTCTGATAGGGCTGCGGGAACTAGAGCGGGATCACTCCTGCCGAGTTAGTATTTGCTCGCCGGTTTACTTGCAAATAAGCAATACAAGCATATATTGTGCATAAATTTAAACATGATGCACATTCCCGTCGGACCATGAATGTTGTCTTCAGACGATGAGAATGGTGTCCTTAGACCATGATGTCCTGGGCCATGAAGCGTGCAATAAAGGATTCGCAGGCCATGAAATGATGCTCTCGGGCTATGAGGATGGTGCCTCCGAACCATGATGCCTTTGAATAATGATATGCAAAAACAACTAAAAGGGATCCTCAGGCCATGACATGGTGTTCTCGGGCTATGAAAATGATGCCTCCAAACGATGACCCCTTTGGATAATTTGGCGATCTTTCAGCCTATGAAATGCAGTGTGTGGCGATCTTTTAGCCATGCAATGCAGTAGGTGGCGATCTTTCAGCCCATGAGATGTATATGTGGCGATCTTTCAGCCATACAAATGCAGATGGAGGTAGAGCTTAACCTCGGAAGGCAGAATAGTAGCCTTATGCAATGTAGAAATGCAGATGGAGACAGTGTTCAGTCTCGAAAGGCAGAATAGTAGCCTTATGCAATGTAGAAATGCAGATGGAGATAGCGTTTAGTCTTGGAAGGTAGAATAGTAGCCTTATGCAATACAGAAATGCAGATGGAGACAATGTTTAGTCTCGGAAAGCAGAATAGTAGCCTTATGCAATGCGAAAAATGCATATGGAGACTGCGTTTAGTCTCGGAAGGCATAATATTAGCCTTATGCAAGAAATAAAATGTCAAATGGTAATAAGCTTTCTTAGCTGATAGCATATTGCGATATTGTGACTGCTGGGGACATTGTTCCTGCGGGGACACTGTTGTGTGTGGATAATAAATATTGGTAAGTGCAACGGTTCCAAGTGTTGTATTCCTGAACAATGTTTGTCTCGTGAGTGTATAGTATGTTTGATGATTTCGTAATCCAAGTGCCTTCATCCAAAAAAATCGTGAGTTTTGTAAAGGGAGGTTAGTTCGCATCCCCGTTAGCTTTTGCTTGACCTGCTCAGATCTAATCTAGGGATATTGTATGTATTATCGGGGTAGCGTTGCTAAACAAGGCAATTTCAGTAATAAACATGATTTTGTAAAATAATATGACATGATAATAATAATTTTTAGATGAACCGGCGACTGTGACGTGGTTCGGGGCATTGCAACCTCTCTTGCTACGGAATTTTGAGGGTCCTCCTCAAAATTCTGCCCCATTTTGATGAGTTGACGCTTCTAATGGTTGCTCGCGGCGATTGGCTGAAATTACTTCGGAATTTTGAGGGTCTTCCTCAAAATTCTACCCCAATTTCCAATTATGGGGGAAATGAACTTTTTATTGAATTGTGACTGAACCCATAGGGCTGCCTACGTATCCTCTCTTAAACGGGAATCAGGTCAGGCATAGTTCAATTATATCAATGAGGAAAGCATGAAAATTACACATAGTAACAGTTGACTGCATCTGAATTGATCGGTTTTGGCCAAACTTCTTCGTCCATTTCTGCGAGTATGAGGTTTCCTCCTATTAGAAACCGGTGAACCATGTATGGACCCTGCCAGTTGGGAGAGAACTTCCCTTTGGCTTCATATTGATGCGGGAAAATTTTCTTTAACACCAGTTGCCCCGGTGCGAACTGTCTCAGCTTAACTCTCTTATTGAAGGCTCTGGACATTCTGTTTTGATAGAGTTGCCATGGCAAACTGCATTCACTCTCTTTCTGTCTATAAGGTTAGTTGCTCATAACGAATTTTTACCCATTCTGCGTCGTCGAGCTCAACTTCTTGTATGATACTTAGGGAAGGAATTTCTATCTCAGTGGGAATGACTGCCTCTGTACCATAAACCAGCATATAGGGGGTTACCCCGGTTGATGTGCGGACTGTGGTGCGATACCCCAATAGAGCAAATGATAACTTCTCGTGCCACTGTTTATGCTTCTCTATCATTTTCCTCAATATCTTTTTGATATTCTTGTTGGTGGCCTCTATAGCTCCATTCATATGCGGCCTATAGGCTGTGGAATTCTTGTGTCTGATTTTGAAAGTTTCACACATAGCTTTCATCAAGTCACTGTTGAGGTTGGAGCCATTATAAGTGATGATTGACTCTGGAATTCCGAATTGACAAACAATGCGATCGCGGACAAAGTCTGCCATGACTTTCTTAGTTACTGCTCTGTAAGATGCTGCTTCGACCCATTTGGTGAAATAGTCGATTGCTACTAGGATAAACCTATGCCCGTTGGAAGCGGCAGGCTCGATTGGTCCAATAACATCCATTCCCCAGGCGGCGAACCACCATGGTGAGCTTGTTGTATTAAGCTCATTCGGAGGTACCTTTATCATGTTTGCATGTATCTGCCAGTGGTGGCATTTCCGTACATACTGGATGCAGTCCGTTTCCATAGTCATCCAAAAGTAACCAGCTCGGAGTATCTTTTTTGCTAAGATAAAACCATTCATATGCGGACCGTAGGTCCCAGCATGAATTTCTTCTAGTAGCCTGGATGCCTCATTTGCGTCGACACACCTTAATAATCCCAAATCAAGAGTCCTCATATTGAGGAATCCTCCATTATGAAAGAAATTGTTGGACAACCTCCGAAGTGTGCATTTCTGAGTAGGATTTGCAAGTTCTGGTACTCGCCTTTTGCCAAATATTCCTTGATATCATGAAACCAAGGCTTTCCGTCTGCTTCTTCTTCAACATGGGCACAATAAGCTGGCTGATCATAGATCTTCACTAGAGTGGGATCAATGAAGTTTTTTTCTGGATGTTGTATCATAGATGACATGGTAGCCAATGCATCAGCGAATTCATTCTGGATTCTGGGCACATGTTGGAACTCCCTCTTCGTGAACCTTTTCCTCAATTCCTGTACATGATGCAGATATGGGAGTATTTTGGAGTTCTTGGTTGCCCATTCTTCATGCACCTGATGTATGAGTAGGTCCGAATCTCCAATCACTAGAAACTCTTGAATGTTCATGTCAATGGCCATTTTAAGCCCTAAGATGCAAGCTTCATATTCAGCCATGTTGTTGGTGCACGGGAACTTGAGTTTGGCAGACACCAGATAATGCTGACCGGTTTTTGATACTAGGACTGCTCCTATGCCAACTCCTTTGAAGTTTGTTGCTCCATCGAAAAACATTCTCCAACCATCATAGGATTCTGTGATGTCTTCTCCTATGAATGATACCTCTTCGTTAGGAAAATACATTTTCAGAGGTTTGTATTCTCCATCTACGGGATTTTCAGCAAGGTGATCTGCTGGTGCCTGTCCTTTTATTGCTTTCTGAGTCACGTAGACAATGTCAAATTCACTCAACAGGATTTGCCACTTGGCTAGCTTGCCAGTGGGCATGGGCTTCTGGAAGATGTACTTCAAAGTATCCATCCTTGATATAAGATATGTGGTATAGGCACAGAAATAATGCCTCAACTTCTGAGCTACCCAAGTCAAAGCACAACAGGTGCGCTCTAGCAGAGAATACCGGGCCTCGTACGGGGTGAACTTCTTACTGAGATAATAGATGGCCTGCTCTTTTCTCCCCGTTTCATCATGCTACCCCAGAACGCAACCGAAAGCTCCATCCAATACTGCAAGGTAGAGTAATAGAGGTCTACCTAGCTCGGGCGGGGCCAAGACTGGTGGTGTTGACAGGTTGTCCTTGATTCTATTGAAGGACCTTTGGAAGTCATCAGTCCATTTGGTAGCGGCGTCCTTCTTCTACATCTTAAAGATTGGCCCACAGATAACTGTAGACTGTGCTATGAACCGGCTGCTGTAGTTGAGTCTTCCCAAGAAACTCATCACATCCTTCTTGTTCCTTGGTGGTGGTAATTCTTGAATAGCTTTGACTTTTGATGGATCCAGTTCTATTCCTCAGTGACTCACAATGAACCCAAGTAATTTTCCAGCGGGAACCCCAAATGTGCACTTCGCGGGATTCAGTTTCAGGTTGTACCTTCGCAATCTATTAAGAACTTCCTCAAATCTTCCATAGGATCAGTGGCCTTCTTGGACTTGATGATGACATCAACTACATACACCTAAATCTCCTTGTGTATCATATCATGGAAAATAGTAGTCATGGCCCTCATGTAGGTGGCCCCTGCATTTTTTAGGCCGAACGGCATCATCTTGTAACAGTACGTTCCCCACGGCATAATTAAAGTTGTCTTCTCAGCATTTTGTTCATCCATCCAGATCTGCTGATAACCAGCAAAACAATCTACAAATGACTGCAACTCATGCTTGGTACAATTATCGATCAGGATGTGTATATTTGGTAAAGCAAAATTTTCTTTCAAACTGGCCCGGTTGAGATCCAGTAGTCGACACAGACTCTGACCTTCCCGTCCTTCTTTGGCACTGGCACGATGTTGGCTAACCATGTCGGGTATTCTACTACCCTGAGAACCTTGGCTTTGTCCTGCTTGGTGACTTCTTCCTTGATTTTCAAACTCATATCAGGCTTGAACTTTTTGAGCTTTTGCTTTACTGGAGGACATGTTGGATCGGTTGGCAACTTGTGAGCCACAATAGATGTACTCAGACCAGTCATGTCATCATACGACCAGGCGAATATGTCCTCATATTCCCTTAGAAATTCTGTGTATTCCTTCTTTTCTAACAACGACAAGTGAACTCTAATTCGTGTTTCTTTGACATTTTCTGCATTTCTCAGGTTAACAACTTCTGTCTTGTCTAGGTTGGACTTAGGTCTATTCTCAAAATTTTCAACTTCTTTAACAATCTCTTCTAGTATGTCATCTTCCTTTGAATCTATGTCCGTTTGTCGCGTTGTCTTATTGCATGTCACAGTCATTGGTTCATCAAGATAAGTAACAGTAATGTTGTATAAGTAACAGTAATGTTGTATAAGTAAAGTAATAAGAGAAAAATAATAATGAGTTTTATTCATAAGAAAAGTGAAAATGCTTTGATAAATTGCATAATTGTTTTGAACATTGAAGATCTTATTGCGGAAATAAAAAATGCGAGAAGAAAATCATTTAGTAAATAAAAACAATGCATGATGCTTGTTTTAGCCTAGCTACCCCGAGACTCGTCAGGCTCTGGTTGTCCTGATAGTTTAGTTGTTGAGGAGTGCCCCTCTGCTTACAGCCTGTATGGAAGGACCTTCCTCCCCCTCCTCCTCGATAACAACACAACAATCCATATCATTGTCTTCTAGGAACAAGTTCTTCACCACCGCAAGCGCTTCTTCTTCTTCTGACCCATAAACAATGTCAGACTGTTGGAAAGTCTGCTCCAAATGCGGTATTGGCTGCTCCAGTGGATAATAAGGATCCGCGCCATGGTGGTGACCAGTTGTTGAATTCTTCCCAGGTGTACTCATATCCCAGACCTAAAGTAGTGCCATGTTTCTTGAGCTTTATGGGCTTAGCGATTCCTTGGAGATTCTTGCGGATCCCCTTGCCCGGTTCGTACCCACTCCAATTCAGTATACTCTCGATTTTATTATCCCACCATTTGTCTTTTTCAACAGCATTTACCCGTTCAATGTGGTGGTAAGTCTCCCCACCTAGCTTCCTTCTTCCTTCGATTGCCGGAATGGTTTGGCGACTGTATATAGGGTTGCTACCGTCGCCGTGAATGATCACCTCTTGATGATTCCATTCAAATTTTGCTGCCTGATGTAGTGTTGATGCTACAGCCCCAGCGGCATAGATCCATGGTCGTCCCAACAGCAGGTTGTAAGATGCTGGCACGTCTATCACCTGGAAATCAACATCGAACCATGTTGGTCCCATTTGCAAGCATAGGACAATCTCACCAATGGTGGACCTCTGGGAACCATCGAAGGCTTTCACATTGATAGCTCCATCTTTTATCTTGTGCAGTCCTTTACCCAACTTCTTGAGTGTTACCAGCGGACAAATGTTGAAACTGGAACCCTCGTCGATCAGGATCCTGGTGATGAAATATTCCTCGCATTGCACAGTGATATGCAGTGCTTTGTTGTGTACCAACCCTTCAGGTGGTAGCTCGTCCTCATGAAATGAGATCTTATGGATTTCTAACACCTGTCCTACCATGTTAGCCATTTCTCCGCCAGTGATATTGCTTGGTACGTATGCTTCACTTAGCACCTTCAACACAGCATTCTTGTGTGCCTCGGAATTTTGTAGCAAAGCAAGAATAGAGATTTGCGCTAGTGTTTTGTTCAATTGGTCGATGACTGAGTATTCCTTGGCCTGTATCTTTCTCCAAATATCGTCTGGACCTGTCTCAACGATGGGTGACCAATTAGAAGCTTACTTTCTTGACTCAGCCAGATGTTTCAGGGTATAAACTCTACCAGTTCTTGTCATACCATGTGCTGCAATAGTCTCTTCAAACCAAACCTTGCCTTTTCTTCTTCCCTTGGCTGTATAGTTCCATGGTATAGCCTTTGTATGGAATGGTGTCATGACCGATATCGCCACTGGGATGGGCGTGGTTGTCCTTACTCCGAATGGAGCATGTGCCTTGGGTGGTAAAATTATGACTTCAAACGGTGTGGGTGCATTTGCTGGAGACACGAATTCGACCTCAATTGGCGTTGGTGTCTTTGTGGATGACGTTGGTTTGAACTCAAGTGGCACATACATATTTACCTCAGCATCCCCGGATGGCTGAATCTGGACCATGATTGGATTAAGAGTAACTATTGGCTTCTTTGGGTCATCAGCTTCTGCGATCAACCCGATTGATCCCTCCGAATGCCAATTATCCTCTATTTCAATCATGTGGATACCTCCACCCTTATGGTCTGGAAGAGGGTTGTTGCGGACATTTGGAACGGGTTCCTTTGCCACAATAATCTTGTTATCAATTAAAGTCTGGATCTTGTCTTTCAAGGAACGACATTCATCAATGGTGTGCCCTTTCATGCCGGAGTGGTATGCACAGGATTTGTTTGGTTTAACCCACTGAGAAGGGTTCTTAGGAGTCGCAGCAAGGATAGGGGTGACATAACCATTAGCTTTGAGTCTCTCGTACAACTAGTCAATGGGTTCAGCAATGGCCGTATATTATTTTGGAGGTCTGCAATCAAAATTAGGTCGGGGTCTAGGGATGTTTTGGCGGGTAGGAGGTGATTGATAGTGGGATGGTTGAGCATTATAGGTTTGGTAGACATGAGCAGGTTGGGAGTATCTGGGTAAAGTAGGTTGATATGTGGGAGGTGGAGGTGATTGATAAGTGGGTGACGGAGCTTGATAGGATGGTGATGGTGCTTGGTAGTTCGGAGTTGGTTGATATATGAGTGGAGGCGTTAGGTAAGTTTGGTATTTGATGGGAGACTTGGTTCTCTATGTAACCATTACGGCCCCCACGTCCCTTTTCTTGGACACACCATCAGACTGTAAGGCCTTATTTGTAGCTTGCAAGGCCTCGAAGTTTGTAACCATACTGCTTTTGATACCCTCTTCAATCCTTTCACCCAGTTTGATAATGTCAAAAAATTTGTAGCTCTCAATCATCATCAGTCGCTCATAATACTACGGGTCCTGAGCCCAGACAAAAAATTTGTTCATCTATTCCTCTTCTAAGGCATTCTGACCTTAGCAGCTTCAGACCTCCATCGAGTAACTTACTTGCGAAATATTTCTGTGGGCTTTTTCTTTAGATTCTAAATATGGAATATGTCTGACGCATTCTCTGTGTTAAACCTGAACCTATCCATAAAGTCGGACGCCATGCCTACCCAGTTTGACCACTTCTTTGGATCTTGGCTAATGTACCAAGACAAAGCATCTCCCTTCAAACTCCTTATGAAAAGCTTCATGCAGATTCTCTCGTCTTTCCCTACTCCAACCAGCTTGTCACAGTACGTTCTGAAATGGACCCTTGGATCCCTTGTACCATCAAACATTTCGAACCTCGGAGGTTTGTACCCCTCGGGCAGTTCAACATCGGGCTTTATGCAAAGATCTTCGTAGTTCAGCCCCTCAATTCCCTTGCTTCCTTCAACGCCTTGAATCCGGCTGGTCAATTTCTTAAGTTTCTCAGCTAGGTTCCTAATGAGAAAGACTTTATCACCAGACTCGAGTGTGCTTGAGATAGGTGGGTGAAGTGCGGTATGGTCTCCACGTAGATAGAGGTGTTATGGTGGGTGTGAAAGTGGTTGTTTGTGGAGTTTTGGAGTTCTAGGATGAGTAGTTGAGTGTTGTTTGGGGTATGGCAGGTGTTGCAATGGGTCTTTGGTGGAATAGTGTGAAGAGCGGGATGATTCTGTTGCTTTGGTATGTTTTGAGGTAGTGTAGGGTTTTGAGTATTGGGAAAGGTGATATCTGGGGTGTTGAGGGAAAATGACAGGCTTGCCAGATTCCGAACTTGATCGAGCTCTTCTTGGAATTTCAACAGCTTTTGTTGAAGTTGGGATACATTTTCCTTAGGAACCTAAGTACTATGATCATGAGTGACCTCTACCCGTTCAGTTGAGTTCTCCTTTCTGACGTTGTTCAAATCTTCCATCTTCCCTTTGTTCTTATTTTTGATAGGACTAAGAGGAGGAGTGGGTGGAGGGCCCTTGGATCTCGTGGAATAGGATGATGTTGCCAGAGTGCACGAACTAACCTTTGGGGAGGGGAATAATAAAACAAAGAGTAAAAACAAAAAGGTAACAAGTTAGTGAGGATTATAAAAAAGTATTGCAATATTTAAATACATAGTGCGTGAATGTTAATCGTGTCCTAATTTGGGGACCTCTTTGTGCCCGAGGTAGGACTAGCGACAAATTAATTTGGAGAACTTAGAATTCTAAATGCCTCATTCTATTGATAGAAAATAAGACGAATCCCAAATCGATACTAAACAAACAGGAAAATGAAAGTCACTAATGCCCTTGGCCTTATTACATTTTATAAAGTGAAAAGACAAACTCCTATCTACTTGGTCCCAGAAGGACCTTCCCCAGATTCGGTATGTTTGGCTCCGTCGAACAGCTTCCCCAACTCGCGAAGTCCCAGTAATAGGTAAGCCCTAGCTAGATGTCCGCCTTCGTTTCCTTCAACATTTTGGCAGTCTTCGACCCTCTTGAAAAACTTTTTTTCCAACTCCACTATGCCTCGCTCCAAGTATCCCAGTCTTTTGTTGTCACTGACAGCCATGTCCTTCCATTCCTCAATTAGCTTCTGGTTGGCTTCTTGTATCTCATGGTGTTCACTTTCGTACTCACAAATTCTTTTGCGTAGTTGGTTGTATTTGACCTGTGCTTCGGCCTTTTCATCTATGATCCTGTGATTTTGAGCAAACCCTGGCTGGCCCAGACCATTATGATTGTCTTCTAACTATCCTGAGTAGAAAGGAGCGCAACCAGCATGATACCTGTCTGGTTCAATGGTATCTCTCCCCATTATGATCTTGTAGTGCCACATATGTTGAGCCTGGCACTTGTAAGGACTATCATCATTCTGGAAGTCAACCCAGAAATGACTTATCTTGTCGACCTTATGTATAACCTGCTTCCTACTAGCTTGTATCATAACTCGGAAAGGGACGTAAGGGTATGTTCCTCTCAGCCCAATCAATATCGGGAAACGTGCGTCTCGGGATCGGGCGATGAACTCCTCGGTCGGGAACCACTCGAACATCCATTGGACCTATTCTTCAGCCAGATTATCAAATAGCTCGACCCATCCTTTGGCATCCTCCGGCTGAGCGAACATATTGGGGATATAATTCATTCGCTTTGGATGATGAAAAACGATGTGATCCTTCCAGTCCCTCCGCTGAATCTCTTGTCGGTATTCGTCCCTTTGGAGATGTTCCATGAGCTAGAGTTAAAGTAATAAATTGCATCCTTCGAAGTGTTTTGCTCCTTGTTGACACTTCTTCAAGGCTCGATATATGTCGACAACGATCATGGGCACGATGATGAATGGCTGCCCACCGATCCCTTCCATTAAGGTCTTAGTTACCATAATCAGGTTGGTGTGGATTCTTGCTTTCTTCATCGAAAATACGATCAGCCCTAGGAAACAAAACATTAATATGAAGACCCTTCGGTGGATGTGCCCCAATGATGTAATGGCAAACTCGTCAGGGTAGGTACAGTAGGATTTGTTGTGACCGTACCTTTCATACAAATAGTCAAAAGGGATGTAGGATTCCTTCAGACATGTCAATTCTGGATTCTTCTTTAAACCCATCATTTTGAGGAAACCCCTACCTTTGCGGTTCTCAGGCATCAGCAGACCCGGAGTTTCCCATACTAGACCGGCTAATCCTCCTATCTCCTCTAGCAAGGGTGTCATTTCAATATCCCCGAAGCGGAATACGGCCCTCTCACAATCCCATAACAAAGTAGCAGCTTCTATGATCTTGTTGTTAGGTTGGATTTCCAGAAGAGAAGGTAGGTTTCCCAGATACTTTCTGACGAGAGTTTGATCACTAGAGTGAAGATATTTCCACCAACTTATCATCCTTGGATGGATGTTGGTGACTATGCCGAATCTAGGGACTTCGTGCCTCATTTTCTGCAAGACAAATAAGGTTAGGCCCTTACCCCCACCAGATTCGACTATTTAATACCAACAATTAGCATGAAGCACTTAGTTCTCCAAATAAATGCACAGAACGTGGCATTGTCCATTTGGGTTTAGGGAAACCCAGCGGACTTTGGACAAGGCTATCTTAAAGGATCATTATGTGGACGACATAACTGACCCAGCTAGGTTTGACCATGATGCGTGCACAATTTGAACAGAGTGAGGTTTCTATGGGGTTCTAGACTGGTACCCTTGAGCGGACAACTCAAGGGGGAAAGGCACGGAACCGTCGACTACACCGCTGATCGACTGGTTTTACCGCAAATATGTCTTTTCCGGATTTAGGGGTAATAATATAGGAAGAGCGCAACCACTCATTATATGCATTGCTATGGTATTTGTTTGGAACGAGTGGAGTATGATGTTGAGCATGATTATGCAATAATTAAAAGCATGTTGGCATGTATTTGCACGTTAAGAAAGCAGTAAATACAGTAGTTTCATAATTGAAAGCAATAAAAAAGGAAAGAAACAAAGAAGACAAGTTAGTTTTGCAGTTGAAAAGGGAATTAAATGCTTTAATAATTAAACAAGTAATTGCACATAAAGAGGTATAAATTCACAATAATAGTCTGAAATGGTAAAAGCCTAATTATCCCCAGCAGATTCGCCACGCTGTCGCGCCCCCTTTTTCCCTCTTGGTGCAATCGGGAGGTCGGGTTTGTGACATTTTGGGCATGGAACAACTCATTCCTTTTGGGAATTGGGTTTTTGCATTTGAAGAGCCGCCACCTAATGATTTAAGGTGCATTAGGACACCTATAAGATCTACTCCTAAGCTTGTTTGATAACCAGAGATCGGGTAAGGGCTTGAAATTATCCTAAGGGGAAGATGTTAGGCACCTCTCAAGATCCACTAGTGTGGTTTCCGGCCAGACAGTTTATTGTGAATTTGTGCGATTTAGCAAGTAGACAAATATAGGCTCAAATAGTAGGGGATTTAAACACATAAGAGTTTTGAAAGAGCAGTTAAAAGACGAGTTTTGAAAAAAAAAAGTTTGCAAATAAAAGGGAAAGGGGTCCTAGGTTTATATCTAATATGGATCACATTAATACGATAACTAGTATGACACTCCTCAAAAGAGGTGATACACATGGTATTAGTGCACCGGTCATCATATCCTTATATACCCTTCCCACCCCATTAAGGTATTAAAGCGCGAAATGGTCTCGGCTTCTATTGCATGCTACTACCCGTCCCTTCCTATTAGTCCTGGAGGAGTTTAGGACTACTATTACTAAAGGGGAGGGATATTAGGCTGATTTTAGGTTTTAAAGGTGAAAAAGCTAAGGCGACATACAAAACATATAGGGGCTGCACATTAGGGGGAAACATATAACAAATAGGAGGCTCATGTATACCTCCTCAAACAAAGCACATAAGTAGCACGACTTAAACACAATCAAGGTCTGAATTCAAAACACTAAGGCAAGGGGAACTTTAATCGTTGAGGCAGACCAGTTTATTACATAAATCAGATAAGAAGTCCGAATCAGGCCTACCTGCTGGTTGTAGCAGTTATTAATTAAACGAAGGCAGATTCAATTTTATGGTTGTTATTACCTAAGGCTTGCCTAAGCGTTTAGGTGAGATCCTATAGGCATGATATCTATTCAGAATGAAGCAAAGCAGTAACACTTGAAGACAAATGATTTGAAATTTTACAAGCATGCTTTATAAACCATACTAATAGGAAGTGAGAGAGTTGTTTAAAAACTAGTTGAAGCCAGCTGATTTTAGATTAGTCTGATTTCAAATTCTATAAACATTGATTATTTAATTCCTATAGACATGATATCTAGTCGAACATGAATTGAAGCATGTAGTATCCCTATAGGCATGATTTTTACGAAAGGGTACTGAAAATGATATCTAATTTTAGCCAGTTAGCTCCTAAGCATGGTGTTTAAGTGTGGTAATGCAGAAATTAAGACAAGTCCTATAGACAGATTTTCTAAATGTGGAATTCAACATGCGGAATTTAGGTCCTATAGGCATATTCTCTAAATGTAGAACATTCAGAAGTTTAATGAAATTAAATCTTATAGGCATGGTATCTAGATGTAGAATTAAACATGCAGAACAACAGATGATATCTAAATTGCAGAATTAAACATGCAGAATTTTAGATCCTATAGACGTGATATCTACCCTTGAGCATGCATAATTACCCAGCCCCTTTCACTAACCAAGTCCCCAAATATTTATTACAGAATTATTACAGACTAGATAATGAATTATATTAAGGAAGCATAAAAGAAAAGTTACAACTAGAGGAAGTCTGATTATTGACTTCCTCTCTGAGTTATGGAATAAACCACCTCAAGTGCCATTGTTTCAAAGCGTTTCTCAGACTTGAGTGTGTCAAAGTTCCCTAAGGGTCCCAAGGCGACCCCGGGCAGTGCTCACACCCAAGTTGCATAACCAAATAGAGATAAGTGCAGTGTGGAAGGGCCAGCCCTTATGTGTCCAAGTTCAGAGGGAGCTCATGGGTCCCAAGTCAAGGCTCACACAAGAGGGGCAGAACTTAAGTCTAAGAATATGGTGGAAGTGCAGGACAGCAGGAGTAGAGATTTAAAACTGAGTGGAGAATGGAGAGGGGAGAGGGGTAAGTTGAAAACAGTAGCAGTAAAGCTAAAATTACAGAATTAGCAATTGCATAAAGGGGTCAAAGGTTTGGGAAATACATTGCAAGGAGCACATATACTTAGGCAGGGATCAGGTTTGGGCACGCACAGTAATAGATGGTGTTGTCATGCCCATAAACCAACCAGAACACACAACATATAGAGGGGATATGGATGTTATGATCTCAGGGAATCAGGTTTGGGTCATGCACATCAATGTTCAATGCTGTCCTGCCCAAACCAACCAAAGATACCAAACACATAGGGGATGTGGAACATATAACCCAGGGAAGGTCAGGTTTAGGCCATGCACAGCAATGTATGATGCCGACATGCCCTCAAACCAATATACAAACACATAAGGGGTATGGGGTATTGGGGTTCATACATGAGAAAACATTAATTCAGAAAAAAAAAAAAAGGAAAAGGGCAGATCATAGCATACTTGATAATGCAACTCGATTAAACATAAGCAGGAAATAGGTAAGAGTGAAGGAATTAGTAAAGAAACATGTTGTTGTTGATGCTGGAAGAGTAATTAGTACATACCAGTGAAGAAAGCAAATGCAGAAAGAAAACGTACGCAAGTTTCTCACAACCAAGCCTTGGTTTTCAGCTGGCTAGACAAGGCAGCAACATAAGTAGTAACAGAGAAGAGAGAGAGAGAGAGAGTTTGAGTGAAGTGTGTGTCTTTTAACCAGCGGCCTTTAACCTTTCATACAATTGGTTGATGGGCTTAGCAATGGCGGTGTATTGTTTGTGCGGCTTGCAGTCGAAGTTGGGTCTTGGTTTTGGATAATTTTGGCGAGTTGGTGGTGATTGGAAGTGGGATGGTTGGTAATTATATATGTGATAGACAGTGGTTGATTGGGAATATCTAGTAGATGAAGGTTGATATGTAGCTGGTGATGCTTGGTATGTGGGTGGAGATGTTTGATAGGTGGGTGGTGATATGTGGGTGGAGGTGTTTGGTAGATAGGTGGAGGTGTTTGATATGTGAGTGGAGTTTTGAGGCCTTGGGCCACCATTACTGCCCCAACATCTCTCTTCTTCAATATGCCACCTGATTGTAGTGCCTTATTTATCGCATATAGTGCCTCGAAATGTGTTACCATCCCACTCTAAATTCCTTCCTCGATCCTTTCCCCGAGCTTGATGATATCAGAGAATTTGTGATTTTCGATGACCATTAGCCTCTCATAATATTATGGATCCTGTGCCCTTATGAAGAATTTATTCATCTATTCTTCATCCAAAGTGGGCCTGACCTTGGAGACTTCCAACCTCCAACGAGTAGCATATTCTCGGGAAGTCTCAGTAGGTTTTTTCTTGAGATTTTGGATTTAAAAGACATCTGGTGCATTCTTTTTATTAAACCTGAACCGGTCCATGAAATATGATGTCATGCTTACCCAATTGGACCATTTCTTGAGATTCTGGCTGATATACCAAGACAAAGCGTCCCCAGTAAGGCTTCTCATAAAGAACTTCATCCAAATATTTTCATCTTTTCCACCCCCGACAAGCTTGTCACAGTAGGTCCTTAGGTGAACCTTGGGATCACCTGTACCATCGAACATTTCGAACTTGGGAGGTTTGTACCCCTCTGGCAACTCCACATCGAGTTGTATGCACAGATCTTCATAGTTCAAACCTTTTATTCCTCTATCGCCTTGAACGCCTTAAACTCGGCTTGTTAGCTTCTTGAGTTCTTCGGCCATGTTCTTAATGAGCAGGTCCTTTTCGGAGGGTTCCGGTGCATAGGAGATTGGTTGGTAGAATGTGGTATAGTTTCCACGTATGTGGGGTTGCTCTGATGGGTGCTAGGGACTTGGATATAGTGATGGTCATTGGTTGAGTTTTGTGGATCAGGAATGAGTGGTGGTGTATTTTGGGGAGTGTGGTAAGTAGTGGTTGGTGGGTACGGAATTGGTTGATGATGATGTTGTGGTGGAGTTGTTATTGGCAATGGATTGATATTTTGGGGTGGAGTTGCATATTGATTTGGTGTGGTAGGATTTTGTGGCTGTTGGTTTTGCATATTCTGAGGAGGTGTTGGGTTCTTTGAGTTCTATTGGTGATATAGGAACATTGAGGGTGAGTGATAAGTTTGCCAAATTGCGAACCTGCTCGAGTTCTCCTTGCAATTCTAATATCTTTTGTTCCAGTCTCAAGACTAGATCATTTGGGGTCGGAGTACTCTGGCCATCTGAGGTTTCTACGTTCTCAACATTCTCCTTTCGGATACCACTTAAGTCGTCCATTTTTGTTTTTCCTCTGCCCTTTGTGTTGCTTGGAGGAGGAGGAGGTGGAGGACCTCTAGATCTGGCATGATACACTGATGAGGCCTGAGGGAACCAACCTAAAAGGGATGGGAATAATAATAAAGACAAGCAAAAACAAAAAGGTAACAAGTTAGTGAGGATTCTGAAATATTTGCAGTATTTAAACACATATTGCGAAATGTAAACTCGTATCCTAATTTGGGAGCCTCATTGTGCCCGAGGTAAGCCTAGCGACAAATAAGTTTGGAGAATTTCAAATTCCAATAAATGCTTCATTTCATAATATAAAAGTAGACGAATCCAAAATGACACTAACATAATAATAAAACAAGTCGCTACTGACACTTGGCCTTATTACATTTTAGGAAAAGCAAGTAAATCTAATCTATTTGGTCCCAGAAGGACCTTTCCTAGATTCAATCTTCCAGACTCCATCATACAGATCTCCCATCTCGCGTAATCCCAGCAGCAAGTAGGCTCGGGCCAGATGTCCTCCCTCAGCATTCTGGCAGTTTTCAATCCTCTTTATAACTTTGCCCTCCAGTTCCACTATTCCTCGCTCTAAATATTCTAGTTTCTTGTTGGAAGTGACTGCCATCTCTTTCCATTCCTCGATCAACCTCACGTTCCTCTCATGTATTTCTCGATGCTCATTCTCAGAGTCATGGACCCTCTTGCACAGCCTGTTGTATTTTACTTGGGCTTCAGCTTCCTCATCTATGATTTTGTTCCCTCGACCAGTACCTGGTGTCACCATTCCTTTCAGATTGTCCTCCAACTATGCCGGGTAGAGAGGCTTGCACCCCACCTGATATCTGTCTGGCTCAACAGTGCTTTTTCTCCACAATGATTTGCAATGCCATATGTGCTGAGCTTGGCACTTGTAAGATACATCGACATCTTGGAAATCTGCCCTGAAATGACTCATCTTGACGACCCTTGGTACAACATGTTTTCTACCTGCTTGCCTCATAACTCGCATAGGGACATATGGATATATCCCTCTCAACCCGATCAACACCGAGTGCGGAGCATCCTTGGACCTGATAATAAACTCATCTGTTGGGAACCATTCAACCATCTACTGCAGCTGTCCCTCGGTCAGATTGTCGAAGAACTTTACCCGTTCGCTAGCACTTTCCCACTGAGCAAATCTATCTAGAATGTAGGTCATCTGCTTAGGGTGATGGAAGGCAATGTGGTCGTACCAAGCCCTTCGCGGAAATTCTTGACGATAGCGACCCTTTTGGAGATGCTCCAGCAACCATAACTGCAGCAACAAATTACAAACCTTGAAATGTTTGACCCCTCTCTGACAGTGCTCCAGAGCCCTATAGATGTCGGCTATGATCATGGAGACTATGTTATATGTATGCCCATTAATTCCTTCAATTAGAGTCTTGGCGACCATGGCCAGCCTAGTGTGGATTCTTCCCATTTTCATTGGGAACACTATAGGCCTAGAAAGCACACAATGAACACGAACACTCTGCAGTGGATGTGACCCAGAGAAGTGAGAGAGATCTCATCATGGTAAGTGCGGAAAGACTTGCTATGGCTATACCTCTCGTATAGATATTTGAAAGGTATGTAGGAATCCTTCAAGCACACTAGGTCGACATTCTTTTTCAGCCCCATCATCTTCAAAAATCCCCTGCCCGTATGGTTTTCTGGCACCAAAAACCCAGGACTGTCCCAAGTCAACCCCCCAAGTCCTCCTATTTCCTCTAAAAGCGATGTCATCTCTATGTCACCGAAACGGAACATAGCTCTTTCACTATCCCAAAATAAGGTGGCAGGCTCGATCAATTTGTTGTTTGGTTCAATATCTAGAAAGGAAGGCAAGTTACCCAGGTACTTTTTCACATGCTTCTTGTCATTTGAGGAAAGGTCCTCCCACTAATCTAGCAGCAATGGTGGGATGTTGCTAACCATACCAAAACTGGGGATCTCGTGCCTCATTATCTGCAAAACAAAAGGGTTAGATCTTACCCCCACCGAACTCGACAATTTATGCATTCATGATCAACATATCGGCATTTAGTTCTCTAAATTAATGCACAAAACGTGGTTATGTCCGTTGGGATTATGGAAAACCCGATGGACTTTGGATAAGGCTTATCTTAAAGGATCATTATGTGGACAACATAACTGATCCGACTAGACTGGTACCCTCAAGCGGACAGCTCGAGGGGGAAGGCACGGAACCATCGACTGCACCACTGATCGACTGGTTTTACTGCAAATAAGCCTTTCCGAATTTAAGGGTAGTAAATGGGAAGAGCGCAACCACTCATTAAAGTGTTGCTATAGGATTTGAGATGCACGAGTTGAATATGATGCCGAGCATGATTTATGCAATAACATGTATTCAAGTATTTTCATGTAGAAGAAATAAGTACAGCATTTAAATAATTGAAAGACAGTTACAGGAAAAAGGAAACAAAGAGACAAGTTAGTTTCAGGGCAATAAATCATAAATGCTTTAAAAAAATAGACAGTTAAATTCAAATAAGGGAGAAGGGTACAGGATAAAGCATGCTTGGACTACTTTGTGAAAGACAAGTTTGTTATGGTAAGAGCCCAAAAGATACCCCCAGCAGAGTCGTCATGCTATCGCACCCCCTTTTTTCTCCCTTTTGATGGGAAAGTCCTGGTTTCGACATTCACGGGGTGTAACGACTCATTTCCTTTTGGGAATTGGGTATTTGAAGAGTTGCCACCTAACAGATTATGGTGCATTAGGGCACCTAGAGCGATTAACTCTTGGGTTGGTTTGCATTACCAGAGATTAGGGTAAGGGCTCGAAGTAACCTCGAGGGAAGGTGTTAGACACCCCTCTTGGTCCACAACTGTGGGTCTCGGCCGAACTTATATTCACAAATTAGTCCATTACAAGTAAATAGTTGAATCAAATAGGTTGCAAGTAAATCACGTTAGAATAACTCAAGTAGTAAGACAAAGGTTTGGACAAGTTGTAAAACAAAGGTTTAAATAAAGAAGGAATTTGGTAAAGAGGGGTCCTAGGTTGGTTATCCTATAGGATCTCCCCACATAATATCTGATAAACACTTCTCAATGAGGGGATACACGTGACATTAGCGCATAGTCATCATATCCCATATCTACCCTTCACATCCCCTTATTGGTCATGCAAAGCGAGTATTTGGTCAACGATTTCTATTGTGTGCTGCTACCCGTCCCTTCTTAATGGTTCTGGAGGGAGTTAGGACCTCTACCTATATGTGGTTCTAGACGTACCCCTAAGGTTTTAAAAGGCGAAAATTCTAAGGCGACAATCAAAACACTTAGGACTTTCAACACATAAAGGGAGCAATTAGAGGCTCAGAATTTCCTCCTCAAACGAACACATAAGCAGCACGACTCAAGCATGGTTAAAGTCTTTTATTAGACAATGTCCTAAAGCGGGATATCTAAGTGAATATGCAGAAGACAAACAACCTCTTTTAGACTCAGAAGTTATACCCTAGCAGTTGCCTATGGACTCTTTTTAAAGCATGTTAAGATCAGAAAACATTAAGTAATAGAGACAGTTTTAGAGATGCAGTTTTGAAAACGCCCTAACGACTTGCCTATACGCGGAGTACTGATGTCTATATTAATGCAGAAATAAAGCAGGTTTTGAAATAGACTCCTTTAATACCTATAGGCATGATATCTAATGAGATTGAGGCAGTTTGAAAGAACTTGTTTCAGGAAATACTTAATACTTAATAAAACCAATTCATAAATGAACTAGGAGTGATCAAGTTGATTTATTTAGACTAAATTATATTGACAGGAGGAATTTCGAATATGGTTCCTTATAGGCATGATATTTACATTTGACATTGATTTTAAAGGTTTGCAGGCGGAGAACATACATAAATACTCATTGTACCAGAATCTGAATTAAGTCCTATAGGCATGGCATCTATAAGTTAATCTGATTGAAGGCATGATTATTTTGAACCTATATGCATGGTTTCTAAACATGACAGAATGTAAAACCTTATAAACATGGTTTCTACTTAGTGAGGCACTCGAATTTAAGCAGGAAGTCCTAGGAGCATGATTTCTATTGGAAAAATAATCAGATTTAAACATGAAATCCTAGGAGCATGATTTCTACTTAGCATAGCAAACAGATTTAAAAGAAAAGACCTATGAGCATGATTTCTACCCGAATTACCCCATAAAACATGTATCTACCCACCCTTTTCACTAAATATCCCAATATCTGTTTACAAATTATTATAGGCCAATGAATGACTTACATAAGTAAAAATAGAAAATCAAGAAGCTATTCTATAGGGAGCCTCCGATTAGGCCCAGATTTCCCCAAAGCCTCCAATGGCCTCATATGCCTCAATTCCATAGACAAAATCAGAGTCTAGGTGCATCAAAGTTCCCTAAGGATCTCAAGGATCCCGAACAGTGCTTACACCTAGACTTAGTAACCAAGTATTGAACAAGTGCAGTGTGGAAAGGCCAGCCTCAGCATGCCAGAGTTCAGAGGGTTCTCAAGAGGATCCCAAGGAAGTACACATACTGGAGGGGGCAGAACTTATTGACTAAGAGTAGAGTGAAAGTGATTTACACAAGCTGAAAGGTTTTAGGAAAAGACTGTATTAAAACAAAAGTCTATTTTGAAAGTAATTTAGTAAAGTAACAGAGACTGTTTGAAAAAAAAGAGATTGGAGTAATTAACAAAGTTCAAACACCTTAGGATAGGTTCATACACAGTCAGGAGTCACAGCGTCAAGGCAGGTTTGGTAGTCACAAACAGCGGTAAAGGGGGTTTGGGAATACATAGGACACATAGTTAAGAAAAGACCTAGGAATTGGTATAGTCATGCCTATAATAACTAGACATAGTCACAAAATTAGACATAAAGAACAGACTCACATGCAGGGGGATAGGGATTTGGGGAATTCATGGTGGTAAACATATAACAACTAAGAGATGATTGGTAGGACACACTCAGAAACACACATAAGGGGAAATATATTGATCTCAAGGGAGGGGAATACATGATAACATGCTAATAATGTAACTATCAACTACAAGTTTCACAACAAAATCACAAATAGAAGCAAACTAGGAACAACATGAATTGAAGCCATAAGAGAATCATATTGTTGTTGGGAACTTTGAATTGAAGCAGGACATACCAGTAAAGAGGATAGTGAGCAGGATGAAAGAACAAGAGAACACAAATGGTTAGTCTTGGCTTGCAGCCGGCTAAATTGGAGCAGTAGCAAGTAGCACAAGAGAGAGAGAGCGGAACTTTTTAAGTATGAGAGATAATTTTGAACCAAGTGTTTGTGTGTTGTGTGTGTTAATGAGAGAGCATATATATAGTTTGAATCTAAGTAGAATAATAAGGTAAGAATCAAAGTCAAGCAGTAATTATGGAACTAGGTATCAATTAGTATAAAATTAGTAGAAATACTCCCTTAATTAAGGGAGTTAATTTCAAACGGTAAAGACAAATAAGGAAAGAGATCATATAAGATCGGAATATAACACACAATGAAATAGTTTCAGCATAGTGCAAGTATAGAACATGTGGTTAAGGCTAAGTACATAATATCCCAATTAAGGAAATATATAAGAGTCGTTCGACAGCATATGACCATAAAATAAGGCAAGAAAAATGATTGAGAGGTTGAAAATCAATATAGAATATCACAATAGATTAGAAGGACATCAATCATAGGGAATCAAGGACTCCAATGGACAATAGCACTGATTAGGGGAAATTACTATAAATTTCCATGAACAAACAGAATAAACACACAATAGGCAAGAAGAGGCAAAATCAGAAACCCTAATAGCATAGTAGGGTAAAAAATCACACAAAATCAGGGATTCGCATAGAACATAGCACTGATTAGAGGAGTTAACAGAATAAACATAGTATAGGCGGGAGAAGCAAAAATTAGAAACCCTAATGGGCATAGTAGGGTAAAAAATCACACAAAACTCAGGGATTCATGAGAAACAAGCAAGCATATAGATTAAACAAACAAATCATCAAATATAGACTCAGAACCCAGGGTTAAGACCAAGAACCAGGGTTTTCACATAGACAAGTTGAAAAAGGAGTAGAAATACAGAATCAGTTGAGATATGCAAAAGATAGAGGTTTAAACATGAAGAATCGACTTAAATAGAGTGTAGAAAAAGTTCCGAAAACCCTAACTTTTAAAAGAAAATAAAACAACTCGCAATCCATGATGTTTTCCAAAGGGTTTGAGAATAGTGTCATAGGAAGAAACAGACTCGAATCGTTAAAAATAGCACAGATCTAGGAGACACAAACTAAGGTTAGGGTTTCAAAGGAAACCCAAATAGAGATAGAAGAACCTGCTTAGAACTTCAAAGATCGTAACAAATATAGCGTGATTTTGCTCAAAATCACACTGGAGAAGCCATGAACAACCAAAACAGTAACCCTAGATACAAGTCGGCATGGCTCAGGGCCCTTGAAGGCCTCAGATATGATGAGCAAGGCGATGGAGGAACCATTGGTGGCTTGGGGTTGAAGAGTGGTCGCCGGAGAACACCGGAGAAGGGAGGCAGTTGAAAAGGATTTAGGGTTAGGTTGAGAGAAGAGAGGAGACGAGAGGATTCAAAGGCGGCGGGGGTTTGGAAATGAGGTAGGGTTAGGAGGTCTTTTGAATTAAAAAAGGAAAGGGATCGTATGGATCGTTGATTTGGGAGATCAACGGTCAGCATTTGACCGGGTAGATGGGTTCCGGGTTTAGGTAAGTATATATAGGGTCTGGGTCGGGTATTTTAATAAGAAATTGGATTGGGGTTGGGTCCAATTTGGGCTGCAATTGAAATGCCAAATCCGGCTATAATTTAAATATCCACTTTTCCCTATTTAATTTATAATAAATAATAAATAATAAATAGTTTTCTAAAAAAAAATTATTTTCCAAAATGATTTAAAACATGTAATTATCATTTAAAAACATATGGACCAATTTTACGCATATAAAATGTAATTATACACTAAATGGGCTAACATTGCAATTATATGCAATTTAGCTTAAAAAATACCAAATGCAATTATAAAAATGCATAAAAATATATTAACCACATTTTGGTATAAGCATAGAAATTAAATGAATAAATCATTATAACAATAATTGGAAAATAATTATTGGGGATTTTATGAATAAAAGGGAAGAAAATAAATCAATTTAAACCCTTAAAATTATGGGAAAAATTATAAAAATCTTGTGCATGATTATATATGCATATATATGTAATTTTGAAGGTATTTATGCATATTTAAAAATATATAGGAAAAAATTGGGTATCAACACCATATTAAAAGATAAGAGATATTTCTCTTATTTAATTATGAAAGAAGCCAATATAATTACAATATCTGGCAGTACAAAATTAATTGAGGGTTCTGGAAGAGAGACTGTATTACTACCAGGAGGAACTATATTGGTTGTTAATGATGCATTATATTGTAGTAGGTCTCAAAAAAACTTGTTGAGTATATCGCCAAAATGGCTATCATATTGAGACTACCACTGAAGGAAAGGTTGAATACCTTTATATTACTACAATAAAAGCGGAAAAGAAGTATGTCCTTGAAAATCTTCCCGCATTTTCCTCCGAATTGTACTACACTAATATTAGTATAGTTGAATCACATGCCATAGTAAACAAGAAGCTTACTAATGATTTTATTATTTGGCATGACCGGTTGGGCCATCCCGGTTATAATATGATGCGCAAAATAATTGAGAATTCACATGGTCATTCATTGAAGAACCAGAAGATTCTTCAAACTGAAGAATTCTCTTGTGCTGCATGTTCTCAAGGAAAACTGATTATTAGACCATCAGTAATTAAAGTTGGAGTTGAATCCCCTACATTTTTGGAACGTATACAGGGTGATATATGTGGGCCCATACACCCTCCATGTGGACCATTCAGATATTATATAGTTTTGATAGATGCATCTATAAGATGATCATATGTGTGCTTGTTATCAACCCGCAATTTGGCCTTTACGAGGTTACTAGCTCAATTAATAAGATTAAGAGCACAGTTTCCAGATTATGCAATTAAGACACTTCGTCTTGATAATGATGGTGAATTTACATCCCAGACCTTTAATGATTATTGCATATCAACTAGGAAAACAATTGAGCATCCAGTTGCTCATGTTCATACTCAAAATGGTCTAGCAGAATCATTGATCAAACACCTCCAATTATTTCTAGACCAATGCTTATGAGAACAAAACTTCCCATTTCAGCATGGGGCCATGCTATTTTGCATGCATTAGCTTTTGTCCGGATTAGACCTACAAGTTATCATAAAGTCTCTCCTATACTGTAACGACTCGGCTGGTCGTTTCATGAATTTCCGCTTTGTTTTTCCTATTTCTACTTCTTTATGTCTTGTTCAGTCATATGGTATGGTATCAAGTTGGTTGGTTCGAGTTCGGAATGGTTTTGGTGAGGTTTGAGACACTTAGTCTCTTAAGTTGGTCTTCTAGTTGGAAAAGTCAACTAAAAGTTGACTTGTGAGTAAATGATCTCGAAAACAAGTTTTTATGATTTGGATAGCTTCGTGAGATGATTTGGGACTTAGGAGCGTTATCGGAATGTAATTTGGAGGTCCGGAGGAGACTTAGGCTTGAATTAGCGAAATTGGAATTTTAACATTTTCCGGTTGGAAGCGGAGATTTTGATATAGGGGTCGGAATGGGATTCCAACAGTTGCGATAGGTCCGTTGTGTCATATGTGATATGTGTGCGAAATTTTAGGTCACTCGGACGAGGTTTGATAGACCTTTTGATCAAAAATGTAATTCGGAAGTTTTTGGAACCTTAGGCTTGAATCCGATGTTATTTTGTTGATTTTATGTTGTTTTAGGTGATTTGAAGTTTGGTATAAATTTGGATAGTAGTATATGGATTGTTCGTACTTTTAGTTGAGGTCTCGGGGGCCTTGGGGTAATTTTAGATGGTTGACGGGAGTTTTGGAGTTGAAAATTTGCAGCTGGAGTAGAAGCGGACACTTAGCCGCAGATGCGGAATTGGGTGTGAAGAGCTGAAGGCACATGTGCGGAAGTTAGGTCGCACCTACGAGACCATAGGTGCGGTAGTTTATGCGCAGGTGCGGTTTTGAGGATATAAGTGGGAACCGCAGAAGCTGTCGTCTGGCCGCAGAAGCGGCTCCGCATGTGCGGAAACCCTAGGCCAGAAAGTATATAAGGTTTCCTTCACGAATTTTTGGTTATTTCATCATTTTTCTCATACGGGTTTGAGCTTGAGCGAGCAAATTGAAGAGGGATTTCAAGGGGATTTTGTGGAGGTAACGTTTTTGGACCCTAAACTTGTTTCTATGATGGTTTTTGACTGATTAAGCTTGAAATCTATGCAAACTAGTAGCAAAAATTGGGGGTTTAGGGCTTGGAAAATTAGATACCTTAATCTAGGATTTGAGGGGTCATTTATGGTTGGATTCTAGTATTTTTGGTATGTAAGAACTCATCATAGAATAGAGAGTTTATTGATGTAATTTTTATCGGATTCCGAGACGTGGGCTCGAGGGTTGGGTTTGGCCAATTTCGGGATTTGTGTTGTAATTTGATTAATTTTGCATGGGCTTTGTTCCCTTAGCATAGTCTAATATTATTATTCTGATTTTGGGTAGATTCGACGCGAGTTAAGGCCGAGTCGAGAGGCGAGGGTTTCGCGGAGTAATATTTCATCCGGTTTGAGGTAAGTAACAATTGTAAATCTGGACCTAAGGGTATGAAACCTCAGTATTTCGTATTGTTTTGATAAATGAGGTGACGCACATGCTAGGTGATGAGCTTGTGGGCGTGCACCGGTAGGGATTGTGACTTGGTTCGTCCCGTAGTGACTATTAAGCTCCGTATTTGATTTGAAATATTATGATATCCCATATTTTAGAGATTGATACTACATGTTGGGTTGTACGCCGTGTTTGGGGCCTTGTGCCGACCTGTTTAGACCCTAGGGGTATTTTTACTACTTTGCTCACTCTGTTTGATTTGAAAGCATATCATCAGTCATGTTTTACCTGTTATTTGTTTAAAATCGGTTTTATCACTCTGTTTCTTAATATATGAAAACTGTTTGGGCTGAGTTCCCTGATGTTTTATTGATATGCCCGAGTGGCCGAGAGGTTAATGACTGAGAGAGGTTTAGGACTTAATGGTGAGGATTATATATCTATTATAGATCGGGCTGCACGCCATAGAGATATTATATATATGGATCGGGCTGCACACCACAACAATATACATATGGATCGGGCTGCACGCCGCAACGATATATATTGGATTGGCCTGCGGGATGCAGCGATATGACGCTTGGGCTGTAGGAGCCCTTCGGAGTCTATACACCCCCCAGTGAGCGTAGTCGACTATAAACTATGGATCAGGCTGCACGCCACAGCGGTTAGTATGATTATTATTATTATTATTATTATTATTATTATTATTATTATTATTATGAGGTATTATAGAGCCGGAGTGCTGAGTGTAAATACTGTTTGACGAGAGCTGAGTCACGAGTGATTGAGAGGCTTGCCCGAGAGGCTATATTTATGAGTGATACCGATCCCAGGGGGCTTTTTATGACTTTTGTTACTTTCACTCTTCTTTTATACTGAGCCTCTGTTGAAAAATGTTGGATAAATGTTTTCAAAGGATTTTTGATCGAAACTGAAGTTTTACGAAATGACTGGCTTTTAAATTGCAGAATTTGATTTGATATTTTTGTTGAGACTTGTTAAATGATTTTAAATGCTCGTCACTGCACTCAGACCTTATTTACTTTAGTTACTTACTGAGTTGACGTACTCACGTTACTCCCTGCACCTTGTGTGCAGATCCAGGTGCTCGAGCGTCAGAGTGAGAGCTTCCAGCACTCTCAGAGCTTTACCAGAGACTACAAGGTAGTTGCACGGCATTCGCAGCCCTACTTTCCTCCTTCCTATCTTAGTATTCTGTTATTTCAGACTTATGATGTATTATTCAGTCAGTTTGAGTTGTATTTAGAGGCTCTTAACTAGTGACACCGGATTATTGGGCTGTGTTGGTATTTTGTACTAGTTTTCCACATATTCTGTTTTATTCATCTATTTCATATGACGAATTTGAGACTTATTCGATACTAGAAGAATGTTTTTATAAAAAGAATTTACTGTGGGTAAATGTTGGGTTGGCTTTCCTAGTACTGTGATAGGCGCCATCACGACCGGGGTATTTGGGATCATGACAAGTTGGTACTAGAGCCTAGGTTGCAAAGGTCTCACGAGTCATGAGTCGGTTTAGTAGAGTCTCGCGGATCAGTACGGAGACGTCTGTACTTATCCTCGGGAGGCTGCAAAACCTTTAGGAAAACCTTCACATTCTTGAAATTCTTGTCGTGTGAATCTGTTGATTCTAGTACTAAACTTTTGTTATTCTATTCTCTCACAGATGGTGAGGACACGTGATATCGGTAGGACAGACGACCACCAGTACCACCAGTTGGGTCCACTAGAGGCCGAGGTCACGGCCGAGGCCGTGGTAGGGGTAGGGGTGTAGCCCGCACGGCATCTAGGGCAGCACCTATAGATTCACCAGTCGCCCCAGTTCAGGATCAGGTCCCAGTTGTGGACGCTCCAACATCACCGGCTTAGGCACCGGCTATGCTTATTGTGATTCCAGGCCTTCAGGAGGCTCTAGCTCAGATTCTATCAGTGTGCACTGGCTTGGCTCAGGCAGTCTCAGTTACTACGGCCGTAGCTACTTCTCAAGCCGGGGGAGGCACTTAGACTCCCATTGCTCGCACACCTGAGCAGGTTGTGTATGGACTTCAGACACCGGGGGCACCTCCAGCCCAGTCGGTTGCACCAGCCCAGGATTTTATGATACCAGTTATGCCTGACGACGAGCAGCATCGATTGGAGAGGTTTGGTAGACTTCAGCCTCCGACTTTTAGTGGTATAGAGGGCGAGGATGCCCAAGGTTTCTTGGACAAGTGTCAGAGGATTCTTTGTACAGGGGGTATTCTAGAGACCAGCGGTGTAGCATTTACTACTTTTTAGTTTTCTGGAGCTGCCTTTACTTGGTAGGAGTCTTATGAGAAGCGTAGGCCTGTTGATGCAGTGCCCCTTACCTGGCAGCAGTTCTCTATTCTCTTTGTAGATAAATATGTGCCACAGTCTCATAAAGAGGAGCTACGCAAGCAGTTTGAGCAGTTGCGTCAGGGAGATATGACTGTGACACAGTATGAGATGAGGTTCTCGGAGTTAGCTCATCATGCTATTTGGTTGGTTCCTACGGATAGAGAGAGGTTCAAGAGGTTCATTGATGGCCTCACATATCAGCTTCGGATCCTCATGACCAGGGAGAGGGTGTCGGGTGCTACTTTTGAGGAGGTTGTTGACATTGCCCGCGAGATTGAGTCAGTCCGTCGCCAGGAGCGAGATGAGAGGGAGGCCAAGAGGCCACGGGGATCTGGTAGTTTTGGTGGTGCTCTTTCGAGAGGTCAGTTCCAGTACGGTAGAGGACATCTATTCAGACATGCTCAGTCAGCTCGCCTAGTTCATCGTGGGACATCATCGGGCCATGGTTCTCACAGCTTACATCAGGGCCATTTATCACTCAGTTCCCTACCAGCCCAGAGTTCGTCCCTAGCTCCATCGGTTTAGGGTTCTTCCATACCAGGTCCTTCTACTGGTAATTCCGGTGTCAGGGGTTCCCTTCAGTCCCCGTTTCCCGCACCAAAGAGCTATTATGAGTGTGAAGAGTTTGGACATATGAGGAGGCAGTGTCCTTGTCTTCTTGAGGGTCCATCTCAGCAGAGGGGTCAGCCCTCGACTTTAGCTCTAGTTGTTTCACCACCCGTTCAGGTAGCTAGGAGTGGGGGTCAGTCAGCTAGGGGTCACCCCAGAGGGGGAGGTCGATCAGGTGATGTTCAGGCCCTTTTCTATGCACTCCCAGCCAGACCAGATGCTATTGTTTCAGATGTTGTGATTACCGGTATTATCTCAGTCTGCCATATAGATGCCTCTGTATTATTTGATCCTGGTTCCACTTTCTCATATGTGTCATCATATTTTGCTCGTTATCTAGATGCGCCCCATGAGTCTCTTGTTTTATTTGTTCATGTATCTACTCCGGTGGGCGATACTATAGTTGTGGACCGTGTATACCGGTCATGTGTGGTGACTATTGGGGGTCTGGAGACCCCGAGTGGATCTATTATTGCTTTATATGGTGGAATTTGATGTGATATTTGGCATGGATTGGTTATCTCTATGTCATGCTATATTGGACTATCATGCTAAGATAATGACGTTGGCTATGCCTGGCGTGCCATGGATTGAGTGGCGAGGTTCGACTGATTTTATCCCCAGTAGGGTGATTTCATTTCTGAAGGCCCAACGGATGGTTGGGAAGGGTTGTCTTTCATACTTAGCCTTTGTGAGGGATGTCAGTGCAGAGACTCCTAGTATTGATTCTGCTCCCATTGTGAGGGATTTTCCCGATGTGTTTCTTGTAGACCTGCTGGGCATGCCATCGGATAGGGATATTGATTTTGGTATTCATTTGGAGTCGGGCACTCAGCCCATTTCCATTCCACCGTATCTTATGTCACCAGCAGAGTTGAATGAGTTGAAGGAGCAACTTCAGGAAATCCTTGATAAGGGGTTTATTCGGCCTAGTATGTCGTCGTGGGGTGCGCCTATTTTATTTGTGAAGAAGAAAGTTGGCACGATGAGAATGTGCATTGATTACATGTAGTTGAACAAAGTTACAATCAAGAATAAGTATCCGTTGCCTCGCATTGATGATTTATTTGACAAGCTTCAGGGAGCGAGGGTGTTCTCCAAGATTGATCTCTATTCAGGGTATCACCAATTGAAGATCAGGGACTCGAATATTCTTAAGACAGCTTTCAGGACTCGATATGGTCATTATGAGTTCCTTGTGATGTCTTTTAGGCTGACCAATGCCCCAGCAACGTTCATGCATTTGATGAAAAACGTGTTTCACCCTTATCTCGACTCATTCATGATTGTTTTCATTGATGATATTCTGGTATAGTCGCATAGTCAGGAGGAGCACGCGAAGCATTTGAGAGTTGTGTTACAGAGACTGAGAGAGGAGAAGCTTTATGCAAAGTTCTCCAAATGTGAGTTTTGGCTTAGTTCAGTGGCTTTCTTAGGGCACGTTGTGTCCAGTGAGGGTATTTATGTTGATCTGAAGAAGATAGAGGCGGTTCAGAGTTGGCCCAGACCGTCCTCAGCCATAGAGATTCGCAATTTTCTTAGTTTGGCGGGTTATTACCGTCGGTTCGTTCAGGGATTTTTATCTATTGCATCACCCTTGACCAAATTGACTCAGAAGGGTGCTTTATTCAGGTGGTCGGATGAGTGTGAGGCAAGCTTTTAGAAGCTCAACACTGCCTTGACCACAGCTCCAATATTGGTTTTGTCGTCAGCTTCAGGTTTATATACAGTGTATTGTTATGTTTCGAGAGTGGTCATTGGGTGTGTGTTGAAGCATGAGAGTAGAGTTATTGCTTATGTTTCTCGTTAGTTGAAGCCCTATGAGAAGAACTACCCCATTCATGATCTAGAATTGGCTGTCATTGTTCAAGCGTTGTAGATTTGGAGGCATTATTTATATGGTGTTTCTTGTAAGGTGTTTACTGATCATCGTAGCCTCCAGCACTTGTTCAAACAGAAGGATCCCAATTTGAGGCAGCGGAGATGGTTGGAGCTGCTAAAGGATTATGATATTACTATTTTGTACCATCCGGGAAAGGCTAATGTAGTGGCCGATGCCTTGAGTAGGTAGGCGGTGAGTATGGGGAGTTTGGCGTATATTCTAGTTAGGTAGAGACCTCTTGTAGTGGATGTTCAGGCCTTGGCCAATCGGTTCGTGAGGTTGGATATTTCGGAGCCCAGTCGGGTATTGGCCTGTGTGATTTCTCGGTCTTCTTTATTTGATCGCATCAGAGAGCGCCAGTATGATGATCCTCATTTGCTTGTCCTTAAGGACAGAGTTCAGCAGGACGATGCCAGAGATGTGACGATTGGTGATGACATGGTATTGAGGATGCAGGGATGGATATGTGTGCTCAATGTGGATGGGCTTCTGGAGTTGATTCTGGAGGAGGCCATAGCTCATAGTATTCCATCCATCTGGGTAGCGCGATGATGTATCAGGATTTGAGACGGCATTATTGGTGGAGGAGAATGAAGAAGGACATTGTGGGATTTGTAGCTCGGCGTCTCAATTGTCAGAAGGTGAAATATGAGCATCAGAGACCAGGTGGCTTGCTTCAGCGAATGGATATTCCAGAGTGGAAGTGGGAGCGAATTACCATGGACTTTGTAGTTGGGCTCCCACAAACTTTGAAGAAGTTCGATGCTATTTGGGTGATTGTGGATCGGCTGACTAAGTCTGCGCACTTCATTCCTATTTGTACTACCTATTTCTCAGAGCGGTTAGCGGGATTTGTATCTGAGAGGTTGTTCTCCTACATGGGGTTCCAATTTCCATCATTTCAGATAGAGGTACTCAGTTTACTTCGTAATTTTGGAGGGTCGGCAGTAAGAGTTGGGTACTCAAGTTGAGTTGAGCACAACTTTTCACCCTCAGACGGACTGACAGTTCAAGCGCACTATTTAGATACTAGAGGCCATGTGTGCGTGCTTGTGTCATTAATTTTGGAGGGTCATGGGATCAGTTTCTACCGCTCGCGGAGTTTGCTTATAACAACAGTTATCAGTCGAGTATTCAGATGGCTCCATATGAGGCTTTGTATGGGAGACGGTGTAGATCTCCAGTTGGTTGGTTTGAGCCGGGTGAGGCTAGGCTTTTAGGTATAGACTTGGTGCAGGATGCTTTAGACAAGGTGAAGGTGATTCAGGAGCGGCTTCGTACAGCGCAGTCGAGACAAAAGAGTTATGATGACAGGAAGGTTCGTGATATGTCTTACATGGTTAGTGAGAAGGTTCTATTGAAGGTTTCACCCATGAAGGGTGTTATGAGATTTGGGAAGAAGGGAAAATTGAGCCCTCAGTTCATTGGGCCTTTTGAGGTGCTTCGGAGGATTAGGGAGGTGGCTTATGAGCTTACTTTGCCACCCAGCTTATCGAGTGTTCATCCGGTATTTCATGTTTCTATGCTCCGAAAGTATATTGGCGATCCGTCTCATGTTTTGGACTTCAGCACGGTTCAGTTAGATGATGATTTGACTTATGATGTAGAGCCAGTGGCTATTTTGGAGCGTCGGGTTCGAAAGTTGAGATCAAAAGATATAGCTTCAATGAAAGTGCAGTGGAGAGGTCGACCCGTGGAGGAGGCTACCTAGGAGACCGATGGGGATATGTGGAGCAGATATCCTCACCTATTTGAGGCTTCAGGTATGTTTCTTGACTCATTCAAAGACAAACGTTTGTTTAAGAGGGGGAGGATGTAATGACCTGGCCGATCGTTTCATGAATTTTCGCTCCATTTTCCCTATTTCTGCTTCTTTATGCCTTGTTCAGTCATATGGTATGGTATCGAGTTGGTTGGTTAGTTCGAAAAGGGTTTGGTGATGTTTGAGACACTTAGTCTCTTAAGTTGGTCTTCTAGTGGAAAAGTCAACCGGAAGTTGACTTGTGAGTAAACAATTTCGAAATCATGCTTTTATGATTTGGATAGCTTTGTGAGATGATTTGGGACTTAGGAGCATGATCGGAATGTAATTTGGAGGTTCGGAGGAGACTTAGGCTTGAATTGGCGAAATTAGAATTTTGGTATTTTCTGGTTGGTAGCGGAGATTTTGATAGGGGGGTCGGAATGAAATTTCAACAGTTGCAGTAGGTCCGTTGTGTCATAGGTCATGTGTGTGCAAAATTTCATGTCATTCGGACGAGGTTTGATATACTTTTTGATCAAAAGTGGAATTCGGAAGTTTTTGGAACCTTAGGCTTGAATCCGATGTTATTTTGTTGACTTGATGTTGTTTTAGGTAATTCGAAGTTTGGATAAGTTTGGATAGTAGTATATGGCTTGTTCGTACTTTTGGTTGAGGTCCCGGGGGACTCGGGGTGATTTCGGATGGTTGACGGGAGTTTTGGAGTTGGAAATTTGTAGCTGAAGTGCTGAAGCTCCTGTCATAACCGCACCTGCGGCCAAGGGACCGCAGGTGCGGGACCACAGAAGTGGACACTTAGCCGTATATGCGGAATTGGGTGTGAAGAGCTGAAGGTGCGGGTGCGGAAGTTGGGTCGCACCTTCGAGACTGCAGGTGCGGTAGTTTATGCGCAAGTGCGGTTTTAAGGATTTAAGTGGGAACTGCAAAAGCGGTTGTCTGGCCACAAAAGCGGCTCCGCAGGTGCAGAAAATGGGTTGCATGTGCGAAAACCTAGACCAAAAAGTATATAAGATTTCCTTCGCGAATTTTTGGTTATTTCATCATTTTTCTCATACGGGTTTGAGCTTGAGGGAGCAAATTGAAGAGGGATTTCAAGGGGATTTCGTGGATGTAAGGTTGTTTGACCCTAAACTTGTTTCTATGATGGTTTTTGACTGATTAAGCTTGAAATCTATGGAAATTAGTAGAGAAAATTGGGGGTTTAGGGCTTAGAAAATTGGAGACATTAATCTAGGGATTTGAGGGGTCATTTGTGGTCGGATTCTGGTATTCTTGGTATGTATGAACTCGTGGGAGGATAAGGAGTTTATTAATGTAATTTTTATCGGATTCCGAGACATGGTCCCGGGGTCGGGTTTGGCCAATTTCAGGATTTGTGTTGTAATTTAATTAATTTCGCATGGGCTTCGTCCCTTAGCATATTCTAAAGTTATGATTCTGATTTTGGGTAGATTCGACACGAGTTAAGGCCGAGTCGAGAGGCAAGGGCGTCGCGGAGTAGTATTTCATCTGGTTTGATGTGTAAGCACGTGATTTTTGCCCAATATGAGAACTACTCCCAAAAATTCAAAAATAAAATGATTTTTCTTTGGTGTGCAATTTTGTGATATTTTGAATAATTATTTATATTTGTCTGTGCGTTGTTTATTTGCTAAATTAATAAAAATACAAAAATATGTCGCATTTTGCATGTAGGATTTAATTCTACAATTGTTAGTAATTAAATTTGTTTTGCAAAAATTAAAATTACAAAAATAGGCATCGTTTGCATTTTTAGCATTTAATGTCCAAATATACAATTTTATGCTTAATTATTACTTAATTGTGCGTTAATTGTTATTGGGAGTTAATTTGCGCTTTTATAACTTAATTTAATTCTTAATAATAGTTTAAGTATTTTTATAATTTAGTTTTAGAGAAATAAAAGAAGAAAAGAGAGCGAAAATATAAAGAAAGTCGGAATTGGGCCTCTTCTTCAATTTCAAGCCACAGGCCCAAAAAATGGCCCAATCTTCCCTACGACCCAGTCCATTTCGAACTGGGTCAACCCGGTCCATAACCCAACACCCTATTATCTTGCATTTCAAAAAATAAAACAAAAGAAAACAAAAAAAATGAAAAAAAAACCCTAAAAACTATACTAACTACCTGCCCCCATGCCCCCCTCTCTATCTCTTTTCTTCTTCTTCCTCAAGCAAAACACTAAGACCCCAACCATGGCCTCCCCTCCATCCTCACCTCCAAACAGACCCCTCCAGCCCTTCCCCTCACCCCGTCACTCTCACGACACACACACACATTGTTGCGTCGCCTTCCTCCTTCAACCAAGCAACCTTCGACGAATTGCTTCACTGTTGCGTCGTCTTCTTCTCCATGTCGCTGCTGCTTCCCTTCCAGTTCCAGCTTCTTCGCCGCTGCTACAGTAGTGTTGCTGCTACAGTTGAGCAGCGTGGTCAGCTCCTCCGTCGCTGCTGCTCTCCTTCCAGTTTCTTTGCCGCTGCTACAGTGGTCTTCTTGCTACAGTTGAGCAGCGTGGTTACCATGGTTTTTGTTGCTGCTTTGCCCTTCGTCGTCGCCATTGATTATAGCTCGAGCTCGAGCTCTCATGGCTGCTGTTCGTCGTTCCTCAATTTCAATCCGTCGAGGTAGTCGTTTGTCGTTGTGAGTTCGTCGAGTTTAAAGGAAGGTGGGTTTTCGTTGAAGACTAAGTTCGAGTTCGTCACTGGTTAGTCGTTCGTCGTTTCAATCCGGTTAGTAGTTTTGAATTTTATTTTGTCCATTTTCGTTTTTATATTTCTCAAAGTTAAAATCGTTAAATATTTGATTCTTGTTTTGTTCGTTGTTCATCGTTGAAATCGTTTTTCTAGTTTGTTCATGTTCATGTGCTTTGTTAAAATTAATTTTCAGATTTCAAAATAGAAGTTTAATTAGTTGTTTTCATGTTTATTTCATGTTTGTATTATTGTTTAAGTGAATATTTGTTAGTTTAATATTTGTTAGATTCAAATTGAAATTTAATTAATTGTTTCTTCAATTTGTTTCATGTATTTGATGTATTTTCCGGAAATTGTTAATATTGTTAAGTTCAAGTTTAAATTCATAATTGTTTCTTCTTAGTTTTTGTTTTGTCATTTGCCTAAAAGAATTTAGTTGTAATAAGGGAAGTATGTTGGTTTTAGTCATTTGAATCCGTCGTTTTTATTTTTAGATTTAATTCATGTTCATATTATGTTTGTTTGATTTTGAATCCGAAATGTTTATAGTTTGATTTCTTGTTTACCATTTGTGATTATTTCTTGAATTGGTCTCATAATCTTGTTTAAAGTTTAATATAAGAATTGTTTGTTGTAATGTTGTTAGAGTGGATTTTAAGTTCAATATGATTAAATTTAGAAATCTAAATATACTTGTTTGTTGTTGTTGTTGAATCCGAAAATAGGATTGTTTGTTGCTAAAATATTGTTCAATCAAATTTTAGTTGTTCTTTGTTGTTCAATTTGTATTCATGTGATTTGTTGTTGAAATGTTGAAGAAATCATGTTCATGTGATTTGTTGTTGAAATGTTGAAGAATTCATGTTCATGAAATTTGTTGTTTGAACATTGTTAGAAATTAATCATATTGTCTATATTTTGGTTAAGTTTGATTAATTGATGTGTTATAGCTGATGGGTAGTTTGGTAATTTATAGTACTTTCGGGGGTAAAATAGTAATTTGCAATAGGGTCGGAGGGGTAGTTTAGGAATTGTACATTTTGTAATTGTTTATTTGAAGCATGGGGGACAAAATGAAATGGGGTGGGTTGTGATATGGTTATTTAATATAAAGGGGGGACAAGACAAAATTTAGTGGGGGAATCTTGCATTATTTTATGTTAGGCATGGGGGACAAAATATAATGGGATGGTGTGATATATTTATTTAATGTAATAGGGATGAGTGGGAAGATAATGGGTTTGGTAGAGAAAATGGGTTGATTTTAATTGATTAAAAGATTTATGGGATGGGATATAAGTAGAGGTCTTGAAATCAGATATAGGGACAGACAGAAAAAGGCAGAGAGATTAGAGAAAAAAGGAGCTGAACATTTATTCCGAAAAAACATTGAAACTCTCAAGAAAAGAAAAAACCTACAAAGAAAATAAAAATAAAAAAAGTTGAAAATTAGAAGAGAAAGTAGTACACACCTGATAAATATTCTGGTATACAGGTGTAGAAATTAAGGGTTGAAGATTAACTAGCCTTTCAAAAATCTGAAAATTTCCCTTGGTTTCTGTCCGTTATTTTCGGCATTCCTGGATTTTATTTTGAATTTTTCAAATCTGTCACTGGGATTTTCGTTGACTGGTTATTGCTGGTTATTGTTGCTGTTGCTGTGTTACGTATTACGTTGCTGACTTTCTTCTTCTTATATTGACAATATGAGGTACACAACTGTAATTTTGGCATTTTGTAAGCTGAAATGAAGAATGGAGTGTTAAATTTTTAATTTAGTTTAATTTTTTTTTTGTATTGTATTTAGGTTATTCATGTATTATTATTCTGTAAATCACTGTCATTTAGCATAACTAGGCATATTATAGCGACATATTAAATAACGCCTTAACCAGATTATTAGGAAATATATTTAAGCCTGATTACTAATTAAAACTGTTTAATAATAAAAAAATAGAAGAAATAACGTAAAAAATGGCGTTATTGAATCAGTTTGGCAAAAATTGACTAAGTTCCTTATTCATAAGGTTTTTCGTCAACAATAAGTTAATCGGAATCATGTAGTTAATTTCAGTTAAAATATGAATTAGTTTGCGAATCAAGTATTAGGACATGATGTGAATTAAAACAAAGTTAGTTAAGGTTAAATTGTTTAATTTTTTAGAAATATGGTTTAGTAATCAAGTTTTTTTTCTTTCAATTTTCAGTATTTGTAAATAATTAGTTTCAATAAGCTTAAGTCTTACTAACAATTTGAATTTTAATCCAACTATGGGATAATTAGTTTTTTTTTTTTTTGACAATTCCATGTTGTATTTATGATTATAATTTTTATTACTTTCTGTTAATATTTGTTTTTCTCTTCTATTTAATATGTTATTTTCAAGAATGTAGATATTGATTTTATATTTATAGACAAACTTAGTAATAATAAAAAGGTAGTCATTAAAGGATATTCTTAAAATAAGGAAGGATTTCGCTAAAAATAAATAGATGTAAATAATACAAAAATTTACAGGATTCTCCAATCTCATTTATTTATTTAATTATTTTTAAAAAAATTACTTAGAATTTGGGATGGATTGTTTAGTGAATTTCACTTCCTTCCCCAAAGATAATGACGCGCTAGACTCTTTAGGCGCGATTTAATTAATTTTACCTTCTTAAACTCGGATGCGCATTTCATGCGACCCAAATCTAAATCCTAAAACATTGAATAAAAATGTGTTCCGGATTGCGGGTGCATTTCATGTGACGTAATCCAAAGACATGTTTTAAACGATGTTCACAATTTTTTTTAAAAAAAATAATAATAATAATAAAGTGGTAAAGAGTTAAAATTGGCACATCGGTTCATAATTGTATTAAAATCAGATAAATAAGCCAAATATGACAATTGAGCGACCGTGCTAGAACCACGGAACTCGGGAATGCCTAACACCTTCTCCCGGGTTAACAGAATTCCTTATCCGGATTTCTGGTACGCAGACTGTAATATGGAGTCATTCTTTTCCTCGATTCGGGATTAAAATTGGTGACTTGGGACACCCTAAATCTCCCAAGTGGCGACTCTGAAATAAATAAATAAATCCCGTTTCGATTGTCCTTTAATTGGAAAAAACTCCTACGCCCTTCGCGGGGTCGGAAAAAGGAGGTGTGACAGCTCTGGCGACTCTGCTGGGGAAACGGACCCAGAATCTCTGGTTCAGGGTTCAGAATTCGAGCTTGGAATAATTGTTGTATTTGGCTTCGTTTGATTTTGTTACATGATCTGTGCTTAATGTGTTAATTAACTGCTTTTACCGCTTTGATCTTATGTGAACTGTATATAAGCTGTGCCGAAACCCATCTCCTCTCTGAGTCTTCTAAATCATGAAGAAGGGTGCACTTCGTGTGACTTCTTTTCTGTATAGTGTCTAAATTCCCAATTTAGAACGAGGTTGGATAAGTTGCAAAGCCGGTGAAACTTCTGTATTCCCGGTACGCTGCCTCCCCCTCGGCTCGAGCTGTCCGCTCGGGTAAGCCAGGTCTAGAACAAACACCCAAGTTCTGAACCTAGAATAACTCAGCTTCATGCCGGATCCCTAATAGGAACGCTTATTTGCATCATGTGCATTTTGACTTAGGGGACTCAACACAGGGGTTGAGTCCGTCTAGGGCTAGCAACCTGAAATAAAGACCATCCTGATGCATCTTATTTGTTTTATGTGCATTTATTTGCTCGGTCTTGCATGTTGACCGGCTTCTGAGTCTCGGGAGTGTAAAAAATAATAATAATAATAATAATTTTAAAATAAAATAAAATAAAAATAGCAAGTGGAGAGTTAGATGATTAATTTAGAAAAATCAGTGTCCAAGTACTGTCGAAATGCTGCCGAAATTTTGAAAAAAACATATATATTTTTACTTTTAGAATTGTTTGTTTGCCTAGAAAGCAGAAAGTGTGTAGGAATAAGTCTTTTATTTTAATTTGCTTTATTTTCAAAAAAAAATGAAAAAGGAAAATAGTTTTTTTGCTATAAAAGAAAAAGGAAAAAATTTGTTTGTTTTCAAAAATTAGTTAGTTTATAGCCTGAACTACGCGGGTCTGATTCTCACCGGATGTGAGATCAGAGGCAAACCTCTTTGGTTTCGGCTCACCGTATTCAAAAAAAAAAATCCAAAAATATTTAACATTACTCACTTCTTTAGAAAGTTTTTCTTTTAGACCTCAATTTTTTTTAAAAAAAATAATAATAATATTTCCTTTTAATCTCAAAATCCCAATTATTTGTTTAAAAGATATTCAAAAGAAAATTCAAAAATATTTTTTTCTGTAGTATTTCTTTCATAAATTCAGAATAATAGTTCAAAAATATTTCCTTTCTCCTTAAAAGTTTTTTCAAAAGAAAAAAAAATTATTAAAATCCAAAAAATATTTCTTTAGAATATAGATAGTTTTTAAGTCAAATAAAAGTTTTTCCTTCTTTAATCACTATAATAAATGTGCAGGATGAGCACAAGTCAAAATGAACCATTCTCAGTCTGTAGCGAGGTCCCTTTGCAACTCCACATGTGGTGGAATGATATGGAAAAAGATAGTATAAAGATAGTGGAAAGAGTTTTGGGAGGTTTTGTCGATCTGTTGAATATCAAGCCAAGGACAGATATCATCGAGGCTCTAATACCGTTCTGGGACCCAACCCGCAACGTGTTTCGTTTTGCTGACTTTGAACTTTCACCTACACTAGAGGAAGTCGCCGGATATGCGGGGTTGAATGGGAAACTAAGAGGGCAGTATTTACTTTCACCAAGACCAGTATCTCCGCACGCGTTCTTGGATTTGCTAAGCATTAGTCGGAAGGTGCAGAATGATGATTTGTCGAAGGGATGTTGTACTCTCCAATTCTTGTATCAACGGTACGGAATTCCTCAGGGTTTGGAAGAACCAAACCTCGGATTAATTCACACTGGGAACAGAATCAAGTGGGAAGCAAGACGTACTTTGGCATTTATCACAGCATTTCTGGGAGTTGTGGTCTGTCCCCGCAAAGATAAAAAAATAGAGATAGGCCTTGTAGGGATGGCCGATGTTGCAATCAAAAGAACCGACAGTACTGTGGTTCCTTTGATTTTGTCCGAAATCTACCGAGCTTTAACTATATGCCGAGAAGGAGGCAAGTTCTTTCAGGGATGCAATCTGTTACTCCAGCTGTGGATGCAAGAACACCTCCATCACCGAGTGGGATACATGAACCACGGGTTGACTGAGAGAAACTGCATTAGCGGCTTTGAGAAACGAATGACAGGCGTCATATTTCCCGAAGGCGTCGAAGCATGGCTTGCACAATTGAGGTCAACAACAGCCGACCAAGTTGAATGGGCATTTGGGTGGTTGAATGATACTGAGGTAATATACATGGCGGCCGAGGAATGTCATGTTCTTTTGATGGGACTTCGTAGCATCCAGCCATATGCTCCTCATCGGGTACTGCGCCAACTAGGAAGATTTCAGGTAATTCCCACTGATGAGGATCTAAGCAAGCACGCCATTGAGTTGAGTCCAGGAGTCGTGTTCCCCGAAGGAAAAATTAGAAAGTTGTGGCACGAATGTAGATTCCTTGAACCCAAGACTATGGTTCGAGAGCTGGCTAAGGGTGAGGTAGACCCAAAATACGATGTTTGGTTCGGGAAAAGGTTCCAGATTCGTCAGAGGCCTGCTAAAAGAGCTCACGTCCAACAATTTACGGATGATTCGCAGGAACAGTGGGGCTGGTTAGTGAGAGAGGAAGGCTACCAGGTTGAAATCGGGAAGCTGAAGCGACAAATTGAAAGGCTTATGTTTGAAAACAACGTTCAAGTAGCCTCAGAGCAGGGTGAAAAGAACAAATTAGCCAAAGAAAACCAGGCACTGAAAGCCCGAATTCGCCAAGTCGGTAAGAGTGATAGCGACCGACAGAAACGTCGCTCTGATGAAAGGTTGATAGCGGAATTGAGAAATCAAGTCAGCCAAAGCCGAGAAGACTTGGAGAGATCCCAGGCTTGTATAACAAGAATGCGGGTCAGGTGGGCCACAGTTACAACATCACGGAGAGAGCACCTATGGCAAGTAAAAAGGGACTACGAAATGAGTGTTGCGACATTGAGAGAGATAAACTCCATTCTCAATAATCGGGTCCTCAAACAAGCCCGGGATGCTAGAACAGATAGAGAACGCTGCTATGAGTCGATAGTCCGGATGGAAGAACAAATGGAGAGGTTCCAAGAGCAGCTCATTGGCAATACTCGAATATTGGGACTAAAGAATCAACGGATAGAACAGCTGTGCATAGAGAGGGATAGAATCAGGGGTAGGATCAATGAGATAGGGCGTTATATCACCACGAAGTGCCTAACATGTGAAGAGATGCCTCGTGATATCCTTTTTGCATCAGTCATGGGTTATGTCCATCAGATCATGGAGGAACTAAAAAGCTTGCAAAGAAGCCTGGCCCCCAAGCCCGCGGAAAGGCCGAATGATGCCTCGCGGGCACCAAAATTCAAAGCTTTAATGTATCCCTAGTTCAATCTTGCACTTGTTTGTTTTTCGAGTCTGTTGTCTACCCATATGTTTTTTTTCAAACATTCTCAAAAAATATATATATATATATATATATATATATATGAAGTCTGTATTTTTTTTTTGTGATGGCTTGTAATAGCATTATTTTGAGTAATAAAAAAAATTTGGTCTTATGGCACGAACTACGCTTGGTCTGATTCGTGTGGGGTCACGATACGTAGGCAATCTCTATAGGATTCGACCGTAATTAAAAATATATATATATATATATATATATATGTCAGAGCAAAAATAAGCTGGGATGATGCATGCGGTCAGAGCAAAAGCATGTTAGAAATGATTAACTGCCTAGGAGCATTGCATCCCCCTAACGTGCAATTACAATATCTGTTAAGACTCTAACACTGACAAGTTTGTTGTTTTTCCAATCAATATCAGTTAGTTGTTAGAGCGTACTGGCACCGTACCATTATCAAACAAGATCAAAAGGTCCTATACCAGAAAGCATGACTGGGTCAGACAACAGCGTTGAGTCAGAAAAAACGGCCAATCAGATGCTGAAGGAAGCCCTGGAGAAAATGGAAAAAATGAGGCTAGAAATGAATGAAATGCAGATAGCCTTAGCTAGAGCCCAGAAGGGGCAAGAACTACCCGTTACTCCTACCCTCCAACCAGTACACACGCCGGAATACCCCTCTCCCGGTCCTTCAACAAGTTTCCCAAGCCATCATTATTATCAGGGAAGAGAGGCTTATGATTCCCAAGCTCCACCACCCACTCAAAACCCTCCTCCACCAAATGTTCCCGTCTTTGTGGCACCTCCCCCAGCCCCATTGCACAGATCATCTAGTGAGCCACTATTTCAGGCTCACGATACACAATACTACCCCCCTGAACTCACATTCAAAGCACCCGAGCCACATACCTATAATCCCCACTTTGAGGTCCCGGCGGAGATTGAAAAGCCGGCTAAGAGCCCAGAGCAGGACGAGGTGATGCGGAAATTTAAAAGCCTGGAGCAATCCTTCAGGAACATACACGGGTTAGGTAACCAGGTCAGCGTGGCTTACAAGGATCTATGCCCTTTCCCTGACGTTCAATTACCAGCAGGGTTCAAGATGCCCAAGTTCGATTTATACGAAGGGCATGGCGATCCTATGGCACATCTACGGGGTTTTTGTAGCAAAATGAGGGGAGCAGGGGGCAAAGATGAGCTATTGATAGCTTACTTTGGCCAGAGTTTGAGCGGGTCGGCATTAGAGTGGTATACAAGACAAGATCCGAGCAGGTGGTACACCTGGGATGACTTGGCACAGGCTTTCGCAGGACATTTCCAATACAACCTTGAGATAGTCCCAGACCGTCTCACATTGCTAAAGCTCGAGAAGAAACCCGGAGAGAGCTTCCGAGAATTTGGGTTCCGATGGAGAGAACAGGCAGCCAGAGTTGATCCCCCAATGAGAGAAGGAGAAATGGTGGATTACTTCTTACAAACTCTCGAGCCAACTTACTTTGGTCACTTGGTGACGTCAGTTGGCAAATCATTTAATGAAGTGGTGAAAATGGGAGGTATGATAGAAGAGGGACTTAAGTCCAATAAGATCCTGAGTTATTCGGCAATTAAGGCAACAACTCAGGCCATTCAGAGCGGCACGGGAGGTGCGCTCGGGAAGAAAAGGAGAGAGGAGGTCACGACATTAGAGGCCGACAATTAGTCCAGATCTAGAGGTCCTTCCCCTCATTACCAACCCAGACCCCATCGTCTAAACTACCCACACATTCCAAATTACCCTCCACAACCCTACTACCAACCACAAGAATAACATTTCACCATCCATCAAGCCCAGACATACACCCAACCTCCGGTTCGCCCATAACGGCGCGCGCCGGTTCCCCACAATACATACCCACCTCCACATAACACATACCCACCACCACAAAACACCTATCCACCACCAAGAGCCTACAGGAACCCTCCAGGGATGGGTTTCAGGGGAAATCCGGCCGCCAGAAATGAAAGATTGCAGAGGCAAAGAACTTTTACTGAGTTGGGGGAAACTTATATTGCCTTGTTCCACAAATTGAGGCAGTTGGGTTTATTAAATCCTGTTGAGCCTAGATTACCAAATCCCTTACCCCAAAATATGGATCACTCGGTAAGATGTGAATATTGTTCGGGAGCTCCCGGACATGATACCGAGAAATGTTGGAGGCTGAAACATGCAATACAAGATCTTATTGATACCAACAAGATCGAGGTACAGGCACCGGAGGCACCCAACATTAACCAGAACCCATTGCCAAAGCACCCTGAAGCCCACATGATCGAGCTTGTGCACGAAGGAGGGGAGCCGAAGAAACCCTCACAGACAGTGATGATGATCCGTGCCACTCCGAAAGAAAAATCGATCGATGAGGAAGCAGGGGTACAGTTGAAGGGGGAAGATGTCAAGCCAGTGGTGATATTGGGGAAGAATCCATCTGCCGCTACAAGGAAACCAGAACCAGCCAAGTTGGTAATAACGGGAGCATCATCTGCACCCGTGGTTGTTGTGAAGGGGGTCTGCAGGGAACCGGTCATCATAAAACCAGTAGTCCAAACACCAGTGATTGATAGCAAGGCCGTGCCTTGGAAGTACGAGAAGGCAGTGGTGATGTACAAGGGACAACAAGTGGAGGAGAATAGTTGTGAGGCGCAGGGACTGACTCGATCAGGACGGTGTTTTGCTCCGGCGGAGTTGAGAAGACCCAATCCAGCTGCAACAAAGAAACCTGTGTCAGAAGAAGAAGCTGAGGATTTCTTAAAGAAGATGAAAGTGCAGGATTACTCCGTGGTCGAACAGTTGAAGAAAACACCGGCCCAGATCTCACTGCTATCATTACTAATCCATTCGGATGAACATCGTCGGGCCCTGATGAAGATACTGAATGAAGCTCATGTGCCCAACGAGATTTCTGTAAATCACCTGGAAACGATTGCCAACAAAATTTTCGAGGTGAACAGGGTAACATTTTCAGATGATGATCTGCCAGTGGAGGGCACGGAGCATAATAAAGCTCTCTACCTAACTGTCAAATGTGAAGATTCGGCAGTTACTCGGGCATTGGTGGATAACGGCTCAAGTGCCAATATTTGTCCATTATCCACCCTGAACCAGTTGAAGATCGACCACGGAAGAATCCACAAGAATAGCATTTGCGTCCGAAGATTTGACGGAAATAGAACAGCCACCGTGGGGGATATTGTACTTGTTGACCATCGGTCCAGTCCAGTTTACCATGGAATTCCAGGTATTAGATGCTACGGTATCTTATAACCTTCTGTTGGGACGACCGTGGATCCATGCAACCAAAGCAGTGCCATCCACCTTGCATCAGATGGTCAAGTTCGAGTGGGATAGACAAGAGGTCGTGTTGCACGGCGAGGACAATGCGTGCACCGTAGGAGGCGCCATTGTACACTTCATAGAGACCAATGATGACAAAGGTCCCTAGGTCTACCAGATTTTTGATGCAGTGTCGGTAAACAAGATCCCCGAGGGTGAAATCATTCAGCATCCTCGGATAGCTTCCGCAACGGTTATGATGGTTTCAGAAATGCTGGGTAATGGGTTTATGCTAGGAAAAGGCTTGGGAGCTGAACTTCAGGGAATTGTTCAACCTGTTTCCTTGCCCAAAAATTTGGAGACCTTTGGGTTGGGGTTCAAACCGACTGCGGCAGATGTAAAGCGAGCGCGAAAAATGAAGAAGAAAGTTTGGTTTCTTCCCAAACCTGTGTCACGTCTCTCAAGATCTTTTGTTAGAGCAAGCGCCAAGGGGTCACCGGTCCCGAAAGTTCTCGGGCCATTGATTGGGATTGACGGGGATCTGAATCAGAGCTTCGAAAGATTGTTCACTGATGTCAATATGGTAGAAGTCGGAGAGGGTTCCAGCGGAACAGACATACAGTTTATGGGGCCTGAGGCCAAAACCAACAATTGGACGGTTACTCCTCTTCCTACTCGGGGAGAGTCCTGGTAGTAGGCTTTGATTTTTGCTTTCTTATTTTTCGGATTATTCAGGGTGTAATCCAAATCTTATTTTATCTTGTAAAAGTGTGAACCCTGTTATCCCGCATTTTAATAAAATTCTTTTCTTGTCTCATTTTAATTTTGTTTTATTCTTTTCTCTTTCTGAACAGTTCTCTTTTTACTGGTTCTAATGACATGGCATGCACGACGGATCTTCGACCTAGTCTAATAAATCAATCTGACTCTGATTTAATGATACAAGAGATCGATTATGACGATGAGTCTGAATATGATGAGGATAAAGCCTTCGAAGAAATAAACCGAGAACTATGCCAATTTGAAGAGAAACCCAAGCCTAATCTGAATGACACCGAGGCTGTAAATCTAGGGGATGCGGATAATGTCCGAGAAACCAAAATCAGCATCCACATTGAGCCTGGCATCAGGGAAGAATTAATCAAAGCACTCATTGAGTTTAAAGATATTTTTGCATGGTCGTATGATGACATGCCGGGTTTAAGCACCAAGCTAGTGGTTCACAAATTGCCCATTGACCCGGCATGCCTTCCCGTCAAGCAGAAACTGAGGAAGTTCAAGACAGATATGAGTGTGAAGATTAAAGAAGAAGTAACCAAGCAGCTGCAAGCAAAGGTTATTCGGGTCTCTCGATATCCTGATTGGTTGGCTAATGTGGTGCCAGTACCAAAGAAAGATGGGAAGATCAGGGTATGCGTCGACTACCGTAATCTGAACAGGGCAAGCCCAAAGGATAACTTTCCATTGCCCAATATCCATATCTTGATCGACAATTGCGCCGGGCGAGAAATCGGCTCCTTTGTGGATTGCTACGCTGGGTATCATCAGATTTTGATGGATGAAGAAGATGCAGAGAAAACAGCTTTCATTACGCCATGGGGGACTTATTGTTATCGGGTAATGCCATTCGGTTTGAAGAACGCTGGGGCAACGTACATGAGAGCAATGACTACTGTGTTCCATGATATGATACACAAAGAGATCGAAGTGTACGTAGATGATGTGATCATCAAATCCAAGCGTCAGGAAGACCACGTAGCAGACCTTAGGAAGTTTTTCCAAAGACTTCGAAGGTACGACATTAAGCTCAACCCAGCCAAATGTGCATTTGGTGTTCCATCTGGAAAGCTGTTAGGATTTATCGTCAGTCGGCGAGGCATTGAGTTGGATCCGTCAAAGATCAAATCCATCCAGGAATTGCCGCCACCGAGGAACAAAACAGAAGTAATGAGTCTGTTGGGAAGGTTGAACTATATCAGCAGATTCATCGCTCAGCTCACAACAACTTGTGAACCCATCTTTCGATTGCTGAGGAAAGATGCCGCGATAGAATGGACGGCAGAATGTCAGGAGGCATTTGACCAGATCAAAGGTTATTTATCCAATCCACCTGTATTGGTTCCACCTGAGTCGGGGAGGCCATTAATCCTTTATCTAACGGTCCTGGATCATTCGTTTGGTTGCGTGTTGGGTCAACACGACATCACAGGAAGAAAAGAGCAAGCCATCTATTATCTCAGCAAGAAGTTTACAGTCTATGAGAATAAGTACACTCAACTTGAGAAGACATGTTGTGCTCTAACTTGGGTAGCACAGAAGTTTAAGCATTATCTGTCGTCACATACTACTTACCTTATTTCACGTCTGGATCCATTAAAGTATATTTTCCAGAAGCCTATGCCCACAGGAAGATTGGCAAAATGGCAGATATTACTCACAGAGTTCGACATTGTCTATGTGACGAGGACGGCCATGAAAGCCCAAGCATTGGCCGATCACTTGGCTGAGAATCCTATTGATGAAGAATACGAGCCTTTGAGGACGTATTTTCCAGATGAAGAAGTGATACATATAGAGGAGTTAGAACTGAATGAGGAACCAGGGTGGAAGCTTTTCTTTGACGGGGCTGCTAATGCAAAAGGAGTTGGAGTAGGAGCAGTACTTATTTCAGAAACAGGACATCACTATCCTGTTACAGCTCAGCTACGTTTCTATTGTACCAACAACATGGCTGAATATGAGGCATGCATTTTGGGCCTACGATTGGCTGCAGACATGGATGTTCAGGACGTCTTGGTCTTGGGAGACTCGGACCTCCTAGTACATCAGATCCAGGGTGAATGGGAAACACGGGATTTGAAGCTTATACCATATCGACAATGTTTGCACGATCTGAGCAAGCGATTTCGATCAGTGGAGTTCAGACACATCCCGAGAGTTCACAATGAGGTTGCCGATGCTTTGGCCACTTTAGCATCGATGTTGCACCATCCAGACAAAATCCATGTTGACCCATTGTATATTCAGGTTCGTGATCAGCATGCCTACTGCAACATAATAGAAGAAGAAATGGATGGCGAGCCATGGTTTTATGATATCAAGGAATACCTCAGGATGGGGATATACCCGGAGCAGGCAACCGGAGATCAAAAGAGAGCCATTCGACGACTGGCAAATGGATTTTTCCTCAGTGGAGGAATGTTGTACAAAAGAACCCCAGATCTGGGATTGCTGAGATGTATTGATGCAGGTCAAGCCACGATAGTGATGACAGAGGTACATGCTGGAGTCTGTGGGCCCCATATGAGCGGATATGTGTTGGCAAAGAAGATTCTGCGAGCGGGATATTATTGGCTCACTATGGAGCATGATTGTATCAGTTTCGTACGAAAATGCCATCAGTGTCAGATACACGGAGATCTGATTCATTCTCCACCAACGGAATTGCACACAATGTCCGCACCATGGCCATTTGTGGCATGGGGCATGTATGTCATTGGGCCTATCGAGTCGGCAGCTTCGAACGGTCACAGGTTCATTCTGGTAGTCATCGATTATTTCACTAAGTGGGTTGAAGCCAAAACTTTCAAGTCTGTAACCAAGAAGGCAGTGGTGGATTTTGTCCATTCCCATATCATTTGTAGATTTGGGATCCCAAAAATAATAATCACGGACAATGGTGCTAATCTTAACAGCAACTTGATGAGAGAAGTATGTGAACAGTTTAAGATTACACACCGTAATTCCACCCCGTATCGGCCCAAGGCGAATGGAGCAGTTGAGGCAGCCAACAAAAATATAAAGAAGATATTGAGGAAAATGATTGAAGGATCCAGACAATGGCATGAAAAGCTACCATTTGCGTTGTTAGGATACCGCACTACTGTTCGTACTTCAATAGGTGCGACTCCTTATTTGTTGGTATACGGAACTGAAGCAGTAATACCAGCAGAAGTTGAAATTCCTTCCCTTCGAATTATCGCTGAGGCCGGGATTGACGATGATGAATGGGTCAAAGCCCGACTAGAGCAGCTGAGTTTAATGGATGAAAAAAGATTGGCAGCAGTATGTCATGGCCAGTTATATCAGAAGAGAATGGCAAGAGCATACAATAAGAAGGTGCGCCCCAGGAAATTTGAAGTAGGGCAACAAGTATTGAAACGGATCCTCCCACATCAGATTGAGGCAAAAGGCAAGTTCGCCCCGAATTGGCAAGGGCCGTATATTGTGACCAGAGTATTATCCAATGGCGCTTTACGTCTGACGGATGTTGAAGGAAGATGCGTCGACATGGCTATCAATTCTGATGCAGTCAAAAGATATTATGTGTAATTTCTTTTGTTGTTTATTTGTTTGTTTGTACTTAGTGCTTATCGGATAATGAAATGACGGAGGCAATTCTTTCTTCTATCCAAACACTTTTAACCTTTGCTTTACCCCTTTGAGCCATACTTATCTTTTTATACCCCTCTCTTGGAATCATTAATGAAATAAATATGAAAAAATATATGAAAAAAAAAACTTTTTGAAGGTCGCAAGAAAACAAAGGAGTCAGTGAACTACGTTCGACCTGATTCCTCAAAGAGGATACGTAGGCGCCTCACGGCTCGGTCATAAGGTAACAAAAAAAAGAAAAAAAAATCAAAAGAAAAATCCCCAAGCAAGAAAACTGGGGCAGAAATTATGTTTCTAAATTTTGAAAAAAAAAGAGTTTGATTCCAAGAGTTGTAATACTTTACTCATCAAAGTTATTTTGAATTTTATATCCTTTTCTTCTAAAACCTATATTGATGTCCAAAAAAAAGACCTCCCGATCAGTATCCGAGAGGTGTTAAGACAGGCAAATGAAAACCAAGAATAAAACGCCGATCCTCGACTGAATGAGGATCATGAGTTGAAAGAATTGATAGCCATAAGAATTCCCAGCAGAGAAAAATCTTATCGGCAACAATCCAATTCCAAACTGAGAAAATAAGATAAGAGAGTCTTATCGGCGAAAACCTTCACAGGCGCCATAAGGCGACGTAAGCTGAGAAATACAAAATGAGAGGGTCTTATCGGTGAAAACCTTCACAGGCACCATAAGGCGACGGGAGTTGTGAGAAATGAGAGAGCCTTGTTAGTGAAAACCCCACGAAGGGCACTATAAGGCGACAAGATAGATTGACGGAAAAGATCTGCATTTTGCGAAGAATTGGGCACCTATTTATCCCCAGCAAGTGAAGACATCAGAAAGTTTGATCGACACAAATAGACTGGGTTGATTAATCCGGAATGCACAACATGATCGTTGGAATCGGTTATATCACCCAGATAAGTTCATTTTTTTCCATCATTTGTTCAGAAAGATTTTCTCATTTTTCTATCTTTTCATTTCTTTGTTTAAAAGAATTTTTCTAGAAATTTATGTTTTAAGGAAGGTCTTTCAGAGCTTACTACCAGTTGCCAAAATGGTACAACATAAAATATGAAAAGGGCAATCCAGAGACAAGGCAATAAGACAAAAGACGTTGGTTGCCAGACCGAATAATACTGTCCTAAAATGGCAAGGAAAGTACGGGGAAGAGCCGGAAAAAAAACATGTTGAGGAAATTGTGGGCCAAGTTCCAAGACGATCCCCAGAGGACTCCGACCGAATATCGACCAAGCTCCGAGGTGGTCGGACAACACAAAATGGGAAGGGAAGAAAGGAAAATCCATCTTCGGCAAAATAACCTCCAGAAATTTTTGAGATACAAAATGGTGAAGGGATAAATGGAAAAACCATCCCCAGCAGAATGTTATCCCCAGCAAATAACATCATCCCCAACAAGTTTTGAGAACGCCGAACAGGAATAAGGGAAAGGGAACAATCATCCCCATCAGGAGTGACATGACCACTCGCCATATTTCAAAAAAAAAAACTAACTAAATTTTCTTTGATTTGAACAGGAAAATAAAGTGTTGATGATGGCCTAAAGATACGCCATAAGAAAGATCGCCAGAATTGGGGCAGAAAATTTTCTGCCACAAGTGGAAATTTTCTCGGAGAATCGAGGAAACAAATTCAAATTATTCTTTACCAATTAGGCGCCCACCAGTATAATGCGGGAATACATTTTATGTTTTCATTTCATGTTCTAGGTCGCCCACCAGTATAATGCGGGTATGCATTTATGTTTTCATTTCATGTTCTAGGTCGCCCACCAGTATAATGCGGGTATGCATTTATGTTTTCATTTCATGCTCTAGGTCGCCCACCAGTATAATGCGGGTATGCATTTCTCTTTCCATTTCATGCTCTAGGTCGCCCACCAGTATAATGCGGGTATGCATTTATGTTTTCATTTCATGTTCTAGGTCACCCACCAGTATAATGCGGGTATGCATTTATGTTTTCATTTCATGTTCTAGGTCGCCCACCAGTATAATGCGGGTATGCATTTCTCTTTTCATTTCATGTTCTAGGTCGCCCACCAGTATAATGCGGGTATGCATTTATGTTTTCATTTCATGTTCTAGGTCGCCCACCAGTATAATGCGGGTATGCATTTATGTTTTCATTTCATGTTCTAGGTCGCCCACCAGTATAATGCGGGTATGCATTTCTCTTTTCATTTCATGTTCTAGGTCGCCCACCAGTATAATGCGGGTATGCATTTATGTTTTCATTTCATGTTCTAGGTCGCCCACCAGTATAATGCGGGTATGCATTTCTCTTTTCATTTCATGTTCTAGGTCGCCCACCAGTATAATGCGGGTATGCATTTATGTTTTCATTTCATGTTCTAGGTCGCCCACCAGTATAATGCGGGTATGCATTTCTTTTCATTTCATGTTCTAGGTCGCCCACCAGTATAATGCGGGTATGCATTTATGTTTTCATTTCATGTTCTAGGTCGCCCACCAGTATAATGCGGGAATACATTTCTGTCTTTTCATTTCTGTTCTAGGTCGCCCACCAGTATAATGCGGGCATACATTTCAGTTTTTCATTTCCAGGTCGCCCACCAGTATAATGCGGGTATACATTTTCATTTCATGTCCAGGCGCCCACCTGTATAACGAGAGGAATACTTTTCAGTCTTATACTGCAGATTTTGAAGTCAGTAACCCCACCGGAAGGCAGAAGGTTACAACAAGAATCCCCAGCAGGAAACAATAAAAATCCCAACACCGGAAGGCAGAAGGTGGCAACAAGAAGTCCCAGCGCAAATTCAAGCGCATGAGTCAAAAGAAAGAAAAGACGCGTCTTGAAAAATGGTGTGTGAACATTAAATCATGCCCAACCTAATGAATCTGATGAAGATAATCGTGTCCCCAGAGGAACCGCCAAAAAGCATAATGAAGAAAGTCATGTCCCCAGCGGACCGAACAAAATGATGAAAACTGGTATTCAAAAAAAGCCAAGGGCCAGAAGTCTTGGTAAAAAGGCACCAGAGGAAACACAAACCGACAAAAAGCAAGGCAACCGGAGCAAGAGGAAAACAGATAAAATTCTGTAATTTCTAGCTTAGTCTAGCTTCTTATTTTTTAAAGCATGGTGTAATAAGGAGGTCAGCAAACAGTAAAAGTAGCATGCAACAGCAGTAACATTGCAATCCCATGGTAGTCCCAGCTACCAAGACTTCCCGAACTACATTGACCTGATTCATGTTCAGCCCAGGATATGTAGGAAACCTCTGAAGCAAAGGTTCGGTCAAATCTTTTTCAAAAAATGCTTCACACGAAGTACTCGGATGGGCAAAAATCGCTCGCTTTATCTTTGCACGAAAACCCTTCGTGTCTTCGGGCAAAGAGGGCCAGCTGCAAGCACGTGATTTTTGCCCAATATGAGAACTACTCCCAAAAATTCAAAAATAAAATGATTTTTCTTTGGTGTGCAATTTTGTGAATTTTGAATAATTATTTATATTTGTCTGTGCGTTGTTTATTTGCTAAATTAATAAAAATACAAAAATATGTCGCATTTTGCATGTAGGATTTAATTCTACAATTGTTAGTAATTAAATTTGTTTTGCAAAAATTAAAATTACAAAAATAGGCATCGTTTGCATTTTTAGCATTTAATGTCCAAATATACAATTTTATGCTTAATTATTACTTAATTGTGCGTTAATTGTTATTGGGAGTTAATTTGCGCTTTTATAACTTAATTTAATTCTTAATAATAATTTGAGTATTTTTATAATTTAGTTTTAGAGAAATAAAAGAAGAAAAGAGAGCGAAAATATAAAGAAAGTCGGAATTGGGCCTCTTCTTCAATTTCAAGCCACAGGCCCAAAAATGGCCCAATCTTCCCTACGACCCAGTCCATTTCGAACTGGGTCAACCCGGTCCATAACCCAACACCCTATTATCTTGCATTTCAAAAAATAAAACAAAAGAAAACAAAAAAAATGAAAAAAAAACCCTAAAAACTATACTAACTACCCGCCCCCCCCCTCTCTATCTCTCTTCTTCTTCTTCCTCAAGCAAAACACCAAAACCCCAACCATGGCCTCCCCTCCATCCTCACCTCCAAACAGACCCCTCCAGCCCTTCCCCTCACCCCGTCACTCTCACGACACACACACACATTGTTGCGTCGCCTTCCTCCTTCAACCAAGCAACCTTCGACGAATTGCTTCACTGTTGCGTCATCTTCTTCTCCATGTCGCTGCTGCTTCCCTTCCAGTTCCAGCTTCTTCGCCGCTGCTACAGTAGTGTTGCTGCTACAGTTGAGCAGCGTGGTCAGCTCCTCCGTCGCTGCTGCTCTCCTTCCAGTTTCTTCGCCGCTGCTACAGTGGCCTTCTTGCTATAGTTGAGCAGCGTGGTTACCATGGTTTTTGTTGCTGCTTTGCCCTTCGTCGTCGCCATTGATTATAGCTCGATCTCGAGCTCTCATGGCTGTTGTTCGTCGTTCCTCAGTTTCAATCCGTCGAGGTAGTCGTTTGTCGTTGTGAGTTCGTCGAGTTTAAAGGAAGGTGGGTTTTCGTTGAAGACTAAGTTCGAGTTCGTCGTTGGTTAGTCGTTCGTCGTTTCAATCCGGTTAGTAGTTTTGAATTTTATTTTGTCCATTTTCGTTTTTATATTTCTCAAAGTTAAAATCGTTAAATATTTGATTCTTGTTTTGTTCGTTGTTCATCGTTGAAATCATTTTTCTAGTTTGTTCATGTTCATGTGCTTTGTTAAAATTAATTTTCAGATTTCAAAATAGAAGTTTAATTAGTTGTTTTCATGTTTATTTCATGTTTGTATTATTGTTTAAGTGAATATTTGTTAGTTTAATATTTGTTAGATTCAAATTGAAATTTAATTAATTGTTTCTTCAATTTGTTTCATGTATTTGATGTATTTTCCGGAAATTGTTAATATTGTTAAGTTCAAGTTTAAATTCATAATTGTTTCTTCTTAGTTTTTGTTTTGTCATTTGCCTAAAAGAATTTAGTTGTAATAAGGGAAGTATGTTGGTTTTAGTCATTTGAATCCGTCGTTTTTATTTTTAGATTTAATTCATGTTCATATTATGTTTGTTTGATTTTGAATCCGAAATGTTTATAGTTTGATTTCTTGTTTACCATTTGTGATTATTTCTTGAATTGGTCTCATAATCTTGTTTAAAGTTTAATATAAGAATTGTTTGTTGTAATGTTGTTAGAGTGGATTTTAAGTTCAATATGATTAAATTTAGAAATCTAAATATACTTGTTTGTTGTTGTTGTTGAATCCGAAAATAGGATTGTTTGTTGCTAAAATATTGTTCAATCAAATTTTAGTTGTTCTTTGTTGTTCAATTTGTATTCATGTGATTTGTTGTTGAAATGTTGAAGAAATCATGTTCATGTGATTTGTTGTTGAAATGTTGAAGAATTCATGTTCATGAAATTTGTTGTTTGAACATTGTTAGAAATTAATCATATTGTCTATATTTTGGTTAAGTTTGATTAATTGATGTGTTATAGATGATGGGTAGTTTGGTAATTTATAGTACTTTCGGGGGTAAAATAGTAATTTGCAATAGGGTCGGAGGGGTAGTTTAGGAATTGTACATTTTGTAATTGTTTATTTGAAGCATGGGGGACAAAATGAAATGGGGTGGGTTGTGATATGGTTATTTAATATAAAGGAGGGACAAGACAAAATTTAGTGGGGGAAATCTTGCATTATTTTATGTTAGGCATGAGGGACAAAATATAATGGGGTGGTGTGATATGTTTATTTAATGTAATGGAGATGAGTGGGAAGATAATGGGTTTGGTAGAGAAAATGGGTTGATTTTAATTGTTTAAAAGATTTATGGGATGGGATATAAGTAGAGGTCTTGAAATCAGATATAGGGACAGACAGAAAAAGACAGAGAGATTAGAGAAAAAAGGAGCTGAACATTTATTCCGAAAAAACATTGAAACTCTCAAGAAAAGAAAAAACCTACAAAGAAAAAAAAAAGAAGTTGAAAATTAGAAGAGAAAGTAGTACACATCTGATAAATATTCTGGTATACAGGTGTAGAAATTAAGGGTTGAAGATTAACTAGCCTTTCAAAAATCTGAAAATTTCCCTTGGTTTCTGTCCGTTATTTTCGGCATTCCTGGATTTTATTTTGAATTTTTCAAATCTGTCACTGGGATTTTCGTTGACTGGTTATTGCTGGTTATTGTTGTTGTTGCTGTGTTACGTATTACGTTGCTGACTTTCTTCTTCTTATATTGACAATATCAGGTACACAACTGTAATTTTGGCATTTTGTAAGCTGAAATGAAGAATGGAGTGTTAAATTTTTAATTTAGTTTAATTTTTTTTTGTATTGTATTTAGGTTATTCATGTATTATTATTCTGTAAATCACTGTCATTTAGCATAACTAGGCATATTATAGCGACATATTAAATAACACCTTAACCAGATTATTAGGAAATATATTTAAGCCTGATTACTAATTAAAACTGTTTAATAATAAAAAATAGAAGAAATAACGTAAAAAATGGCGTTATTGAATCAGTTTGGCAAAAATTGACTAAGTTCCTTATTCATAAGGTTTTTCGTCAACAATAAGTTAATCGGAATCATGTAGTTAATTTCAGTTAAAACATGAATTAGTTTGCGAATCAAGTATTAGGACATGATGTGAATTAAAACAAAGTTAGTTAAGGTTAAATTGTTTAATTTTTTAGAAATATGGTTTAGTAATCAAGTTTTTTTTTCTTTCAATTTTCAGTATTTGTAAATAATTAGTTTCAATAAGCTTAAGTCTTACTAACAATTTGAATTTTAATCCAACTATGGGATAATTAGTTTTTTTTTTTTTTTTGACAATTCCATGTTGTATTTATGATTATAATTTTTATTACTTTCTGTTAATATTTGTTTTTCTCTTCTATTTAATATGTTATTTTCAAGAATGTAGATATTGATTTTATATTTATAGACAAACTTAGTAATAATAAAAAGGTAGTCATTAAAGGATATTCTTAAAATAAGGAAGGATTTCGCTAAAAATAAATAGATGTAAATAATACAAAAATTTACAGGATTCTCCAATCTCATTTATTTATTTAATTATTTTTTAAAAAAAATTACTTAGAATTTGGGATGGATTGTTTAGTGAATTTCACTTCCTTCCCCAAAGATAATGACGCGCTAGACTCTTTAGGCGCGATTTAATTAATTTTACCTTCTTAAACTCGGATGCGCATTTCATGCGACCCAAATCTAAATCCTAAAACATTGAATAAAAATGTGTTCCGGATTGCGGGTGCATTTCATGTGACGTAATCCAAAGACATGTTTTAAACGATGTTCACAATTTTTTTTAAAAAAAATAATAATAATAATAAAGTGGTAAAGAGTTAAAATTGGCACATCGGTTCATAATTGTATTAAAATCAGATAAATAAGCCAAATATGACAATTGAGCGACCGTGCTAGAACCACGGAACTCGGGAATGCCTAACACCTTCTCCCGGGTTAACAGAATTCCTTATCCGGATTTCTGGTACGCAGACTGTAATATGGAGTCATTCTTTTCCTTGATTCGGGATTAAAATTGGTGACTTGGGACACCCTAAATCTCCCAAGTGGCGACTCTGAAATAAATAAATAAATCCCGTTTCGATTGTCCTTTAATTGGAAAAAACTCCTACGCCCTTCGCGGGGTCGGAAAAAGGAGGTGTGACATGAGGTAAGTAATCATTGTAAATCTGGACCTGAGGGTATGAAACCCCAGTATTTCATATTGTTTTGATAAATAAGGTGACACACATGCTAGGTGACGAGCGTGTGGGCGTGCACCGGAAGGGATTGTGACTTGGTCTGTACCATAGCGACTATTAAGCCACGTATTTGATTTGAATCTTATGATATCCCGTATTTTAGAGATTGATATTACGTGTTGCGCTGTACACCATGTTTGGGGCCTTGTGCCAACCTGTTTAGACCCTTGGGGTATTTTTAATACTTTCCTTACTCTGTTTGATTTGAAAGCATATCCTCAGTCATGTTTTACCTGTTATTTGTTTAAAATCGGTTTCATCACTCTGTTTTTTAATATATGAAAACTGTTTGGGATGAGTTCCCTAATGTTTTACTGATATGCCCGAGTGGCCGTGAGGTTAATGACTCAGAGAGGTTTAGTACATAATGGTGAGGATTATATATCTATTATGGATTGGGTTGCACGCCACAACAATATTATATATATGGATCGGGCTACACGCTGCAACGATATACATATGGATCGGGCTGCATGCCGCAGCGATATATATTGGATCGGGCTGCGCGTCGTAGCGATATGACGTTTGGCCTGTAGGAGCCCCTCCGGAGTCTGTACACCCCCAGTGAGCATAGTCGACTATAAACTATGGATCGGGCTGCACGACGCATCGGTTATTATGATTATTATAATTATTATCATGAGATATTATTGAGCCGTAGTGCTGAGTGTGAGTACTGTTTGACAAGAGCTGAGTCACGAGTGACTGGAGGCTTGCCCAAGAGGCTATATTTATGAGTGATACCTTGCCCGAGGGACTTGTTTATGACTTTTGTTGCTTTCACTCTTCTTTTATACTGAGCCTCTGTTGAAAAATATTAGATAAATGTTTTCAAAGGATTTTTGATTGAAACTCAAGTTTTACGAAATGACTGGATTTTAAATTGCAGAATTTGACTTGATATTTATGTTGAGACTTGTTAATGATTTTAATTGCTTGTCACTACACTCAGACCTTATTTACTTTAGTTACTTGCTGAGTTGGCGTACTCACGTTACTCCCTGCACCTTGTGTGTAGATCCAGGTGCCCGAGCGTCAGACTGAGAGCTTCCAGCACTCTCAAAGTTTTACCGGAGACTGCAAGATAGCTGCACGGCGTTCGCAGCCTTGCTTTCCTCCTTCCTATCTTAGTATTTTGTTATTTCAGACTTATAATGTATTATTCAGTCAGTTTGAGTTGTATTTAGAGGCTCTTGACTAGTGACACTGGATTGTTGGGTTGTGTTGGTATTTTGTACTGGTTTTTCACATATTCTGTTTTATTCATCTATTTCATATGACGAATTTGAGACTTATTCGATACTAGAAAAATGGTTTTATAAAAGAATTTACTGTGGTTAAATGTTGGGTTGGCTTGCCTAGTACTGTGATAGGCGCAATCACGACCATGGTATTAGGGGTCGTGACAAATACAATTGGTTTTTGGTCAGGAGGCCAATATTTCACATCTTAGAATATTTGGATGTGCAGTATATGTTCCAATTGCTCCACCACAATGCACAAAGATGGGACCACCAAAGAAGATTGGGGATATATATTGGGTATGAGTCTCGTTCTATTATAAAATATTTGGAACCTATGACTAGAGATTTATTTACGACAAGATTTGTTGATTGTCATTTTGATGAATTAGTATACCCAATATTAGGGGGAGAAAATAAGAAATTGCAAAAGGAGATAGATTGGAATGGATTATCACTATCTCATTTAGATCCTCGAACAAAGCAATGTGAACACGAGGTTCAAAAGATAATTTATTTGCAAAATATTGTAAATCAACTGCCAAATGCATTCACTAACCTACCAAGGGTGACTAAATCAATTATTCAAACTACTGATGCTCATATTCGAATTGATGTCCCGGTTGGACAATCTATAAATACAAATGAGTCAAAGCCACGCTTGAAACGTGGTAGACCAATTGGTTCCAAAGATAAAAATCCTCGAAAGCGAAAAGGAGCAAATGATCTAGGAGATCATAATATGGAGGCAATTGCTCAAAAAGATCCCTGTGACATAACAAATGATAAGACCTCAGAGGAGGTACATTTACCTGAAAATAATAAGAATGAAGAGATCTCAATAAGTTATGTCTCTACGGCAAAAAGGTGGAACCGAAATAATATTATTGTCGACAATATTTTGCTTATAATGTTGCTATTGAAATAATGCAACAAGATGAGGATCTTGAACCAAGATCTGTCGATGAATGTAGACGCAGAAATGATTGGCCAAAATGGAAAGACGCTATCCAGGCAGAATTAGCGTCACTAGAAAAACATAAAGTATTCGGACGTATAGTCCGAACACCTGAAGAAATAAAGCCAGTGGGATACAAATGGGTTTTTGTTCGAAAACGAAATGATAAAAACGAAGTCATTAGATATAAAGAACGACTTGTGGCACAAGGATTTTTGCAAAGACCTAGCATTGATTATATGGAGACATATTCTACTGTTGTGGATGCAATCACTTTCAGGCATTTTATAAATTTGGCGGTCCATGAAAAACGTGATATGCATCTAATGGATGTTGTCACAGCCTATTTATATGGCACATTAGATAACGAAATTTATATGAAAATCTCTGAAGGGCTTAAAGTTCCTGAAACTAATAAAAGTTTTCGGAAACTTGTTCAATAAAGCTTCAAAAATCCTTATACTGATTGAAACAATTAGGGCGAATGTGGTATAATCGCCTCAGTGAGTATTTGCTGAAAGAAGGGTATAAGAATGATCCAATCTGTCCTTGTGTATTTATAAGAAGATCTGGATCTGAATTTGTTATAATCGTTTTGTATGTTGATGATCTAAATATCATTGGAACTCCTGGGGAACTTCCAAAAGCAGTAGATTGCTTGAAGAAAGAATTTGCAATGAAAGACCTTGGAAAGACAATATTTTGTCTTGGTCTACAATTTGAGCATATGAAAGATGGAATTTTTGTTCATCAATCAACTTATATCGAAAAGATCCTTAGGCATTTTTATATGGATAAAGCACATCCATTGAGTACCCTGATGATTGTGAGATCACTTGATATAAATAAAGATCTATTTCGTCCTCATGAAAATGATGGAGAGCTTCTTGGTGATAAAACTCCATATTTTAGTGCAATTGGGGCACTAATGCATCTTGCAAATAATATTCGACTAGATATAACTTTTGCAGTAAGTTTATTAGCAGAATTTAGTTCCTTTCCACCAACAAGACACTGGAATGGTGTTAAGCATATTTTTAGATACCTCCGAGGGACTATTGATATGGGATTATTTTATTCTTATAAATCCGATTCACGGTTGATTGGTTATGCAGATGCAGGTTATTTGTCTGGCCCACATAAAGCCCGATCTCAAATAGACTATCTATTTACTTGTGGGGGTCCAGCTATTTTATGGAGTTCAACAAAACAAACTTTAGCTGCTACATCTTCCAATCATGCAGAGATAATAGCTATTCATGAAGCTAGTCAAGAATGTGTATGGTTGAGATTAGTGACATAACATATTCAACAATTGTGTGGTCTTTCTTTAAAAACGAAGATTCCAATGATATTGTATGAAGACAATGTTGCTTGCATTGCTCAACTTAAAGGAGGATATTCAAAGGAGACAGAACAAAGCACATTTCATCAAGTTCTTTTTCACACACGATCTTCAACAAAATGGTGAGATAAATGTTCAACAAATCCGTTCAAGTGACAATCTAGCAGATTTATTCACTAAGGCATTGACAACATCAACATTTGAGAAGCTGAGACATAAGATTGGAATGCGTCGTCTCCGAGATATCAAATAGAGCTTTCGTCAAGGGGAGCATAATACGTGTTGTACTCTTTTTCCCTTAACCAAGGTTTTGTCTCAAGTGGGTTTTCCTAGTATGGTTTGTAATGAGGCGGCACTCAATGCGTATTACAAGATATGTGTACTTTTTTTCCTTCACTAGACTTTTTCCCACTAGGTTTTCCTAGTAAGGTTTTAACGAGGCACATTATCTTTTAAATGGACATCCAAGGGGGTGTTATAAATGAGATGAATGCATGTGAGTGAGATGAATGCATTTGTATGTCCATTTAACGTACTTTGTATTCATGTACTCAATTAAGAAGTACATTAACTTATAACTAGTGAATGAATTTGTACCTTTATAAATAGGGAACTTTTGACCCTATGAAAGATATACCAAGAAAAGAAATAAAAAAATATTCTCCCTCATATTTATTTTGTCTCAATTAGTATATTATTCTATTTTGCTCTCGTTTCTTAATAAATATCAATATTTTATGAGGACAAGCCGTGCAATTTGTTACGTTGAGATTACCATGTCTCCATAACATACTATCGTAGTGGATTAGTGGTCTAGGAGACCATTTTTGAATGTCATCTCATCAAAAGCCCAAAAGAAATATCATACTAATTAGCAAGAGTATTAGCAAGGAACAATAACATCTCCATAATACCAAGTTACCCACTATGACAAAAAGAATTGAAAACATCATTTGCATCTCAAGTGGAAATGTTATATATGAATCTACAAGACCTTTACCAATAAAATCGGATTTATCTACTTTCGAATTCGACTTCGATGAAACGTCGGAGCTTTCTTGTCGAGTCGCGAGATGGTTCAATTAATTTTGATCGTTACATAGTTTCTTTAGTTTTATATTAAATCTCTCGAGATCTTTAATTTTATTAGAGATTTGAAATTAATATATATGAGATCTTTTATAGAATCATTTTTCATCGTTGAAATTCGTCATATGTAATAAACCCAGAAATGTGCAAGCGAAACCAAAAGTTTTCGCTCGAGAACCGTTGCTTGTTCCATAATTTGCTGGGATGGGAAGTATAGATAGCAATGCAGAAAAGAAGGCGTCGACTCTGAAATGATGGAAGATTGACGTATTAGTGGAAAGAAGGCATGACACGTGGACTATCAATGAGGTGACAGGGCATGGTACGTGGACCACCAATATAGTGACAAGTAGCGTTCTTAATTAAATGAGTTAAAAATGCGGAAAAGGCACGGGAGGAACACCCACGAGGTTATACTGAGAAAAGAGTTGGACCTGACAATTGTAAAAGGAGAAACATGAACGGAATGAATAAAGGCGATTAAGAAGGGAAGATGCACAAAGTTGTCATAAATAAGGAAGAAAAGTAGATATGGTTACAAGAAATCTTTAGCCATAAATATTTTCATTATAATTGTATATGGTAACGTGCAATCAAGGCAATTAATACTATTAGTGAACCCGAATTAAGTAAGGGAACCGTTATAATTGTATGCTCCTATATAAGGACTGAGACCTCATTTGTAATGGCATCAGATACTTATTGAAATTTATGCAATCATTCTTTATTTCATTCTCAAAGTTCTAAACTGTAATTTTGGGAGTGATTATCAATCTGTTTCTTATGTGTTTTGTCAATTATTTTCATTCCTTGATTTATTCTTCAAATTATTGGGAAAGTGAAGTAAATCGTGGTTATCAGTAACACAATTTCTTCTAAATATTAACTTTGACCGTGAAATTTATTTTTGAGTTAAACAATTGAATTATTCCTTCATTCTATTCCTGCTTTACTCCAATACTTTTGAAACATAAACTGAATTAGGAAAAAACAAGAAGATGCAGTTGGAAGGACAATGACTTGATCTTATAATTCTTGATTTTATGGTCAAATATTGTAACTAGTCTGTTGAGAATTATTTATTTTGTGCTCTTTCACTAAGGCTATGTTTGTTTTCACTTATCGGATGCTTGAATGTAATCAATGTATTATTTAGAGTTTGACCCATTAAATGCATTTGTTTTCTTTTGCAATTACTTATTTGCTCTAAATTAATCAGATGTTGACAAATTCTCAAAATAATTAAGATGATTTCACTTAAAAATTCATGTGAATGTAACCTTTTATCATTACTCTGTCCACTATCAGTATGGGGTGACCAATTTGGTCACCCTTATTGGACATTATGGGGTGCCCTATTTGGCCACCCCTATTTAAAATGTACTTATTTTTTTAGAAAAAATTTAACTGATATTTAATTTTTTGGTAACTTCAAATACACTTTTCTCTTCTTCTTCCCTACTGATTTCTTCTTCTCTGTATTCATGTTCCATGTATCCAGGAGGCTTCGCTGCTGCTTTCTTCTTTTATGTAATCATGTCCCATGTATTGAGGAGCCGTTTGATTTCTTCTACTAGTTGCAAAATACCATTGTATGTTGTGTTTAGAGTTTCTTCTTCTTCTTTGCAAAATGAGTTTGTTAGATTTGTTATCGTTTTGATAATTTGATGATTGGAATTTATTCTTTGTCATATTTGAAAGTTACATTTCAAATTTGATCTCATTTTGGAGTAGATTTAGGCATTAAATCGTGTGCTGGGTAGTTAAAATTTGAAGAACAAGTGTATGCTTCAGAACTTAAGATCCGAAATTTCTGAAATTGTATCGGAAAGAGAGAAGAACTTAAGATTTGATTCTGAAGTTGCATTGAAGAGATATAACTAATTAAGATCCAATTTTCTTAAGCAGCATTGGAAAGATAGAAGAACTTCCGATCCAATTCTAAAGTTGCATTGAAGAGATAGAAAACTTCAGATCCCGATGGATAACTTTTATGCGGATATAACTTCAATAACGACCCCAAAAGTGGGTACCTATAAACTTCTCCCCTTAATCTTAGAAAAAGGACCCAACTACCCTTCACCCAACCATAGTCAAAGCTCCTCAACCCAAAACTCCAAGAAATAAACTATAGTTAATCAATAATACCAACTATAAATTATAAAGAAATAGTTCTTTTGGGTCTCTATACAACTCATTTTCCAACTTTCTTTTTGGTGCAAATCTTAGATCTCTCGCAACCCTCTCTCATAAGCCAAACAACAAAAACTTTCTATTGAATAAAAAGAGGGCTTAGAAAACCAAAGGGGCAAGAAAAGAAGGCCAAGAATTTGACAATAGAGAAAGAAGATATGTCACACCCTACCCTGTCCTTCCAATAAGGTATTTTACTGCTACTTCCAAGAATTTCTTTTCACAATTTCATTATCTACCTATGGGACTGTTCCTGTTTAAAAAATTTCAAACATACCCTTGACCTATGTCTTTGTCTCTATCAAGAAGCAAATAGTGTCTTTAATTCATTAGGGTCCCAAAATTTTCTCTTAGTATCTAAAAATTAATGTAGTCACGCCCAAAATTAATCGACTCACTAATATCCTTTGGGTTTAATGGCCTAAGCAATATCGCAAACCCTTCTATTTTATCCTCCTAATACCAGACTTGTGGATTGTTACAACCTCTAACAAATGGTCTTAAATTAATTCTAAAAATTACATTTTTTTTTTGTGTTTTTCTGGGGTTGTGTATGTACAAAATTCTCCATAGGTTTTGAATTGGCATGTCAATGGCAGGATTATCGAAGAAAGTTGATGGGTCATGTCTAAAAAGCTTAAGAACGCCTGAAAAATAACCTTGCTTTAATCCTATAAAACAGATTTTGAGGACTGCAAATGATAATAGTAATTTGAAACTGTTAATACAAGGTCTCACTCAATAGGAAAACAGTTGTTTTTTTCCAAAATAGTACTTACCTGGTTGTGAGGAAGAAAAGTGTCTACCATAGGGTTTCCGAAAGTATAGGCGAATACATGATTTCAACTTTGTGGGTTTGAGTTCGGAACTCTACCAAAACCCATTTGATCTATTGGGTTGGGAATCTATTTTTTTATACTAATTAAGTGGATATTTTTAATATATATGCAGGATCTGAACCAAAACTACTGGACTAAGACGAACCCATAACTAATGCATTAGGTCCGCCCCTGAGTGGGTCTTGGGGTGTTGCTGGTAACAGTGTGGTTTGGAGTCAGGTTCTGACTTGGTTGTGAAATTGACGTACTACTGTCTAATTGAAAGAATGCATGAAGTGTATGAGGATTCAACCGATAACCTTAACGAGTGGTGGCAATCATAAGCGATTTAGGATTTGAACTTTATGAGTTCCGCTTTCTAGGACAACGACCTCAAGTGCTAACTATTGAGTTCGAAATTTAATATTTGTATATATTTGGTGGATTTATTACCATATATACAAGTTCTGAACCAAAATTACTAGGTTCGCCCAACCCATACAATACACTGTACGTGTACATCCTTGCTGGTGGCAACCCTCTTTGATTGATCAAAACAAGTGAATTGTGCTTAGACAATAACGCAAAGAGTGAAGTGAGAAAGTGTGGTTGGCTTTTGGGTAGGGTTCAGATGGAACTTGAGCTGGATTTGAGGGAGATTTTAATGAAAATTTCAGATGAAAAGAACAAAAATGAGGGAGGATATGCAAATGTTGACTTGGCTAAGAGTGAGTTTGATACTGTCAAACAGCTTTGCAATGATATCGAAGCTGATGATTTTGTTTTCATCAATAAACACTCTAAGAAATTTGATGGAAATATAAGTCCGGACCTTAATGAATGTATACTAGAGGATGTTGATGAAAAGAGCAGTGTCGGTCATGATGATAAATGTTCGAAATTTGTCAGTGGAAGACGAAGTGATGATTGTGGCACAGATGAAATTAGGCAAATGAATTCAAGTGTGGTGATGGAAGATGAGAACAATAGGAAGAGGAAACGAGAGTCTTACACGGACTTGCTGAGGTGGGTTACTAACGTCGCGAAAGATCCTTGTGATCCTGCCATTGGGTCTTTGCCAGAAAGGTCTAAGTGGAAGTTTTACGGGAATGATGTAATTTGGAAGCAGGTTCTGCTGCTGCGAGATGAAATGCTTTTGAGAAGAAATGCAGATACGAGTGCTCAGTGCTCGATATGGCAGGTATATTACTCTTTCCCTTTTTGGGCTTGAATGTGTAACTTGTGATGCATCATATAATGTGTCGTCGTTTATACTTGTCATCTATCTCATTGTGCTTAGTACATTCTTTCAAATATCAAAAGGCTGTATTGAACTGCTTTCTGAATGAGATGAGAATGCAGACTCTGTTTTAGTAACATTTTTATCGCCATGTAGATTTTAACTTTCAGCTTGGATAACTTTTCTGCTATTGTTCATGATTCTTCGTCTCGAAAGATTGAGCAAGGAAGACCCTGTTATGAGTGGCATTTGCATGCATTACAACTCAAATTTGTGGTTGCATTACCTGAACAGGGGAAATTGTTTTATTTGTTTAAAGCACAATAAGAATGCACTAGCTGAGGACTGTGAGCAAAACATAGTTTCATATTAGAGTATTAGACAACACATTTTTACTCAAAAGATGTTTAACCATATGAGCCCAGTGCTCCACCAGATTAATATATTGTCAGACATGGAGCTTCGATGTCTTCCTAATTTTGGCAGGTTCTTAGAGTTTAATTTTACATGAAGTAGCATACCAAACACAGTGGCGAAGTCAAGAATTTCACTAAGGAGTGTCGAAATATAAATTAGCTAACACACGAAGTAGCTAAGGGGATTCAACATTTAATATATATATACATAAAAATAAATTTTTGACCAAGCTACATAGTGTAATTTTCTGGCGAAGAGTAAGGTGGCTCCGCCAGGGACTGGATGTGCCAAATTCAAGAGAACAAAGAAGATCAGTGCTTGGATCTTGTGCTTTATATAAGAGAAAGATGATCAAAATGCTAATTATCCTTGAGGGTCAAATGATGAAAATAAGATAGGTCAATAATATAGCAGGTTGCCAACGTTTGGATCATCTAGGCTCTGAAGAAAATGTAAAACAGTTTGGCCCTTAATTAGAAAACAGTTTGGTTAATGTACACAAGTGAATAAATTAGTGTTTTAAAATACCGAGGTGCAGGGGGCCTTAGGGCTTTGGTCTAGTGGTCAGAGCACAACGCACGATGGGTGGGTTAGGTGCTGACAAAAACTTGTTATTTAAGTGGAAAAGGGTAGAGGCGGGCCTATTATCCGCCAAGTTTCAAACAGTGTGCCACTGACGTGGGATTTCTCGGTTATCAAAAGAAAAAAGGTGGAACAGTAGGATGGGACATGTCACTTATCATGGGGTTAGCAGCAGAATTCATCTTAATATTTTAAAATAAAATAGATTAAATTATTAAAAACTATAGAAAATCCAATAAGAGTTATATAAAACTCAAAAGCAAAAATTGATATGCTATCTAGGCAAAATAATGTTCAACATATTATTTGTTATAAAATAACATATTATATACTCCCTCCATTTCAATTTATGTGGTATAATTTGACTTGGCAGTTTAAAAAAAGGAAGGTTTTGGAAACTTGTAGTCTTAAACATGCCATAATATTTGTGTGGCTAGAAAAGTTTGTCAGCAAGGGTAAAGTGGGGATTTTATAAAGTTGACATTCTTAAGCTGCACTGGAAGGGGGGGGAGGGGGGAGGAGTAATTTATAGTCAAATATTTTAAAAAATAGTAAATAAAGCAAAAATGTTCTAGGGTGTAAAAGGAAAATAATTAAGGCATAAAGTATGCACATGACTTTCTTGGGGTGTTTGTGATAAATAGTAGAAGGTATAAAGCATGCATGTAGGGATGGCAATGGGGCGGTGCGGGTTTAGACATATGCGGGGCGGGGCAGGTTTAGACAAATGCAGGTGCGGGGTGGGTCAAAATAAATTTTTAAAAACCTGTGCGATGCGGGTGCGGGTTTGTGACTTTGTGCTAATTCTCTCCAGCCTTTGTTGTTCCCCTCTCTGCTCCACCTCTAAAGATAGAAGCCCGAAGCTCTCTATCACTGATAGAATGCAGAAGAGTCAAATCCTTTATATAGATATCAAATCATATTATGTCGTGAAATCGTTCTGTCATCTAAACCTGTAGACTTAACTTCACAACAATTAATACATTAAGAATTTAATTTGGTTTAATCTGTTACTTGGATTTAGCTTCCGATTTCAGTGAAAACTTTCAATTTTGTCTGTTTATCTTTCTTGCAAATAGTAACAAAATCCAGCTTTAATTCACAAATACTTAAGTGAATTATAAAGCAAAAAAGAAAACCCAAATATCAAAAGATATTGTTATTAATGTTCAGTCTTGTGTTTTGCTTCCCTGCGGGGGCAGGGCGGGTTGAAATTTTGCGTGTTAAGGCATAATCCGCCCCGCACCACTTGCCATTCCTACATGCATGGGACAAATATCCCACCTATTGAGGTGTTAGTCCATGAAATTTCAACTCCCATGGTCGCTTCTTGGTATTTATAGATTGCCTCACCTAGGGCGAGTCCTGAGGTGAGTCCCAACTTTACCTTTTAAAACACTGATTTAAATGTATATGGGGTTAAAAGGGGGTTATAATCCAAGTATTAATCTACACTAGAGATGAATTCCTAGTGACTCAAGTAAGGAAATACATGCTAATTTGTGCCCTTTGCTATTTTAATTAAGGGCATTTAGCTAATTTAACGTTTATCTCTTTTCTAGTAGGTATTATTATATCCCTTTCAAGCTAGATAAACCAATTGAAACATTTTCAAGCATTTTTGTTTTCTTTGCTGATTTATATTTTGTTACTTACTACCGGTTGTTTGTGGTGAATTCAGTAGACTGGTAAATGTAAGCCACCAACCAAATAGCAATCTGGAACTTAGCAGCTCAACCAATTCAACTCCCTTACATCATGAGTAATATCAATAGATGGACACTCAAATCACATTAGCCGGTTTTCTGCACATTCCCAGAATCTTGTGTGCTGTGCAAAATTATGAGTAACATAAGCAAGTTTCAAGTCTGAAACAAAAAAAAATGAATAAGTCTTATTTTATTTTGTCTCATGTGACATATCCGGAGTGTGATCAAGGAGCTATTGAATAGGTTGATATGTACTCACTCCGAATTGTTTAGTAACTTTGAATTCACAAAATTTGTAAATTCAATCAATTCATTTTATGTGATACAGTTAGCTGTTAAGAGTCAATGTACTAATTTTGAGTTGAGAAAAGAAAAATGATTCAGTTTAGTTCCACCCCCAACCCCACACTAAGTTGCTCGGACTCGGGTGCGGGCATCCGATACGGGCACGGATCCGAGTGTCGGATTCGGCAAAATCTAAATTTAAGATTCGGGGGCGTGGTTCCAGCATCCAGGTATGGATAGGGGTGCGGAGATTCGACTAAAAAAATTCAAAATTATAAAAAATAGAGCTATAAAGAGAAAAAGAAAGTCATTTAAGGTCTTATAGCAACTCTCCATCTATATCGCTGCTACTGTCTACCAGAAGTCCCAACTCAGAACACGACCCCTTGAATTCTTGTTTTTTCTGAAACACAAAGCAGCAAAAATAAGACAAAAGTGCTACAATATTGAAGGTATGTCATTTCTTACGTCTTAAATCTGTTTTATTTTTAATTTTGGAAATCAAAATCTCAATTTCGTTCCAAATTTGTCGATGGACTCAGGTCAAAAGTATCCGAAGATAGTTGACCGAATCCGGGACATATCCCACACTCGCTCTTGTCCCGTGTCGAGACGGGTGCGGCACCAAAAACGAAGAGTCCGCGCAACTTAGCCCCCACACACACCCGACCATTAAGATTCAGATTCATAATAGACATCAAGGTCCTAAAATATTACAAACAAACAGAACGTTTTAGTAAACTGTAATTAATCAATCATTAGTTTAAATCTTAAAAATGAAATATGTAGCCTATTTTGAGATGTAGAGTGGAGCTTGATGGTATTTGCTGGAAACATTATAAACTGCCCTTTTAAGGCAAAATGAATGATCTAAAACAGTACTAGATGAGATAAATAGTGAAAGAAGTTCATAATTAGTCACATTTAGTTAGATAGTTGAAGCCAGAAAAGAATAAGATATGAAGCAAAAGCGTTTGCTTAAATTAGATATGATGGAATTTTCTCCTCTCATAAAAACCATGAAAGTCCTCAAAAGGAGATAAAATAAAGTGATCTTGGAGTGGTTGGGGGAGGGGATGGAGAAGGACCATATTCCCCCACCCAATTGTATTGATGTTGAGATATGATTAATTCATGTCTTATGGATCTTATCTTAATATTTATTAAATGGATCTTGACAAATTTACTGGTTCTTGATTCTCTTTTTTAATGGGTAATGCTAATCATATTTTCTAGAACATTGATTGAGCTTAACGTAGTTTGTCTACTTATAGTTGTAAATAAATAACCTATCTCACTGGAAAGTATCAGCTGAACTTCAGTTATTGGACGAGTTTGGTTCCGCATTCTGACCATTTAATTTTTTGAGTGCTTATTGAGATCTGTGGCTAGTGCGATGAACTATGATGTAATCATAAGTGTAGAGTTTATTCTTTTCTTAGAAAAAAAAATTAAGGTGATTACTGTGAAAGAATTGCAAATGACATAATTTTAAATGGTATGCACAAAAATGCAGAAATTTTGGTACTTAAGTAAGTTCCATATTTTTGCTAATGTTATGTTGATAAGCTACAAAATGGTGTAGTAATTTGGATGGCTGAGTTTAATTTTCCAAATCGTTCACTGCATTACTATTTTGAATGACCACACAAAGACTGTGTTTTGCTGGGGAATTGGCATTTGTCATTTGTGATTAGTTGGGGAATTGGCGTCCTTGATTACCAAAATACAGTAGGGGCAGGTCAGCACTTGCAGACCATGTATTTCCTAGTTAAGTTGTTTATCTTGATCATGTGTTGCCAATTTTAGTATGCTGGAGCTGGCATAGCCTCTTTTATCCTTGTTGAATCCCTTAAGTTTTGCTGGGTAAACCAACAAATTACTTCATGTTTAATTTGTTGAAGTATTGTTCTTTCAAAAAATGCTGTTTTTTGTGTTTCCATTTTCAATTGTGTAGCATGTTCCAGATATCTTTATAATGCACTTCCACATTCCTAACTTGTAACAGTACACACATATCTGGAGTTCCATGTTTCCTTTTGTGACCCTTTTTATACGTTGAATGTATTTCCCCGAGGCAATCGCCTATGACAGTGACCAGGATGTATTCGTTCATTTTTTCTGTATTTGGATCATCTTCACAGAGTGTACAGAGTTGAAGTCCGGAGCGTCCTCTCGTTTGAACTCTTACCTTTCTTCATCGCACTTGCATTCAGATGCGTAACCAATCATTTGCAACGATATTCAAGCCCATGTGAAGTATTTACTCTTGTCGAAGCTTTGGCTAAATAATAATTTTTCCTTGCTTTATAGATTAAACAGAAGATGCATCCATCTATGTATGACGAGGATGCTGCTGCTGAGAGAGTAAGATGTAGCCAGCGGGTTCTAGTTGCTAAAAATCCATTGAAGAAGGCTCTCTTTTCAGCATCATCATCCTCAAGTTATCCAAGTGATGAGGATCCGATTGATGGACCTGCTGATTCTTCTGCAGAGTCAGAAGTTGGTCTTTATTGGAAACAGCGTCGAAAGAGAATACCAGTTGGACCACAGTTTCAAGCAGATATTCCTGAATGGAGGCAGGAGAAGTGTGAAAGTGACTCCAAATGGTTGCGCACCCAAATCTGGCCGCTAGACAAACAAGAAAAAAACAGAATGTTGATTGAAAGAGATCCTATTGGAAGAGGAAGAGAAGATATATGCGGCTGCCAATACCCAGGTTCTTATGAATGCATCAAGTTTCATCTTGCTGAGAAACGGAGAAAGGTTAAACTTGAGTTGGGATCAGCCTTTTATCGTTGGAAATTTGACTTGATGGGCGAAGAAGTTGCACTTTCTTGGACAAAAGAAGAAGAAAAGAAATTCCAGGATATAGTGAAATTGAACCCTTTGTCGACAAACAAGAGTTTTTGGAATGAAATATTCAAGATCTTTCCTAACAAAAGTAGGGAATCTTTGGTCAGCTACCACTTTAACGTCTTTCTTTTACGGCGCAGAGGTCACCAGAATCGGACAAATGCAAGTATTATCGACAGTGATGATGATGAACCAGAGTACGGACCTCGAACTAATTGTTTTGGGAGGGATTCAAAATTCTCCATCTTTTGTTCCCCACGGAAAGAGCATCTAGATTCGAGATAGTAATTGAATGTTTATATATACCACGGCGTTGTTCAGAAATGTAAATTGCAGGTTTTTGTTGTGCTTTTGCTCATCAGCAATTTATACCAGCAAATTCTTATCTTCTGTCAGTTGCAAAGTGCAGACACGTGATACCATCTGAAAATTGTATATTTTTGAGTTGGTGGATACTTTGGTTACAAAGAAGGTTCAAGGACATACTTTTTGCATACACAGTTTCCCTACTTTGTTATTGTTCAAAACACTGATTAAGAATGTTAATTTTACACCTCCTATCTATTGTTTGAAAGGAACAAAGTAAGCTTACTCAACACTCAACAATTAAGTCTGCAAGTTTATGTACAGTAACTAATGTTATGATTTGCTGATATGGATCTCTATATATCAGCTGTTTGCTTTGTGTTTTCTTTGCATCTCTAAAATCATTGAGCTTTTCATTTGGGATAACTGATAAATCAATGAATATATTTTATACAAGCTGATTTGGTGTAAGAAAGGACAGCTTAATACACTAAGCTCCCGTTATGCATGAAGTCCAGGGAAAGGTTGAACCATATTATGTCTATTGTACGCAGTCTTACCTTGCATTATTGCAAGAGATCATTATAATGCCTTGAATTAATGATCACTTTGTCACAGGACGGCAACTCTTACCGCCATATCAGACCCGATCCCATTTTTATTTTTTTATTTTTCAAACAATAGGGGAAATGATTGCTGGATGTGGGGGTTGGTTAGACATGCCAGCAAAGCTAAAGGTTTTTTTTTTTTTTTTAAAGTTGTGAAGTCTCTATCTTCCATATTTGTCTCTTAAATATATCACTAGTCTGAAGCTTGTCTGGGCCAAGCAGATATATCAATATATCAGAGCTTATCCTATTTGGAATTTTGCTGCTGTGACTACTCCAGGATAGAGATTTTTCATCCTTATTTTGTTATCCTCAAGGAAGCAATGCAGTAGACAACAACAACAACAATAATAACCCAGTATAATCCCACAAGGAAGCAATGCAGTAGACATTTTAGATAATACAAAATTGAAATCCACTTGCAGATCTCTATGACCAATTTACAAATCTCTAGCTTATATGATTGAGAGTGCATATACATTGACTAAACATTAAAAGCACACCATATATTGTATTCGCTTTCACTTTTCTTGTCCATGCTCTGGAGATAGATGTGCTCTGGTTGTCCCCGCCACTTTTCTGGTTTAGGCTGAAACCAGGTTGCATGTCATATAAAATTTATGAAAATATATTTATGGAGAGAAATTCGTGTGTAAAATATATTTTCTGGCAAAAGAAAATTAAAATTACGATATGAATAACTTTTGACATGTCATGCTTGTCTTGAAAAGCTCACTAAGGAATTAAAAAAAAATTCTCTCCGGTACTAAAAGGAAAATAATGTAAATTCCATTGAATAGATAGAGTCGATGATACGATAAACAGTATTACATATGGAATTAGCTTTGAAGGTTCAGCAATCTCAAATTTACTACTGATTTTGCAATTGCAAATGAATGTTAGGCTAGGCCAATAATTCTACCAAGAGTAGTTTTTTAAGTGCTAATTGAACATAAAGTAATGGCTTTTGTGCAACGATGAAAGGGTTCTAATAATATTGTGTCGGTTGTTACAACCTTTAACAAGTAATTTGAAATTGATCTTAAGAAAACCTATTTTATTAAGTAGTACTCATTTCTCCCTTTTCAGAATGGATCCGATAGAAACATTTATTTTTATCTAAAAATTCTATATTAAAGACTAAGAATAATATTAGTAAATGAAAGAGCGTTTCTTTAAAAATTTAAGTACGAAAGATTAATAATATTATCTAAGTGTCACTCGGAGCAAGTAGTATAAAGTCAAAAGTTAACATAGTTGCAAGAAGAATGAGAAGTCATTTTCGTCTTTGATTAAAAAAAAATTATAATACCAGAAAATATTTTTCTAAAAAATAACTTCTTTTATTTCAAACACCCTAGTTCGTTTAAGCCACAAACTCAGAAGAGTAATAATTGAAACCCAAAGTTAAGTAATTAATAGGCCAAAGTACTTATTGGGTCAGATTTAAGGGAACCGTATTAGAGAAGTTAAATGAGGTGCTTTTAAGGTTGAATTGATTACTGAAATATTGATTTCGAGCTGTTTGATATGCTTTACAGCAGAGGCTGATGGAACTTAGAAGTGATGGGTGTAACTCCATTATTTCTAACGCAAACTATAAATTTATATAGTATATAAAAGATTAATTGAATTTTTTAAATATTAAATTTTGAACTTATGATTTTAAAGCATAGCATAAGAATATTAAGTGGGCGTTTGGACATAAGAATTGTAAAATTCCAAAAAATGTGAAAAAAAATTATAGTTGTGTTTGGACATGAATATAATTTTAGGTTGTTTTTGAAGTTTTATGAGTAATCTGAGTGAAGATTTTGAAAATTAGCTTTTTGGAGTTTTTCAAAATTTCAAAAATTTTCAAAATGCATCTTTAAGTGAAACTTAAAAATTTTATGACCAAACGCTAATTTCGAAAAAAAGTGAAATTTTTTCGAGAAAAGGGAAAAAATTCTTATGTCCAAACGGACTCTTACAATATAAATCTCATCAAATTTAAATTTTGAATTTGATTTTGCTTTATTGTCATATTATTAAAAATTAATGTGCAATCTGGTAATGAGGTCTATCAAGTTCCAAACTAGAATACTATATTGCAAAGCAATAATGAGATATTCAACGACCACCAAAGGATGTAGTACAGTGGATGAGACTGTTCCTCCCTTAACCAGAGGTTTCGAGTTCGAGCCCTGGGTATGGAAAAATCCTTGGTAGGGAGCGCTTCCCCCCGAATGGGGCCCTACGCGGCGCGAATCCGGATATAGTCGGGCTCCAATAGGGATACCGAACACCGGGTGGGAAACAAAAAAAAGACATTCTAACGAATATGAAGCAAGCTGCTTTTAACTACGAAAAGAATATCTAATATCTACTTTCAGTTATCAGTAATGCATTTCTCTTGGATTCACACTTTGACAAGAAAATAATATCCCTTTACAGTACTTACTGTCTTTTTCCTTTTGCACTTTTCATTAATCAAACCGAAAGGGGCATACAACAATCAGCTTTCACTCTCCCTATTCTTATGCTCCTTGATTCAAGTCTTCTAAACCATACTTATTTCAATAAAAAGATGAATTTTTTTAATATATATATATATATATATATATATATATATATATATATATATAATTATAAAAGTATGAATGCAATATTCTTTTATCAAAATAGCCTTAAAACATTGATCAATAAATAATTCAAAATTGGATAAAATCGTAATTTTTGAACTTTACCTAATGTTAATCGAATTTTGAATTGAACGAGAATTATATCCACTTAGAATTTGGGTAAAAAAGTATGGATTGATTTCATTCCTATTCAAATTAAGTATGGTAAGACTTTTACCACGAACACATTACTCTTACATTAACCATATTGGCTGACAAAGTAATAAAAAGAATTTCTACTTCTGTAGACAATTTGGTTAAAAATAACATACAAAGAAGAGAGTTCTATGTACCTAGCTATTAAGTATTGCGGTCTCTGAATCTTGATTTGGTGTCCAACAAACAATTACTACTAAATGCTCAATAAAGCTTTACCTATTTATAGAATGAAAATAATATAATTAACAGTTTGAAAGGTTTTATAAATTTTACTATGTGCAATATAATCCCTTTATGAAGTCAAAAACAAACAAGACATATGGTTAGCAAACCAAGTAAAAAAAAACATGCAAATTTATTCGCTTATGTCCCTTTTAAGATATTTTTAGAAATAAAAATTCATATGCAATCCAACTTTTAGTAGAAATAAAAGACTTTGTTGGAAACAATAATTGCAAACGACAAGAAATCTGCCTCTCTTAGAGTAGTTTCGCACAAAAAGATGCACCGAAGTTAAAGAAAGAAAACAATCCCATCAACAATTTCTTAGAGATAATAATGCATCTCTCTATGATCGAGATAATATCCAAATTAAAAGAGCTTAGGATGAAACATATTGATCAAGTACATTGAAGTTAAAGGAAGAAAATCATCATAGAGGTCAGGTAAATATACAAAGTAGCATCTTTAATATCTTCATATGTAACTTGCATGAAATTATCAATATATTTTCTCCTTACAAGTATTCGCCTATCTTGCGTGAACCGTTAATTAGTCGTGTATTGTTATACGATCCTAATATCTATAGTATTATTTCATACCATAATATGACTTTGGTTTTCTCATCTTTCTTTTGTCATGTCTGGAGTGTTACATGTGAGGCATGTAAATATTCTTTTTATTGTTTTCTTTACTTTAAATTTACATTATTTATTGATATATGTTTTAGGCATGATTGTAAAACTTAGTTGTACTATATATTACTATCTTTATATACAGATGTGCTCATATGTAGCACAGACTGCAGAGATAGAGTCAGAATTTTGAGTTTATGGTTTTTAGATTTTAGAAAAGGTAATTTATTGTGTTCTGAATAAATCATTTATACATATTAAGCGAATCTTTTAACACAATACAAGATTTGAGTCAAAATTAATCACTTAATTCTACCGAACGTGTAAGTCGAAGGCTAGCTCTGACCTGACAAAGGAAACAAATATCGTCGTGCATGTATCTATATACCTAACCATTAGGAGTGGCAAACGGGCGGGTCGGGTTGGATATGGTTCGGGTTGAAAACGGATAATGAAAAAACGGGTAAATTATCCGACCCGACCCATATTTAATACGGATAAAAAACGAGTTAACCGGCGGATAATATGGATAACCATATTATCCATGACTTCTTACATATGATCACTTTTGGGAGAATTCTTAGTCTCCCTAACTTGAGGAACCCCCAATTTGAGGTTTTACAAATGTAAAAGTTAGACCCATTAGTTATCCATTGGTTATTCATTTTCTAAATGGATAATATAGTTCTTATTCATATTTGACCCATTTTTAAATAGTTCATTATCCAACCCATTTTTTAATGGATAATATGGGTGGTTAAATGTTTTCTTTGAACCATTTTGCCACCCCTACAGTAACCATACTTGAAACTGATTATCTCTTAGAGTTATTCAGTATGTTTTTTGTTTCTTTCATAATGTTCTTAACTTTGTAATTTATATTGTTTACCCTTGTGTTATCTTCTTCATGAGTTCTATACGTTTTAGAATCTTTTGGATCTTCAAAAGCCAATGCTATCAAATATAATTTAGCTAAATTATTATTTTATGTTCTTCTCCCAGCGATTTCCACATGTTATTTACTTATGTACTAAGTGATGTTATCATTCAAAAATCATCCCTTTGACACATAATATTTTGAGACATGGCGTAGAAAATATAATTTTCTGAAAAAGATGTAGAAAATGTATATTGTCTAAAATTAAATAAAAATTTTTAAACATTAAGTTGGAGGAAAACAATATTTTTTTTACGAGCGAGATATACGTGCGAGGCACGTACATAGAAACTAGTATATATATATATATATATATATATATATATATATATATATATATATATATATATATATATATATATATCAACAATATAATTAATTTTTATATTAATATGCATTTTAATTTGTAATACATGATTATTTTCTATATACCAAATCAAATTTATTAGAAAATGTTACTTGTTATTGTAGATCGTTATTTTTATCGAATTACTGTGAATATTTATATGAGTGACGTGGCGTAGTAGGTGGACTCAGGATTTTAACACGACGGGGTCAACCAGTACCTATAAAAGACTTTTAACACGAAGTCGCGTGATTTAAATTAATCATTTTCAAGATATACATATATACATATATGTCACACCTCCTTTTTACCTACACCCAAAACGGAATTATTTATTTTATTCAGAGTCGCCACTGGGGAAAATTTATGGTGTCCCGAGTCACCGATTTATTTTAAATCCCAAATCGAGGAAGGTTGACTCAGTTTTAAGTCTGCGAAACCAGAAGACCGGGTAAGAAATTCTGTTAACCCGGGAGAAGGTGTTAGGCACTCCCGAATTCCATGGTTTTAGCACGGTCGCTTAACAATTTATACTTGGCTTAAATTATTTAATATCCTACATGCATTTTACCTTTACAGCTTTTTTTAAAAAAAAACACTTGATTATTCGTAATTAAAGAATTGAGTTACGCGTACGTATACTCTTTTGTTTTGGAGCGTCAAAAATCATGTCACGCGTACGTGTCCATAATTAATAACGTTTATTTATTTAAGAAAATTTTAGTTGAAGCTGCGCGAACGCATCCCTCGAGTCCTTTTTCTTTTAGAGTTAAATTTGCAATTATGTTACGCGAGCGTATACATAATCACAATACTAATCTAAATCGAGTCTAAAGCAAACTACGATCGTTCAAAATAACAAAAAAAAAAAGTTTGTGAAGGCCATAAAAAATTCAATTGATGGCACACCCCGGTTTTAAAAGAGTTAGTATTAATTATCTGAGGGCCATGGGTTATTTAATAAAAATGGCAAATCTCAATTTCTAAAGAGTTAAAATTAATTAAGTGAGGGCCATGGGTTTTGGAATTTTATTCAACATGGCACACCTCATGCTATATGAACTAATTTTAGTTAACAGCCCATTAGCACCCACTTTTATTATTAAGAAGGTTTGATCGAGGTTGCGCGAATGCATACTCCAAATTGGTTTTTAGAATCGTAATTATGTCACGCGAACGTGTACACAATCACACTTGATTTGATTTGCTTAGGAGACATAGTGCAACAACAGTAGCCCATAATTGCATCTCTCTTGAATACTCATTTGCAACAATACAACGTCTAACAATTTTATGCGTTGAGAACATATACAACTCTTTCACCTATTAAAATGCCTACTGGAGTGCCCGCATACAGGTAATGACAGACTGTTTCACATTTTAAAATGGATACTTTCATAAGGAATGCTTTGTTGGATATGTACTGTAAATGAAAACACTTATCACAAAATTTGATTGCAAGTTTTAAAATATTCCAACAAAAGCTTGAGGACAGTATTGTGATACTCCCCTTTATGACCAAAATTTAGTTAAATGAACAAAGAATCATGTCTCCAAAACCATTTCCAAGATCATTAAGACTAAAGCCACAACTTAATTGGATACTATAATTTCATAAGGATGTTAACATGATCATTAGAACCTATGTGCACCTAGCTTTGTTAAAATTCGAAACCCACCTCCACAGTAGACTTTATAAACCCATACAAAACACAAGCTATTAATCAGGAAGTTCAAGATAGACAATAAACCCAAACGTTCGTTTCTACAACATTACACGTAGTCATTAACATCGTGACAAAACCAAAACCAAACGGAAACAGAACACACGCAACGATAGAGAACTCAACCGAACTAGTTGCTATTTGAAAACTGCAAGCCATGATTAATGACACTCAGATTCAACATAGAAGCCCAAAAATCGCAGGTTCAAACTTATATTAAACTTTCCCAAAATATAAGCAAATCCACCAGAAGCTAAAGAAAATGCAAGTAACCATAGTCACATGAATTTACCAACCACAAATTAACAAACACAACTGATTACATTAGAATAAAGAGAAAATAACATAATGAACTTGTTGAGGAGTTACTTTAACAATCATTATCGACAGCTGTTCTAATACAGAATCCCATACAAACACAGTATCTATTTTAACCAAACTTGAAGCTAAAGTCATATATTGAGGAAATATACTACTGTAGTCCCTGACAGTTCCAAGTTACCACATATTTAGCTACCGTAGCCTAAATATAAAATTATCTATTAATTCATGTTTGATCAAGTTTTTTTTCAATAGTCCATAATTCAATTACAACATAATAACTTAGCCAATCTAATTAAAACAACTAAACTATATTGAACCAAATGGCCAAGAATATAAACACCATGTAAATAAACAACACAAGTTTGATGTCATATTTCAAACTCTCATTTTCATCTTTATTATGAAACCTACATCCATCAGAATTCAAGAGACTGTACCTGGAAATAAAGGAAAACAGGGGATGAAGTTCAGCAGTAGTTAAACAGCAAGAACAACACAGATTTTTAACTAGAAAAACAGTGAGTAACTCAGGAGGAATCAATGTAACAGTAAAAAAAAATCAGTAGTTTTTCAGAATGTTCCTATCTGTGAACTCTTTTGACTCTCTCTTCTGTATCTCAGAGTATCAAAATTTATGCATTTCAGAGTATCAGAATCTGTGTATTTCAGAGTACTAGATTCTTTTTATTTCAGAGTCCCAGCCTGCTTCCTTTTTCTCAGTGTGTTGTTTCCTTAAATAGGCAATGGGAAATGCCTTTTGGATTCACAGAGTGCCCTTTCAACATTTAAAAATTTGATTCCACTCAATTCTTAAGGTTTTAGTTTATTCAGTAGTAAAATCTAAACCCTACCACTATAGAAGCTTCTTAATTAGGTGACTACCACTTTTTATTAAACAATTCTCAAGCTATCCTTACAATCCTGAATAACCCTGGAATCAAAGCCAAAATGGGTCAAGTTGATCCAATTCAGAACCCATAAATCTGTAATCCCCATTGAGCACCATCCAGAAACCCATTTCAAACAAAACAAGAAACTTTTACAAAGAAACAGGGGCGAAGGAACAGATGATGACGAACTAAATAATAGAGACTAATGAATTAAACATGCTATTAAATTAATCATGTAATACTGACGGACTAATAGGTGAGTCTATAATAAAGAGAAGAAAGGCGGATATAACAAAGACTAAAATGAAATTAAAAATGACAAACAAAATCATGCAATACCACTTTAATGAATAAAAATACCTAGCAAAAATGGCCAGCTTTGAATTTCTTCTTCAAACTCTCGATTTCGACCGAAAGAGATCTCAATCACGTATTCTCAGATGAAAATACATGACTGAGGTCCGTTTTGGTCTTAATCATCACCAAATCTATCGATTCTGGAGTTTTGACATTGTTAGGTCTTATCTTCGATCCAAAATTTGACGAGTTCGGGGAATATTCGAGGGAAAAGAGTCATGGATTTGGAAAGAGGGGCTTGGGGTGGTTCTATGGTGTAAAGATGCAGGTGATTGGATAGTCTAAGGTTCAGGGGTCCGAACTTCAATCAAATATTCGACGAGTTCTGAGACGATTCGAGGGAAACGAGTTATGAATTTGGACAGAGGGGCTCGGGGTGGTTCTGGGGTGTATTTTTGGGGGTGATTGGCCATCGTCCGCCGCCGTGGATGATTTCCAGCGGGCGGAATGTGACGGTGAGACAGGGTCGTCTCTGAGGTGATGAGAGACGAAGGAGGGCGTGTTCTGAGAGGGGTAAGGGGTTTGGGGTTTTGGGTATATTAAAATTAATGATTTAATTAGGGCCATTGGATGATTGGAATCCAACGGCTCTGATCAAATCCTTAAATAAAACGGGGTCATTTTGGTTAATTGGGGTTGGATCAGTTCAGGGATCGGGTCGGGTTCGGGTTGTGGGCGGAGTTCTGGACCGTTCAATTAAATTAATTCAACGGCCCAGATTAAAGCATGTCCAAACGACGTCTTTTGGTTTAGTGTGGTGATGGACCGGGTTGGGACGGGTCTGGGCCGGACTGGGGGGGGGGTTTCAGGTGTATATGATTTGGGCCTCTTGAATTAAATTGAATTTGGCCCAAAATTGATTTCCTTCTCTTTTATTAATTCTTTTTCTTTTCTTTTCTTCCTTTTCTTTCAAAAATTAAAACTTAAAAAATCCTAAATTAAGCTATAAAAACCCAAATTATCTTAAAATACTAAGTATCTCTAAATAATAATTATCACACATAATTAATACCAAATTAAAAGAAAAAAATTGCAAAATTTTGACATTAAACACTAAAAATGCAAAAATGCGTTTTTTTTGTGAATTTTTCATTTTTGTAAAACAACATTTTATTAAATTAACCAAAAATGTAAAATCAAATACTAAGTGCAGATGCTGTATTTTTTGTATTTTTAATGCATTAATAAAATTAAACATGCACACAAACATATGCAAACAATCAGAAAAATCGCATAGTAATGCCTAAAATAACAAATAATTAAAGAAAAGACCTAATTTTGGGAATTCCTTTGGAGTAATTCGTGTGAGGCAAAACTCACGTGCTCACAGCCGCCCCTCTTTTCCCAGAAACACGAAGAGTTTTCGAGCAAAGAAAGTGAGCGGATACGAGCGATTTTTGCCCGTTTGAATACTCTGTGGGAAGCATTTTTTCAAAGATTTGACCGAACCTCTACTTCAAAGGTTTCCTACATATTCTTGGCTATAAAGGAATCAGGTCAATGTAGTTCAGGAAGTTTCGGTAGCTGGGACTACCATGAAGCTGTGATTTTACTGTTGCTGCTGTTGTTGCTACTGCTTACTGACCTCCTTATTACACCATGACAAAAATAAAGAAGCTAGACTAAAATACGATCTATGCATTACAAATATCTACTCTATTCTTCTCAAGCTTGATCTTGTGATTCTTGTTGCCTCATTGACTTGTGTTTTTCAACGGAAGTTCCTTTGCTGCTGACTTGAATTGTATTTTTTGAGATGCTTTCTCTTTCCTCCGGGCGGGCACCTCATTGTTGAACCTTTAAACGTCTTCCTTTGACCATTGTTGCCTATCCTCTATTCTACAGGCGGGTTCCTGATTACTCGAACTTGAATTGCTTCTTCCCCTCGTTCTCCAGGCGGGCTCCTGACTACTTGAAATTTGAATTGTATTCCCTTGTTCTCCAGGTGGGCTCTTGATTGCTGAAACTCGAAATGTATTCCCTTGTTCTCGAGGTGGGCTCCTAATTGCTGGATTTGAAATGTATTCCCTTGTTCTCTAGTGGGCTCCTAATTGTTGAAACTTGAAATGTGTTCCCTTGTTCTCCGGGTGGATGCCTGATTGTCGATACTTCAACTGTTGTTCCTTGTTCTCCAGGTGGACTCCTGATTGCTGATATTTCAACCTCTTCTTGAAACTGCTTTTCTTTGACTTGTTATCCCTCACTCTTCCAGGTGGGCACCTGATTACTAATACTTGTGCCAATCTTACTTGAAACTTGATTTGTTTTCCCTTGTTCTCCAGGTGGGCCCCTGATTACTTGGTCATGCTCTACTTTTTATCTTTAATATCCATGTTGTCCTTCCCTGTTCTTCAGACGGGCATCTGACTTCAGCAAAATAGAAAAACAAAAGAAAATTTGCTGCCCCAGTTTGGTAGTCGGGCGCATCTGTGAGCGTTAATTTTTCACCAAATATCTCTAATAATCTGTAAGCTAGATCTCATTATCCAGGAGGGTCCTGAAATTCTCTAGTAAGTTTCCAAAGCCACATATTTTTTAGAGGTAGGACTTTCATCGAATCTTGTTATCTAAGACAGTCTTAAAGCTACATCCCATTATTCAGGAGGGTCCTGAAATTTCGAATTAAAGCTTATCTTACGAATGACAATTCCAACGTTAAAATGTACTCTCTTATAACAATACTTACTTATCTAATGGAATGCTTAAAGTTACGTCCCATTATTCAGGTGGGTCCTGAAAACTCTTATGCGAACTTTGAAGCCAACTTATATTCCTTCTGGTGTACATTTATGCTATATCTACTACTTATGATTATTTTAGATCTTAAACTAAGTCCCGTTTTCTAGGAGGGTCCTGAGAATTCTGCGATCAAACCTGCATGGTACTTGCTTTCCTTACAGGGTGCTTCCTGAAACAAATGTCATCTTTGCCCCTATTTTAAATCAAAGAAAATCTTGTCAGTTTAAAATGTGGTGGTTAGTTGTGGCATTCTTGTTGGGGATGGTTTTCTCTTTGCCATGCTTTGCTTCGACCGACTGTCTTGAACTGGTCGAGAATTGTTTTGACCTCCTGACTGATCCTTAATTACAGGATCCCCAACTGTTGTTTTTCACTTCTGACCCTTTTATTCCTAACAATACATCTCTCATGACATTATTGAACCATTCCACCGATTTAACCTTTGCTTATATCCTATGTCCCACTTTTCATCATACTATCTCCGGCATGTCCTAGTCGCATTTTGCTTTGTGCAATTTTGAATCTGGTAGTACACTTTGACATTCCTTATTGTTTGTTGAAACAAGGCTAACCTAAGGAGAGCTTTAGAGGAGTAAAAATTAACAGCAATGAAATGCAACGATTTTGAGAATTAAGAATAAAGAAGAAAATCCAAATTTGGATGACTGTTGGAGATAGGAAAATGAACTTATCTGAGTGGAGTCACTGGCACCAATGATCATGGTATGCATTTTGGATTAATCAACCCAGTCTATTTAACCAATCTCCTTTCCAATTGTTTTACTTTGTTCTCCAAGATTTCCACAACCCAATTTTACTTTCCGCCAACTTACGGACCTTGTTCGACTTGCAGTGTCCTAAAGGGTTTTCACCGACAAACCTCTCTCATTGGTTTGTTCCTCAATTCCTTGTCGCCTTATGGTGCCCACGAAGGTTTTCACCAATAAGACTCTCTCATTTTTTGATTTTTCTTGCTTAAACTGGAGTGTTGCCCCTGATATGAATTCTCTTTACATTGCTTGACTTGGCATCTCTCGAAGACTGATCGGGAGGTCTTTATTTGGACAACAATGTGGGTTCTTGGATATGTTTGGAAAGAAAAGGGTATAAAACGGGCTCAAAACAACTTCAAATGGTTCAGAATTACAACTTTTGGAATCACATTTCTTATTACAAACACGACTTCTGCCCCAATTTCTTGCTTGGGGATCTTTTGGTATTTTATTTTACTATGATATGACCGAGCCGTGAGGCTGCCTACGTATCCTTAACATGAATCAGGTCAAACATAGTTCACACCTGAATTTCCTTGTTGTTATACCCTTTTTCACTTCTTTTCTTTTCTCTTTTTTCTTTTCTTTCTTTTCTCTCTTTTTCGTTATTGATTCCAAAAGAGGGGTATGAAAGAAATAAATAAGGCTCAAAAAGGGGAACAAAGGGTAAAGTGTTTAGATAGCAGAACAAATTGCCTTCGTCATTTCAATCTTCGAAATAATGTCAAATACAAACAATCAACAATTATACCAAAGAAATCATACATAATATCTCTTGACTGCATCAGAATTTATAGCCATGTCTATGCATTTTCCTTCGATATCTGTTAAACATAAAACACTATTGGGCAATACTCTGGTTACAATGAAAGGCCCTTGCCAATTCGGGGCGAACTTGCTTTTTTCTTCAGCCTGATGTGTAAGGATACGTTTCAGCACTTGCTGACCCACTTCAAACTTTCGGGGACACACTTTTTTGTTGTATGCTCTTGCCATTCTCTTTTGATATAATTGGCCATGACACACTACTGCCAATCTTTTTTCATCAATCAAGTTCAACTGCTCCAAATGGGTTTTGACTCACTCATCATCATCTATCTTAGCCTCAGCGACAATCCGAAGGGAAGAGATTTCAACTTCTGCAGGTATTACTGCTTCAGTGCCATATACCAACAAATAAGGAGTTGCACCTACCGAAGTTCGGATAGTAGTGCGATAACCCAACAACGCAAATGGTAATTTTTCATGCCATCGCCTTAAACCTTCTACCATTTTCCGAAGTATCTTCTTTATGTTTTTGTTGACTGCCTCGACTGCTCCATTCGCCTTGGGACAATATAGGGTAGAATTGTGATGTGTAATCTTAAATTGTTGACATACCTCTTCCATCAAATTACTGTTAAGATTAGCACCATTATCCGTGATGATCACCTTTGGGATTTCGAATCGACAGATGATATTTGAGTGAAAAAATCGACCACTGCTTTCTTGGTCACCGATTTGAAAGTTTTGGCCTCAACCCACTTGGTGAAATAATCAATGGCTACTAGAATGAACTTGTGCCCGTTGGATGCTGCTAGCTCAATTGGTCCAATGACATCCATGCCCCAAGCAACAAAGGGCCATGGTGCTGACATTGTATGCAATTCCGATGGTGGAGAATGAATCAAATCTCCATGTACTTGGCACTGATGACATTTGCACACAAAACTAATACAATCTCGCTCCATGGTGAGCCAATAATAACCTGCTCGGAGAATTTTCTTCGCCAGCACATATCCACTCATATGTGGTCCGCAGACTCCCGAATGTACTTCGGACATGACAGTCGTAGCTTGTCTAGCATCTATGCATCTTAATAATCCAAGGTCTGGTGTTCTTTTATACAAAACTCCTCCACTTAAGAAGAATCCACTTGCCAACCGTCGAATTGTTCTCTTTTGATGCCAGGGTAGCCAAAGCATCGGCGACCTCATTATGGACCCGTGGAATATTCCTGAACTCCACTGATCGAAATCGTTGACAAAGATCATGCAAAAATTGTCGGTACAGTATGAGCTTCAAATCTCGCGTTTCCTATTCTTCTTGAATTTGATGTACCAGAAGATCCGAGTCTCCCAAGACCAAGACTTACTGTACATCAATGTCTGCAGCTAGCCTTAGACCCAATATACATGCCTCGTACTCAGCCATATTGTTGGTACAATAGAACCGAAGCTGAGCCGTAATAGGGTAGTGATGCCCTATTTCAGAAATGAGCACAACCCCTATTCCAACTCCTTTTATGTTGGCAGCCCCATCAAAGAAAAGTTTCCAGCCTAGTTTTTTAATTTGCTCCAGTTCATCAATATGCATCACCTCCTCATCGGGAAAATAAGTTTTCAATGGCTCATACTCATTATCGACCGGGTTCTTGGCCAAATGATCGGCCAATGCTTGGGCTTTCATCGCAGTCTGAGTCACATAGATGATGTCAAACTCTGTGAGCAAAATCTTCCACTTGGCAAGTCTTCCTGTCGGCATAGGCTTTTGAAAGATATACTTCAACGGATCCAAGCGCGAAATGAGGTAAGTAGTGTAGGATGACAAATAATATTTCAATTTCTGAGCCACCCAAGTTAGGGCTCAACATGTCCTTTCCAGATGAGTGTACTTAACCTCATAAGCCGTGAACTTCTTGCTAAGATAGTAGATGGCATGTTCCTTTCTGCCGGTGATGTCATGCTGCCCCAGTACACAGCCAAATGAATTTTTCAGGACTGTTAAGTAAAGAATCAAAGGTCTCCCTAGTTCTGGCGAAACCAACACGAGTGGGTTTGACAAGTATCCTTTTATCTTATCGAATGCTTTTTGACACTCATCTGTCCACTTAACCGCAACATCCTTTTTCAGCAACTTGAAAATAGGCTCACAAGTTGTCGTGAGCTGAGCAATAAACCTGCTGATGTAATTCAACCTCCCTAACAGACTCATCACCTCAGTCTTTTTCTTCGAAAGCGGAAATTCTTGGATAGCTTTGATCTTTGACGGGTCCAACTCAATGCCTCGACGGCTGACTATGAACCCTAACAGTTTTCCGAATGGAACACCAAATACGCACTTGGCAGGATTAAGCTTGAGGTTGTACCTGTGAAGCCTCTAGAAGAATTAGCTCAAATCCCCAACGTGGTCGGCCTGATGCTTTGATTTTATGATCATATCATCTACATATACCTCAATATCTTTGTGTATCATATCATGAAACACAGTAGTCATCGCCCTCATGTAAGTTGCCCCAACGTTCTTCAAACCAAATGGCATTACCCGGTAGCAATAAGTTCCCCATGGCATGATGAATGCCGTCTTTTCTGCATCTTCTTCATCCATTAGAATCTGATGATACCCGGCATAGCAATCCACAAAAGATCCAATCTCACGCTTGGCACAAATATCGATCAAAATATGGATATTGGGTAGGGGAAGTTATCTTTCGGACTTTCTTTGTTAAGATTGCGGTAATCGACGCATACTCTAATTTTGTCGTCCTTCTTCGGCATAGGCACGAAATTAGCCAACCAAACAGGATATCGAGTGACCCGAATAACCTTTGCATCCAACTGCTTGGTGATTTCTTCTTTAATCTTCACACTCATATCAGTTTTGAATTTCCTTAACTTTTGCTTGACAGGAGGAAATGCTGGATTAGTGGGCAATTTATGGACCACTAAATCAGTGCTCAAACCCGGCATGTCGTCATACGACCATGCAAAAACATCTTTGTATTCAATGAGTGCTTTGATTAATTCTTCCTGGATCTTTGGCTCAAGATGGACACTTATTTTAGTCTCTCTGATATTATCTGTGTCCCCTAAATTGACGGCTTCTATTTCATTCAGGTTGGGTTTAGGTTTTTCTTCGAAGTGAATTAACTCCTTACTAATCTCTTTGAAGGCTTCATCCTCATCGTATTCTAATTCGTAGTCACAATCTACTTCTTGAACTATTATTTCGGAATCAGATTGATTTTTAAGACTAGGCTGAGGATTTCTTATGCATGCCATGTCATTAGAGCCAGCGTAAAAAGAACTGTACAGAAAAGAAAAGAAAAACAAAAGGAAATTATCAGGAATGACAAAGAAAGGGGAAATTGCATTTCATTGAGTCTTAAAGATAACAATGTTTAACACATCCAAATGGACGGAACATAGAATCTGGATTACAACCCTAGAATAATCCAGATAAACTGAAAGAAAAAATAAATCCCACTACCAAAGCTCCTTCCGAGTAGAAAGAGGAGTAGCTTCCCAATTACTGATCTTTGCACTTGGCCCAATGAATTGCACATCCGCTTGACTTGATCCTTCTCCAGTTTCCACCATGTTAACATCATTGAACAACCTCTCGAACCCCTTATCTAAATCTCCATCAACATCAATCAATGAAATGGGAACCGTTGCTGTTGGGCACTTTCTGGCACTGGCCTAACAAATGATCTAGATAGCCGCGGGATGGGCTTTGGAAGGACCCACGCCCTTTGCCTCAACTTTCTAGCTCTTCTTACATCCGCAGCTGTGGGCTTAAACCCCAAACCAAAGGTATCTAAGTTTTTGGGCAGAGACACTGGCTGTACGATGCCCTACAACGAAGCACCCAAACCCTTGCCAGGTATGAAGCCATTCTTCAACATCTCAGAAACCACCATGACTGACGCGACTGTTACTTTAGGAACTGGAATGTTTTTCTCCTCTGGGATCTTTTCAACTGATACTGCGTCAAAGACCTGATATACCCATGGCCCTTTGTCGTCTTCAACTTCGATAAAAGGTATGATGGCATCACTTTGGGCACACATATTATCCTCACTGTGCACCACAATTCCCTGTATGTCCCATTCAAATTTAATCATCTGATGCAAAGTAGACGGTATTGCCTTGGCGGCATGAATCCAGGGTCGCCCTAGCAAAAGATTGTAAGAAACTGCCACGTCCAACACTTGGAATTCCATAGTGAACTCAACGGGCCCTATTGTCAATTCCAGTATTATATCACCTACTGAATCTTTGCCCCCGCCGTCGAACCCCCAAACACAAATGCTATTCTTATGAATTCTATCATTGTCCACTTTCAGCTTGTTCAACGTGGAGAGAGGGCAAATGTTCGTACTAGACCCATTGTCGACTAGAACTCTGGTAACCATAGAATCTTCGCACTTTACCGTCAGATAAAGTGCCCTATTATGCTCGGTACCCTCCACGGGCAACTCATCATCGGAGAAAGTAACTATGTTTACCTCAAATATTTTGTTTGCTATCTTCTCCAGATGGTTTACCGAGATCTGGTCGGGAACATGGGCCTTATTCAAGATTTTCATCAGCGACTGACGGTGCTCATCTGAATGGATTAGCAATGAGAGCAATGAGATCTAAGCAGGCGTTTTCCTCAATTGCTCTACAACTGAATAGTCCTGCACTTTCATTTTCCTCAAAAACTCTTCCGCTTCCTCTTCAGTTACGGCTTTCTTTACCAGTGTCGGATTATCTTTTGCTCTTCTTAACTCCTCGGGAGTAAAACACCTTCCTGAACGAGTTAAACCCTGTGCTTCACAGACTTCTTCTTTGACTTCCTTCCCTTTGTACATCACTACCCCTCGTTCATAATTCCAAAGAACGGCCTTGCTGTTGATTATTGGTAATTCGGTTACTAGCTTGATAATAACACGATCTGCGCGGGCACCTTCCACGATTATGATAGGTTGGCTGACCGCTCCTGGTACAATCACCTTTATCCCTTCCTGTTTCGTTGCAACCTTGCTCGAAGACCCTTTCTCAACTGCCACAGCTGGCTCAACACTCTTTTTGCTCGGCTTGAGTACCAACTTCTCACTTGCTGATTGTTTATCTGTCTTGACTCCACTAGACCAAATCCTCATGACGGTCTGTGATGGCTTCTTGGGCTCTCCCTCCGCATGCACTATTTCAATCATATTTTCCTCCTGGTGGGCTAGCATTGGATTCCTGTTAATATTGGGCGCCTCGGGAGCTTGAACTTCAATTCTATTTGTATCAATAAGCTCCTGTATCGCACTTTTCAAGTGCCAGCACTTCTCTGTATCATGACCCGGAGTACCAGAACAATACTCACAGCTGACAGTATAGTCAAGATTCTTTGGAGGAGGATTTGGCAGTTTGGACTGTATCGGCCTTAGCATATCTAGCTGTTTTAGCCTGTGGAATAGACTAGTGTATGATTCTCCCAACAGAGTAAAGGTTTTCTTTTTCTGCAACCTTTCACTCTTGAATACTTGACTAGGCCGAAAATTTGGTCCGGGAGTGTTTTGGTAGGCTCGTAGATTTGGATAAGTATTTTGTAGGACGGGAGCACGCCATTGAGTGTGGGCAGGAGGTTGGTTGTATGCTTGTGCATGGTGGACGGAAAAATGAGATTCTGGTAAGGGATAGTAGTGTTGGGGTGGATTATGGTGATAAGTTTGTTGGTGGGGTCGAGGTTGATTGTAGTGGTAAGGTGAACCTCTGGATCCGGACCAAGTTCCTGAATCAACCATTGTTGCTTCCTCTCTCTTCTTTTTCCCAATCCCTCCTATGCCACCCTGAATAGCCTGAGTAGTCGCTTTGATAGCCGAATAGCTCATGATTATATTCGACTTGAGGCCCTCTTCTACCATGTCCCCCATCTTTACCACTTCGTTGAATGACTTTCCCACAGCGGAGACCAAATGGCCATAGTAAGTAGGTTCCAAATCCTGTAGGATGTAATCTACCATCTCACTTTCCTTCATAGGGGATCTACTCTTGCTGCTTGCTCCCTCCATCGGAAACCATATTCTCTGAAGTTTTCACTGTGTTTCTTTTCCAGTTTAGTTAAGGACAGTCGATCTGGAATGATCTCAAGATTGTATTGGAAGTGACAAGCAAATGTTGCGCCAGATCATCCCACGTGTACCATCTTCCATGGTCTTGGCGGGTATACCATTCCAATGCTGATCCACTCAAACTCTGACTGAAGTAAGCCATTAACAATTCATCTTTTCCTCCCGCTCCCCTCATCTTGCTGCAAAAACCCCTCAAGTGGGCTACTGGATCACCGTACCCGTTGTATAGATCAAACTTGGGCATCATGAAACCTGCCGGTAATTGTACATTCGGGAACAGACATAGGTCCTTGTAGGCTACGCTTACTTGCCCTCCCAATCCCCGCATGTCTATGAATGATTGTTTTAAGCTTTTAACTTTCCTAAACATCTCCTCCTGTTCGGGATTTTTGACTGGTTTATCAGCTTCTATCGGGAGGTCAAAGCGAGGAGTATAGGAATGGGTTTCTGGAGCTTTAAAAGTGGGCTCCGAGGGGTAGTATTGGTTGTACTGGTCCTGGAACATAGGCTCGCTAGGAGATTTGTGGAGTGTAGCTAGTGGAGGTGCTACGAAGATAGGAGTTACTGGTGGAGGAGGGTATGGAATTGGTTTAGGGGTGGAGATTGTGGTGTATGAGAAGTGGTGCCCCGGTAGTGTTGGTAAATGGGAAAGCTCGGGGATAGATCAGTGGCATGATGATCCTGAGTTTGAGCCAGTGGTGGAGTGAAGGTAGGGTTAGCCGGGTAAGTTGATGGCAGTTGTCCTTTAGCCCAGGCCTGATACATTTCGGCCATTTGTTGTTTTAATTTGTACATCTCTTCTTTTATGGCGTTAACGTCCAACTCTTATCCTTCGATGGTACTGGTGTCTACATCTGGGATAGACATGATTATTTCACCTTTGGATCTGGTTTGGTATGGGTGGGTTGCCAGTATGCTTGGGTGAACTAACTGCTTGAATTTTGGACAACAACAAAACTTGGTAGTGATTAGAGCTTTAACAAATAGGCAACCGCACATAGGAATGTAATGCACCTAGGCAAATAGTCATTTCTATCATGTATTTGCTCGGTTGCTTGTGTCATCCCGACTTTTCCTTTTTATGACCTTTCCCTTTTTTTTGTTACTCACGTCTATCCTTTATTCCCTTTTTCTTTTTCCATTTTATTCTTTTTCTTTTGGTTGTGGTCGAATCCTATGGAGATTGCCTACGTATCATGACCCTGCATAAATCAGACCGAGCGTAGTTCTGGTGGAAACAATTATTATTATTATTATTTATTTTAACAAACGAAACAGTACAATGACATTACTTTTGGACAACATTTTAAGAAAATAGTTTAAAAGACTCAACATGGACTCAAACTAAAACATGACTATTATATGAAAAGTTTTAACAACTATGACTATGCTTCACTCCACAATCTTTTGCTTTCAATCACTGGAACATCTGCACACGGCGGAGCTTGACCCGGCTGACCCCCTAATGTACGGTACATCCTCTCTAACTCTACTGCAAGATGATAGGCAAAAGTAGGCGCATGCTCCAAAAACCTCTCATAATCCATCCCCTGACAGTTCACATAACTTTGAGAGGTATAAACGGCCAAATCATGGATTTGTGCTCTGAAATCTTGGAGATTTTGGTCTTGGTTTTGTAATTTCTATTGGCGAGTGGTGGCTATATCTCTTATGTGGTCCTCGCGATCTAAAACCGACTCCAATTGAGCCCGAAATCTGGCCTGCTTGAGTCTTGCCTATACTATCTCCCTATCAATATCTGCATGCTGATGTTCTCTGTTGTACCTTCTCATTTCTTCCAATTGTGCATGGAGCTGAGCCTTTGAACGTATCCAACGATCCTTCTCTTTCTTGAATTGAGCCATTTCTTCTTCAAATCTCATTACTTGGTGTTCTTTATTAGATTTGGCCTCCTCATTTAGCTGTATGATTTTTTCCTTAGCTTTGTCTAACGCCTTTTCGATTTTTGCCAAAATGGAGTCATAATCTTGCATCCTTTCCATCATATTAGCAATGATTTTCTGATCTTTCCAACTTCTTACTGGCGCTTCAGAGGCTTTCTTCATCTGTTGAAACTGAGCGCGGAGAGTTTTATTCTCGCAAATCAGACTCTTCTTTTCACCTTTTGCTTCTTGTGCTTGTAAGTTTTTCTCAAAATTGAGGTTCCTCGGGCTTTCTTCTAAGGCATGAATAGTTGCTTTGTACCCCTTTTCCTTTTCACCCCAAGCCAACCGTTCTTGAATTTTGTCATCAAAGGCTTGGATATGCGGTCTTTTTATGGGCCTTCTGGATCGGGTTCTGGTGCACGAGATTTATCCACACGAGATCTTTTTTCAAACCACATAGCATAACCTTGATCTATCTCACCTTTTGCAGGATCTGGAACTTGGGTATCATCTTTCAAGTATCGACAACCATTCCAAATCCGCTAGATTAAAGCCTCAGGGAGTGTGGCTTCGGGGTGTAGCTCAATCACTTGCACACTCAAATTTTCATCATCAGGCACCACTTGGTATCTCCCTAGCTGTCTTAAAACTCTCTGTGGCGCATACGGTTGGACACTCTTCAAACCCAACAGTAACAAATAACTCTTTAAGGCCGACATGTGTATTACCTCTTTTACCGGGAGCCATCCCAAAGTCCACTCAATTTGACTTGCCATTAAAGATCTTAAATGGGATATCCAGGCTTCCACCCCTTCTGGAGATTTATAATCTTTTATTCTTTCTTCATAACTCTCAATGAAATTGTCCTTGCTTGGACCATACTGCATGAACTTGGGGTGATGTCGGAGATGTTCAGTCAACCACATTTGCAACAAAATATTGCACCCTTCGAAGAATATTACCCCAGACTTTCACAAAGTCAACGCCCGATAAATATCTAAGAGAATGATCGGGACAAGAGTGTGATGTTCTTTGGTAGTGAGGACTTGTACGACTCTGACTATGCGAATATCAATCGTCCGCTCTTTGTTTGGGAAGACCATGATTCCCAGAAAAACCACCATGAAAGTGAAGCGACGGTGAATCTGTCAGGTGTCCTTGTTTTGTTTGTTAGTAAGGCCCTTTTCATGAATTTCAAATCCATCCGGCTTTCCGAACCTTGAATATAGGAAGTTGAAATAACAACACCCTTTGACAACGTTGCTCTTTCTGATTTGATTACTGATATTCAGAAGACCAAAGAATCGATGTACAGAGGGAGCTTTTGGGAATATAAGATTCTGGTTTCTCAAATCTCCATCAAAACCGAAATATCCAGCTATTTCTTCTAATGTGGGAGTAAGCTCGAAATCAGAGAAGCGAAAGAAATTGTGAACAGGGTCCCAAAAAGTCACTAGTGTCATAATCAAATCATCGTGTGGTTTAACTTTCATAATATCTGTGAGACCTCCCAAATACTTAATGACCCATTTCTGACCATCTCCTCCTAATTCATACCACCACATCTGAAGCCGAAATAGAAACTCTTCTACATCTATGAATGGTGGGTTTTGGATGGTGCTCATTTTGTACCTGTGAGTGATTTTAATTTTAAAAACAAAAATCAAGACTCATTTTGAAAAAAATAATCATCAATATTTCTAAAAAAATTCATAAAAAGCACTTCGATGAAGAAGATTTAAAAGTTGTGTTTGCTAACCGGCCAAATTTTTTTTCAAAACAAACGACCAAAGGCGGCTGTTCTTGCAAAAACGGCCTTCCGGTGCCCTTTTGGGGGCATTCGGCATATTTTGGACAAGAATGGCATCACCTTACTTATGACAACACAACGACATTTACATACCCATGTTTTTATTTATTTATTATCTTTTTCTTCTTTTTTTTAAAAAAAAATAGCTGGGCCCGATGTGGGTTGCCTACGTATCTCACATCCGGCGAGAATCAAACTTAAGTAGTTCATAATAATAAAACTATTTAAAAAAAACACACACACAAAATTTCCTTCTTCTTTTTTTCAAAATTTCGGTAGTATTTTAAAATATTTTGGAAATTTTTTTTTCTTTTCGGAAACAGCTAATTTTCTTTCTCGGTCCTCACATTGATTTTCCTTCTCTAACTTTCCCTCTATAAGCCGGTCAACATGCAAATCCGAAACAAATAAATGCACAAGTAGCAAGTAAGATGCATCAGGATGGTCTTTTCGTTTCGGGTACACTTGTCCTAGACAGACCCAACCCCTGTGTTGAGTCTCCAAAGTCAAATGCACATGATGCAATCAAACGTTCCTACTAGGGATCTGGCATGAAGCTGAGTTATTCTAAGTGTAAAACCCAGGGTATATTGTTCTAAACCCGGCTTACCCAAGCGGACAGCTCGAGCCGAAGTGGAGGCTATGTATTGGGAGCATGAAAGTTTACCCAGCCTAGTTACTTGACCCAACTTCGTTCTATTTGGTATGACTTCTAACAAAAAGGTGGGCCACGACACGTGTGCACCATAAATTCAGAAGACTCAGAAAGAGGAAAGGTTTCGTAACAGTTTATATACAGTTCACCAATATCAAAGCGGTAAAAAACAACACTTAGCATATTAGGCCCAATCATGTAAATAAAATCAGATAATAAATAAAGCCAATATAACAGTTATTTTGAGCTCGAATTCTGAACCCTGAACCAGAAGTTCTGGGTTCGATCCCCAGCAGAGTCGCTAGAGCTGTCACACCTCCTTTTTACCTACACTCCCCGAGAGGGGTATAGGGGAGTTTTTTCCAATTTAAGTGACAATCAAAATAGGATTATTTATTTTATTCAGAGTCGCCACTGGGGATAATTTATGGTGTCCCGAGTCACCGGTTTATTTTACATCCCAAATCGAGGAAGGTTGACTCAGTTTTAAGTCTGCGAAACCAGAAGACCGGGTAAGGAATTCTGTTAACCCGGGAGAAGGTGTTAGGCACTCCTGAATTCCATGGTTTTAGCATGGTCGCTTAACAATTTATACTTGGCTTAAATTATTTAATATCCTACATGCATTTTACCTTTACCGCTTTTTTTTAAAAAAAATCACTTAATTATTCGTAATTAAAGAATTGAGTTACGCGTATGTATACTCTTTTGTTTTGGAGCGTCAAAAATCATGTCACGCGTACGTGTCCATAATTAATAACGTTTATTTATTTAAGAAAATTTTAGTTCAAGCTGAGCGAACGCATCCCTCGAGTCCTTTTTTTAGAGTTAAATTTCCAATTATGTTACGCGAGTGTATACATAATCACAATGCTAATCTAAATCGAGTCTAAAGCAAACTACGATCGTTCAAAATAACAAAAAAAAAGTTTGCGGAGGCCATAAAAAATTCAATTGATGGCACACCCCGATTTTAAAAGAGTTAGTATTAATTATCTGAGGGCCATGTGTTATTTAATAAAAATGGCAAATCTCAATTTCTAAAGAGTTAAAATTAATTAAGTGAGGGCTATGGGTTTTGGAATTTTATTCAACATGGCACACCTCATGCTATGTGAACTAATTTTAGTTAACGGCCCATTAGCACCCACTTTTATTATTAAGAAGGTTTGATTGAGGTTGCGCGAACGCATACTCCAAATTGGTTTTTAGAATCGTAATTATGTCACGCAAACGTGTACACAATCACACTTGATTTGATTTGCTTAGGAGACATAGTGCAACAACAGTAGCCCATAATTGCATCTCTCTTGAACACTCATTTGCAACAATACAACGTCTAACAATTTTATGCGTTGAGAACATATGCAACTCTTTCACCTATTAAAATGCCTACTGAAGTGCCCGCATACAGGTAATGACAGACCGCTTCACATATTAAAATGGATACTTTCATAAGGAATGCTTTGTTGGATATGTACTGTAAATGAAAACACTTATCACAAAATTTGATTGCAAGTTTTAAAATATTCCAACAAAAGCTTGAGGACAGTATTGTGATACTCCCCTTTATGACCAAAATTTAGTTAAATGAACAAAGAATCATGTCTCCAAAACCATTTCCAAGATCATTAAGACTAAAGCCACAACTTAATTGGATACTATAATTTCATAAGGATGTTAACATGATCATTAGAACCTATGTGCACCTAGCTTTGTTAAAATTCGAAACCCACCTCCACAGTAAACTTTATAAACCCAAACAAAACACAAGCTACTAATTAGGAAGTTTAAGATAGACAATAAACCCAAACGTCCGTTTCTACAACATTATACGTAGTCATTAACATCGTGACAAAACCAAAACCAAACGGAAACAGAACACACGCAACGATAGAGAACTCAACCGAACTAGTTGCTATTTGAAAACTGCAAGCCGTGATTAATGACACTCAGATTCAACATAGAAGCCCAAAAATCGCAGGTTCAAACTTATATTAAACTTGCCCAAAAAATAAGCAAATCCACCAGAAGCTAAAGAAGATGCAAGTAACCACAGTCACATGAATTTACCAACCACAAATTAACAAACACAACTGATTACATTAGAATAAAGAGAAAATAACATAATGAACCTGTTGAGGAGTTACTTTAATAATCATTACCGACAGCTGTTCTAATATAGAATCTCATACAATCACAGTATCTATTTTAACCAAACTTGAAGCTAAAGTCATATATTGAGGAAATATACTGTTGTAGTCCCTGACAGTTCCAAGTTACAACATATTTAGCTACCGTAGCCTAAACACAAAATTATCTATTAATTCATGCTTGATCAAGTTTTTTTTTCAACAGTCCATAATTCAATTACAACATAATAACTTAGCCAATCTAATTAAAACAACTAAACTATATTGAATCAAATGGCCAAGAATATAAACACCATGTAAATAAACAACACAGGTTTGATGTCATATTTCAAACTCTCATTTTCATCTTTATTATGAAACCTACATCCATCAGAATTCAAGAGACTATACCTGGAAATAAAGGAAAACAGGGGATGAAGTTCAGCAGTAGTTAAACAGCAAGAACAGCCCAGATGTTTAACCAGGAAAACAGTGAGTAACTCCGGATGAATCAATGTAAATAACAATCAGGAAAATCGCATAGTAATGCCTAAAATAACAAATAATTAAAGAAAAGACCTAATTTTGGGAATTCTTTTGGAGTAATTCGTGTGAGGAAAAAATCACGTGCTCACAATATATATATAATTTCTGTCGAAGTTTACAAATCCAAAACCCTCTCATTATTACTGATCACGCCCAACTATGCCTTATAAAAAGGACTAAGCGATCGTTGCAAATATAATCCGATTAACAAGTCCGGAGTCGAATCTCACAGAGAACTAAGGTTTAGTTACAACTGTTCACTCTCACCAAGAAGACAAGCTTGAACAATTCCTAACTAATAGATATTACGATTCTTGTGTTTAACTAATTAACTAATAAATTAAAATAGTAAATTAATAACTAAAAATACTAAGAGTTAGAGACAAGATTAAGGAGGTCTAGAGTTATGATTTTTCCAATTGTCGGAATTCTTCCCGCTACGTCTTCTATAATTTTGCCTAAGTATTCTCTACCGATCAGGAGTACTCAGACTGTCGTAACTCTCTCCCGAGTAATTACCACAATATACTAGACATATTCTCTCGAATTACGCTAGCTGGCCTTAAGTACAGCTCACTCAGATCGCACCAAGGTTTCGATATCCCTAATCCCACATTTAAACCCTCCGTGTTGGTCCCTCATATACGTTAGGAGTGATATTGTTCAACAACTACCTACATATGCACTCTCTTTGGAGTAACACACTAAATTGGTACAGTCGATTGAGAGATCTTCAACCAACCACAATAATAACGTAGTTGAACAAATAGAGAAAATACTACGACAAATCTATATTAACGTAACAAGAAAATCATCCTTCAATAGGTTCCATCAAAACTCTAAATAACAAATTAGCTATTCATAATAGTATGCATAACTACAATACTGGAATTCATAACCAATAATGAAATAGGAAGAAGGAAGTGAAAAAGTTGTAGAAGAATCCTCCGCCTTGCTCCCAATGTGTTCTTGCTTCCTTAGGTCGAATCTCTCTTCTCCTTAGCCTCCTTAGGTCTAAATTATGTCAAAAGTCCTCAAAATACTATTTTTCCATGTATATATACCAAGTATGGTTGGGCCCAAATAATTATACCTTCTCCTACGCGAAAACGAACACTTTCCCCAGACAGACGTGCACGGCCGCGGATCAACCGCGGATGGGCCGCGCATATTGACCAGTGTTCTGCTCCATTTGCGCGGCTAGTGCGCGGCCGCGCACTTGACGCACACTTTTCACCCTATTCTGTTTGGAATTTGGAACAACGTAAAACATGTAAGTTGTATCCCTTTGAGTTAGCTTTCCAACCATATATTGTAGATCCCAATTAGAGTTCTGAGCAAAACGTTATGTATATTTTACTAGACAGTGTACAATATGCCTATTCGATTTGTTGTTCGTTCTTAACTATCATCCATTGATTTTCGAACACGATCCCGACTGAATTTATTGGTCTTTTACTCAGACTTCAAAGCTCTAAATCACTTGAATTCATTCCATAACATCTACATAGCTCGGAATCACTCCTACAAGGCATAAAACACACAATTAGTGCAAAACACTAGTGATTAAAGCTCAAACTCAATTAAAGTACAGTAAATTAGAGTGTAATAAGCGACTAAAATACGTATTATAGCCTATCATCAACACCCCATACTTAAATCATTGCTCTCCCTCGACCAATCAAACTACACTTTATATAGACACGACATTTTAAAACAATTCTCCTAATTTATCACACCAAGAATACTTAAAATAGACTAAGCACAAAAGCGTAATATCTTCACCTCAAGATTTGACTCATAAGTACCACGCATTATTCACAACTTTACCACTTACTCTGATATAGAGGTCAAGGATTACCTTTCCTTCATGAATCAAGTGCCCTCACACAACAAAGAAAGTAGTTCCACACACTCACAAATTTAAGAACACTTAGGAATTTTAAATAGAGAGAATTCACTCACTCTCAGAAACAACATTCATATGCCACAAAATATGCACCATAGGCCGCTCGTAGTGTACTACTCTACTAATCGAGCTCATTCAGTCTAGGATCAAGTAGGACTTTATTTGGTTGTAATGTAGGCTGCGGGACGGGTAGGATATATTTGTATATAAGAGTGACTACACCTCCCTAAGCACTTTAATACATATACTTTAACATGCAAGCCTATGCTTATGTCAAACCATGACTCCACCTTCACATCAATATACATCAACTCCCAAATTATTTAAGCACAATTACATCAAGAGTTACCACTTGTCAATGAATATCTGCACACAATACAACTATTTTTTCTTTTCTTTTTCAATTCAATTGGCTTTTATTTTTTTTCAACACAGTGCACCTTTCTTCTTATTTCCTTAGTTCCACTCAAAAGCCAAACCAACTACCCCACACTTTAAATTTTGCATAGTTCATAATAATTCAAGTGCTCGTGAGAGGTTAGAGGGTTCAAATAGATGGTTAATTCAAACAAATGGCTAAGACTTGTAATGTGGTTACCAAAGAAACAGGATTATAGGCTCAAAGGGGTTAACTATGATACATAACAATTAGGCAGATAAACTATACATATCTGGCTCAACAAAGAAACGTTTATATCACTTCCAAGACTGAACAAAACTACTATTTCGCTTTGCACACACACAGGGCAAGTTCTAGGCATCAAATGCAATGCATAGAATAACACAAAACCTCACATACACACATGGCACATAACTCACTCAAGATTGGATTCATCAAGACACTCTAGTCAAAGCAGTTAAGTAAATTTAAAATCATACAATTTAAGGTACTTATACAAGAGTCAAAAACTGAGCCTAAGCATCACAACCAAAGTACTAACTATTCTCAAGGCATAACAAAGTCAAGAGATATTGCTTCAGGTCAAAACACAACACAATGGCTCCTACTCCAAAAAAAAACTAACTACACCCAGTTCAAAAAAAACCCTTGGAAAAGAACTGCGGCACAAAGAAAAACCAAGGGGTAATTGCTACACTATTTAACAAAAGAAAATCTTTTTTGTCTTTTTTCTTTAGACTTAAATCCCTCAAGAAAATTGTCTAATAGATCCATCGTCGGGAAAAGTCCAATCTTTTAAAAAAAATATTATTAATTAAACTAACACAGCTAAAGTAGCATGAAAAGTCACCCAGATAATCTCCTCGCCCCACACTTAAAATTGTACATTGTCTCCAATGAACATCATAACTGTAAGAGGGTAAGAGAAACTCCCTGGCAGGCCAAAGGCCGAAGCACTAGCAGCTCATGGGATACTCAGACTTCTTCCAGGCTTGGTCATTCGTGCGGGTACCTCACACTTAGTTCCAACCATCTGGTTTGTTGTTGCATCATTCCAATAGCTTTGCTTTCCATTCTCCTAAAAAGTCAAAAATCGACATTACAAAAATAATACAATTAAAAAAATAATAATAAAAATAAAAGAAAGCAATAAAGTTGGGTTGCCTCTCAACAAGCGCTTGATTTAACGTCGTGGCACGACGCGAATCACTTTTTGCTTCCACCTCGAGCTTATGAATTGAACCCCCAATTTGGCATCAAGTTTTCGGCTATGCTCTAGGGGTGGAGGAACAAATCTAATTGGCCCAAGCAATTACTATTCTATACTTCTTGGTTTTTAGATGAGGTATGTAGTCCTGTCTTTCTGGCAAGAAAAATTTCAGAATGTAGGCACCTTGTTCCTCATTCCTTGACTTCTCAATCAGCTCGGATGACTCTATTTCCATATCGTCATCCAAACACAATGTAGAAAAATGTTTGGAGTGAGGACCAATGCGCTCACTCACATGAACAATGTCCTTGGCTAACTCTAATCTCACTTCTACAATATCGACATCCTCAAATTGTAGTTGGCTAGGTTGTTGATGTTCTACTCTGACCTCATCAATTAGCACCTCAAATTCACGCTCTTCTTGGATCATATCCTCAAAATTGGCTTGCTGAGCATTAAAAGCTTCAACCACTTGACTCACTTGAGCCTCCAAGTTGCGAATAGTTGCCCTCTTGCCTTTCTATCTGCAAATTATTTCTTATTGTTTTGTTCCAGAAGGCACTTTAGCATATCCTTGATCTCCTTCAGGTCCGCATTCCCAGGTTCTTTGTTCCTATTAACTTCACAAGAAAAGGTAGAACCATCATAGTAAGGGGTTGGGGGAAGATAAAAAATATAAGTACAACCATGAAAGTGACCATTTTTACCACCACACACATCACACACATTCCACAAATAAGATTTAATTTGGTGCACATAACTCGCTCTCGGAAATATTTTGATAATTTTGATACGGGCGGTTTCCTTTCCAATATTTATGAGGATCAATAGTAGAATTATCTACACCTAAATTCCCATAATTCCAAGATGTCATGTTTCTCAAATCAATGGTTATAATAAAATTAAAAAAATACAAAAAAACAAAACAAAATAAAATAAAAGTTCAAACTCGCAACCTAGCAATATATACAGCTACAACTACACCGTTAGTTCTCCGGCAACGACGCTAAAATTCTATCTCGCCCAACTATGCCTTATAAAAAGGATAAAACGGTCATTGCAAATATAATCTGGTTTACAAGTCCGGAGTTGAATCCCACAGAGAACTAAGGTTTAGCTACAACTGTTCACTATCACCAAGAAGACAAGCTTGAACAATTTTTAACTTATAGATATTAAGATTCTTGTGTTTTACTAATTAACTAACAAATTAAAATAGTAAATTAACAACTAAAGATACTAAGGGTTAAAGACAAGATTAAGGAGGTCTAGAGTTACGATTTCCTCAATTGTCGGAATCCTTCCCGCTACGTCTTCTATAATTTCGCATAAGTATTCTCTACCGATCATGAGCACTCAGACTGTTGTAACTCTTGCCCGAGTAATTACCACAATATACTAGACATATTCTCTCGAATTACGCTAGCTGGCCTTAAGTACAACTCACTCAGATCGCACCAAGGTTTCGTTATCCCTAATCCTACCTTTAAACCAATCGTATTGATCTCTCATATACGTTAGGAGTGATGTTGTTCAACAACTATCTAAATATGCATTCTCTCCCGAGTAATACACACTAAATAGGCACAGTCGATTGAGAGCTCTTCACTATGTTGAAGTTATTACTTAAAGATGCTCTAGATCAATTCTAAACATTATCCTATGTGTGCACTACCTGTCACATGCCTATGGTCCAGGAGGCTTTGGACCTACTATTAGGTGGTTTTAGATTTTACTTAGGTTACTCAAAATGATAAAACTAGGTGACATACAAAATAGATAGGACATCACATAAAAACAATTAAGGGTTCAAAGTTAGCCTCCACACATAAACAACAAATGCACGCGAGCAGAATAGGCAATATATAGTTTTAGAATTAAGATGCATTAGAGTTGTTAAATCCTATAGACATGGTTTCTATGCGATTCTACTTTCTAGTATAGTATAAGCAGTGCTGCAACGTTAGACAGATGAACTCCCGATTGAAAAAGTTAAAACCCCTATAGGCATGATCTCTAAATTGTTCACGCAATGAGGCAATAAGACTGTTCGAAGGCTTAGAGTTAACAACGTTTGATTTATAGACATGTTTTCTAGATGGGTGATAATATCCTATAGTTAGGATTGACAATTGAACTTGATTTTATAAAATTTTGTCCTTATAGGCATGTCATCTAGGCGGGGTAGTGTAACGAAAATAACAGAAGTAGATTATTAAAATCCTATAGTCATGATATTTAGATGACCATTTAGTGAAGACATGTATTATCATATCCTATAGGCATGTTGTCTCATAATTAATCAAGGCGTTTGATTCCTATAGGCATGTTATTTAAGAGCGCACAGTAGTAGACGGAAAATCAAGTATAGTGATTTCTAACATGCTTGAGATAATATACGAGTTTTAGACAAGTTAGGTGAAGTGTGCGGGATTCCTATAGACATGATTTTTATTAGTGTGCAGAAATAAAGCAAGTTAAACAAAGTAGCAAATAAAGCACGTAGACCCTATAGGCATGTTTTCTGCCCTTTTATACCAGAATAGAGCACGCCCTTTCCCCCAATTTCACTAAATCCCCATTGTTTGTTTACAAAATTATTACAGGCCGAGAATGAAATAATACATACTTAAAGAGGACCAAATACAGGCTGAAACAAATACATGCCTCTAAAGCAATTGTAGGCCCAATATCAAAGTAAACCCAGGGTATTCCCAGGCCTTCAATAGAATTAGTCCCCAGACAAACAACAGGACCAAACTACAGGCTCACCAGGACAATACAATACTCCTAAATCTAATGCACATGTGCAACAACACATATGGTCAAACACCAGGCCCAACGAATAACTTACTTACCCAAATGGATGCCAAACTTAGCCATACATATGTCAAAAGTCCTCAAAATATCGTTTTTGCATGTATATATACCAAGTAGGGTTAGGACCAAACAATTATACCTCCTCCTATGCAAAAAAAGACACTTTTCCCAAACAGACGTGCGCGGCCGCGGATCAACCGTGAATGGGCCACGCATATTGACCAGTGTTCTGCCCTATTTGCGCGGTCAGTGCGCGGCCGCGCACTTGACATGCACTTTTCACCCTGTTCTGTTTGAAATGTAGAAAACGTAAAACATAAATATTGTAGCTCTTTGAGTTAGCTTTCCAACCATGTATTGTAGAGCCCAAATGGAGTTCTGAGAGAAAAATTATGTGCATTCTACTAGATAGTGTACAGTATACCTACTCGATTCGTCGTTCGTTCTTAACTATCATCCGTTGATCTCCGAACACGATCCCAGCTTAATTCCTTGGGCTTTTACTCAGACTTCAAAGCTCTAAATCACTTGAATTCATTCCATAATATCTACATAGCTCGGAATCACTCATACAAGGCATAAAACACACAATTAGTGCAAAACACTAGCAATTAAAACTCAAACTCAATTAAAGTGCAGTAAATTAGAGTGTAATAAGCGACTAAAATACGTAATTATAACCTATCATCAATTACACATATGCCCTCCTCTGCGTGGCGTGCTACTAATGCATCTTCAAGGACTAGAAACCTCTTTGACAACATATATACTACTGAATGAAATTGAGACTTGGATGCTAATATATAGTGTATTTGATCTTTCTTTATTGAGTCCTCCATGTTGTATTCTTGGCTTAAGATAGACGTTACATAACTCTCTACAAACCACCAAATGGTATTGTAATTGCGCCACATGTCACTCAAGAATTTTTTTGCAATCAAATTGTCACTGAATTCATTATATGAAGATCAACACCAAGAATGAAATAAAGAATTGTTAAATTACTGGATCTTTGTACTAGAATTCAATGTGGATTTTCAAGGAGTATGTGTGTATCATAATTATGGCACTTTTGTTGCTTCATGTCCATTTTTTCTCAATTACAATTTATTGAAAAATCCCTATCTGCTAAAGCTATTTTCTTAATCAAAATATTGAAGTTTATTATAGTAAAGATTAGAAATTCAAGTTAAACCTCTCATACGAGCCTTATCTAATTCTTAATCCATGGGATAGTCGATTTAATTATACATAAGTATAGCATATGTAGAAGTCGATGCACTAGCTGTTTTTCTCTTAATTAGAGGCAAGCTTGTAATAATTACTTTTTGGCATGTCTAATTATCTTTCTAATTCCAGAAATCATTCAAGAAATTAGTTTTCATGTATGAATATTATTCAAACCATGTAACTATTATGATCAGTGAATCAGTTTATTAGCTTAATTTGTGAGTGCCCTCTTTATTTTATCTTCTCCTTTTCCCCGTCCTTTTTCAAGTAATTGAAATGGGCCATTGTACTGGTTGAAACTGAGAATAGGAAAATACTGATTCACAACTATAGGTGTCAATGAAAAGTATCCAACTCTCCTTTAAGATTGTGCTCAAAATCAAATGGATGAGAAGCAATAGGGTACGCAACAATTTTTGTAAGCAATATCAATATTTGAAAATATGAGCAAATAAATATATTATTATAACGACAAATAGTGTCATTTTCTTTATTTATATTCAATATTTTTATTTTTCTTATTATCTGTACATACATATTTACAAAAAAAATTGACGAATCGATGTCACGTAACACCACCTAAGATAAAGTGCATGCGCCCCTAGATGAGAGTCGTACATCTTTACTTAGATGTTTGAGCTCGAATTTTGAAAACGATAAAAAAAGTAATAAGGAACACTTTCCTTTTTAATGAATTTTAATGACACATATTTAAATTAGTCGAAACTTCAATACTAATACCGAACAGGGCCAGAAAAAAAAAAAATACCCAACTTCATCACAAACACGCAAGAACTGCCTTAAAAAATGTGGTTGCCTACCCAACTTAATGGCTGCCACATACATGTATGTACTATATAAGTTTCCTAATTTATGAAGGAATCTCAGCATTTGAAAAACAATAACAAAAGGAGGTTACCTTACTTTCAAGCAATGTCTTTCTTTAGAAATCTATTTACGTACTAGTTTTAGGTCTTGCGTCATCGTCAAAAATGTATCAACTTGATTTGCATGGCTCTTGGCAATAATTTATCATTCTGTTAATCATTAGAAGAGTTAATTTATCTTTGATATCACAAATATAATTAATTTTTTGAATTATTTGTATTTTAGTTCCTTCAATTTCCAACAACAAAAACAAAGTTGATGCAAGAAGATATTATTGTCAAATGAAATTTATGTAAAATTACCTTTAGTCGCTCTCTTGACTGCACTAAAATTTGAAGTTTCACATTTCTTAATTGAAAAGACTAAGGGCCCGTTTGGCCATTGAAAAATATTCTTTTGTTTTTGTTTTTAATTTTTAATTTTTTAGAAATCAATGTTAAATCATGAAATTTTCGATTTTCACTTAAAGATGAATTTTAGAATTCTTTAAAAATTTTAAAAATTCTAGAAAGCTATTATTCAAAATTTTCACTTTAGATCACTCACAAAAATTCAAAAACAGCCCAAAATTATATTCATCTCCAAACACAACTCTAATTTTTAAATACCATCTTATGTCCAAACGCCCGCTAAAATAGAATGAACAGGAAGCTAATGTTCACATAACCTTCTAAAAAGGGGAGAAAAAGAAATTGATAATTATAAGTTGCCAAACTTCTAATAACCAAGTTATTCATAAAGAAATAATTTCCTGAAGCCAAACTAATTGGTGATTATGATTAAAATTCTAACAGAGATAAAATATGATTAGACAATTTCTTTAATCATGTTTAATTATTAGTGGTAGAGTTACCTAGTATTTATATTAATGAAAAATAATAAATACACGGTGAAATAATTGAAATATGCACGGATCCAGACATCATTAGTATATAAAATTAAAATATCATATGATTGCCCAACTTTATTTGGCAGGATTATCAATAATGTAACCCCATTTCAAACTATCATTTGTACACTATAGTAGTAATAATAAAGAATTTACTAGAATTAGGTCATGGATTAAAAAGTGGAAAGAAATAAGAAAGAGATTGTGACAAAAGCAGACAGATGAGAATCTTGAATATGGCTACCATCTAAAAATTTAACAATCCAAATATATAACATAAATATTTTAATGAACAAAATCACAAATATTATCCCTCTTCTTCTTCCTCTCTTCCCATGTCTGAACTATCTTAGTACTTCTCTGACTTGTACAAGTAACTCTATTCCTTATTTCTGTCTTCAGAAATCCCTCCCCCCCCCTCCCCACCCCCACTCCCCCCCCCCAAAAAAAAAGAGCTAAAAATTCAGGAAAAGATCATGTCTTCACCAAGCAAACGGAGAGAAATGGACTTGATGAAGCTGTGAGCTGTCTAACTAATTCTTTTTTGTGTATAAATTAAGTTTATTAATTTGGGGTTATTATTTGGTTTAATTTTTTTAGTTTTGGTTTCTTGGATTAGGATGATGAGTGATTACAAGGTGGAAATGATCAATGATGGCATGCAAGAATTTTATGTGCATTTCCATGGACCTGCTGAAAGTAAATATCCATTCTTTTTAGCCTATATATTAAAAAATTTAGCTCTTTCAGGTGTTTGCTATAAAGGGTCTTTGTTATTTGGTTGGAATTATTTATATTTCTTATGAGTTCTTGTTCTTATGTCCTAAAGGTAGTTTCTTTTGGTGTCTATCTTATTTCTTCAAGGGGAAATTAGACAAACAAATGGAAATTAACTTGGGTAAAATTGAAATGAGATATATTTGGCATAGTTAATGTGTAGTTGTGCTTTTTGGTTATGAATCTACTTAGGTTTCTCTGTCAATCTGGAATTACTTTTGAGTCCTTATGTTGACGTTGGATGTGTGAACAAAGTACCACATTGGTAGCTGAAAAGATTGAGAATTTACATATAAGGTTTTACATATAAGGTGTAGGGATCTGTAATGGTGTGAGACCTTTTGGAGAAAACTGTGCGGGTTTGACCCAAAACGGACAATATCACACTATGTTAAGAGTATCATTGGGCCGTTTTAGCCCAACAATTGAGTAGTTGAAGGATATCTTGTTATATATTATCTTTTTTCGCGTTTCTGCCGATTGGTAGTTCACTAATAAATCTTGAGGTTACATCTGCCTTTTAGTATCATTTCAATTGGATGTATGAACGGTTGGGGTGGGGGTTGGGGGGTTTGTTTTCTTCAGATTCTGTTTTTCTTGTTTGGACAATATTTGGTTGAACTTGAGAAATGTGTATTTGAAGTTGAAGTTAAAAAAAAAAAAAAGAGTATTTGGAAGCTTATTCTGGCTTTTGCAGGTCCTTATCATGGTGGAGTTTGGAAAGTGAAAGTTGAACTTCCCGATGCCTACCCTTATAAATCTCCATCAATTGGCTTTGTTAATAAAATCTATCATCCAAATGTTGATGAGATGTGAGTTGTAAAATTCTTGATTTCTGTAATTTTGTGTAGATAATTTCATCATTCTCATTTTGTTTAGCCAAAGTCTGAAATTTCCTGGATTATCATTTTTCAGGTCAGGCTCAGTTTGTTTAGATGTTATCAATCAGACTTGGAGTCCCATGTTTGGTAATCGGATTTAAGAATATGATTAATTCTTGAAATTTCTATGGCTTTGCCACCGATTTCGTCTTCAGCAATTATATATGGGTTTGAAACAATTTCCGCAGATTTGACAAACGTGTTTGAAGTGTTTCTTCCACAACTTCTCTTGTATCCTAACCCGTCGGACCCTTTGAATGGGGAAGCAGCTGCCTTGATGATGCGAGACCGAACTGCGTATGAACAAAGCGTTAAAGGTAAATTGAGTCATATCAGATGTTTATATGTTATAAAAATCAGTAGCAGCTTCAAGAGGACGAAAAAAACTTTTAGATTTGTTGAATTTTTGGTACTTTGTATGGTCTGTGCTTACTGCTTAATCTCTTTTAGGCATGTCGGGAGTAGGCTACTCTGATAGAGCTACAATCTAACAATTTTGTTTTGGTTTCTTGGGAATTGGTTATCCTTTGTTTGCTTGATATTTGCAGATTAATATATGGTTAGCATTCTATATTGGCAGTGTGCTCTGAAGTTAGCTTCCCTTGAAGATTTCATGGTTAGAACCGTGTGAGGTTTAATGAAACATATTGAGGTTACTGACTTTTAGTTTCTTTTCATAGGCACGTTTCAAATATTGGGAAGTTAGTTTTTTTATGCTATAAAAGTGATTGTGTTCAAATTGAGGTCTTGCTTAATTGTTCTTAAACCAATTTAAGAGAAAATTCTGTATTAGAAAGGAAGTGAAGTGGTTGAAAAAAAGGAAGTGAAGTGCAAGAACCAAATGAGATCCCTAGCCAAAGAACTATGAAGCAGATAACATGTCGCCTAAACGATCAATTATTCTTCCTACTTGGCACTTGCGCCTAAAGCAAGGTTAAACTTCAATTGGGACAGATCAGCCTTCTCATTTTCTCTGTCTTGTCCTTCGTATAATTTCTTAGTCTGTCTCAATGAAGATGTCCATTCGGTCTACAAGTATGGTTTAACCTGGTCAGGGGTCCTCATACAGCGTCTGGCAGATTTGCCCACATATAATGTGGAAAACTTTCTGGTATACGTCCACTTAGTGGTGACTTTGGTATGCATTATCTTGAGAATGAAGAGAACTCATAGTGAACCTGTTTCTAACGTTCCAACTAGCTAGTAGAGTCTGACCATCTCTAATCTGTTTTGGGTTGCTTCTAATCTGGTGCCTATGGTGTATATAACTGGAAACAGCTCAAAAAAACAAAAAGAATAGGGGGAAAAAAGGGAACCTCCAGCTGCCGCCGGCTTAAGTTAGACCTGCCTTCACTTTCTTTCTGGAGAAAGGTAACGTATAAGCAGAAGCTCACCCAACTGTGGCATCTTCTTGAATTGTTAAACCTCCCAATGCTACATTAACAGGCCCTAGTTTTTGACGGAAATACAATTAGTTAATTAGCTTTTTTACTTCATTTATATGGGACCAGCAAGTCAGAAACTTCAGCAGCAGCATCCACAAACTCACCTTACAGAAAGCAACTTTTTTCTTGGGGAAATTTACCAATAGGAAGTAGAGATGAAATAATGTCAGTCAAAACTCAAAAGAGTAGCAGAGCGAAACAGGTTGTGTTTAAATGATTAAATCTGCTATCCCAATTGTGTTCTCCCATGTCCTTCAAAAGTGTTGCTCTGCACCTACCCTACTTAGCCAGAACACTCACTGGGAGGAGGTTAGCTGAAGAAATTCTCGGAGACATGGCAGAACTTTCTCCTTTTTTTTAACAGTAGTATCCAGGCCAGCTTGCACACATCTCTACTAATTCCACGGGGTACCTGCCACCTTCCACCAGCACAGATATTAGTAACTCTGTCCACCAACGGTTGGACAGATAGGAAGAAACTACTTAGAATTTTGCCTCCGCTGGGATTTGAACTTGAAACCTCATGGTTCTCAACCCACTTCATTGAACAACAAAACTTTTCTTGCTTATGTAGGAGCAAACACATTTTGTTCTTCCGAGCTAAGATCTGTCCCAATAAATGCTAAGTATCTGCAGCCCCCAGGGCTTTGGTCTAGTGTAAGACCGTAGCACGTGATGTGTGGGTTAGATGCACGTCACGAGTTCGAACCTTGTCCTAAACAAAAGCTTGGTATTTAAGGAGAAGGGTAGAGGGGGAAGCCAATTATCCACCAAGTTTTCCGAACTGTGCACCAGTTGGCCCTTAGGGATTTATCCATTATAAAAAAATTATAAATACATATATGCTAAGAATCTGCATCTCTCTTCCTTTCATCTCTATCAGGTGGGTATTTTGCTGAGAAATTTGATAGGGGCAGAAATACCATGTCTGAAGAGCATAGATGAAAAAGGGGAGACTTTGATAGTATGCAGAACATAGTGTGCAACCCTAAAATCCTTGATGCCAATGGGCACATTTCCTGAACAAATCAATACATAATTATGGTGGTTGGTGAACTTAATTAGTCTGATCTGGGAGGTTATTTCAGGTAAGCTTCATTCCCCTTTGTGGTTTAGTTGGGATACGATCTGAAGCACTTGATGCTTCTAGTGCTTTTGCCATATCCTTCATATTTTTGGTCTCTTTGTAGTAACATTATTCCATGTGTCAGGATATCCAAGTTAGAAGCTATATTGCTACTTCTAATAGAATGCCATTCTTTCACACTTTTCTTTGCTTTCGTAAGTGCAGGCCATTTCTTCTTTCAGCGACTAGGCTACATAAAAATTGTTACCTGCATTCTAACATGAAATAGCAAAAAATAGGATGCCATCACATTCTTTAATGATGCATAAAATTGTAGATATTATCTTATGGAACTCTTCTCTCCCATCTACAAACTTCGTGATTAACGTTCATCACTTTTTTGCATTTGAGCTTTAACTTCTATTTGCTGATGGTATATGAGGTTATCTAAGAGGTAATTACATGTAGTATGTGAATTAATAACTCAAAACATAAGACAGGTAACCTTCAAATAGCAGGTTAAATTGCACTGATAGTGTAAAAATTCCATTGCGCTGTTAGTATATATAACTTAAATCCTGTCGCATTTCCTTGAGAGTTCTGCATATAAATTAGTACTAATCTGAAACATACATGCTTCTTGTCCAGAATATTGTCAAAAATATGCCAAACCAGAAGATGTTGGAGCTGCCGCAGAGGAGAAGTCAAGTGATGAGGAGTTAAGTGAAGCTGAATATGACTCGGATGATGAGGAAATGGCAGGCCCTGTTGATCCATAGTAATACCTTCATTTCCATTACTATCTGTATGTGTAAATGATGTTATTTATCCTGTTTAAAATCAAGTTAAACTTCATAGTTAAAGACTATTCATTGCAAGGGGGAAGAAATCCTATAAGAAGTTCCCCTCTTCTGTAAGTTTAACATCAATGTAAATAGTTTTTAATGTTTAATTTCCTTAATGATCTTTTCTGTTTGCTCCTTTAAAAGCACAGGCTATTGTGCTTATTTGGCATGATTGCCTTAGCCTAGATAAGGTACACTTAAATATCAAAAGCCAGTGGTCTTGGTTCTGTCTAGAAAAATATTTTAAGTTATATATACGGAGAGGGTAAAATTTTGTACATCATCAGTGCAGTTTAACAACGGAGAGCCTTTGGTGCAAATGGTATGAGAGTTGCTGACTAGTGACCACGAGGTCATTGGTTCAAGCGGTGGAAAAAAGCCTCTTAATGTAGTCCACATCCTTTGGTAGATCCCGTGCATAATGGTGCTTAATGCATCAGGTTGTCTTTTTATCTATGTACTTTTAGCATGTAGTTGCAAGTAAGCTCCAACATTTTTACAAGATCACACCAATAAGAACTTTATAGGTGACCTAATTGTGTGAAAAAATATATCGTCAGTGTAGAGAACTTAAACTCGTCTAAACAATGCAAATGAGTAGGAGCAGTATTATGACAGCTTCTGATTCTCAATCAAGCACTTGAACCTGGAAAATGCCAATCTCAGATGAAGGTAGGAGTGGCAAACGAGCGGGTCGGGTCGGGTGGGATATGAGCGGGTTAAAAATAGGTAATACAAAGACAGATAAATTATCCGACACAACCCATATTCAATGCGTATAAAAAATGGGTTAACTGACGGATAATATGGATATATCTATTATCCATGGCTTCTTGAATATGATGATCACTTTTGGGATAATTTAAACTCATTAGTTATCCACTGGTTATCCATTTTTTAAGTGGATAATATGGTTCTTATCCATTTTTTAATGGATAATATGGATGGATAATTGTTTTCTTTTAGACATTTTACCACCAGTAGACGAAGGCATTAATAATGGTAGACATTAAGAGCAGTGATTAACATCTGTTAATCTTCCAAATCATACTATCATACAAGTAGAAATAAAACTATTACAAATTGGTGTTAATAAATCACACTAAATGTTGCATTTCACCAAGTAACTGAAGTTAAGGAAAAGAAACATGTAGACTTTCTGCCCAAACTGCGTCAAAGCGAAGCATTAAGAAGTATTCTGATGATGAATGAAAAAAGCAAACAAACACAGAAAAAAATGAAAAAGGAAATCCGACCTACCGGATTCGAACCAGTGACCTAAGGATTTCAGCAGTACCACTACAGTCCTCCGCTCTACCAACTGAGCTAAGGTCGGTCTTGTGAGAAGCACTAATACCACAATTAAATATATAATATTTTCTTCCCAACGGTGCATCCATATTCGTATTAGTATTAAGAATGAAGATTTAGAGAATATTAAGCAAACTATCACTTAATCACGGTTGCTCACCTTATTCTTTATTTATTTGATACACCATCAAACTCGTTGATAGATACAATTCTTCCACCCTTAGTCAGAGATTTTAGGTTCGAGCTTTGAAATGATAAAAAAATCCTGGTAGGGAGCTCTTTCTCCTTTAATGGGCCTTATGCTGCACGAATTTGAATTAGTTAGGATTCCAAAGCAGATACCAAACAACGGATTAAAAATAATAATTTCCTTGGAGTTGTCCCCCACCCTCCCCCTCTCCCTAATGTTTTGGCATATAGGTCGGGAGTTCAAGCCGTCTTTTGACCCATTTGTAGTCTATTACAGTCTGCTTATGAAACTTTAACTTATTTAAGAGCACATAACATGATAATAAATCAAAGCCAACTTCCAGACAATAATGAGAAGTAATTTTGAGCCTCGGCGAATATGTTGAAATGGAGCTCGGTATATATGTGTAATGTGTATGAGGAAGAGGAAAGGGGGTTTGATCCTGAAATACCATTTGAATGCCAGCAGATTTTGCACATATGATGTCCGCCTATTGTCGCAATTCAGCTTCTAAGTAATTTGGATTTGGAACTGTAGTTGATTTAAGGCTTCACTTCAAATCTCAAATTAATATTTACTTTTATTATTTTTAGTGCGTACATACAACATTTTAAAAGAATTTTATTTTATACAAATAGAATGAACTTATTTGAGGGGCGACCCTTCCATAAAGCAAGTAAATCAACTGTTTTAGGCCCCATATTTGTGGGGGGGCCATTTTTGTTACACCTAATAGGCTATGTATAATTTTAAAAAAAAGGTTCTGTAAAGTGAAAAAGTTTGATTTCTTTCTTTAACAAATATAGAGAAGAAGGATTTGCAACTGCTATGATTTCTGCCAAGAAAATTGCATTTAAAATGAATATCAAACTCGAATTTCGTAAGAAACGTATGATATATAGGAAGTAACAATTTGATGAGAATGTTGATACTAAAATCTCAAAATCTTTCGAAGAGTCCTTTGGAGTTGATTACTTCATACATAGTAGACAATGCTATTTTTTTCACTTCAAAATAGAATTGAACAAATATGAAGCATATGTAATATTTTCGGTTTTCTATTTAGCGATAAAAATTAAGATCACTAGATGATGAAAATTTGAAAAAATATTGCATTAATGTTGAATGTTCCTTAAAGAATAATAATTAATTCGATATTGATGGTTTAGACTTATTTTCGGAATTAAAAATATTAAGAAAAATAGTACAATTAGAATATAGCAGTTTAATTGATATACTCGGTCAAAAAAAATTGATTCTTTTTTCAATGCCTATATTACTTATGGAATAATGTTAATAACTTTTGTTTCCATCGTTTTAGCAGAAAGAAATTTTTAAAATTCAAATTGATAAAATCTCACCTAAGATCAACGATGTCTCATTAAAGGTTTAATGGATTAGCTATATTGTCAATTAAGAAAGACTTATTAGGAGCTACTGATTATTAGAAAATTATAAATAACTTTGTATCTAAGAAACGTTAGAAAAATAGATTTCAAATAAATAAATAATTTTTTTCTTAAAACAAAAAGTTAAGGCCCCTCGTAAAGTTTGGCTTTAGGCCACAAAACTCGTCGGGTCACCCCTGACTTATTTGGAAGCGCTGCAGATTTTAGTTAGGAATTTTTACCCATTATAGCAAAGGTTAACACCTTATTTATTTTAAATAAATACCATTTAAAAAAATTATATTCTATAGATATCTTTTAATGTTTATAGCAAAATATCTAATTTTGGTTACCTCCTATCCTTAAGCCACTAAATACGCTATTCAGTTACACTATTTTCTTTCTCTATCTACTTTGATACATGCCATTCTCTTCCCCCATTCCCTGAACACATGATGCTCAAGACTTTGAGTGCTTCCAAGCAATAGCGTTGCTGATCAGGCGACAGAACCACTCTTTTCGGAACCGAATCGTCGGAGAAATCAAAAGGCTTAGTGGCCGACGACGACAGGAGTTTACCGGCAGTATCCATCGCCGATCTCCGCCTTCGATTCTGAATGAAAAGTCCGCTACCTTTGGCTCCGGATTCGCCTTTTTTTTTTGCTTTGTCTTCTTCTATTTGGGAATTTAGAGTTCTTTTCGACAGAATCAAACCAACTTCATCAATCCAGAGCAATTCCACGTGACATCAGGCCAGAACTTTATCTTTCGCAATGATGAAGAAAATTTTTGTTAATATATTTCAATGTAATTTCAACGTATTATACTGTATTTCATGTATTTCATTGTCTTTTTTTCCATTGTAATTCAATGTATCTCGCTGTATTCCATGTATTTCATTGTATTCTCTGTCTTTTTTTTCATTGTATTTCAATATATCCCGTTGTATTTTATGTATTTCATTGTATTCACTGTCTCGCTATATGCCATGAATGTATTCATATATTTTTTTAATTAATATAATTTATGTATTCAGATGTATTATATAATTTCTCTGAAGATTGCTATGTTTTTGGGATATTTTTCGGTTGAGAATCTTTTTTATAACTGAAAATATAATTTTTGTGTGTTATAATTGAGTTTGTTGAGTTATATTAGGAGTCTATTATGTTAATTGATTTACTTTCCGTTTAAAAATAGTGTAATCCCATGTTTCACGCCGTGAATATAGTCGAATACAATAATCTGTCCAGCTGTAATCCCATGTTTCACGCGATGAATACAGTTGAATACACTCGAATACAACAACTGATTAGCTTGACTTCCCTGATTCACGCCTATTTTTGCTATTGTATTCATGAATACAGTAGTTTAAATACATCTAATACATCTTATAACAACAGAAAACGTATCTACAATCCGTTGAAATAATATTATACTCGATGATGACAATATAATTACAATGAGGTAATTATAGTAATACATACAAAGGACCAATCTAATTTCCTTGAAGATAAGTGCAACAGATAACTACAAAAGATATATACAAAATATTATGTTTAACACCCCCTCAAGCGATATGTTGGTAGGAATAACACAGAGCTTGTCACGGAGAAGCATTAACCTTGGAGAGAGAAGAGGTTTTGGTTAATAAATCAGCAAGTTGATCAGCCGTATTTACATATTGAACTTGCAATGCACCCGAAGCCACCTTCTCGCGAACAAAATAAATATCGATTTCTATGTGCTTGGTACGAGCATGCTGAACTAGATTATGAGATAAATAAATGCTACTAATATTGTCACAGTAAATAGTAGCTGGTGATGAAAGAGAGATGTGAAGATCTCGAAGGAGAGAATACAACCAGGTAATTTCAGCAGCAGCATGAGCAACATAGCGATATTCAGCCTCGACACTTGAGCAAGAAACAACACTTTACTTCTTAGAAGACCAAGAAATGAGGTTTGCTCCAAGAAAGAGACAATATGCGGAGGTAGAGCGGCGCGTCGTAGGACAACCAGCCCAATCCGCATCACTGTAACAAGTAAGTTGATCCATAGAACCACCACGAATGAACAAGCCATGAGATAGTGAGCCATTCAAATAATGCAATATGCGTTTAACAACTGTATAGTGAACTTCTAACGGAGTGTGCATGAACTGGGACACTTGATTGACTATAAATGCAATATCTGGACGAGTAAAAGTGAGATATTGAAGTCCACCTACAAGACTCCTATATAGAGTGGGATTAGAAAATGGAGGAGAGTCAGATGTGTGCAACAGTGTTTTAGAAGAAAGGGGAGTAGAGACAGATTTTGAAAATAAAAGATTTGCACGACGAAGAAGATCTTGAATATACTTGAACTGATAGAGAAAATAATTAATCAATCCTAAATCATTCATAGCAAATTCAGACTTAATGGATTGAATTAAAGAACGAAGTAAAGAAGAAGAGGAAGCAGTGAGAAGAATGTCATCTACGTATAAAAGCAAAATAGCAATTTCTGTTTTAGATTTATAAACAAAAAAAGAACAGTTAGACATACTATTTTTAAAACCAATTCGGAGCAAAAAATGTGGCAAAACGATGGAACCATGCTCTAGGAGCTTGCTTTAAGCCATAAAGAGCTTTGTTCAGCCGACAAACATGATGAGGAAAGTTTGGGTGAACAAGACCAGTAGGTTGTTTCATATACACTAGTTCGTTAAGACTGCCATGCAAGAAGGATTTTTAACATCTAGTTGATGAACTAGCCAACCTTTGGAGGCAGCTAGAGCAATAACAGTACGAATGGTGACAGGTTTCACCATAGGACTAAAAGTTTGATCATAGTCTAGTCCATATTGTTGAGAGTATCCTTGCGCCACCAAACGAGCTTTAAAGTATTCAATTGAACCATCTGAACGTTGTTTTACTTTATATACCCAATGACAACCAATAATATTAGCATTAGGAGGAGGTAAAACTAACTGCCAAGTGTTGTTGGCCATGAGTGCATTATATTCTTCTGTCATTGCCTTTCTCCAATTAGGATCCTTATTAGCTTCCTTGAATGAGGTAGGCTCGGATGGAACAGATATGACATGTCAGTTAGATGTATTGTGGGATAACAGTGAGGGAAGAACTCGAGGCTTAAGGTTTCCAGTTTGAGAACGAGTAACCATATTATGAAGTCTAGAAGGAGTAGGAGTTGTGTGAGGTGAGTGACTTAATGTAGGATAATTAATTAAAAAGGGAGAAGGATGAGATTGAATAGCTTGCGGTCGAGTCTTTAGAGGAGTAAAAGAAGATAACAAATGAGAAGATGGTGGAGAAATATTATGAGAAAAATATAGGGGAATAACCAACTGGAATCTCATGAAGATAAAGAGAAAGAATAGTCCCAAAATTATTTGAATTAGAAGTTACGAGTCTAGAAGATGTAGAAGGATGTAATTGCTGGACTCTAGGATTGATACGTGAGCACAAATAATATCTACTTGGAGATAGACCTGAGGAAGTTAAAGGTGATACTGAAAACATTATTCAAGGGAGAGAAGCATGAAGTAGCTGGAGACAACCTAGAATCTAGCATGTTTGGAGTTCTCACGTGAAGGTGTTGGAGATACACAAGAATTCAACAGCTTTTGGACTTGGAGATTATTATCATCTAATGATTGAGAGGTCCTAGATGGATAAATATTAGGAGAAGATAAAGGAGTTGTTGCAGTACCAAACGGATAAGAAATAACAGGAGAAGTAGTTGGATTACGCAATAGATAATTATCTCTAGGATTTAACATTGAAGGAGTGGAAATAGGCAATGGATAAGAGTTGAAGTCTGTTGGAGATTTAAATAAAGATTTTGAAACACAAGGAGGAGAGGGTGATTGTAGAAGAGAGAGGTATGGAAAGGACTCCTCATTGAAGCGGCCATGCCTGGAAATATAAACTTTATTAGTTAATGGATCAAGACACCGAAATCCCTTATAATTTAACGGATAACTAAGAAAAACACAATGCTTAGACCGAGGACTTAATTTGTGACTTAATTTGTTACGTGAATAATCACTAAGATTAGGATAACATGAGCATCCAAATACACGTAGATGATCATAGGTAGCAGATTTTCCAAAAAGGATTTCATAGGGAGTCTTGAATTGAAGTTTGGGAGATAGAAGAATATTCAAGAGATGAATAGTAGTGTGGAGATCTTCGACCCAAAATTTAGAAGGAAGAGAGGCCTGAAAAAGGAGAGTAAGAATCATATTTGCAATAGTGCGATGCATCCGTTCAGCTTTGCCATTCTGCTGATGAGTATATGGGCATGATATGCATAAAGATATCCCATTTTCATTAAGAAAGTCACGGAAAATACCAAGTTTAATATATTCTGCACCTCCATCACATTGCAAAGCTTTTATCTTTGTGGAAAATTGAGTTGAGACATAAGAATAAAATGATTTAAATTTTAAAAAAGCTTCGGACTTCCGTTTTAAAGGAAATACCCATGAGAATTTTGAAAAATCACCAAGAAAGAGAATATAATAACGAAAACCTGTAAAAGATGGTACAAGAGAAGTCCATATATTACTATGTATCAACTCAAATGGAGAAATAGTGAATGACTTAGAATCCATAAAAGGTAATTTATCAAGTTGACAAGCACTACATAAGAAATCTAATTGTTTAAAAGAAGTACAAGAAACTTTATTTTCTCTAACTAATCTAGCAAGAATGGCAAAACTTGGATGGCCTAGTAGTTGATGCCAAAGATTCGGAGAGCGTCGCATTGCTGCAAAAGCTTGATAAACTGCACGATCCCTGGAAGAAATGGAATAAAGAGGACCTTGGCTATTGCACGTAGAAGAATTTGTTTCGTCTTGAAGTCCTTAACAGAGAAACCAAAACCATCAAACTCAATGGAGTAGTTATTATCTAAATTGAATTTACAAACACTAAGCAAATTACTTGAGAGATCAGGAACAATAAGAACATTTTAAAGATAAAAGGTATTAGAAGAAGTAGAGATAGTACCATGACCAGTGTAGGAAATGGGAAGTTGAGTACCATTGCCTACAACAACTCGATCGCTACCATTGTAAAGAAGAACTAAGGATACATTACCAGGATTAGGGGTCATATGAAAAGATGCCCTAGTATCAACGAACCATTGTGCATCACCAGACATTCCACAAGAATGAGTTGAAGCTGATTGGAGGTCAAAAATAAATGCTTTGGAACTAAGAGATGGACAATCACGAGCAGTATGATTATGCTGAAAACAAAGTTGACACTGAACAGGAACATGCATCGGGGAAGAAGGGAAAAAAGAATAAGGAGCATGCTCGAGAATAGATGCAGAGCGAGGGTGAGGGCGTGGAGAGAAGTTTTGAGACGGGAAAGAAAAATTCTTGTTAAACCCAGGACCGTTACGGCCTCTACCACGACCATTATTAGAGTTTCGATCTCCATAATGGTTCTTACCATGACCACGACCATGAGAAGTATAATGTTGCTTTGCAACAAGAGCAGTAGCAGAAGAGTCTGCATTTGAGATTGAGAAATTAGTTAATTGAGCCTCATGCAGAAAGAGCAGAGAATGTGTCTCCGTAAAAGAAGGAAGTGGTATTCTAGTAAGTGCTAACAGATATATAATCAGGAAGAAGGCCAGATAAGATTTGAAGAACAAGATTAGTTTCGGAGATTGGATTTCCAATGGAGTTTAGAGAATCTGCAATAGTTTTAAGTTGGAAATTGAACTTTAAGTTGAAGAGTTCGAGAACTAACTTGATCATGAAACAAGCGCTCAATTTATAGCCAAGCTTCTCTAGAAGTAAGAGAGCAATTGGGACGAAGAATAACTTGAAGAATTTCTCGAGAGATAGTTGCTTAAATCCAAGATAAGACTATAAAATCAAGTTGAATCCAATGTTAAAAGGCAGGATTGACAATAAAAGTACCATCTTCTTTGATAATGGTAGAGGATGGACAAGGAAAGCTTCCATTAATGAAGCCATAAACACCATGGCCCTTGAAAACTGGTAAAAAGAGTTCCCTCTATAATAAATAGTTGGTGAAGTCGAGTATCGTAGGTATTAAGTTTTTGATATTAGAGACTGAAACAACAATGTTGGGCGAGGGAGACAAAGAACAGTCAGTAGAGACTGGTGACGAAGTTGTGGAAACTGATGAAGCAGAAGAAGACATGAATCTGATTAGGGAAGATAATGTTGGAGGAAAGAAGAAGCCTAACAGCTTGTTTGGATGGTTGTTACCTGTTGTATCGTATCGTATTGTTACTTTAAATATAATGTTTATTTTAATTGTTACTTAAATTTTATTGTATCGTATCGTTAAATCTGTCGTTACGTAACGATGAAATGTGCCACTTTATGTAACGACCGATTTGATGTGGTCGCGTCATTTCCTTGTATTTTTCCCTCAATCACCTTTCATTATTATTAAATAATTTTATTTTATCATTTACCCTACCTTTTTATATACCGTCTCATAATTTTTGTTTATAATATTGCAAGTTTATTCATCATATTACTGGTGTGTGATACCATAAAACGACAGCAAAACGATACAATCCATCTAAACATTGTATTCATCAAATAATACAGTACAGTACAATACAATACGATACGATATATTATGAAACGATATGTAACAATCATCCAAACAAGTTGTAAGCGTCTGATACCATGAAACAATATTATACTCGATGATGACAATATAATTACAATGAGGTATTTATAGTAATACATACAAAGGACCAATCTAATATCCTTGAAGATAAGTGCAATAGATAACTACAAAAGATATATACAGAATATTATGTTTAACATCCGTAATATAGCAAATGGTATCTATAGATAACTAATTGCCACTAAAAAATTATGCTTTATGAAAATTTCTCTTTTAGTTACTAAAGAGTGTCTTTACAACTAAGTGTAGACCAAATACATTATTTACTTGCAGTTGAGCTGTTAACACAGGCCAGTATAGCTTACATGCTACCATGACACAACACCAATATGAGCACAACCAAGATTCACAAAAAAATTAATTCCCATTATCACTTGTTTTTCGAGGCGGATCAAAAATTTGAACTTTATGAGTTCAAATTTGAAATTCTACCATATCGTGTCTAATTTACTCGGTTCAAACTCTATCTTTTATACTCATTCCATTTCAAATTAGATGAGCTACTTTCTTTTTTAGTCTATTTCAAAATAAATGACACATTTCTAAATTTGGAAATAATTCAACTTGAAACTCTTCATTTTACCCATTTTACCTTTAATAAGAAACTTTTATAACCACACAAAAGCCGTCAAAATGGGCTTAGCCCATGAGGCCAGCCCAACCCAGCCCGCTAGTTAGGTAGGGTTGGGCTAGAATTTTTTTAGCCCATTTAAAACTGAGGCTTATAACCCCGACCCAAGTCAGTCCGCTGGCCCTTGAGGCTTGACCGAGGCTGGGCCTGGGCCGACCCGTGGGCTAAAAATTAACAAATTAATTAACTATTAACTATTAAATATTGAAAAAAGTAAAAACTAAAAAAAACTATTAACTATAATCCCTATTACCCAACCCTAGATTGCTCATTTATCCTTCCATATCAGCTAGAATTTACATTTTCGACATGCATGTAATATGACAAAATTAGATTTTCTTTTGCTTAATTAATAACGAACTCGAAAAGTTTTAGCAATAATAATCAATTTTCAAAAGAAAATATTACTTTAAGTGGCCAATGATCAGTTTGGATTACTTTAATATACTATTAATATTTAAACTGCTCTTTAGTATAGAAGAAGATTATTTTTGAAAAGGGAAAATTTCACGTAAGAACAACTGAACTCCCTCCTTTTTAATTTTATAGCCCATATTTTAATTTACAACCAACTAGCCCAAAAATAATAGGCTAAGATTCAACATCCAATTCCAATAGATTCTAGAAATTACTGTTTAATTTTTAAAAAAGATTGCTCAAGCTTTTAAGTTAATTTTTGATTCAGTAACTGTGACTCAAATATTAGTTTAACAAACCAAATCTATTTGGATGGTGAAAATTAAGTTTTTAACAAGATTAAACATGTGAGTTTAAATTTCGAATTTGATTTTGTGAGAAATTTGAAGTGAGTGTTATTTAGACTTGTTAGAAATAGTATAAGGAGGTTGTATATAAAATTTGAAGTCACTTAATGGAGATTTGGACCGGTTTTGAACAAGAATTGCAACTAAAAATCATGGAAGAAGTTCGTCTACGGACGCTTGTATAAAGGTATATAAAAGTGTATAATAGTGTATAAGATGTGTTTATACACTCATATACACTATTATACAAGATTATACATAATTATACAAAAAACTGACTTCGTCTTCTTCCTTGCGTCTTTTCTAAAATTTAACTCAAATCTTGCTCAAATCTACTCCAAATTACTTCAAATTTAAATTTTGAATCTTTTTTGATATTTTCAATCAATTGGAACAACACTCAATCCAAACAACTAACAAACTCAAAAAATCTTATTTTCGAAAGCAAAGCTTTGAATGGCCTTCAATGGTGGACTTCTACTTTTCAATTTTCTTACATTGCAACTAGATGACACAAGGTAACAAGCATCAATGGCGGACGACCCTTTGAAGCATATGTAGAAGATGTAAGAAGAAGAGAGAGTGAAAGCAATGGTTGTGAGAATACATATTTAACTCCATAGCTTTTAGAAGCAATGACTGTAAGAACACAAGTTTTGAATTTGCTAGTGCTTTCAAAATATGTACAATATGAGCTAGGTTGGGTAAAACTTAAAAACATGAGCCATTTTTTGTTATGGTGTGAAGTCATGTGTATTTTCTTGTAATTCTTTCTTTTGAAAACACCAAAAAAAAAAATTGACCACTAGCAAATTTCAGGAAATTTAAAAATTTTATGGTCTATAATGATGAAATCAGCAAATGATATTAATCCTAACTTAAAAAACCTCAGTATTTAAACTTATTGAAGCAATCCCTGAATATGAGAAAAATGAAAGAAATTATCTAAACAAACAGAAGTTATTTACATGATTAATCGATTATGTCACGAAAAAATATTTACGGATTTAAAGAAATTCTTTTTTCTTAAAAAAAATTGAAGGGCCGGCCCGCCCTAGCTCGTGGCCTTCTTAGGGCTGGGTTGGGCTGGCCATTTTAAGGCCCATTCATGTGGCGGCCCGGCCCGTCCTAGCCCTCCAAATTTAAAAGCCCGCGAGGCTTGGGCTGACCCGTTTTGACAGCTCTAGTCATGGCCCCACAAAGCGTTTACCCCTTAATGTTTTAAGATCACAAGTTTCAGAAGTCTTTTTTTTTCCTTAAAGACCATATCGAATCAAACTAGCTCGTCTAAATTGAAACAGAGGGATTACTTATTTAATTGAATTTTCAGCACATATACACGAGAAGAACCCGTAGCTTCTTCGTTGGCTCCGCCCCTGCGTTGTTTCAGTGAATGCTCACAGACCAGAAAACTGACGATAATCGTGGGTTGAAATTGTGCAAGAAGAGGAGAGCGGCGAGAGTGGGAGATGAGAGAGACGACTAATTTTGACTCCAGAGCAAAAAAGTATTAAATGAGTCTGAAAACCCTTTTATGAAGTTTTAATCCTACACCCTGAAGTTTCTAAAATTCTAAAAAGGGCGTCGACCTACTTTATTCCCGCCATTAGCAATTTCACGCGCCAAAAAAAGTACACATACTACCATGTCCATGGCACAACACCATTATGAGCAAAAACAAGATTCAGAAAAAAATTGAATTTCCATTATGCAGAAACATTATTTCAGTAAATATTTCCAGGTTAATACATATATTTCCTTGTACCAGTTTGACTACTAGTATATATCATTGTAAAAGGACATTAATCAACTGGAACAGGTTGCATGTTCTCTGCCTCTTTCCTAAGCTCTTGATACAAGACAGATGACAAGTACCTCTCTCCAAAACTTGGATGTATAGTCTGAAATTCCAAACCAAGAAATTCAAGACAATCAGTTAACATATGAAAATTGAGAGAAAGAAAAAAAGAACATTGAGTAAAGTGGATCAAAGTAGCTTATATAATCATACCACAATGAGTTTGCCTCTGTTTTCTGGTTTGTTGGCGAGTCTAAGCGCTGCTACTGTATTAGCTCCTGATGATATTCCAACCTATCCGACAAAGGTTCATTTTCTATAACATAAAGCAATCATAACAGACTTGTACTACTCATACTACAACAACAACTACTACAACTATTATTACGCCTCAATCCCAAGTAAGTTGGTGTCAGATATATGAATCGTCACTGACCATGTCGCTCCATATAAGCTCATCTACTTGTACTATTCATATGATGCCATTTAATACGGAAAAAAGATCCATCACATTTCATAAAAAATAAGAGAGTGATATAGCAGAAACTAATTTACCATTAGCCCTTCCTTTAATGCCAATTCCCTAGCCATATTTACTGCTTCTTCACTTGAAACCTGCAATACACCAAACATAGTTCATGTATCAATTACTAAAATGACTATTTATAGTCAGAAGCGGACTCACGATTTAAACTTGATTCATTGTACTTCTAATTATGGGTTTAGAATTTAATATTTGTTGAAAGTTTTGTTATCTTTCACATATATATCTATGTTCCGACCAGAAAATATTGGATTCAGTTGAACCGATATCTATCTGGATGTAGTTCCATTTAAGCAAAACTCTGAACCGCTATCCGCTATGCATGGAATGAAATTAAGAACTCAACATACCATTAGAACTTCTTCCATTACATCCATGTCTAGGATATCTGGCTTAAATCCAACCCCATTACCAGTTATGTGATGAGGACCTGTATAGAAAGTTATAGAACATTTAGAAATCTTTCTACAACAAATACTACTCATATGCCACAGCAAATGAAAAAAGTTATATAAAAGAAAGGGGCAGAATTTGTTTCTGAAATGTTATTTGCAACCACTTTCTTGTTATACTCCCCTCTTGAGTATGCTGAATAGCAAAAGATAGAAAGTCAAGTAAATTACCTGGTTTTCCACCATTCAATACATTGCTTTCTGTTGGCTCAATTCCATATATCTAGCAAGACAGGAGAATATATAAGTATGATGGTACACTACTGATTAAGCTCATAGGAGCATTCACAAATAAAAAGATGATATATATTTACTTTGACATTAGGATTTTTGGATTTCAGATACTGTCCAACACCAGAAACAGTGCCTCCACTTCCTATTCCCATGACAAAAATATCAACATTACCCTGAGTATCTTCCCATATTTCGGGGCCAGTTGTCTCAAAATGAACCTGTGTACAATGTCAATGTTGAAATGGCCTATATTAGTACAATGTCTCTAAAGTTTCGTTAACGTCAAGACATATATAAGATGATTTGCTAACGACAAGCTATGATTGACACCAAAGTATAACAGAAGGTAAAGGCAGCTTGGTGCACTAAGCTCCCGCTATGTGCGGGGTTCGGGGAAGGGCCGGACAACAAAGGTGTATTGTACACAGCCTTATCTTGCATTTTTGCAAGAAGTTGTTTCCACAACTTGAACCCGTGACCTCCTGGTCATATGGCAGCAGCTTTACTAGCTACGCCAAGGCTTCCTTTCATGTATAACAGAAGGTAGAAATAAGACATTTCATATCGTAAAGGTGGCATTTTTGAACATTTCCTTTAACAGAAAATTTAAAAAGCAGATTTGAGAGCAAGTAAAATGGAGAGGTACTTGGGTATTAGCAGGATTGGAGAATTGTTGAAGCATAAAAGCATTAGGTGTAGATTCCAAAAGATCATAAGCCTTCTTAACAGTTCCTCCCATTCCTTTAGTTGGATCTGTGATTACTAAATCAGCTCCAAATGCTCTCATACAGACCCTTCTCTCCAAACTTGTGTAGGAGGGCATTGTTAAAACCATTTTATAGCCTTTCATGGCCGCCATAAACGCCATACTTATTCCCATATTTCCTGATGTTGGCTCAATTAGTGTTGTCTGCATATTATACATAAAATGGATAAGAAGCAAAATCTATGCAAACAACAACATCAAGTTAAACAGAATGATTGACAAACTAATGTATAAGCGGAAGTTCTTGTTTTCTTCTACTTTTGGTCCATATTATCTGCCTTTTAAGATTTATGTATACATCAAGTTACGCTGAACGATTGACCAACTAATGTATATGCGGAAGTTCTTGTTTTCTACTACTTTCGGTCCATATTATCTACCATTCAAGATTTCTGTATACCCATTTAAAGAAAGCCATTTAATTAATAGTCTTAATCAATGAGTTTGTCTAAAATACCGATGGTGTTTGAACAAAAGTAATAAATGCTTCTTGTTCAAATATTTTGGAACCAATTCAGTTCGAAAGAAATGACTAATATTTGGGACTAGAGAAGTACTTAACACTCTCTTTACTTTAGAAATTCCCAAAATATTTGATACATGCTACATTTTCAAATACTTAACTAAACTTTTCAAGATTTAAAATTTTGATGTGAGATTCCCTCTAAACTAACTTTTTAACTATTACATGTATTTTGGTGGACTAATCATTAATATAATATACCAGTCAAACTAACATCCTGAACTTCGTAGGCAAAAATGAATGAAGTAATTTTGAGAAGAAAAAAGGAAAAAAAGAAGAAGCATGTTTACTTACTTTCCCAGGTGAGATTAAGCCTTTCTTTTCTGCATCATTAATCATAGCAAATGCCGGTCTGGTCAAAATGGAAAAAGAATTTTAATATCAAAATAAGAAAATATAGAAATGAAAGAGGGCTTTTAGTTGTCTGAAAGTCACAAGCCCAAAAATTTACCGGTCCTTAATGCTAGAAGTAGGCTGCATCATCTCTTGTTTAACAGCAATATAAGCACCACATCCTTCACTCACTTTGTTAAGATAAACTAATGGTGTTTTCCCAATGAGCTGAATTGCAAAATATATTACAAATCCATCACATAAGCTTATCATGAAAAGAAAACAGTTCCATCACATAAACAAATGATGTCCTCACTTTCTATTTAATTGTGGGTGGAACTGCATCGTCCATAGGGGTTCAATTAAATTCGTTTCATCAGAAATTTATACGCTAAAGTTGGAGCCTGGGAGCAGTATGACCTATAGGTCACGGGTTCGAGCTGTAGAATCAGCCACTGATACTTGCATCAGGTAGACTGCGTATATTACACTCCCTTGGAGTGCCACCTTTCCCCCGACCCTGCGTAGACCCACGAATGATATTGCATGTTTAAGACCATTAATTTCAAAAAATTTATAGTTACACAAGTTATACTCTTGTCATATCAATTGATATAAACATTCTTTCTTTTTAAGTCAGTCCAAAAAGAATCACATCTTTCTATATTTAGAAATAATTTAATACTAAAATACCAATACAATCATTTTATTATGATGTAGTTACAAAAGTACCCTTTTTGACCCGAAATATGTAACCGGATGCAGCTCTCACTCTCCCTTGTTAATAGTAGGAAAGTGATGAAAACAACTTAGCTTAAAAACTAAAATACAAAATTGCCAAAACTGACCTACTGACAAAAATTGACAAAGAGGAAAGGAACAATTAATAAAAGAGAAAAATATTAAAGGAAACAGAAAAATCACGTAAAATTCAGAATGAGAACATTGGAAGATAGATGCAAAGTTCCGACAAAGCGCGCCGAACAAACACAACCACCTAATTCATTTGTTTTCTGTAATATTTTATTAGAATTATTATTTATTGGTCATCTGAAAAAGAATAAATTAACTGCTAAAACATACGTATAAAATTACATCAAAATATAAAGTTTTTTTTTTTCAAATTATTCCTGCAATTTACCTAAATTCATAAATAGCTCATCTGTCCAAGGTCGAGTCATTCATAGCCGTGGATTCTACGGGATCACATTATTCATAACATAATAATTTCAAACAAAAATAGAGTGCGAGAAAAAGAGGAGAAAAGAGAATTGGCTTCCTCCCCTTTGTTTCAATAGCAAGTAAAGTGAATTGACTATACTTTCACCACAAAAAATTATGGTAGGATCAAGGATGGATAGGCTCTTAATAAGAGGTTCCAATTCGAGTATTTAGAATTATTTGATAGGAGGTATTTTTTCTTAATATATTTTACGCAATATAAATTAAATTAATTAGGGCTCCAATATAATTATCGAACAATACGTTTGTGAAAGCCAAAAAAAAAAAATTGACAATACTTTCATAAATTTTAAAAACAGGAAAAGCGGTGGTGTCATCATTTGGGCGAGAGATCCAAGAGAAGGAACACCACATGCTCACAAGGACACAAAATGTGAGAAAATTTTATTTTGTGCCAAATATTTTTTTTCTCTCACGGTTTTGTGGATCCAAATTTTTATAGATCCAAAACTGTAAGATTAGGGTCTATAAATTTATGAAAGAAAAAAAATCTCACATAACTAATGTCAATTGCACGAGACACACAATAAAACTTCTCCAAAACATGGGAGAGTGGTGTCATCATTTGGGTGATTTTTCAACTGTAACTTTATCCCTCTCATTTTATATGGGAGAGTGTGTATGACTGAACATATTATTTAATTAAAAACAAATAATATTTTTAACATAAATTTAGTTCAAATTTAAAAAAAATAGATAATTAAAATTGTGTTGAAAAATAATTTTTGAAAATAAAGTTGTATTTGGACATACATTTTACTTGAAATCTAAAAAAATTCTCAAATTTAAAAATGATCAAATTCCAAACAACAATAACAATCCAATAAAATTCACAAGTGCGATCTGGGAAGGGTAGATTGTACGCAAACCTTATTTCTACCCGAATAGATAGAGAAACTATTTTCAAGAGACACTAAGCTCAAAAATGACCAAGTTGGATGAACAAACATTATCTTCAAAATTTTTTTTTAAAAAAACCAAATTTTATGTCTAAACCGGAGCTTAAACAAACTTGTAAATTATCAAAATAATCTAACGACTAAAATTAAATCGGTTAGGTAAGAGTTACGTACCCATTCGCAATTTTTCATAGAAATAATGAATGATACTTCTCAATTTCACTTTGTTTGTTATAATTTAACTCACTACGAAATTTCAGAAAGAATAATATTTTTTAAAAAATTGTGATCTAAAATATGTCTAGTACGACTATAATAGCTTTATGGTACGAAAATAATATACTATCACATTCTTTTTAAACTGGACTAACAAAAGAATATTGTCAAATAAAATGATACTGGACTAACAACAACAACAAATCCAATGGAGTCGTACTAGTAGGGTTACGGGAGGGTATTTCCGATAGGCTCTCGGCTCAGGAAGATAAAATGATGCGGGAAGAGTACATAAAATTGAACAAAAACCAGAAAGAAGAACAAATAATAATTCAAGAAATTTGCAATACTAACTTGAGAAACTTCACTTTTGATATTGGTTCCAGGAAGGTGCCTGGGCAGATCTCTGAGTCTCTGAACAAATGATGATTGAGAATCTGTTGCTAAGGCCTCTGTTGAAAATAATCTGTTGTTAGCTTTCATTACATCAATAGATCTTCTCTTGAGGAAGCACGCCATTGATGAAATTCTCAATACTTGGAAACTGTGCACTTAATACAAACAAAGTCTGTCAACAACTTTGTCTATGCACCTCAAAATTTGAAAGATGGGACACCCTTTTATAGTGGACAGATGGACTCTCCTTGGACTTCTTTTGTTTTTCTTTTCTTTCTTTTTTCTATTTTTAGTAAAAATATTTATAATACTTCATAAAATCAGACTCAGAATTTTTACTTGTTTAGTTATTAGTTTTTACATTGTTAATTTTAATATATGAAATGAATTTTTAAGCTAAATTACAACGTTTAAATCAAAGTCATTAAACTTAATGGAATCGTATCTTAGTCTCTAGCTCTACCATGCTTAAATTTCATTTTCATGATGAAATTCGACTGTCCCTTTTTTAGTGATGAAAAAAATTAACATTTCTTAAATTTCACTTTTCATTATGAAGTTTGACGGAAAGTACATTAAGAACTTTATTGTTTTGAATAGAGTTAATACCCTAAATCCTCCTAAACTATCATATTTTTGTCAAATTTTTTAAATTATTCGGTGTTCCCAAAACACCCTGAACTATATTGACACATTTGGATTTAACACATTAAATTAAATATTACTTTGGCGAAAACTCCTAAAATTAATCAATCATCCGAGAGTAATACATCATGAATAAACATAAGATAATATAGTTAGACAAACGAACCTTTAAAAGTCCAGCATGAGATTTTAATATATAGGGGGATATAGTTCAGGGGGATTTTGGAGATACCAAATAGTTTAAGTAGGTAACTGACAAAAAAGTAATAATTCAGGCAGGTTTTAGGCTAAGTTAAATAGCCACGTGTAGTGCTACGTGTCACGTTTTTAAATAATTAGGAGCGTGTACTACACGCACCTCTAAGAATGCAATGAGGGCTTTTTAATATGAAGGAAAATATAGTTCAGATGGGTTTTGGGGACACCGAATAGTTTAAGTAAGAAACTGACAAAAATATGATAATTTACGGGGATTTTAGGGTATTAACTCTTTTGAATAGAATTAATATCCTAAAACCTGCCTAAACTATACAACCTTTGTCAGTTATCTACCTAAACTGCCGTCTGTCCCCGAAAACCCCTTGAACTATATCCCCCTTCAGAATAAAACTCTCTTATCGCATTCTAACTAGTGCGTATAATATATGCTCCAAATTATTTTTAAAATATGCCATGTCGCAATCTACATGGATATAAACAGACTTAATTAGAATTTTATTTGGGTCAACAGTAAAAATAAAAAAGGGGCTGGGTTAAAAATAGTGAAAAAAACTTATTTTCTCTTTGTTCTCATCGGAGTATGGCTACACCTTCTCTCAGTAGCGATTTTCTCCATTAATCTTGGTTCTAACCTCAATTGCTCTGTCTATTCTTGCTATTATTCGAAAGCGGTATAGAAGATTAGGGAGCTTTGTCTTTCAGATGAAAAAGATAAAAGGGGAGAATTTCAAATTGATTCAGATGAAGAAATGGAGAAGAAAAGGAAAAAAATGGAGAAGGAAGGTTAAAAAATGAGGAAGGTGAAATATAAAGAGAAAGAGGAGAAAATAAAAAAGAAATATAAATTTTAAAAAAAAATGGCTAATTAGTTGTTAGACACTGTTAGGTTGCCATTTTAATGGATTTTTTCGACATTCACACGCTCTTTAGCGATTTATTACACATATTATACCATATAAGCAACAAGGGGGTTTAACTATGAAGGGGAATATAGTTCAGGGGGTTTTCAGGAACAAGTTATAGTTTAGGTCGGTAACTAACAAAGGTTGTATAATTTAGGAGGGTTTTAGAGTATTAACTCTTGTGAATATGTTATTGTATTCTTGTAACTATAAATATGTGTCAACAAAAATAATAACAACAATATCTGTGATGACCCAAAAAGAACTGTGATGACCCAAAAAATCATCACTTATTTTAGAAATGAATTATGCGTTCCGAGGTCTTAGAAACCTCTTTCAGCATTACTTCGATTTGCGTGCGCAATCCGGTCGCGTAGCCGAATAGACATTATGTGAAAATTTGTGAAAAAATGATGAATTTTGATAGTAAAATAAATTAATTTGACTTCGGGCAACATTTTGGGTAAACGGATTCGGATCAGTGATTTAACGGTTCCGGAGGGTTCGTAGGAAAATATGGGACTTGGGCATATGCCCGGAATCGAATTCCAAGGTCCCAAGCCCGAGAAATGAATTTTTGAAAGAAATTATTTTGTTGAATTAATTATGAGTTTTTGAAAGAGAAATGTGTTTGAAACCATGGGTATCGGGCCCGTATTTTTGTTCCGGAGCCCGGTACAGGTCTTATATATGATTTGAGTCGAGTCTGTAAAAATTGGTAAGAAACGGATTTGAAATGATGTGAATCGGACCTTATTTGAGAAATTTGGCAAGTTTGAAGTTCTTAAGAAATTTCATGATTTTGATGCTAAATTCATAGTTGTTGATTTTATTTTAGCGATTTGAATGCACGATCAAGTTCGTATGATGTTTTTAGGTTGATGTGCATGGTTGGTTTGGAGCCCCGAGGGCTCAAGTGAGTTTTGGATAGGCCACAGAGTGGAATTTTGACTTAGGATGTTGCAGATTTTGAACTGATGTATTGCAGGCCTACAGGCTTCGCATTTGCGAAGGCTATGTCGCAAATGTGAACTAGCCCAGGCCAGCATTGCCTCGCAAATGCGAGGTCCCCATCGCAAATGCGATTCCCCCCAGCTACTGCCTTAGTCGCAAATGCCACTCTTGTATCGCAAATGCGATTTCGCATTTGCGAGAGGTCTATCGCAAATGCGAAGAAGACCGGAAAATCTACTTGGTCGCAAATGCGACATTTTGTTTGCAAATGCGAACATAGCAGAGGTCGGGGTTTGCAATTGCGAACCCTGGTCACAATTCTCATATCTGCAACCTGCAAATTTTATACTTAGCCGAAAAGTTTTCATTTTTCACACTTTTTCAAAACCAAAACACTTTTAGGCGATTTTTCAAAAACAAGTCTTCTTCTAAATCAATTGTAAGTCAATTTTAACTCGTTTTCTTCAATCATTAACATCTTTTCACATGATTTCAACTCAAAATCAATGATTTTTATGGGGAAAATTGGGTGTTTTAGGTAGAACCTAGGTTTTTAAAAAAATGGGGATTTGGACCTTGATTTGAGGTCCAATGTCAAAACAAATTATATATTTGGGTTCGTGGGGGAATGAGTAATCGGGTTTTGGTTCGAACCTCGGGTTTTGACGATGTGGGCCCGGGGGGCGATTTTTGACTTTTTTGGGTAAAACTTTGGAAAACTCATTTTCATGCATTGGAGTTGATTCATTTAGCGTTTATTGATGTAATTAAGTAACTTGTGGCTAGATACGAGCAAATTAGTGGTGGAATCACGATTTTACATGTTATTTTGATGATGTGATCACACGAGTAGGTCCATATGATATTTTTGAGTTAGTATGCACACTTGGTTTGGAGTTCCGAGGGCTCGGGTGAGTTTCAGGTAGGTTCCGGGATGTCTTAGGCTTAAAACCAGAAGTTGCAGGTCTCTGAACCCACCAGTGCAGTCCACAAGAAAATGTGTACGACCGCGAAAGGGGCCAGTACGGTCCGCGGTCGACCTTATGCGGTGCACGGTGGAGGGCTGTGCGGCCGCAGTCGACTTTGTGTGGTCCGTACAAGGGCAGTGGACTACAGTATCCTCAGGAAGGACTGTGCGGCCGCGGTCCATTTTTTGCGGTCCGCACAGGGGGTCTGAGAGGGGTATAAATAGACGGAATTTTCAGTTATTTTTCATTTTTCAAAACCCCAAAAACATAAAAGGCAATTTTTCAAACAACCTTTCTTCTCCAAAACGTTGGTAAGTGATTTCTAACTCATTTTCTTCACTCCTTAACATCTTTTAACATGATTTCAACTCAAAATCAATGATTTTCATGGGGGAAGTTGGGTGTTTTGGGTAGGACCTAGGTTTTTCAAAAGTTGAGGATTTGGACCTCGATTTGAGGTCCGATTTCAAAATAAATCATATATTTGGGTTTGTGGGGGAATGGGTAATCGGGTTTTGGTTCGAACCTCGGGTTTTGACCATGTGGGCCCGGCGTCGATTTTTGACATTTTGGGTAAAACTTTAGAAAACTCATTTTCATGCATTCAAATTGATTCATTTAGTGTTTATTGATGTAATTAAGTAACTTGTGACTAAATACGAGTGAATTGGTGGTGGAATCAAGGGGTAAAGCTATAATTGAATCGTGATTGTGTTCGTGGCATCGAGGTAAGTGTTTGGTCTAACCTTAGCTTGAGGGATTAGGAGTTGAGTCTTAATTGCTATGTGGTAATTGTTGAGTACGACGTATAGGCATGGTGACAAGTATCTATACGTTGGTGTCTAGCATACCCGTGAGTCTTTATATTGTGATTATCATGACTCCGTTGTATCTTTCATGCCTTAGTGATGGTTTCTAATTGTTGTAAAGTTTGTGGAAAGAATTGTGACCTATGAACATTGAGGAGCGTTGGCTCAAGTTGTATAATGAATTGTAAATGTATAAGTGACAATTGAACTTTTAGAGCATTAGCTCGAGTTGTGAAATGAGTTGTGAAGGTATAAGTGATAATTGAACTTCTAGAGCATTGGCTCGAGTTGTGAAGTGAATTGTGAAGTAAAAGTGATAAAGAGAAGAGATCATTATGTTGTCACCCTTGCTGGCTGTTGTTGATTTATTTGTTATCTCCCTTGCCGGGATGTAGATGTTATTGATGTTATTCCTTTGCCGGGATTTAATTGTTGACTTGTTGCTCCCTTGCCAGGATTCTATTGCAAATTTCCTTTATTTTCTTGCCCTATTATTTGTGATTATTGTTTGGGTGAGGAAGAGAGTTAAAGCACGAAGGGTGATGTCGTGCATTGTTTGTATTATTGTGAGGAAAGAGGGTAAAGCACGAAGGGTGATGCCGTTCCGCACGATGTACCATTCTGTGCCTATTATATTGATTTCATGGTGAGGAAAGAGTGTAAATCACGAAGGGTGATGACGTGCCGCATGATGTACCATTCCATGCCTATTGTATTGATTCTTATGATGAGGACGAGAGTAAAAGCACGAAGGGTGGTACCGCGCACTTGTCCTTGATTTCCCTTATTCTTGCTGATAATTGAGTTATGTTGTCCTTTACATTTATTTACTAATTTTCTGTTGTTATTTGATTTTATTTCGAGGTTATACATTCCCTTACCCTATTTGCCTTGTGATTGTTGTTTGGGTGAGGAAGAGCGTAAAATACGAAGGGTGATGTTGTGTATTGTTTTGGTAAGAGAGTAAAAGCACGAAGGGTGATGCCGTGCATTTGTCTTTGATCTCCTAATTTTTATTGATAACTGTGTTATGGTTTCTCTACACTAAATTGTTGGTTTCCTGTTGATACTTGTTGTACCCCGCAACATGATTTTCCCTTACTATTTTCAATTAAACTGTGGTGATCCTCATATTTATTTGTTGCTCTTCTAATACTATTCGATGTTTCCCCACATCATGTTTTCCCCCTCCTATACTTGACTTATATGACTATTTCTTTCTGTACTTATTTTCTGCTGTATATAGTTAAATTGCACAGGTTTATTTGGTAGTCTGATCCTAGCCTCGTTACTACTTCACCGAGGTTAGGCTAGGCACTTACCAGCACATGGGGTCGGTTGTGCTGATACTACACTCTGCACTCTTTTGTGCAGACCCCAGTGTTGTGGACTTCAGACTGCAGTGAGATTGCTGATTCTTGATCATCAGACGACCCGAGGTAGTCCTACAGGCGTCTGCAGGCCTTGACATCTCCTTCTATCTACTATTCCTGTTTTTTCATGCATTTCTAGAGACAGTGTTGTATTTATTTCTTTCAGACCCTTTACTTGTAGTATTCTGAGACCGTATGTGAAACTGTGACACCAGTTCTGGGTAGTCGAGGCTCAAACCATTGTATTGGATTCCTGTTCAGCTAGCTTATTGATTTTTCTTCCGCATATGTTAGATTCCGCTGTTTTAATATTATTACTTCGCAATTGTTAATTAATATAAAATGGGTGAAAAAGGTATTGTTCAGACAATTGGCTTGCCTAGCTCACACTAGTAGGCGCCATCACGACTCCCGAGGGTGGAAAATCTGGGTCGTGACAAGTTGGTATCAGAGCTCTAGGTTACCTGGGTCTCACAGTCCACAGACAAGCTTAGTAGAGTCTGAAGGATCGGTACGAAGACGTCTGTATTTATCCCCAGAGGGTACATAGTTAGGAACAACTTCACATTTATTATTTCCTGTCGTGCGATTTTGTTCTCTCAGTGCTAAATTGAAACCCCTACTCTTGTCCTTTCGCGAATGGCGAGGTCACGTACCGCTTCTTCAGTTGAACAACAACACATATCGGTTATAGATCAGATAAGTCTTCGGAAGCTTTGTGAAGGTTGGATAGGTTTCACCAAGCTCTTCACTACTTTCAGCGGTGCATCTATTGAGGATCCCCAAGACTATCTAGATAGCTGTTATGAGGTTCTCAGGAACATGGGGATAGTTGAGACCAATGGGGTTGATTTTGCTACTTTTCGCTTGTTTGGATCCGCCAAGACCTATTGGAGAGATTATTGATTGGCTATACCAGTTAGGTCATCAACTTTGACTTGAGAACGGTTCACACAACTATTTCAGGAGAAGTTTCTCCCCATCACTCAGAGAGAGGTCTATCGGAGGCAGTTTGAACATCTCTAGCAGGGTTCTATGACTATTACTCAGTACGAAATCATATTCATCGACTTGGCTCGTCATGCTCTTATCATACTTTCCACCATGAGAGAGAGTAGGGAGGTTCATTGAGGGACTCGTCCAACCCGCTCAGTTAACTAGAGGTGGAAGTAGAGGTACTAGAGGTGGAGGTATAAATATTAGAGGTGGACGTAGAGATGCTAGAGGTAGAGGTAAAGGTATTAGAGGTGGAGGTGGAGGTACTTTTTTGGTTTGTGGTAGAGAAGCTTCGGTTTTATTTTGCGCCATATCTGATCATGCCTAGTGATTCTTTGAGTGATCCTATTTATGTGTCTATGCTGGTGGGTGATTCTATTGTGGTAGATCGAGTCCATCGTTCATGTATAGTTGTGATTGAAGTCTTGAGACTCGTGTAGATTTGCTTCTTTTGGACATGATCGATTTTGATGTCATATTAGGGATGGATTAATTATCACCTTACCATGCCATCTTGGACTGTCATGCCAAGACTGTGACCTTAGCTTTGCCAGGTTTACCTCGTTTAGAGTGGAGAGGGACTCCTGGTCATTCCACCCGCAGTGTTATCTCGTATGTGAAGGCTCGGCGTATGGTCGAGAAGGGGTGTTTGGCCTATTTGGCATATGTTCGTGATTCTAGTGCTGAGATCCCTTCTATTGATTCTGTGCCCATTCTTCGTAAGTTTCCTGAGGTTTTTCCTTCAGACCTGCCGGGTATACCGCCCGAGAGGGATATTGACTTTTGCATTGATTTGGCTCCGGGCACTCAGCCCATTTCTATCCCGTCGTATTGTATGGCCCTGCCTGAGTTGAAAGAGTTGAAAGAGCAGTTGCAAGACTTGCTTGAAAAAGGTTTCATTAGGCCTAGTGTTTCGCCTTGGGGTGCGCCGGTGTTGTTTGTTAAGAAGAAGGATGGATCGATGAGGATGTGTGTTGATTACCGGCAGTTGAACAAGGTTACAATCAAGAATAAGTATCCATTGCCTAGGATTGATGATTTGTTTGATCAGCTTCAGGGTGTCAAGGTATTTTCGAAGATTGACTTGAGATCTGGCTACCATCAGTTGAGGATTAGGGCATCTGATATCCCTAAGACAGCTTTCCGCACTCGGTACGGGTATTATGAGTTCTTGGTGATGTCATTTGGGTTGACGAATGCCCCAACAACTTTTATGGATTTGATGAACCGAGTGTTCAGACCTTACTTGGATTCATTTGTGATAGTCTTCATTGATGATATTTTGATATATTCCGCAGCCGGAAGGAGCACGAGTAGCATCTTAGAGTGGTTTTTCAGACCTTGAGGGATAGTCAATTATATGCTAAGTTCTCGAAGTGTGAGTTCTGGTTGAGTTCAGTTGCATTCCTGGGTTATATTGTATCAGTAGAGGGTATTCAGGTTGATCCGAAGAAGATTGAGGCAGTCAAGAACTGGCCTAGACCAACATCAGCTACAGAGATTCGGAGTTTCTTGGGATTGGCAGGCTACTATCGTTGGTTTGTGGTGGGGTTTACATCTATCGCAGCCCCGATGACCAGGTTGACCCAGAAGGGTTCCCCCTTCGGATAAGCATGAGGCGAGCTTTCAGAAGCTCAAGACAGCTCTAACTACGACACCGGTGTTGATTTTGTCCACAGGTTCAGGGCCTTATACAACTTATTGTGATGCATATAGTATTGGACTTGGTGTAGTGTTGATGCATGATGGCAAGGTCATTGCTTATGCTTCGCGGCAGTTGAAGATTTATGAGAAGAATTATCCGGTTCATGATTTGGAGTTGGCAACCATTGTTCACGGGTTGAAGATTTGGAGGCAATATCTGTATGGCGTGGCATGTGAGGTGTTCACGGATCACAAGAGTCTGCAGTACTTGTTCAAGTAGAAGGAGTTGAATTTGAGGCAGAGAAAGTGGTGGGAGATATTAAAGGACTATGATATCACCATCTTATATTATCCGGGAAAGGCCAATGTGGTGGCCGATGCTTTGAGTAGGAAGTCAGCCAGTATGGGCAGTCTTGCTTATATTCCGGTTGGTGAGAGACCACTTGCTTTGGATGTTCAGGCTTTGGCCAATCAGTTCATGAGGTTGGTTGTTTCTGAGCCCAGTCGTGTGTTAGCTTGCACGGTTGCTCGTTCTTCTTTATTGGGGCGTATCCGTGATCGGCAATATGATGATACCCATTTGTGTGTCCTTAGAGACACGGTGTAGCACGGAGGTGCCAAGCAGGTTACCTTAGGTGGTGATGGAGTCTTGAGATTGTAGGGTCGAGTTTGTGTGCCTAATGTGGATGGGCTCCGAGAGTTGATTTTAGAGGAGTCCCATAGTTCTAGGTACTCTATTCATCCGGGCACCGCTAAGTTGTATCAGGATTTGCCGCAGCATTGAATAAGGACATCGTTGCATATGTGGCTCGGTGTTTGAATTGTCACCAGGTCAAGTATGAGCATCAGATGGCGGGTAGTTTGTTCTAGAAGATTGAGATTCCTGAGTGGAAGTGGGAGCAGATCACTATGGACTTCGTTGTTGGACTCCCACGGACTCAGAGGAAGTTCGATGCAGTGTGGGTTATTGTTGATAGGCTGACCAAGTCAGCATATTTCATTCATGTGGCAGTCTCCTATCCTTCCGAGAGGTTAGTTGAGATTTATATCTGGGAGATTATTCGTCTTCATGGTGTGCCCGAGTCTATTATTCGGACCAAGGTACGCAGTTTACCTCACATTTCTAGAGAGCAGTTTAGCGAGAGTTGGGCACACGGGTTGAGTTGAGCACAACGTTTCATCCTCAGACGGATGGGTAGTCCGAGCGGACTATTCAGATTTTAGAGGATATGCTCCGAGCTTGTGTCATTGACTTTGGAGGCTCGTGGGATCAGTTTTTGCCTTTAGCAGAGTTTGCCTACAACAACAACTACCAGTCGAGTATCCGGATGGCTCCTCATGAGGCTTTATATGGTAGGCGATAATCTCCGGTTGGATGTTTTGAGCCGGGAGAGGCTCGATTGTTGGGTACGGATCTGGTTCAGGTGGCCTTGGACAAGGTCAAGATTATTCAGGATAGGCTTTGTACAGCTCAGTCAGGCAAAAGAGTTATGCCGACCGCAAGGTTCGAGATTTGGCTTTCATGGTCGGTGAGCGGGTATTGCTTCGAGTGTCGCTTATGAATGGCGTGATGAGATTTGGTAAGAAGGGCAAGCTTAGCCCTAGGTTCATTGGTCCGTTTGAGATTCTTCATCGAGTGGGAGAGGTGGCTTATAGACTTGCATTGCCGCCGAGCTTATCAGCCGTGCATCCAGTGTTTCATGTGTCCATGCTTCGAAAGTATCACAGCGATCTATCCCACGTGTTAGATTTCAACACAATCTAGTTGGACAAGGACTTGTCTTATGAGGAGGAGCCGGTAGCTATTCTAGACCGACAGGTTCGTCAATTAAGATCGAAGAGTTTTCCTTCTGTTCGTTTTTAGTGGAGAGGTCAGTCTCCTGAGGCATTGACCTGGGAGTCCGAGTCCGATATGCGGAGCCGTTATCCCCATCTTTTTCCCGACTCAGGTACTTCCTTCTTATCCGTTCGAGGATGAACGGTTGTTTTAGAGGTGGAGAATGTGATGACCCAAAAGGTCATCACTTGTGTTGCAAGTGAATTTAGTGTTCAGAGGCCTAAAAACCTCCTTTTACCCCACCTTGATTTACGTGCGTGGTTCGGACCTATATCCGAAAAGCCTTCTATGTGAAAATATGAGAAATAGAAATTTTTTAAAGTTAAAAACTTGATTATGGTTGACTTTGGTCAACATTTTGAGCAAACGGACACGGATTCGTGTTCTGACGATCCCGGGAGGTCCGCAGTAAAATATGGGATTTAGGCGTATGCTCAGATATGAATTTCGAGGTCCAAAGCCTTAGAAATCAATTTTTGAAAGAAATTATTTTACTGAATTATCTAAGAAATAAAGAAAAGAATTAATGTTTGAAACCATTGTTATCGAACCCATATTTTGGTTCCGGAGCTCGGTACAAACTTGTTATAGTATTTGAAAGATAACTGTGAAATTTGGTGAAAAACGGAGTTTGTTTGACGTGAGTGGACTTCCGATTGAAGAGTTATGAACTTTGAGAGTTCTTGATGAAAATGTTGAGTTTTGAGGTTTAATTCATGATTTTACATGTTATTTTGATGATGTGATCACACGAGTAGGTCCATATGATGTTTTTGAGTTAGTATGCACATTTGGTTTGGAGTTCCGAGGGCTCGTGTGAGTTTCGGGTAGGTTCCGGAATGTCTTAGGCTTAAAACCAGAAGTTGCAGGTCTCTGAACCCGCCAGTGCGGTCTGCAAGAAAACGTGTGCGACCGCGGAAGGGGCCAGTGTGGTCCGTGGTCGACCTTGTGCGGTGCGCGGTGGAGGGCTGTGCGGTCGCAGTCGACTTTGTGCGGTCCGCACAGGGGCACTGGACTGCAGTATCCTTAGGAAGGACTGTGCAGACGCAGTCCATTTTGTGCCGTCCGCACAGGGGGTCTGAGAGGGGTATAAATAGATGGGATTTTCAGTTATTTTTATTTTTCAAAACCCCAAAAACATAAGAGGCTATTTTTCAAACAACCTTTCTTCTCCAAAGCGTTGGTAAGTGATTTCTAACTCATTTTCTTCACTCCTTAACATCTTTTAACATGATTTCAACTCAAAATAAATGATTTTCATGGGGGAAATTGGGCGTTTTGGGTAGAACCTAAGTTTTTCAAAAATTGGGGATTTGGACCTCGATTTGAGATCCGATTTCAAAACAAATCAAATATTTGGGTTTGTGGGGGAATGGGTAATCGGGTTTTGGTTCGAACCTCGAGTTTTGACCATGTGGGTCCGGGGCGATTTTTGACTTTTGTGTAAAACTTTAGAAAACTCATTTTCATGCATTCAAATTGATTCATTTAGTGTTTATTGATGTAATTAAGTAACTTGTGACTAGATACGAGTGAATTGGTGGTGGAATCAAAGGGTAAAGCTATAATTGAATCGTGAATTGTGTTCGTAGCATCGAGGTAAGTGTTTGGTCTAACCTTAGCTTGAGAGATTAGGAGTTGAGTCTTATTTGCTATGTGGTAATTGTTGAGTACGATGCATAGGCATGGTGACGAGTATCTATACGTTGGTGTCTAGCATGCCCGTGAATCTTTATATTGTGATTATCATGACTCCGTTGTATCTTTCATGCCTTGGTGATGGTTTCTAATTGTTGTATAAAGTTTGTGGAAAGAATTGTGACCTATGAACATTGAGGAGCATTGACTCAAGTTGTATAATGAATTGTGAAAGTATAAGTGACAATTGAACTTTTAGAGCATTGGCTCGAGTTGTGAAATGAGTTGTGAAGGTATAAGTGATAATTGAACCTCTAGAGCATTGGCTCGAGTTGTGAGGTAAAAGTGAGAAAGAGAAGAGATCATTATGTTTTCACCCTTGCCGGGCTATTGTTGATTTATTTGTTATCTCCTTTGCTGGGATGTAGATGTTATTGATGTTGTTCCCTTGCCGGGATTTAATTTTTGACTTGTTTCTCCCTTGCCGGGATTCTTATTGCAAATTTCCTTTATTTCCTTGCCCTATTTTTTGTGATTATTATTTGGGTGAGGAAGAGAGTTAAAACATGAAGGGTGATGCCATGCATTGTTTGTATTATTGTGAGGAAAGAGTGTAAAGTACAAAGGGTGATGTCGTGCCGCACGATGTACCATTCTGTGCCTATTATATTGATTTCATGGTGAGGAAAAAGTGTAAAGCACGAAGGGTGACGTCGTGCTGCACGATGTACCATTCTATGCCTATTGTATTGATTCTTATGGTGAGGACAAGAGTAAAAGCACAAAGGGTGGTGTTGTGCACTTGTCCTTGATTTCCCTTATTCTTGCTAATAGTTGAGTTATGTTGTCCTTTACGTTTATTTACTGATTTTCTATTATTATTTGATTTTATTTCGAGGTTATAGAATTCCCTTACCCTATTTGCCTTGTGATTGTTGTTTGGGTGAGGAAGAGCATAAAGCACGAAGGGTGATGCCGTGTATTGTTTTGGTGAGAGAGAGTAAAAACACGAAGGGTGATGCCGTGCACTTGCCTTTGATTTCCTAATTTTTATTGATAACTGTGTTATGGTTTCTCTACACTAAATTGTTGGTTTCCTGTTGATACTTGTTGTACCCCGCAACATGATTTCCCCTTCTTATTTTCAATTGAATTGTGGTGATCCTCATATTTATTTGTTGCTCTTCTGTTACTATTCGATGTTTCCCCACAGCATGTTTTCCCCCTCCCATACTTGACCTATATGACTGTTTCTTTCTGTACTTCTTTTCTATTGTATATAGTTTAATTGCACAGGTTTATGTGGTAGTCTGGTCCTAGCCTCGTCACTACTTCGTCGAGGTTAGGATAGACACTTACCAGCATATGAGGTCGGTTGTGCTGATACTACACTCTGCAGTCTTTTGTGTAGACCCCAGTGTTGTGGACTTCGGACCGTAGTGAGATTGCTGATTCTTGATCATCAGGCGATCGAGGTAGTCTTGCAGGCGTCCGCAGGCCTTGGCGTCTCCATCTATCTACTATTCCTATTTCTTTCATGCATTTCTAGAGACAGTGTTGTATTTATTTCTTTCAGACCCTTTAATTGTAGTATTCTTAGACCGTTTGTGAAACTGTAACACCAGTTATGGGTAGTCGAGGCTCAAACCGTTGTATTGGATTCTATTCAGCTAGCTTATTGCTTTTTCTTCCGCTTATGTTAGATTCCATTATTTTAATATTATTACTTCGCAATTGTTAATGAATATAAAATGGGTAAAAAAGGTAAATTGTTCACACAATTGGCTTGCCTAGCTCACACTAGTAGGCACCATCACGACTCCCGATGGTAGGAAATCTGGGTCGTGATAGACTTATTCAGCCGATTCGACTTCAGATGGCCAGGGAGACTAGGAGTGAGATTTATTTCCAGGAGGCAGCCAATTTGGCCAGGAGAGTTGAGATGGTTCTATCGCAAGGAGGTGGTCAGGGGTCTGACACGAGGCCTCGTCATTCAGGCCGATTCAGTGGTACCTCGTCTGGAGGCAGAGATTCATATGGTAGAGGCCATCCTCCTAGGTCTTTTCAGTCAGCACTTCAGGTTTCTCACGGTGCTTCAGGTGGCTGTGGTCCTCATATGCAGTATTCTGATCAGCAGTCCTACAGTGCACCACTAGCTCCTATCAGTGCACCGCCGCTTTAGAGTTTCCAGGGTTGTCAGGCCCAGCAGCCAAGGGCTTGTTTTACTTGTGGCGACACGAGGCATATTGCTAGATATTTCCATCGAGCACCAGGCAGTTCTCAGCAGCAGGGTTCCTGTGCCATGGTTCAGGCACCAGGTGTTCCACAGCCCACCCAGCCAGCTAAAGGTGGGGGTAGAGGTGCTAGAGGTAGAGGTAGAGATATTAGAGGTGGAGCTCAGGCCGCTAGAGGTGGAGGCCAGCCAATAGCAGGTCGTCCCAGAGATGTAGTTCAGGGTTGTGGGGCCCAGCGCTGATGTTATGCTCTTCCAGCCAGGCCCGAGGCTGAGGCTTCCGATGCGGTTATCATAGGTATTGTTCTGGTTTGTAGCATAGATTCTTCAGTTTTATTTGATCCGGGATCTACGTACTCCTATGTGTCATCTTATTTTGCACTGTATTTGGTCATGCCTAGTGATTCTTTGACTGCTCATATTTATGTGCCTACATCGGTGGGTGATTCTATTGTGGTAGATCGAGTCCATCGTTCATGTGTAGATGCGATTGGGGGTCTTGAGACTCATGTAGATTTGCTTCTTCTTGACATGGTTGATTTCTATGTCATATTAGGGATGGACTGGTTATCACCTTATCACGCTATCTTGGATTGTCATGCCAAGACTATGACCTTAGCTTTGCCGGGTTTACCTCATTTAAAGTGGAGAGGGACTCCTGGTCATTCTACCCGCAATGTTATCTCTTATATGAAGGCTCAGCATATGGTCGAGAAGGGGTGTTTGGCCTATTTGGCCTATGTTCGTGATTCTAGTGCTGAGGTTCTTTCTATTGATTATGTGCCTGTTGTTCCTGAATTTCCTAAGGTATTCCCTTCAGACCTGCCGGGTATGCCACCCGACAGGGATATTGACTTTTGCATTTACATGGCTCCGGGCACTCAGCCCATTTCTATCTTGTCGTATCGTATGTCCCGCTTGAGTTGAAAGAGTTGAAGGAGCAGTTGTAAGACTTGCTTGAAAAAGGTTTCATTAGACCTAGTGTTTCGCCTTGGGGTACGCCGGTATTGTTTGTTAAGAAGAAGGACGGACCGATGAGAATGTGTATTGATTGCCGGTAGTTGAACAAGGTTACAATCAAGAATAAGTATCCATTGCCGAGGATTGATGATTTATTTAATCAGCTTCAGGGTGTTAAGATATTTTCAAAGATTGACTTGAGATCTGGCTAGCATCAGTTGAGGATTAGGGCATCCGATGTCCCTAGGACAGCTTTCCGCACTCAGTATGGGCATTATGAGTTCTTGGTAATGTCATTCAGGTTGACAAATGCCCCAGCAACTTTTATGGATTTGATGAACCGAGTGTTCAGGCCTTACTTGGATTCGTTCGTGATAGTCTTCATTGATGATATTTTGATCTATTCCCGTAGTAGGGAGGAGCACGAGCAGTATCTTAGAGTGGTTCTTCAGACTTTGAGGGATAGTCAGTTGTATGCTAAGTTTTCGTAGTGTGAGTTCTGGTTGAGTTCAGTTGCATTCCTGGGTCATGTTGTGTCAGTAGAGGGTATTCAGGTTGATCCGAAGAAGATTGAGACAGTCAAGAATTGGCCTAGACCAGCATCAGCTACAGAGATCCGAAGTTTCTTGGGATTGACGGGCTACTATCATCGGTTTGTGAAAGGGTTTTCATCTATCGCAACCCCAATGACCAGGTTGACCCAGAAGGGTGCCCAGTTCAGATGGTCGGACGAGTGTGAGGCGAGCTTTCAGAAGCTCAAGACAGCTTTGACTACGGCACTAGTGTTGGTTTTGCCCACAGGTTCAAGGCCTTACACGGTTTATTGTGATGCATCTCGTATTAGACTTGGTACGGTGTTGATGCAGGATGGCAAGGTCATTGCCTATGCTTCACGGCAGTTGAAGATTTATGAGAAGAACTATCCAGTTCATGATTTGGAGTTAACAACCATTGTTCATGCATTGAAGATATGAAGGTATTATCTGTATGACGTAGCATGTGAAGTGTTCACGGATCACAAGAGTCTGCAGTATTTGTTCAAGCAGAAGGAGCTAAATTTGAGGCAGAGAAGGTAGTTGAAGCTATTAAAGGACTATGATATCACCATCTTATATCATCCGGGAAAGGCCAATGTGGTGGACGACGCTTTGAGTAGGAAGTCAGCCAGTATGGACAGTCTTGCTTATATTCCGGTTGGTTAGAGACCGCTTGCTTTGGATGTTCAGGCTTTGGCCAATCAGTTCATGAGGTTGGATATTTCTGAGCCCAGCCATGTGTTGGCTTGCATAGTCGCTCGTTCTGCTTTATTGGAGCGTATCCGTGATCGGCAGTATAATGATCCACATTTGTGTGTCCTTAGAGACACGGTGCAGCACGGAGGTGCCAAGCATGCTACTTTAGGTGATGATGGAGTTTTGAGATTGCAGGGTCGAATTTGCTTCCCTAATGTAGATGGTTTCCGAGAGTTGATTTTAGAGGGGGCCCATAGTTCCTAATACTCTATTCATCCGGGCGCCGCTAAGATGTATTAGGATTTGCGGCAGCATTATTGGTGGAGGAGAATGAAGAGGGATATTGTTGCGTATGTAGCTCGGTGTTTGAACTGTCAGCAGGTTAAGTATGAGCATCAGAGGCCCGGTGGTTTGTTTCAGAGGATTGAGCTTCCCGAGTGGAAGTGGGAGCGGATCACTATGGACTTCGTTGCTGGACTCCCACGGACTCAGAGGAAGTTTGACGCAGTATGGGTTGTTGTTGATAGGCTGACCAAGTCATCACATTTGATTCCTGTGACAGTCTCCTACTCTTCTGAGAGGTTAGCTGAAATCTATATCCAGGAGATTTTTCGTCTGCATGGTGTGCCCGAGTCTATCATATTGGACCGAGGTACGCAGTTTACCTCCCATTTCTGGAGAGCATTTCAACGAGAGTTGGGCACACGGGTTGAGACAACGTTTCATCCTCAGACGGACGGGTAGTCCGAGTGAACTATTCAAATTTTGGAGGATATGCTCCGAGCTTGTATCATTGACTTTGGAGGCTCGTGGGATCAGTTTTTGCCTTAGCGGAGTTTGCCTACAACAACAACTACCAGTCGAGTATCCAGATGGCTCCTTATGAGGCTTTGTATGGTAAGCGGTGCCGGTCGCTAGTTGGATGGTTTGAGCCAGGAGATGCTCGGTTGTTGGGTACATATCTAGTACAGGATGCCTTGGACAAGGTCAGGATTATTCAGGATAGGCTTCGTACAGCTCAGTCCAGGAAAAAGAGTTATGCCGACTGCAAGGTTCGTGATTTGGCATTCATGGTCGGTGAGCGAGTATTGCTTCGAGTGTCACCTATGAAGGGCGTGATGAGATTTGGTAATAAGGGCAAGCTTAAACCTAGGTTTATTGGCCCGTTTGAGACTCTTGATCGAGTGGGAGAGGTGGCTTACAGACTTGCGTTCCCGCCGAGTTTATCAGCCGTGCATCCAGTGTTTCATGTGTCCATGCTTCGGAAATATCACGGCGATCCATCCCACGTGTTAGATTTCAGCACTGTCCAGTTGGACAAGGACTTGTCTTATGAGGAGGAGCCGGTAGCTATTCTAGACTGGCAAGTTCGTCAGTTGAGATCTAATAGTTTTCCTTTTATTCGTGTTCAGTAGAGAGGTCAGCCCGCCGAGGCATCGACCTGGGAGTCCGAATCTGATATGCGCAGCCATTATCCCCATCTTTTCCCCGACTCAGGTACTTCCTTCTTATGTCCGTTGGAGGACGAACAATTGTTTTAGAGGTGGAGATTGTGATGACCCAAAAGGTCATCACTTATTTTAGAAATAAATTATGCGTTCCGAGGTCTTAAAAATCTCTTTCAGCATCACCTCGATTTGCGTGCGCAGTTCGGGCGCGCAGCCAGATAGACATTATGTGAAAATTTGTGAAAAATGATAATTTTGATTGTAAAATGAATTAATTTGACTTCGGTCAATATTTTGGGTAAACGGATCCGGACCCATGATTTGATGGTCCTAGAGGGTCCGCAGAAAAATATGGGATTTGGGCGTATGCCCGTAATCGAATTCCGAGGTCCAAGCCCGAGAAATGAATTTTTGAAAGAAATTATTTTGCTGAATTAATTATGAGTTTTTGAAAGAGAAATGTGTTTGAAACCATTGGTATCGGGCCCGTATTTTTGTTCCGGAACCTGGTAAAAGTCTTATATATGATTTGAGTCGAGCTTGTGAAAATTGGTAAGAAACGGATTTGAAATGATGTGAATCAGACCTTATTTGAGAAATTTGGCAAGTTTGAAGTTCTTAAGAAGTTTCATGATTTTGATGCTAAATTCATAGTTGTTGATGTTATTTTAGCGATTTGAATGTACGAGCAAGTCTGTATGATGTTTTAGGTTGGTGTGCATGGTTGGTTTGGAGCCCCGAGGGCTCGGGTGAGTTTTGGATAGGCCACAGAGTGGAATTTTGACTTAGAATGTTGCAGATTTTGAACTGATGTATCGCAGGCCTGCAAGCTTCGCATTTGCGAAGGCTATGGATCAAATGTAAACTAGTCCAGGCCAGCACTATCTCGCAAATGCGATTCCCTCCAGCTACTGCCTTAGTCGTAAATGCGACTTTTGTATCGCAAATGCGATTTTGCATTTGCGAGAGGTCTATCGCAAATGCGAAGAAGACCGAAAAATCTACTTGGTCGCAAATGCGACCTTTTTTTTTGCAAATGCGAACATAGCAGAGGTCGGGGTTCACAATTACAAACCCTGATCGCAATTCCCATATTTGCAACCTGCAATTTTTATACTTAGCCGAAAATTTCCCATTTCACACTCTTTCAAAACCAAAACACTCTTGGGCGATTTTTCAAAGACAACTCTTCTTCCAAATCGATTGTAAGTCAATTTTAACTCGTTTTCTTCAATCATTAACATATTTTCACATGATTTCAACTCAAAATCAGTGATTTTTTTGGGGAAAATTGGGTGTTTTGGGTAGAACCTAGGGTTTTCAAAAAATGGGGATTTGGACCTCGATTTGAGGTCCGATGTCAAAACAAATTATATATTTGGGTTCATGGGGGAATGGGTAATCGGGTTTTGGTTTGAAACTTGGGTTTTGACCATGTGGGCCCGGGGGCAATTTTTGACTTTTTGGGTAAAACTTTGGAAAACTCATTTTCATTCATTTGAGTTGATTCATTTAGCGTTTATTGATGTAATTAAGTAACTTGTGGTTAGATACGAGCAAATTAGTGGTGGAATCACGAGGTAAATCAATAGTAGATGCTTGAATTGTGTTCGTGGCATCGAGGTAAGTGTTTGCCCTAACCTTAGCTTGAGGGATTATGAGTCATGTCTTATTTGCTACGTGTTAATTGTGGAGTACGACGTATAGGCATGGTGATGAATATCTATACATTAGTGTCAAGCATGCCTGTGAGTCTTGTATTGTAATTGTTATGACTCCGTTGTGGTTTATTGCGCTTCACATACTATTATCATTATTGTTCCCTTGCCGGAATGTTATTATCATTACTTTTCCCTTGCCGGGATATTATTATCATTATTGTTCCCTTGCCGTAATGTTATTGTCATATTATTGTTTCCTTGCCGGAATATTTGTTTTGATATTATTGTTCCCTTGCCGGGACCCTTTTGTGATTGGTGTTGATAAAAGAAATGGGAGCGGGTTGCACGCCTGCAACAAGATATGTGAAATGAGAGCGGGTTGCATGCCTGTAACGAGATACATGAAATGGGATCGGGTTGCACGCCTGCAACGAGATGTGAAATGAAAGTGAACTCTGCATTTGTTTTCCCTATCCGTGTTAGTAATTGGATTTTGGTTTCTTTATATTCTCTTTATATTCTGTTGTTATCTGTTATTCCCCAAAGCATGTTTCCCCTGTCCAATTTTAATTGCAATTATCTGCTTCTATTTCCGCTGTTTATGATATATTTGCACAGGTTTATTTCGTAGTTTGGTCCTAGTCTCGTCACTACTTCGCCAAGGTTAGGCTAGACACTTACCAACACATGTGGTCGGTTGTGCTGATACTGCACTTTGTACTCTTTTGTGCAGATCCCAGTATTGTAGACTTCGGACTGCAGTAAGGTTACTGCCTTCAGTCTAACAGGCGACCCGAGGTAGTCCTGCAGGCGTCTGTGGGCATTGGCGTCACCTCCTACCTTTTCTTTATCCTGTTTCCTTTACTCATTTTAGAAACAGTGTATATTTCATCTTTCAGACTTTGTATGTAGTGTTCTTAGACCGTTTGTGAAGCTGTGACACCAAATTCTGGGTAGAGCTGTATTTAGACTTCCGCAGTTTGTATTAAGATAAACTATCAGATTTTGTCTTCCGCTTAATTATTTTCGCTAATTGCATGATATCGATTCATCACTGATAATGGTTTAAAACTAGAAAAGGTTAAGTAATTAGAATAATTTGGTTTGCCTAGCTTTCATGAATAGGCGCATCACGACTCTCGAGGGTGGTAAATTCGGGCCGTGACAATAACATACCCAATGTAATTTACTATATTAACAGTACAAGATATGTTGTGATAGCAAACTAAGGGAGTACTTCTTTTATATTCTCTTTTGCTATCTTGGATTTAGTTTTCTAAATATTTTGTCTTGCTATTACTTGCTATCAGTATTTCTTCCATCCTTTCTTTAGCGGAGAGTCTATCTGAAACAAACTTTCTGCCCTTCTAAGGAAGGGGTAAGGCTGCGTACATCCTACCCTTCCCAGACCCCACTTGTGAGATAACATTGGGCTGCTGTTGTTAGAAAATGTGTCATATAGTATAAAAAGATATCGTGTTCACAAATTGAGTTAAATAATGTTCAAATAATTATTGGTTTAACACTGTCCAAAATGAATAACTCTTGAGATTGAGGTGGTTATAAACCACAAGTAACAATAAAAAATTTAAACAAGTAAAATTAATTGCAGGAAAATTGAGAGTTGAGCAACATAATACTTATCAATGGGAGAAATAAGGATCATGACAAGACATGTGCAAGATTGTCATCAAGGATCTAATTCTGTTTAAAATTCACTTCTAAAGTTTTATTGATTCTCATGAATTCAACAATTAATTGGATTATTCTTGAAACTAAGATTATTTTCTTGATGAACCTAATCTCTAGGATATAAACTAATGTGAAGCATCGTGAACATATGCAAGAAAACGTTAATGGTTTTATTTCTAGAAAGACGCCTCTCTAATATCTCCCTGTCTTGGTTCAATCAATGACTCAAAAAGCTCTTTCAATCTTAGAAGAATCACAAATTAATTTCACACAAAATACTGCAAAGCTATTCACCAAATATTCCTCTTTCGATTTAATAAAACTCCATTAACAAATTCAAAACTAATGAATAACTTCGCAATCAATTAAAAACTCTGTTAACAAACTATTGAATAACTTCGCAATCAATTCAAAACTCCATTAACAAATTCAAGCAAATAAACAAGAGAAATTCATAAATAATGCTCAAGCCACCATATATATCAAAACCCTAAGAGAAAACTCCATCGATGTATAAGAAGTCATCACAAATAAATTTAGAGAACTAAAAATATTACAACCACTTTACAATCCAAATTTTTAATCTTGAATTGATAGTAGATTGATGACGCTACTAAATAATTGCGAAAAACCATCCATGAATACCGACCAAAATCGGTCAAAAAATTGAAAAATCGACCGATTTTCGACCGAGTTTAATCCATCGAAATAACGCTGGTCGGTAATAAATAGTGGCCGAAGTCGGTCGCAATTTCCGACGGATTTAAGTCAGTAAATTAAATTTCACAAATGACCAAAAAATAAAAAAATATGCCGAATAACCGACCGAAGTCAGTCGGTATTTTTAATTATGTAATTACAAAATGAGCAATCTGGAAATCGAATTGGGGTCTGTACTATGGTAGGATACTATTCTACCACTAGACCATTGGAACATTTTGGTTTAAGATATTCGTTTATTTTATTTGTACTCTTTAATTGTAATTTTTGCACAAAAATAACCGATCGATTTCAGTCGATTTTTTGAATATTATTTTAATTTATTTTACATGAAAAACAGACCAAAGTTGATCGATTTTTTAAAAAATAAATTTTGTGGGATGCCAAAATAGTTTTCCGGATTTTTGCACCAAAAAATCCAACCGAAGTTGGTCCGTTTCGTGAATAAAAATTGAAAAATAAAATATTTTTAAAAACGATCGACTTTGATCAGTTTTTTGACCGATCGAAGTCGTTCGGTCGGCCACGATCGGTTTTGACCAATTTCTAGTAATGTGAATTCTTGTGTCTTGAATCCTCCAATACTCTCTCAATCCTCCCTAGACTTAAAGGTCCTTCCAAAATCGTATTTTTCATGTATTTATACTATGTACCAACTAATTTGGACCAAAATAACCTTAATAAGGCGAAACATGAGTTTGGCCGAAACATGGATTGTAGACTCGTGTGGCGCCTTGCGGTAGACCAAAATTTTAGAAACTTGACTTTTCTCAACTTTGACACAAACTTGTCTTTCCGCGTCGCGGCCCAGGGTGCCCTGAACGTCATGGTAGTCTATTTCCAAGCGTCAATTTTTTTTCCACTTTTTGCTTAAGTAGACTTGGTTCTTGAACCCGAACTAGATCCCGGTTGAACTAATAAACTTTTACTCAGGCTTTAAAGATCCAAAGTACTCCCTCTGTTTCGAAAGGATTAACACTATTTTCTTATTTGTTTGTTTCAAAAAGATTGATATCTTTCAGTATTCTCATAATAAGAATCATTTATAGCCGCACAAATGCTATGGCTAGTTTCAGACAACAAATTTTAAAGTTTTACAGCCAACACTATGGCTTATTTAAGTCCGCATATTTCAAAAGTCTTCCCTTCTTTATTAAAGCTTGTGCTAAAACTAAGACAATTATTTTGAAACGGAGGGAGTATATGTTTTAACTCCAAAAAATTGCTCCTTAGCTCGTAATCAAGTCCTATATCACAAAATCACATAATAAGTATAAAATACTCATATTCTAGATCAAACAACTGAAATATAGCAAATAATAGATTAATAGTGGCAAAAATAGCCAAACATACACATTTCTAGCCTACCATCAATTTGCAATTACATTAAAGTTTTTTATTAATCATTGTAAGTTAACACAAGTCGTCAGGTCCTACAATCATTAAGTACACTATCGACTTCTAGCTAACGCAATTCCGTCTCACAAGCAAAAAATTCAGCAAAAGCTATATAGAAGAAATTTATTAAATTAGGGAGAGAACTTGGTAGGAGGCTTTTTCACAATTCATAAACTCTTGAATATCTCTACAAGAAAAAATAAGTAGTAGCACCTCTATTTATAATACTACAAAACCAAAAACATATTCCAATATAAAATTGGTAAACAAAACCTAGCTAGACATGAATTAAATAAACTTTCAAATATCAAATCCTAGATAACCTAGGAATATTAATTAATCTTGGTTTAGTTTCCAACAGCTTCCCTTAAACCAAGATATTCAAATTTGATCATGCCCAACATCTTCTTCTACTTGATGAATAACTCCAATTTTAGTGGCTTTGTGAAAACATCAGCAACTTGCTCTCCAGTCTTGCAATACTCAATAACTATTTCTCTGTCTTGAACCAAGTCACGAGTAAAGTAAAATTTGATATCAATGTGTTTGCTACGCCCATGAAAAACTGAATTCTTTGTTAACTCAATTGCAGACTTGCTATCACAAAAATGGTTGTAGGACTGTCTTGCTTGTGTTGAAGAAATACAAGTATTCTTCTTAACCACAATGTTTGTGTAGCACTACTTGTTGCAGCCATGTACTCTACTTCAACTGTTGATAAAGCAACAACTTGTTGCTATTTGGAAGACCAAGAAAATACACCAGAACCCAAATAAAATGCATAGCCAGACGTACTTTTTCTTTGTGTTGTATCACCAGCTCAATCACTGTCTGTAAATCCCACAAGACTACTATCATTAGTCTTTGAATAAAATATACCATCAGTTTGCGTACCTTGAATATATCTCAAAATTCTCTTTGTTGCTTGCAAGTGGGATTGTCGTAGAGTCTCCATAAATCTGCTAATTAATCCAATTCCATAAGTAATATGAGGCCTTGTAGAAATCAAGTACCTTAGACTCCCTACGGATTTTTTAAAATATGTAGGATCAACAAAGTCACCAGTCCCATCTCTAACCAACTTCTATTTTTCTTCAACAGGAATCAAAATTGGTTTGACTTTATCCATATTAAATCTCTTTAGAATATCACTAACATATTTTTTCTGAGAGATAAATAATCCATTATCTAATTGAGATATCTCAATGCCAAAAAAATAAGACATTAAACCCAAATCAGTCATCTCAAATTGGCTAATCATTGCCTCTCTAAACTCAAAAATTAATTTAGGATTATTGCCAGTAAAAATTAAATCATCCACATATAAGTACACAATGAGAATATCTTCGCCAGGCTTGAATTTGATATATAAAGTATGCTCATATGGACATCTCTGAAATATATGTCTAATAAAATAAGAATCAATACGAGTGTACCAAGCTCTAGGTGGTTGTTTCAATCCATATAATGCCTTCTTCAGCCTATAAATTATTTTCTTCATCCCTTTTCACATAACCAGCAAGCTGCTCAACATACACTTTTTCTTCAAGTACACCATTTAAGAAAGCATATTTTACATCCATTTGAAAAATTTTCCAACAATTATTGGCAGAAAGAGAAATTATCATATGAACAGTATCAAGTCTAGCAACAGGTGCAAATACCTCGAAGTAATCAATACATGCCTTCTGCTTGTATTCTTTAACAACTAATCTCGCCTTAAAACGATACACTTCTCCAGTTGGTTTGAACTTGGTCTTGTATACCCACTTGACACCAATTTGTCTTTTTGAGGGTGGTAAAGTAGTCAATTCCCATGTATTATTTTTTTCAATAGTATGAATTTCGTCATTCATTACATGAACCCATCGATCATCTTTAACAGCTTCCTCAAAAGTAATTGGATCACAATCTGCAAATAAGGCAAAATTTAGAATATCTTCATCGAATAAATCATTATCATCGCCAATAACATAATCTTGCAAACGATCCGGTAATTAGTGTTGTCTTTGTGGGGGACTGGACGTCTCTGCTTGAACACGATCTACTACATGTTCCTTTTGATGTCTGCTAGAACTTCTTTCCTCTATGACTGAAATTATTGGTTGAGACCTAGATGGTTCACGATCCTTCTTTGACCAATCCCAAGAACTCTGCTCCTCAAAAGTAATATCTTTGCTACTAATCACTTTTCTTGTGTTTGAATTAAACAACTTGTAACCCTTTGTCTCATGACTATAAACAATAAAAATATATTTTTCAATTTTATCAGACAATTTCTTTCTCAAAGCATCAGGAACATGAGCATAAGCAAGACAACCAAATACTTTTAGATAAGAAATATTTGGTTTCTTACATGTTCAGACCTCTTGTGGAGTTTTTCCAAAATTAGACTGTGTAGGACACCTATTTAATACATAAATTGCATAGGAAATAGCTTCTGCCCAAAAACCTTTCGGAATATTTTTGGAATGCATCATAGATCTCACCATGCCCATCACTGTTCTATTTTTTTCTTTCAGCCATACCATTTTGCTGAGGTGTATATCTAGCTGTCAATTGATGCTTAATACCATACTTCTTCAAATAATCATCACAAACAAGAAATTCAGTGTCCCCGTCAGTCCTTAATATTTTAATAAAACACCCACTTTGCTTCTCCACATAAGCTTTGAAGCTCTTAAAAATATCACATGCATCATATTTATTTTTCAAAAAATATACCCAAGTCTTTCGACTGAAATCATCAATGAAAGTAATAAAATACTTACTATCACTATTAGAAGAAACTTCAACTGAGCACAAATCTGAATGAATTAACTGCAATGGTGCATTAGCTCTCCAAGCGAAGCCTTTCTAAAGGTTCTTTGTACTTCTTTCCCAAAATATACGACTCACACTTCTTGTCAGGAAAATAAATAGAAGGCAAGCCATCAACCAAATTCTTTCTTGTAAGAAATTTCAAACTCCCAAAATTCAAATGTCCAAAACGTAGATGCCACAACCAAGTATCATCACAATTTATAGAACTAAAGCAAGGTAAATCATCTCTATTGAGATAAAGAGGCCACAAACTACTATTGTTCATGTTAAATTTTGCAATTAGTCCAAATTTATCATCAATGATTGTGTCAATCATATAATTAAAACGCAAGTCATACCCCTTTTTTGATAGTTGCCCCAAGCTCAATAAATTATGATGAAGACTCGGCACATAAAATACATCTGATATAAAATTAGAAGAGCCATCTTTCATAGTAATGCGAATTTTTCCCTTTCCAACAGCATGCACCTTTGCGTTATTTCCAAGTCTCACTGTACCTCTAAATATTTCATCCAGATTAATGGATAATTTCTTATTTCCACTCATATGATTGCTGCAACCCGAATCAATAAACCATTCATTCCCCTTAGTTTCTTCAATCCCAGAACTAGAAAACAATAATGTCTCTTGTTTATCCCCCATTATTTTCAGCCATCTTAGCATGTACTTCTTTATTACCAGATTTATTAGACTAACATTCGCTTTCATAATGTCCAAATTTACCATAATTATAGCACTGAATCTTAGATTTATCACGTCTTTGAAAATTTTGATGACCTTGTTGTTTCTTCCAAAAATTGTTACTATTTTTTTGTTGATAAAAAAAAATATCTCTAACACGGATTCGAATGTTACTTCTACCACGACCTCTACCTTTGAAATCTGGCATCTTTGATTTATTTCTTTAGTATAACTTATCTCCTCTTTTGCTTTAGGTTGATTCACCTTTGCTTGCAACGCCTCCTCCATTATTTCGGGTGCGTCTTGAGTCAGGGACATCTCATATGTCACCAATTCACCTTCTAAATCATCAAGTGTAAAAGTGATAAGATCTTTGGTAGCCTCAAGAACCACTTTCTTCGTGTGAAATTTTATACTCAAGGACTGCAATATTTTTTCAACCACTTTAACTTCATCTAGTACTTCTCCATTGGTCCTCATGTCGTTGACAATATTAGTAATTCTTTAACGGACTCTGTTGGTTTTATTTGGGCTAACTCGTACTGTCTCCTTAGCTCTTGCAATTTGACTTTCTTTACTTCGGCGGAATCTCGATATGAATTCACCAAGATTGGCCAAGCCTTTTTTGTTGATTTTGCATTCAAAAATTTGTTAGATACACACAATTCAACCTTGCTGGTGAGATAGTAACGTGCCTTATAATCCAATTGTCTATTTTTCTCTAATTGCTTAGCTGCATCACTTGTCAATGTTGTACCTTCTGGGGGTTCCTCAAATCCTGTTTCAATAATGAGCCATAATCTAACAACATTGAAAAAACATTTCATATATTGATGCCAATCTTCAAAATTATTTTTGCCATCAAACTTGAAAACTTGGCAATCATGTAAATATGGAGTATCCATAATTTTTTTAGGATCTCCACCGACTTTGACAGAATCTCACACAGGCTCGGATACTAATTCGAAGGATTGAAAGAACCCGTAAAAGAATTCAGGTACAACCAAAAAATTCAGCAAAAGCTATATAGAAGAAGTTTATTAAACTAGGGAGAGAACTTGGTACGAGGCTTTTTCACAACTCATAAACTCTTGAATCTCTCTATAAGAAAAAACAAGTAGTAGCACCCCTATTTATAATATTACAAAACCAAAAACTATTCCAATATAAAATTGATAAACAAAACCTAACTAAGCATGAATTAAATAAACTACCAAATATCAAATCCTAGACAACTTAGGAATACAAATTAATTTTGATTTAGTTTCCAACACTAACGCAACTCCGATGCAATTCCGTCTCATACCTCCAAACAAAATGAAGTCGGCTATATAAATTCCCAATAAACATATCGCTTACAAAAGTATCCATTTGGCTAAGGCAGGCATAAATCAGTGCATGCACCTCTTATGCCGCCGTGCACTATGGTCATTGGTCAAAGGCCAATTCCAAGTTTTATTTCTACCCTTCGTACATAGATTAAAAATTACTACCTCATTTATGACAATGTTCACTATGATGGTACATGTTCTCTTGATACAGAATAATGCATCTTTTTAGTTTCCCAGAAAAATTATCACTTAAGTGCATCCGAACAATTAGACCAAACATATTTCAACTTAACCTATCCTTCCGTGAAGACTTCTCCCCCGCACAAAAAAAAAAAAAAAAAAAAGAAAAGAAAAAGAAAGTGATGCTTTCAAAAGCTTGTGTGCATGTAATGATGCAACCAAATGGAAACTTCCAAAAACTCGTACGCAACCATTAGTATAACAAGTTATCTTTCGATAACTTATACGGATGTAATACTAATAATGATAACCAAAATTTAACTACCTAAAACTTGTGCATAAAATGTAATTTATCTTGCGAAAAATAGTACTATGTGTTTAATGATGTAACCAAATTTTAACATTTCTAAACCTTTTCCTAATTTTCAATATACATAACTCAAATTCATCTAATAAAGATTTTTTGTTTCAAAATAAGACTCCTTCCATAGACCAGATTCATATGTATGACTTCATTTGTTGCACATGTTTTGTCTATTGATAATCTTATTTTGTGTTTTAAAAATGTAAAGCCGTATGTACTGATACTTGTAATCAGCTTCAGCGGCACGTCCAAATCAAGGGGGGCTGAACATGTCATTGTCGTTTCCCCTCGTCCGCTATTAGTCCCTCGGCACAACTGAATAGTGATCGGCTGCTGGCTCTATTTTAAGGGCAGGTCCTTTGCACTTGTCCTACTTCTCTTGGACTATATTTGGTTTTCTGCCAAATCTTCGCATCATATATAGTTGGGTTTTAATATGAATTCCACTAGATAAACGATGGTTATACAAACACAAAAGAATATTCACTTGGAAATTTTCTTTGTGAAAGTTGAATATTTATGCGAGATTGAGGCGGCTCCAGTAATTGAACTTTATGGATTGGAATAGCATGACTCATTTAATTTAGTGGGTTCGAAGTCTATTATTTATATTTATTTAATAATTTTCTAGCACATGTGTAGGGTCTAAGCTAAAGCTACTCGGTAGAATTTGGATGAACTGTAGGTCCTACATTACATCCCACCGGCCACTGCTAGTGAGAGAAAACTAATATTCTACTTGAAATACGCCTTCACACTAGTATTTCAATCAATATCTCACTTAAACTTAAATACTGAAGTTCGATTTGCAAACAAAATTCAGTATTTGAATACTGAAATTTATAACCGAACGGGGCCAACAAGTCTTTTAAGATTGCCAGAACAAGTGCTGGATTTTTACATTTAAAAGTTTCAACATCCAATATCAGGTATCGGAATTTTATCTGTCGAGAATTTTTGAATTTTGTGATCATCATGGGGTTTGAATCTTTAAATGTTCAAACTCTTGTAATCGTTCCTAGAGTTCCTCCATTTCTTAATTAAGGATATTTTCTTTCAAATTTTATTTCAATATTAAAGAAGAGGTATCGTCCTATTACATTTCAAATAGTAGCTAAAAACTTATAGCATGCCCGAAAAGTGACTACCCTATTTAATTTTGGGAAACTTACACAAATGTCCCAAATAAGTCTCAACTTACCTATCTTTAGTCATTAGTCATAAACTTACCAAAACTAGCCAAGTACATATAAAATTAAACAACCAAATAAATAAAGTTCTTTCTCTAAAAAAATTACATGCAAAAATCACCTTTCATATTTTTAAGCGTGATTAGCGATATTAGATGTAAGACGGAAAGGAAATTTCATGGTTGAGGTAGCAAATAAGGTGATGAAATACAAAAAAAAAATACAATATTCCAAAAATCTAAGCAAAAAGGGAACCTTTTCAACGGGTATAGTTGAAATTCATTGAAAACATATAGATAAGTCAATATACAAAATTTGAGGAAGATTGAAGGTTATTTGGACTGGTTTTGTACCAAAATTTGTAATTAAATAGAGTTAAAAAAAATTCTTCGGCGACACATGTATCTCACGCACAGCTATACATGGATATACATGTGATACACAATTGATACGAATATGATACATATGTAATACACAAATGATACATAGTGTGATACACATATCATTTTTTTCATATTCAGTTTTTACTTCGAATTTTCATTCAAACCACCTCAAAACTTTACTAAATCATCCCAAAACTGAGATTCAAGCTCCTTAAGATGTACCCAATCTATTCTAATAACATGCACTCAAAAATAAGCAAAGATTTGACATTTTTTGCTACAAATAGTTACTTGGCTAATATTAATAATTTTTGGCTAATATTAATAATATTTTATTAATTGATTAATTTTTATAACGAGCTACTTATAAATGAACATAGCTGGTAATTTCCTGTAATTTTTCTTGGTTGAAGTCCCCAGCCCAACCCACTTCTAAATCACTAGAGTAAAGAAAGAGCCGAAGTGGTATATGGTGCTTTGGCGGATTCTGAATGTTGGTACCCTTGACCCAAATGAAATTTCATGCACGATCCATACATGAGAGTGAACAAACCATTTAGAATAAATTAAATCATCATTGGGACTTGAAAGTGATAAAGAACATGCACTTTATTGAGCGACAGTCATATAACAGTATATGAGGTCAGACGCAAATTTAGAGCTATTTTCATTGAGTTCTAACATTTAAGATATTTAGCACTAAATTTATTGCTTATACTTTTAAATGATGAGTTTGAATATAATATTTATTAAAATTTTAATTGACTTCTCTCTATATATATATATATATATATATACTTTACATTGAATATATTAGATTCGGATAAACATGAAGGCAAAGAGCCATATCCGCCCCTACATAAGTCTTCTTGACAATGCTCATTGTTAACGTTCAACTTCCTTCATTGCTCGTTCCTTACTAGGAGAATTATGATAGCTCAGTTGATTGACTTCCTCAATTTTTATCTTGTTTGTGGAACTGATTTTCCACATTCTAATTCCTTTTTTCATTTTCCCTTCTCCTTATGTATAATGAAAAATTCTTCTAGGCACCACCGACCCCCTTTTGACTACTTCTTTGAGATCTTTGTAGAATCCTATCTGTATGGGCCAAAAATTATCTTAGTTATGATTAGACCATATCAGCATTAAGAAGGTCCTGGGCTACCACGTCCCACCAGTATGACTTTGGCAAAAGCATGCTCAAGGTCAAAATGGTCTCATAAGAGATGAAGGGCGGGTCAAGGAGCCAACGTAGATCAAGGTAGAGGACGAACACTCATCTTAAACAGAGTAATAACGCCTAGTTTTAGGATAAGACTCTAAAGAGATTATCCCGGTGGATATTCTCTGTACCTATACTATTAGGATATTTAGGCACATGTTCTCTTATAAATAGAAAAAGACATAGTGATAGGGGACATGAAATATTTATTTTGTAAGACAACACATTGATATTCTCTGTAGAACTTTGCTTTATTGCACACAGACAAAATACACCATTTTTCTTGAGATTCTTGTCTAACTTTCCCCCACGATCCAAGAACGATCTGAATATTCTAAGGCCCATCAATCATTTATCACTGTCAGAAAGAATATCCGCGTATCTCATTTTTTTCGGGTGACTAACATGTTCTTATTTACTTAAATGCCATTCATGCTATTTATTATTATTTAATGCTATCTCCTTCCTTTTTGGGTCATTGAATATATTGCTAGTGTTATCATCATTTATTGCTATTTAGATAATATACGTATTATCTTACTATAAAATCGGTTAATATATCTTTTGGACATTAATATTAGATAAGATTGACTATATTTTATTAAATCTAATTGTATAAACCCAGATTTAAATTTTGGATCAAACAGTTTGCGCCGTCTGTAGGGACATTTTAGCTAATCTTTTAATTTCCATTAGATCTACAACCTACGTGATTTGCTAACCTAACGAGCCACAAATCTTTTCTCCTTTCTGCTCGTATAAAAATTTCTATGGCAGGTAACCAAGAAAACGGAACTAGGGCGACAAGTGACATCTCCAGTAACCTCATGAATGCTATCTACGAGAGCTATGAGACACTAGGCAATGATGTGACGTCCAATGCCTCCCCCAGACATGAGATGTCGCCTCCCCCTCAATGCAGCACAATGAAACCAAATGGAAAAGGGGCCTCCCCATCCACAGAAGAAGGGACACCACCTGCCATGAAAAAGCTCCTCGAGGCATGGCTGGCTGATACCTTAGTAAGCGTGCTCAACAAATAAGCTCCATGCACAATTGTAGAAACCACGAGAGCCTACATGGTACAACGAGGAGATGAATAGGGTGATCAACCAGACCCTCCAATGCCAAGTATACTCACAATGTTACTGACAATACAGGTGATGACGTCCTTGCCGCTGTTTTTTAAAAGAATGGAAGAAATGGAGAATGAGAACAAAATGCTCAGAGACCAAATGAAAGAACACCAAGCTACTGCGAAAAAGGATGATATATTGAAGCTTAAAGTATATATATATTTATATGTATATCGCCTCCTGTTTTACTCATGTTTCGTGGATTTCGGATGTAAAATATATTGCTTTATGTTAATTCGTGATTTTTCATATGTAGGAATTATCTGGAAGCAATAGGGGGCGAAAGTTGCGAGATTAGAGCCAAAACGGAGAAAAAGTAGAAAATGGTGATTTCTAGCGCCACATGCAACGTGGGGCGCCACATGTGGCGCAATTTACAGAAACTCCAATTTGCCTGTATCAGGGCTAGTGCCCCACGCTACCATGGGCGCTGGTGACGGGAAACTTCTCTAACTTTGCCCAGGATAAGGTTATTTTAGCCCAAGACCTACCCAACGCGCATAAAAGCAAGACTAAGCATATTTTGAGGGGGTGACGCCACTTTGAAGGAAAAATACACACTAGGAACATCCGGGAGCGATGATATCTCAGTTTTCTTCATCTTTTCTTAGTATTTTCATTTATTCAACACTTGTGAAACACATTTTGATATTATCATAAGTGGCTAAAACACATAGTTCTAGGGTTGTAATTTAGCCATGAATATTGTTGTTTAAAGTTTACTTAACCTTGCTTACAATTCACCAATATATGGTTGTTTTTTCAATTTTGTGATTAATTGCTTAATTATCTGGCCAACTGTTAGGTTCTATTTACGATCTATGCTATGATTGGGAAAGGCATGTTTAGATTAGAGAAGAATTAAAGAGAGCATGATCTTAACTCTGAGGGAGCGGATTTGTGATTAAGATAGGAATATACCTAGTCACCGTGCTTAATTAAATATCGTAATCTTAATGCGTTCTTAATAGATTTATTAGCAACCATGAGTGAATTGTATCATAGGGAGATTTAACTAGAGCACAATATGATTGGTGAATCGATCACAACCCTGGAATATTCGTCTCTACTGAATACACAACAACCATTTGCTGCTAGATAATTTAGTTACTAGTTAGAATTATTGTTTAATATAATCACACTTTTGAACTCTGAGTGACTTGACTGAATAACAATCTTGGTAAATTTAATGGGTAGTTAATACAACTCTCTGTAGATTCGGCACTTGATTTATCATTTTATTATTTGTACGATCACGTATACCTACGAGTGTGTTTGGGAGCAACAAGTTTTTGGTAACATTGCCAGGGACTTGAATATTGAATACTTTCTAGTTATTACTTTAATTGTTTATTTCCGCAAGTCTGATGTTTCTTAATTGTTGCGCTGCTCTTAGGAACTTTGATTGAATGCGAAGGGTCATAAGCCAGGATAGACTTCAAGGCTTTGACCCCGAACTTGAGAGAATATTTCACAAAAGGTTGAGGGAAGCAAGGACATAGATAATCTTTAGGCACTTCTTCAATTTCTTGTGGACATTTCAGAGGAGCAACATATGGCTGTTCAGGAGGTGGCGATGCCCAGCATTGCTGATGTCACCTCTAGCATTGCAAAGCAGAATCACTAGGCACTTTGAGCTAAAATAGAGCATGATCTAGTTACTACATGCGAATGAGCAGCTTATAGGTCTTCCACATGAGGATCCACAACAGCACATCCTGAACTTCTTAGAGATTAGCGATACTTATATCACTAAATGAGTCACTCCAGGCTATGCGAGGCTCACACTTTTCCCGTTCTCTCTGTTGGGCAAAGCAAAGCGGTGGTTGAAGGCTAAACCAGCTAATTCTATTACATCATAGAATGATCTGGCGAGGAAATTTTTGGCAAGGTTCTTTCATTCAGGCAAAACTACAAAGATCGGAAGTGAGATAGTTGCCTTCAAATAGAAATCAGGGGAGTCTTTATACTCATCTTAGGAAAGGGTCAAGGGACTGCTTAGAGACTATCCTCATCATAATCAGACGAATGAAGTATTGGCTCACACTTTCATAAAAAGGCTACATCTTGAGACAAAGATTGTGGTAGATGCTACAACTGGAGGTCAAGTGTTGGAGAAAAGCTTTGATGAGATATATGCGTTATTGAACAAATTCTCCAAAAGCAATCCTGATTGGCAAGGAGAGATGGGCAGACACACGGTGCAAAAATCTGTAGGGGTTCTCGAGTTAGATGTCGTCTCTGCATTATCAGCGTAGATTGCCACATTGTCCAATCAAGTCAATCAGATGACCTTGGTTATTAACAAGAAACAAGCCCAGCAAGTGCAACAAGTTCAAATATTTTGTGAAGTATGTGGAGACGGTCACACGAGCGACTTATGCCTAGTTAATCCTGAATCTATCTGTTTTATGGGTAATGCAAATAGGGGCCAGACAAACTAGTATAGGAACACTTTCAATCCTAACGGGAGGAGCTACCTAAACTTCTCTTAAGGTGGAAATCAAGGTGCTCAGAATCAGTATAGGCCACAAGCACCTCAACAACAATATAGACCACCTCAGGCTGAACAACCTACAAACCCGATGAGTCACCTTGAGGAGATGATGAAGAAATTAATGGCTGACCAAAAAGCTCAAGTAGCATCCCAGGATGCAGTGATTTGAAATTTGGAGCGACAAATGGGGCAAATTTCCAGTGTCCAAAATACTCGAACAGTTGGACCTCGTCCAAGCGACACTTAGCCTAATCCTAAGGAATCTATTAATATTGTGTCATTGAGGAATGGGAGACAGTTAGAAGAAGTTCAGTCGAAAAAGAGAAAGCAAGTGACCTTTCATAAGAAACCAGCCACCATAGAAGCAGAATCAGAAAAATCAAAGGAGTTAGAGAAGCCAGCGAAGAGGCGGTAGCTAAGCACCCCCACCATTATTTGCAAGGACACCACCTCTGTTCCCTCAGAGATTGTACAAAGTGAAGGATAATGCGGCCTATAAAAAGTTTCTTAATATTTTGAAGCAGGTGCAAATCAACATTCACTAGTAAACATCCTACAAGAAGTGCCCAAATATGCCAAATACACCAAGGACATAGTGGAAAATAAGAGGAGGTTGACAGAGCTCGAGAGTGTGGCACTCACTGAAGAATGTAGCTCAAGAATTCAAATCAATCTACCTCAAAAATTGAAGGATCCAGGTAGTTTCACTATTCGAATCTCAATTGGTAAGCATGAAGTCGTGCAAGCTTTGTGTGTATCTTAGAGCAAGCATCAATTTGATGTTATCTATGTTCAGACAGTTGGGGTTGGGTGAGTCGCGCCCAACCATGGTAATTATACAGTTGGATGATCGCTCCCTTGCTCATCCTAAAGGACTGATTGACGATGTGTTAGTTCAAGTGGGTTCTTTCATATTCCCTGCTAATTTCATTATCTTGGACTATGAGCCTGATTAGGATGTCCCATTTATTTTGGGGCATCCATTCTTAGCCACGAGTCGAGCTATTATTGATGTATACGAAGGAAAGATGATGATTAGAGTAGGTGATCAAGTGGAGCTATTCAATGTGTATAAAGCACTCAGATTGCCAGCCCATTATGAAGAGCTATCCATAATTTTTGTGGTAGAAAGTGATGTGACATCATTGGTGCCTTATATGAGCCTTATAGATCCTCTTGAACGAGCCTTGATTGGGGTACGAAGAAGACAATGAAGATGAGATGATGGAATAAATTGAGCAAGTGATTGACATGTCTCGAGTTATGCCCATGGGGTTGGGAGATTTGAGGAGTTGGACAGGCCTGTCACTCTGGCCTCTCCTAAGCCATCTATTGAAGAAGCTCCAAATCTAGAGCTTAAGCCCCTTCCAGCGCATCTGTGCTATGCTTATTTGGAAAACTTTGAGACATTGCTAGTGATTATCTCATCTATCTTGTCCGATGTGCAAGAAGAAAAATTGCTCAGAGTACTTCGCGAGCACAAAAAGTCCATTGAATGGACAATTATTGACATCAAAAGAATCAGTCCATCATTTTGCATGCATAAAATCTTTCTGGAAGATGGACACTGCCCCAGTGTTGAGCAACAAAGGAGATTAAATCCCATTATGAAAGAGGTCATGAAGAAGGAATTAATTAAGTGGCTCGATGGAGGTATCATCTTTCCTATCTCTAACAGCAACTAGGTAAGCTCAGTGTAATGTGTGCCCAAAAAAGGAGGATGATTGTGTTCCCACTCGCACCGTAACATGGTGAAGAGTTTGTATTGACTACAAAAGGCTCAACAAAGCAACCCGCAAGAACCACTTCCCACTTCCATTCATTGACCAAATGATGGACAAATTGGTGGGACATGAATATTATTACTTCCTTGATGGTTATTCGGGGTACAACCAGATTGTCATATGCTTAGAGGATCAGGAGAAGACCATTTTAACTTGTCCCTATGGTACTTTCTCTTTCAAGCAAATGTCGTTTGGTCTTTGTAATGCACCAGCCACGTTCCAGAGGTGCGTGATGGCTATTTTCACTAATATGGTGGAAAATCTTTTGGAAGTCTTTATGGATGATTTTTCAGTCTTTGGGTCTTCTTATGATGATTTTTTGAAGAATTGGGCAAGGTGTTGGCCCATTATGAAGAAACAAATCTAGTGTTAAATTGGAAAAAAAGTGTCATTTTATGGTGTAGGAAGGCATCGTGTTGTGCCACAGAGTGTCAAGGCATGACATTAAAGTTGATAAGGCGAAGGTGGAGGCGGTTGAAAAATTACCTCCACCCATCTCTGTAAAGGGTGTCCAGAGCTTCTTGGGACATGCGAGATTCCATAATCACTTTATTAAGAATTTTTCAAAAATTTCTACTCCTTTGTGTAGGTTGCTTGGAAAGGATGTAATCTTAAATTTTGATAAATCATGCCTGAAGGCATTTGAAGAGCTCAAAAAGAACTTAGTGGCTTCCTCTATTATTGCAACACGGAATTGGTCCTTACCATTTTAACTTATGTGTGATGCAAATAACCATGCTATTACGCCATTGCTAGGCCAGAGGAAGGACAAGATGTTTTATTACATCTACTATGCGAGTAAGTCTCTTGATGATGCACAACCAAATTACACCACCACTGAAAATGAGTTGTTGGTCATTGTGTGGGCCTTTGAGAAATTTTGGGCATACTTGATGGGAACAAAAGTCATAGTCCATACCGATCATGCAGCAATCATGTATCTATTTACAAAAAAAGAATCCAAGGATAGATTGATGTGCTGAGTTTTGTTGTTACAGGAATTTGATATAGAAATACGAGATCGGAAGGACACAGAAAACCAAGTAGCTGACCACCTATCAAGGCTGGAAAATCATGATCACGTGGAGAAGGAGGACAAATTAAGGAGGCATTCCCTGATGATCAACCTTTTGCTATCACCCAAAACCCCACATGGTACGCGGACTATGTGAATTATTTTGTGAGTGGGGTAATTCCTCGTGAAATTGAATCTGAAGCAAGAAAGAGGTTTCTACATAATGTGAACTTCTACTACTGGGATGAGCCATTCTTGTACAAGTAGTATGTTGATCAGTTGATGAGGAGGTGCATTCCAGAAAAGGATATGGAATTAGTGTTATATGATTGATATGCCTCACTTTATGGGGGCCATCATGGAGGTGATATGACAACCGCAAAGGTGTTACAATCGGGGTGCTATTAGCCTACATTGTTAAAGGATGCCTATACATTTATTAAGAAGTGTGGTCAGTGTCAAAGAACAGGGAACATTACAAAGAGGCATGGGATGCCTTTGAATAACATCCTGGAGGTAGAGATTTTTTATGTGTGAGGGATATACTTTATGGGACCATTCCTATTGTCAAAAGGAAACAAATATATCTTGCTAGCAGTTGAATACGTGTCAAGATGGGTAGAGGTGATCGCATTGCCAACAAATAATGCCATGGTGGTAGCTGCGTTCGTGAAGAAGAACATATTCTCGAGGTCTGGACTCCACGTGCCTTAATTATTGATGAAGGGACACATTTCTATAATCGGTTGTCGAATAACCTTCTAGCTAAATATGGGTTCCTCCCTAGGGTTGCCACGACATATCATCCGCAAACAAGTGAACAAGCTGAGGTGTCCAATAGAGAAATAAAGTAAATATTAGAGAAGATAGTAAGTGTGAATAGGAAAGATTGGGCTGCAAAGTTAGTTGATGCCTTGTGGGCATACAGAACTTCATACAAAACACCAATTAGGGCGTCGCTGTATAAGCTTGTTTATGGGAAGGCATGTCACTTGCCTATTGAACTTGAACACAAGGCGTACTAGGCCATTAAAAAGTTGAAGATGGACTTTGAATCCACGACGAGAAGAGGCTCTTGCAGTTGAATGAGTTAGATGAGTTCATGTTGCACTCTTATGAAAATGCTAAGCTTTACAAAGAGAAAACGAAAAGATGGCATGACAAGCGTATTAACCCACGTCACATCGAACCGAGCCAACATGTACTATTGTTCAATTCTAGGCTCAAGTTTTTTCCTGGAAGTTAAAATTGAGATGGTCAGGTCCATTTGAGGTGGTGAGAGTCACTCCTTATGGTGCAATTGAGCTCCGCGCTTTACATGGTGAAAGAAATTTTTTAGTGAATGGACACAAAATCAAACACTATTGGGGAGGAATCATTTATTGGGAGAAGACCAAGGTGGTACTCGCTAATAAGTAAGCGAGGCCCTTCATCGTGCAGTGACGTAAAATTAGGCGCTTGTTAGGAGGCAACCCAATTTTTGTTGCTTTCATAGTTTAGTTTTTAAATTTATTAGTTAGAGTAGACTAAAGTTTTTATTTTCTTTGTAGACATAGAAATTATAGGTAGAATAATGTGGGGCATGTAAATTGGATATAAAAAGTGCCCGGGGGATCAGGATGTTATTTGAAAAAAACAAAAAAAACTCGTCGAACCAGTGCCTAGTCCAGCGCCTCACACTACCTGGGGTGCAATTTACAGTATCTCTAGTACCCCCAGCACCAGGCCTAGCGTGGGGTGCTAGTCTTGGGGGGGGGGGCAGGTAAGTAAAAATATTTTTTTATTTTTTGTTTTTGTTTTATTAGGTTAATATCCATACTCATAAAATCCGACCCATATACCCATCTATCCTAACATTTTAACCCACATTTGAATCTATACCCATACCCACCTTGAATTAAAAACAAAACTCTAACCCATTTAACTTTAATTTTTCTCTGTCTCTCACCATCACTCTTTCTCAAACTCCTCTCTACCACGTTCTTCTTTCTTCTTTCTCTCAGATTTTTTTTTCAAGCTTTTCTCTTGCTCTCATCCTAAATCCTACAGGTATGTTCTTCTTCTTCTTCTTCTTTTTATTTTTCTTTTAATTGGTAGATGATAATAAACATTCCCCCTCCAAAATTCCCTAATCCCCAAATTTTCCCTTAAGTTGCTTCTTAGAACTTGTTCTATAGTGGGTGGCCCAAATGTGGAACGAAATTGGTTGTGACAACTTTATTGTTGTATTGTATACAAACTAGTAAACTAGAATTCCCTCTACTTCGTTGAAATTCCGGTGGACCACCATATTCTATCATTGTTAAACTAAGTTGCACACACTTCATGCCCATAAAGTGTTTGCTAAAATGTTTGAATGAGTATTTTGTGCACTGGTGAACTCTGTGTAACCGAGTATAGTTATATGAGATATCAGGCTAAGTGTGTGGTATTTGGGGATGATTCCACATAATTTGGAGCTTGATTTTAATGTGCACATGCCACCCACACCATGTATCTTGTATTATGTATGTTGTAGCACTTTGTAGAATTATCTAATGTAGTATAGTAGTTATAGAGGTCAATTATCAAGTGCCACTTGCTTGCGTTAAGGCTAAATCACTTCGCCATGATTGACCACTCGATTTGTGTGGCATAGCTCGTGAGCTATAATTTTGGTGCAACACCTGTGCGTTTAAACCACGATTGTGAGTATAGTACATTGAGTCTTCAGTTTTAAGTGTGAGATCATATTTGACTCTCACGATAACCTTAGGCGGATTTCTTGATTCATTCTCTTATTCATTCTTATTTGTGTTGTAGCTTGCTATGGCTCGTGAAAATGCAAACAAGGGAAAGGGATTAGGGAAGTCCTCCACCACTGCTCCCACTCCCAAAAAGTGCAAGGAAGGGGAAGGATCATCTAGGCAAGTGAAAATGAAACAAGTTGCCGATGGGTCAATGACGGCTCCATCGAGACCAAGGCCTCGCTTGGATCTAGTTCGTAATAATTCCATCCGATGGCATAATAACTTTGTGCCATATTGGCGCTACGTCTCTGAGATGGACATTAATGTGAAAGCTTTGGAAAATAACTTCCGGACGTGCTTGGCCAATTGCGAGAAATGAACATGGAAAAATTCCTAGAAGGCCCCGGTCATGCAAATTTGAGCATGGTACGAGAACTGTATGCCAATTGGAATGCGGACTTGTTCATGTCATATGCTTGTAGAAAGGAAGTGCCACTGGATAAGCAGTCCTTATGTAAATTTTAGGGGGTTGAAAACTCTAACCCTCAGAGGATACAAAAATTTCAAAATCCCAAGCTACACAACAATACGTCACACTGTTTGTGGCGTCGATTCAAATGCCAGTGAACCAGAACTAAGGGCGATGCCCATCTTGAGATGGCTCGCTTTGATTTCAAAAAGACCGCCAAAGTGTGGAAAAATTTCGTACAGGCCTGACTCATGCCAGTTGAACACAACAGCGAATGCACTCGAGCTCGAGTGTGTGTGATATTCTTTTTGATGACTGGGTGACCTATCAATATGGGTGAGATCATGCTAGGGGCGATGACCCGCACACGATTTAGGTGGCAGATCAAGAGATTCTTCTTTGTCAACTTGCTCACACAGTATATGCTTTCCTGGGAGGTGCTTGAATACCCCGGGTATGACGAGGTTGTGGAGGCTCCTAAGGGGTTTATGGATATCACATCTTTGTTGGAGACTATGTCTAAGCTTACCTATGCACCACGAAATGAAAGAGGCGAGAATTTCAACATGTATCTCTATAACTCCTTAAATGTGCTCATGAGTATGATGAGTGTATTAGACAAGGAGTGTATGCATTTACGCAATGATTTGTCTAGTTCTTCCAAAGAGATATTGGCGATTGCACCTGGCAGCCCCGTTCACCCGTTGGAGGATGAGAACACTTACAAAGGCTCTAACACTAAGGATGAGACTGGTGATAAAGTCACGAGGCCTATAGCTTTGGTGCCCCTAGGACCTGATGATGATGATGAGCTCGGAGATGCGGATGGTAGGCGTGATGAGGAGGAGGAATCCAACTAGCAGGGAGTTTTCTTTTCACCCTACTTTACTTTACATTTTTACATGCATCGAGGACTATGCATATGCTAAGTGTGGAGTGGGAGAACTACTTCTTGTGATGTACATTATGTAAATTGTATCAATTTGTTTCTTTTTATAAGTTTTTACTTAGTCTAGTTTTAGAAAGAAAAAAAGAAAAAAATACAAAAAGAAAAAAAATATAAAAAGCTCGGACTTTTCCCGACGATGGATCTTTTGGACATTTTTCTCGAGAGATTAAAGTCCGATTAAAAACACCAAAAAGATTTTTCGTTTTAGGATAGTTAGGTAGTATCCCTTGATTTTTATTTGGGCGCAGGATCTTTTCCAAGAGTGTAGATCGAACCGGGTAATTTTTTTTAGGAGTAGATTAGGAAGAAACTGAGTTGCTTTGGGATGCCTATTGACGTGTTTGGTGCTGACACATTAGGTTATGGCATGCACTCTGTCTTCTCGTACATTTGATTTGATTTGTGATACCTGAGTAAAATAAATAGCCTACTTAGTGATGCCTTTTTTCAGTTGTTTGACTTGTATGCCACATAATGCAATATTGCTTAAAATTTCTGAACTATATGTGCTTGCTTGACTTGAGAGTTGAACAGACCATCTTGATTGAGTCATGTTCAATTTTGTATAGTCTAGAACTTTCCCCGTGTGTTAATAGAAGCGAACTCATTAAGTCATGCTAGTCTAGGAGATGACGTAGGCGTTTCTTGCTTGATCATAGATGTGTTTGTCACTTAAAGATAAAATTTTCCATTGCTAGCCCCTTTGAGCCTATAGATCTTTTCTTTGGCACCCACATTACAAGTCGTACCCTATTTTGTTTTTAATTTGCGATTGCTGATCCTTTACCTCCTAAGGCACTTAGTCTCTAAAAGAAGTAAGGTAGATATTGGGGAGTAGCTTTCGAGTGGAAACATGGAAGGGCACTTAAGGTTCACTAAAGTTGTGAAAAAAAGGTCACTAGCTGCTGAACCTTAATGTAGGGAGGGTGTGTAGAGAAAAAAAAGGAGAAAAGGAAGAAAATAAGTTGCAATAAAGGAAAAAAATAATAGTTTAAATAATGTAGAAAAACACACCTCCTAATCTTACTAATTCGTGCTAGTGGGAGTATAGATGTGCTTAATTAAAAAAAGGGCTATGTTGTATATGGTTTGTGGCGAGTGAATTGATTGAGAAGAATATGTGCTCGATTTGTGAGTGTAGTGTATTAAAGTGCTTAGGAGGATTAGTTACTATTCCTAAATATATCCTACTCGTACCTTAGCCTACATTACAACCTTAAAGTCCTAATTGATCCTAGATTTGGCTAGTTTAGATTAGTAGAGTTGTACACTACAGGTAAGCTTATGGTACGCCAGGGGATGCACATGAATTCTTTGTGAGAGTTAGCAAATTTTGTTCAATTGCGTGATGTCCTGAAATTATGTTCAAAGGCATACTTGAATGTGTGGACTATTCTACCTTCACTCTTTTATTTGTTGGTAAGGGCACATGATCTCATGAAGGATTGGTAATGTTGTAAACTTCTCTTGTTGGGTGAGTACGCGAGTTGATATTAGTGGTAACAAGTTGGATCTTTGGGTAGGGGTTGTTACGAATAGGTTTATTGAATTGATTGAATTGAAATGGTTATACTTGGGCATGGTTAAAACAGGAAGAATTTGAAATTTGTATGTTCATGCTTGATTACCGATATCGATCATAGTCAAGGGTAGAGTGTATGGTTAAAAATTAAAGTGCTCCTCTCTAGTTGAGATGTGTACATTTTTGGGGTGTAGTTAATAGTCCCATTGCTCAAGGACGAGCAAGAATCTAAGTGTGGGGTGTTGGTATTTAACTTAAAGTGTATATATTTATATGTATATCGCCTTATGTTTTACTCGTGTTTCATGGATTTCGGATGTAAAATCTATTGATTTATGTTAATTTATGGTATTTTTATATGTAGGAATCATCCAGAGGCAATAGGGGGCGTAAGGTGTGATGAGATTAGAGCCAAAATAGAGAAAAGGTGTAAAATGGTGATTTGCAGCGCCACATGCAGCATGGGGCGCCACCTGTGGCACAATTTACAGAAACTCCAATTTTCCAGCGCCAGGGCTAGTGCCCCACACTACCCTGGGCACTGGTGATGGGAAACTTCTCCAACTTTGCCGGGGACAAGGTTATTTTAGCTCAAGACCTACCCAATGCGTATAAAATCAAGACTAAGCCTATTTTGAGGGGGTTGACGCCACTTTGAAGGAAAAATACACACGAGGAACATCCGGGAGGGATTATATCTCAGTTTTCTTCATCTTTTCTTAGTATTTTCAATTATTCAATACTTGTGAATTTGTTTTGATATTATCATGAGTGGATAAAACCCATAGTTCTGGGGTTGTGATTTAGACAAGAATATTGTTGTTTAAAGATGACTTAACCTTGCTTACAATTCACCAATATATGGTTGTTTCTTTAATTATGTGATTAATTGCCTAATTATCTGGCCAACAGTTAGGTTCTATTTACTATGTATGCTATGCTTGGGAAAGCCATGTTTAGATTAGAGAAGAATTAAAGAGAGCATGATCTTAACACTAGGGTGGGGGGAGGATTTGTGGTTAGGATAGGAATATACCTAGTCATTGTGCTTAATTAAATATCGCAATCTTAATGCGTTCTTAATAGATTGATTCCATAGGAATTTAGGCATTAATCTATTTTGAATAGGAGAGTAGTACTTCGGGAGAAGGTTGCGAGAGCAATTTTTCGATTAACTAGCAACCATGAGTGAATTGTATGGAGGGGAGAGTTAACTAGAGAACAATATGATTAGTGAATCGATCACAACCCTGGAATATTCGTCTCTACTGAATACACAACAACCACTTTGCTACTTGATAATTTAGTTACTAGTTAGAATTATTGCTTAGTATAATCACACTTTTGAACTCTGAGCGACTCGACTGAATAACAATCTTGGTGAATTTAATGGATATTTAATACAAGTCTCTATGGGTTTGACACTCGACTCATCATTTTATTACTTATACGACAACGTATACTTGCGTGTGCATTTGGGAGCAACAAAGGACACCAGGATGGCAGGGTGAGAAAGACCTTAACAAGGAAGCGATCATATAGCGAGAAAACAGCCTCACATGCCATACCAAAAACCTTCAAAATGCCACTATATCTCAGGACATACGACGGGACAACTGACCCCGAAGAACTGGTGACTCATTATGTCACCGCTATGAAAGGCAATGAACTCACCAAGGAACGGGTGTCCTCCATTTTACTGAAGAAATTTGGCGAGGCCCCTTAGTGGATGGGCATTAACATGGTATTCACAGCTTCAGACGCGCTCCATAGAAACATTCGAAGAAATGGCCAATAAGTTCGTGACTGCGCATGCCAGTGCCAAGAAAGCTGAAACAAGAGTAAACGACATCTTCACCATCAAGCAATCCCTAGGAGAGGGACTGGGGGACTTCTTCGCTCGATTCAAAAGGGTGAGAATGACCTTACCAAATGTGTCTGAAAGGATAGAAGTCGCAGCCTTTAAGAATGGGTTGAGTAGAGAAGGTTTTAGGAGCGACAAGAAAGTTGCTCTGCCGATTGAAGAGATACCCTCCAACCACTTGGGACGAAATCCATAATGCCTATTGTGCCGATGTCCGAGAAGATGATGATGACCTCAACGAACCAACTCGACGGCTCATCTCATTACAAACCTATCCCAAGAAAGAACGAAGAGATAATATAAGGAGGGATCACCCAGTCTCAATGCCGAATAAGGAACGACATCAGGCTTACGTTAGGGCCCCGACCCTTCCTCCCTTCCGCCATGATGATGGCCCATCTAGGCCGAGGACGGGGACTCACAGGAACGAGAGAGGTATGCCTCCTTGTTATCTACTCACAATTTTTGTGTTTTGCCTACAGATAAACTCTACACCCTGGAGAAACTCGGAACAAAGATGAAGTGGCTGCCAAAGATGAGGTCCGATCCAAGTACAGGAAATCTGATGCCCTCACGAGTTCCACTAGGAACGAGGACACAAATTAGACGATTGCATAACTTTAACGCAAAAAGGGAGTGAACATGTTGCAGCAGGGGCACCTCAAAGATCTGCTGAGCGACAAAGGAAGGAGAACCTTCGCCAGGGGTCGAGAACGTCAAGGCCCACCAAAGGTGCCCTCACCAGCTCGCACCATCAATATGATTATTGGTGGCAACAATGATGCCTCCATCAATGGCATCAAGTTCACTGCCACTCACAAGCTTAAAAGATCGATCACCCACGAACGGTATGACAGACTCAAAGAAAATATCAGATTTGATGAGTCAGATGCCGACAGTTTGAATTTCTCTCATAACGATGCTCTAGTCATTAATTTATGAATTTTAGATACTGATGTTAAACGTATCATGGTAGATGATGGGAGTGGAGCGTGCATTATCCATCCCCAATTACTCGCCTAGATGAGACTCAAGGACAAGATAGTGCCACGCTGCATCATGCTAACCGCCTTTAATAATGCAGTTGAACGGACATTGGGAGAAATTACACTCCCCATCCTCACCAATGGCATAACTCTGGAGGAAACGTTCCACATCATGGACCAGGCCACCGCATACAACGCCATGGTAGGATGACCATGGATACATCCTATGAGAGTCGTCTCCTCTAGTTTATACCAAGTGATCAAGTTCCCAACTCCCTAGGGAATATTTAGTATACGATGGGAACAAAGCATGTCTCGGGAATGCTACCGTATCGCCATGGATGTCACAACAACTCAACAAAAGGAAGATAAGGAAAAAGAAGCATATCAATCAATAGGGTCGAGGTCGCCAAAACAAGAACTTAGGGATGTCATTATGGACCCCAAAATGGTCGAAGTCACAGACTCAACTATAGAAGTTCGACCCCGTTCAATTAGATCTCAATGACCTCAGCAAAAAAGCCTACATCAGCTGCAGACTCCAAGAATCAGGTAAATTTAGTTCATTCTTAATAACTATTGCAGATTTGTTTGCTTTCAGCCATGCATATATGCCACGAATCCCCAAGGATATTGCCATACACAAATTGAACATCGACCCATTCTATCCTCCGGTAAGACAGGTCCGATGAACATTCAACCCCACCATTAATGATGTTGTCCATGAGGAGGTAGAAAAGCTATTAGAAAATGGCTCCATCAAGGAGTGGAAATACCCCAAGTTGATAGCCAATATGGTGATGGTCAAAAAGAAAAATGGGAAATGGAGGATGTGTGTAGACTTTACAGACTTAAACAAAGCATGCTCGAAAGATTCATTCCCATTGCCACATATCAAATAACTCATCAACGCAACGACCGAGAACGAACTACTATGTTTCCTGGATGCATAATCAAGTTATAACAATATACTCATGGAAGAAGAGGACCGGGAGAAACCCACGTTCATCACCCACAGAGGAACATATTGTTATAGGGTCGTGCCATTTGGGATGAAGAACGCAGGGGCCACTTATAAGAGATTGGTCATAAGAATGTTCAAAGATCTACTCGGTAAGACCATAGAGGTATATATCGATGACATGCTAGTCAAATCTATGAAGGCGGAAGAACATATCGACCATTTGAAGGAAGCTTTCGACATACTGAGATTGTATAGGATGAAACTAAACCTAGAGAAATGCGCATTTGGTGTAGCCTCGGGAATATTTTTGGGTTTCTTAGTGTCACAATGAGGGACTGAAGTCAATCCAAATCAAATAAAGGCTATCGATGGGATACCTGAACAATTGACTACTAAGAAACAACTTTAAAGGCTGACTGGTCGAATCACCGCCCTATCAATATTTATCTTAAGGTCATCTAATAGATGTCATAATTTTTGGCGTACTCAAAAAGGATAACGACCTCGAGTGGATTCCCGATTGCGTGCGAGCTCTAGAAGAATTGAAGGTGTATCTATCATCACCGCCTCTACTCTCGAAGCCTAAACCCGGTGAACACCTCCTCGTTTACCTTACCATCTCTGAAGTAGTAGTAAGTGCAGTCCTAGTTGGAGAAAATAAAGGTACGCAATCTCCTATTTATTACATTAGTAAAATTTGCCTAGATGAGGTACCCACACCTCAAGAAATTTGCCCTGGAACTGGACGTAACCTAAACAAAGCTTAGACCATATTTCTAGTGCCACCTTGTATACAGTAAAATCAGAGGATCCAATTTTCCATCGTTACGACATCTCGAAGGCTCAAAACCACGATCGAGTTTCATCCCTCGAGGGCCATCGACCCTCGCTCGGAGCAGTATGGATCGACGGTTACAGGGAGAAAGTGGGGAGTTCCCAAGGCGCACAACTAGGGCTGACAAAGTCTAGTGAGCTACGTTCAGACCCGAATCATGGCGTCAACTAGCAGTCCCATCCCCATATCTTTGTAATAAATGCACTTGTACTATGTTGGGATTCCCCCTCATATATAAAGGGGATCCTTGTCATTTTGTAAACATCTGTTGCTCAATACTAAATACACAAGAACATTCTCTTTGCTCTCTAATACATTCTCTTGATCTCATTGCTTCATTTATTGCTCATATTTATCATGTTCTATTCATTGTTCATCATTTATTGCTTATTATTGGCCAAACAGAGCCGTTATTGATTTATTTATAACTATTAGTTCCCATCGATCACCCTCGATAGCTCCCAGCTGAGCTTCAGATTCGACCTTGAGGCCCTCGAATAGGCAAGCTCGAGGCTCTGATTATTGATCGTCCGGTCTGATTATCACCTTGCTCTCAAGCTCTAATCTCATTTCTAAGTCTTTCACATAGCATCAACTGCTTAACAACTAGCATAAAAATAGATCACGTATTTTTAGAACCACTAAATCAAATTTAATCGAACATGGTACTTTCGATAGAAATCGAGCACAACCCCATCAACGGGGCCCAGCGTAAAGGGGTATGTGTATACGTTCAAAAATCCCTCGGCATGGGCCATAATGCTCTCCTCTGGGAAAGGTACCCGCAATGTTACCTTTTCTCCCCATCCACTGTCCGTCCTCACCAACCCAAGGTGCTCATCTCCTATTAAAGAAATAAACTTCGAGGCATACTCCCCACAACCTCGAGCGTTGGGAGTCTTTTCTGACGGGAGGTTCCTCCTGAAACAAAGTGCCCAGGGACGGAGCTCCATTCTCCTTGCCGAGCGGACCCTGACGTTGCAGTCATGGCCATAATAAGACGAAGAAAAGGGAAATGAAGACTTAGGCGAAGGCTTTGAGTTAAAAGAAAATTGGCACAAGAGAGGAGAACTCTATAAAAGAGGATAACTACTCAGAATAGCGAAATCTCCAAAAGGGCAAAGACAACCCTATATATGGAAAAAGCGGCGACCACCCGCATGCCTCAAAGGCCGATTAAAAATAATGGCTAGGACTTTTGTCGCTTCAGAAAGATATTCCATCGGAATCACCTCGGTCATTTCGTAATCGTGTCATATATTCGACGCCGCCATATGACGTTTCAAGTGGTTGGAGATCCTGCATCACTGCAAGTCCCGAGATGGTACCCGATCTCCAGGACATATATCAAAAAGAAGTTAGGCTCTAGAAAGCCATTCACATCACTGCAAGTCCCGAGATGGTACCCGATCTCGAGGACCTCCATCAAAAAGAAGTTAGGCTCCAGGAAGCCATTCGTATCACTGCAAGTCCCGAGATGGTACCTGATCTCGAGGACCTCCATAAAAAAGAAGTTAGTATCTAGGAAGCCATTCTTATCACTACAAGTCCCGAGATGGTACCCGATCTCGAGGACCTCCATCGAAAAGAAAAAGGCTCCAGGAGACCAATTCCCTCACTATACGTCCTAAGACGGTACCCGATCTCGAGGACCTCCACTAAGAAGAAGACAAGCTCTAAGGGGCATCATTACAAGACTCGAGATGGTACCCGATCTCGAGGGCTACTCTCAAGAAGAAAATAAACTCTTAAACTCTACTCATATGGGCTTGGCCTCGGGGTACCATCTAAACCCGAGTAGACCCTCATCCGGGATCTATCTACAACGGCTTAAGGCTATCTATACTAAGTTTAAAACAAGTTTCCAGATGGATTGAGTTTGAGCAAACCCCCACTCGAGGACTGTTCTCAAAAGCCTAAAGATAGCCTCTATTCTCAGGCTTCCGAGCAAATCCCCCTCGAAGATTATCGCAGGGTCTGAAGGCTCAGTCTTGGTCCGAGGGTTTGAAGCCCTACTCTCATTCAACTCAAAGTCAGGGTCCCGATGACCCGAGTTTATCAGTCCAATCCGGGCTCGATCCAACAAACGACAAAGGGTTCTGTGGGAAGCTGTGCTAATCAATCAAAAGTCAGAAGAAATACTCACACCCGGGCTCGATATTTGCACCAATCGGTGGAGTCATGCACTTATATTCTTCTCAAGCATAGATAAAGGGAAATATAGCATACATCAGAGACAAATTGAAGAAACATCTTTATATTCATAAACACTTGATTACAAAAGCCCACGAGGGGTCTTTACATATAATTACAGAAACCCACAAGGGGTCCTTACATAGAAACAAAGAAGCAAATGGGTACACATATAGTAAAAGCCAAGAGCCTAATCTGTTCTCGGGGGTGCATCCTCAGCGGAAATATCTTCGATTACCACCTCCTTAGGGGTCTCACCTCAGTCCTCCAAAATTATATCTCCGAGGGCGAAGATGAAGAAGAGGAAAGTGATGGAGAAGAGGAAAGTGACGCGGAAGAAGCAGAAAGGGATGGAGAAGTGGCTAGGTGAAAAATCTAGCTAGTATGGATTTCACCAGCACTACTATTGTGAAGCCACTTCTCGAGATGTTACACCGGTGCGGGATGCAGCAGTTAGTAGATAGTATAACCTCACTCCACGTAAAGCAAAATGAGTGAGGCGTCGCACCGGGTGGTCAGGGGAGGTGAGCAGCGGTGTACAGTCTAAACACCCTCCTGAGCAGCGGTGTAGAGTCCAAACATTTTCCTGAGTCAGAAGAAATCGGCCCCCCTATCTCCTTGTCTCGAGCCAATGATGCCAGCAGTAACAACAACAACAACAAGAAGTTGGTGTAATCTTGCTCGGTAAGGAAGAGCCTCGAAAAAAGGCCACGACATAACTGATGAGAACTCCGCCATGCAACTTTGAGGCCACAGGCCTCAGACATAGGAAATGACAATAGATGAAGATGGAGAGAAGAAAGGGGTGAAAGGCTGATTGAAGAACATTTGATTCCAGGAGACCCCCATTTATAGAAAGAGTGGCAGCGTAACTGACGGCGCCATCAATATCGTTGAAAGACGTACCAACAGACGCAATCAATGAGTTTCTGGAGCTGAACCGGTAGCGACATTATCACTATGAAGAATAAGAACTGGCAGTACTTTGAATGGTGCTAAAAAGACAAGTCAGAAAGATGCCTCGGTTGTCACAAAGGCTATGTCATAAGTATGACGTCTTCAGTATAACGTTATCGTGGGAAATTCGGAAAGATGGTTATCAAGGTCGTTTCTTATTGTTCTACTCTAAGAAACGCGGGGACTATCTGTATACGGTAAAATTGCAGGGTCCAATTTTCCATCGTTACAACATCTCGAAGGCTTAAAACTACGGTCGAGTTTCATCCCTTGAGGGCCATCGACGCTCGACCTCGGAGCAGTACGGACCGATGGTTACAGGGAGAAAATGGGGAGTTCCGAAGGCCCACAACTAGGGCTGACAAAGTCTAGTAAGCTAAGTTCAGACTCGAATTATGGCGTCAACTAGCTGTCCCATCCCATATCTTTATAATAAATGCACTTGTACTATGTTGGGATTCCCCCTCATATATAAAGGGGATCCTTGTCATTTTGTAAATATCTGTTGCTCAATATTAAATACACAAGAACATTCTCTCTTCTCTCTAACACATTCTCTTGATCTCATTGCTTCATTTATTGCTCATATTTATCGTGTTCTATTCATTGTTCATCATTTATTGCTTATTATTGGCCAAAAAGAGCCGTCATTAATTTATTTATAACTGTTAGTTCCCATCGATCACCCTCGATAGCTCCCAACCGAGCCTCAGATTCGACCCTGAGGCCCTCGAATAGGCAAGCTCGAGGCTCCGATTATTGATCGTTTGGTCTGATTATCACCTTGCTCTCAAGCTCTAATCTCGTTTCTATGCCTTTCACATAGCATCAGCTGCTTACCAACTAGCATAAAAATAGATCATGTATTTTTAGAACCATTAAATCAAATGTAATTGTTATTACCATTTTCACGGTAAACACACCCTATCTCAGTCGTTACCACTTTTCCTTTAAGAACCAATTTACATAAGCCCGAGTTGTCGGGGAGGCTAGCCAAATGGGCCATCGAGCTAAGTGAACATGATATCACATGCCAGCCTCGAACAACCATAAAGTTGCACGTGCTCACCGACTTATTCACAGAGTTTAGCACAAAAATAATGCCCAAGGACAAGAAGGAAGCCACTCAAGCTTTTCTTCAAACAAAAGACCTTTGGGTTTTGTGCAATGACCGTGCATCCAGCATCCAACGCTTCTTGATCTGGAAATGGACTCGTACTTGAGGTCCTTACCGATAAAGTAATTCACCACTCCATAAGATTCCCAGATATGACTAACAACGAGGCCAAGTATGAAGTCGTAATCGCAGGGGTAAGGCTACACTCAAATATGGGGTAAAGCGGCTGAAATGTCGTTGTGATTATCAGCTCGTGGTTAACCAAGTTATAGGGACTTTCCAAATCAAAGAACAAAGTTCGCAAAAATATCAAGCCGATATCTGTAAGTTGCTACCCAATTTTAATGAATGCCAGCTCGACCAGATCATGCGAGACTAGAATATCAAAGCAGACGGCCTCACCAAATTAGTCGCAGCCACCAAAAGCATCACGACCGGGGATAAAAGTGTAGCCCACCTCCTCAACTCTTTAAGCTTAACTTGGGACTGGCACAATTGTATTATTACCTACTTGCTGGATGGAACTCTCCCAAACTACAAAAAGGAAGCTAGAAAATTAAGAATGCAAGCAGCCAGATACAGCCTCCTTCACAATAGCTTATATAAGAGAACATATGGCGGCCCCCTAGCGAAGTGCTTAGATCTGAATCAAACACAGTGCATCCTCGAGGAAGTACATGAAGGCCAATGCGACACTCATTCTGGTGATGGAGCACTTGTCAGGTGCCTCATACAAGCTTTGTACTACTGCCCCCCATGAAAAACGATGCCTTTGAATTTCTGAAGAAATGCGAGCAATGCCAAAAATACGCCCCAATAATTCACCAAACAGGCAAACACCTTCATTCGGTCAACTCTTCATGGCCATTTATCAAGTGGGGAATGGATATCGTGGGCCCACTCCTACCGGAGCAAGGTAATATACAATTTTTTTTAGTTTTAAGTGACTATTTCTCTAGATGGGTGGAAGCAGGAATGTTCGCCCAAGTACACGAACAAGAAGTTATCGCTTTCATATGGAAAAACATCATTTGCCGATTGGCCTACCCAAAGAAATAAGTTGCGATAATGGGCCCTAATTCATGGGAAAGGAAACCACCAAATTCTTCAAGAAATGGCAAATTAAGAGGATACTTTCAACTCCTTATCACCCAGCAGGCAATCGACAGGAAGAATCCTCCAATAAGTCTATATTAAACATAATGAATAAGGAACTTGAAGAAGCTAAGGGACTGTGGCCAGAAATACTCCAAGAAGTATTATGGGCACACACACCAAAGACGAGCACAGGTGAAACGCCTTATTCACTGGTCTACGGAATAGAGGTAGTTATACCAGCAAGGTCAAAGAACCCAGCCTAAGGTATTCCCATGAAAGGGCACCGGCAACGACGAGAGTAGAAGACAATAGCTCAATGAGGTTGACGAATGAAGAGATGTGGCATACATAAGGATGGTCGCCCAAAAACAACAGGCAGAGCTTTACTACAACATAAAGTCAAAAGTCCGATAGCTCAAGATCGGGGACTATGTACTCAACGCAAAAACCCAAGCAAACAGAGATCCACGAGAAGGAAAATTAGGAACCAACTGGGACGGACCATACAAAATAGTAGGCTAAGCGAACTAGGGTTCATTCCAACTAGAGACAATGGAAGGAAACAATTACCAAACAATTGGAATATCAACCACCTCAAATACTTCAACTTCTAGAAAATAATAAGTGCCCCTAAGTTGTACTCTATTTTTCCTCACTTGAATTTTACCCCAATAGGTTTTTCTCAAGGAGGTTTTTAAAGAGGTGACAAGAGGTACATTTCGAGTCGAAGTATAAGAAGAACAGACTGTTTTCTTATTTTCATTGCCTGACTCCTCAACATTCTCCAAGTCCACCAATGAAGGGACTAGGACTGGAATGCCAACCAATACCCAAAAATTGTAATTTTCTCCAAGTAATAGAAATTCACGTTTATCGAAATTGCTCTAACAAAAGGTTAAGTTCGACCAAGCTCGAACAACACCTATCGGCCTTCGGCCGTAACTAAACAAAAGTTTAAGTTCGACTAAGCTCGAACAAAACCTACCGGCCCTCGGCCACAACTTAATGAAAGATTTGACTAAACTCGAATAACACCTGCCAGCCCTCGGGCACAACTTAACGAAAGGACAAGTTTGACTAATCTCGAACAAAACCTGCCGGCCCTCGGCCACAACTTAACGAAAGGTTAAGTTCAACTAAGCTCGAACAACACCTGCCGACCCTCGATCGCAACTTAATGAAAGGTTAAGTTTGACTAAACTCGAAAAATACCTGCCGGCCCTCAGACGCAACTTAACGAAAGGACAAGTTCGACCAAGCACGAACAAATATCTATTGTTCCTCAGTCACGCCTTAATAAAAGATTAAGTTCGACTAAACTCAAATAAACATCTACTGGCCCTCGACCACACCTTAACAAAAGGTTAAATTTGACAAAGCTCAAACAAACATCTACCAGCCCTCGGCCACGTCTTAAAAAAGATTAAGTTTGACCGAGGTCGAACTTAACTTATCGGCCCTTGGCTGCAACTTGACAGACGGTTAAGTTCGACCAAGCTCGAACAAAACCTACCGGCCCTCGACCATGATTTAATAAAAGGTTAATATCAACTAAGTTCGAAAAACACATATCGGTCCTCGACCACATCTCAACTAAAGAGACATACTCGACCTATATAAACAAAGGGATGATATGGCCTATGGCTATTCAACCAAAGGACTACGGTAAACTAGAGGACGACAATAATAAATAAGATAAAGGAGCAAAACATACAAGTACAGAAGCAAATTGCAACAAATGGAAAAGGTACAAGCAAAGCAAAGATCATGACCATCGCCATCACGACGTCTAAGGAACTTGAAGACACCGGCAAAAATACAAAAAAAAAAAATTAAAAGGAACTACTGGCCATCGCCATCATGACCTCTAACATCCTCGTCATCTCGATCTTCAATAATGTTACCACACTAACCATCGACACTATCACCGTCTCGGCCTCCAACATCCTCTCCATCCTCACCTTGAGGGTAAACAGAATCGTACCAGGCATCCTCCTCAAGGCAATCTATGCCATCCTCCTCCCCATCCTCTTCGCTAGGCCAAGGCGTAGCAGGTTCATAGACACAAGCAAGCCGAACCTCGTGAGCCCTAACCCGAGCATTCTCAAAAGCCGCCTAAAAAACGAAACCCATTGCATGTAATTCACGAAACATATCCAGTCGGATCTCGGCATAGATCCACTCTTCGTACAGCTCTCGTGGGATGCTGGGAAAGTCAGAAGCATTAGATGAAGAAGGCCACACAAGCAATTAGGCTATCTCGGCCTCCAGAGCGGCAACTTGATCATAAAGATCAAAGGTGTTCTTCTCCAGCTCTATGATGCTCTCCTCAAGCCGGTCCTCCTTAGCCCTCGCCACTAACAAGTCATTCTCCCGCTTGGAATGAAGGGTTCGATTTTCCCCCTCGAGGATCTCCACTTTCCTTTGAGCATCTAACCGAGAAGACTCCGCCTGCTCGAGCTCCTCCTCTTCTTGGCAATCTCACCCCTGATAGCCTCCACCTGAAATTGGAATTCATCTAACTGGCCTTGCATCTGGGCTACTTGAGCTTGAAGGTCACTACATTGGCCCTCCACGTCCTTGCTGAGTTTCAGCTCCTCTTCCTTGGCCCTCAACGTCCCTTCAAGAATGTTGAATCTCTCCACGATCTCCATTATCTCTTTGTCTTTCTTTTTCAAATCTTTTCTTAAGGCTAACATGTCTCCTCCTTCACAAAACCAATCTCGTAGCTCCCGGTACTTTCCGGAGCACGTTGTATATTTTCCTTTCAACTTCATGTAAATTTCTTTACGCCTCTTCTCCCGCCGAGCACTTACTCCAGAATAACCATTTACAAAACAGAATAAAAGATGTTAGAACCTGAATAGAAGCTACAACATAAGGAAAAGAACAAATAATGGTTGTACTTACCCTAAGAGGAAGGCCATCGATGTTTTTCAACAAAGTACCATCGGTTATGTCCTTGAGGGTCTTACCCTCGGCTTCAGAACAGAGAGGACCGATAGCAGGGACTAACTCCTCGGTATTCATAAGACAATTACAATCCATAGGGATCGTGATAGTCCTAGAACCTCCTTCATCCTCACCTCGAGTTGGGTGAGCCCTTCGCAAATCATTCTTAGCTCGTTCAGGTCCATGTCAGAATTAGATCCGACATCCTCTTCAGCGATAGATTTTCCTCGAACATCGGTTGACAAAGAGACACCTACTATAGCCCTAGTGGACGAAGCCTGCTCTTGTCTCAGAAGTAAGGGGCCGCCATCAGAAGCCCCTGACTCAATCGCTTCACCCTCGTGATGCACCAGCACATCTACCCAATACTTTATCCAGTATGTATTACAGTCATCTCTCAAAGAACGAAGTCTATGTCCATCGACATCACCTCTCCCCCCCCCCGGCATTGACAACTCTCTTCTTACGAGACCTTATATCTCCATCACAGGGGGAGACATCATCATCTTCATCAACCAGCGAGAAGTGCTGAGGGGTAGGAGCAGCCGTCGGGATAGAGGTAGAACCAAAAACCATAGCAACCGGGATGGGGGTAGGTACAGCAGGCCCAACAGCCACGATGAGGTAGAAACTAAAGGCATAGTAGTCCTCCTCTGAAAAGAAGGCACAGGTGTTCGACTCCTTCGAGAAGACCCCCAACCTGGGAAAGGAAGAGATAGAGAAGTTAGCAAAGAGAGTCGACACACAATAAAAGGTAACACAATCACGGCAAGGGAAGAGAAGTTACCGGTCAATGGGAGAGCCGGTCTGAACTTCTTAAAGAAGCCTAGCAAGTCGCATATCCCTACGGCATGAGGGAGAATCTACTCGACCCAATCGACAATGCGCACGACTAGAGGAGGAGGTTGGTTGTTGGCTGCAATGAAATAAAAATCATTTAACTAGCTCGAAATAAGCAAAGAAATGTGATAGACGAAAAGAGAAAAAATTGGACACTTAGGTGTGTAGTTCCAGGCCTTAGGGAAGCCGTCAACGTTAGCCACGACGTCCTCGGTCCTGACATAAAAGAAATCAAGCTATTATTGGTGACTAGCCTTGTCGTCCATCTTCACCACCAAGAACTTACCTCCACGGTGGCAAAGGTTCAACATCTTCCCCCTATAAAAGCTTAGGGGCGAATATGTGCACCAATTGCCGAAGCGTCACTTTGACCCTGGTGAGCTCGACAAAGTTGGTCAACATCTTGATGACTTTGAAGACGTAAGGGGCAAGATGAGAGGGATAAACACCATAGTGGAGAAAAAACTCTTCCACCAGCGGAGGAAGAAGAAGCGAGTAACCGATGATAAAGGGGTAAGCGTATAGAGCGCAGTACCCATGGCGGTGAGCATGTACTTCGTCCCCTTCAGCGGGGATCAATTCGATGTGGTTGGGGAGGCCGAACTTGGCTTTAAATTAAGCCGACTGTTTGGATACCAACGTCTATAGGAAATGCCCAGGTGCCGCGTCTGATGATCGGTAGAGATCAGACCTGGCTTCGAGGTTGCGGGGAAGTATCTCCTCCACCGACGAAAACTCTTCATCCTTAATAATGGTAGCAACATTCTCCTCGTGAGTAGGAAATACAACAGCCAATGGAGTGATACAACTCCCTTCACCAGCATCAGATGATAAGTTTGACATGGTTGTGAGATAATGAAGACGAGTACTAGAAAGAGAAATTGGGATACAATGTAGGGCAACGAAGCGGACAAAAAGGGTTCAGAGAGGAGGTTTGAAATCTCAAAACTTTGGGAGAGTAAAAATTCAAATTCGGGTTTGACAACCCGTATTTATGGAAATTGAGGCCCAAATTCGAAACGTTTTGTCTTAATGGGCACTAAAACGAAAAACATTCATCATAATTGGCACCAAAATCAAAACAGCAGATCCAATAAAAGGTCACGCGCATATCTATGCAATTCATTGGGAACAAGCATCATCATGATGCATGACGTCATAACGCATGACTCCATGACGTCACCCCTTCTCTTGGACGAAACGGCTCCAACGAATCACCGAGAAAATTTAAGGGATTTGAAACACGCGGCACACGAAGAGCCTTGTCGCCTGCTTGCTCTAACGACTATGACCCACGGTATCTGCTCAACAAGCTAGACCATGAACGACATTATCCGCTCATCGAGCTCGCCTGCAAGGATGACCTCAACAAACGTTGAACTAAATGTATGGGCCAAAAATTATCTTAGCTATGATTAAGCCATATCAGAATTATGAAGGACTTGAAGGGCTACCACGTGCCACCAGTTTGACTTCGACAAAAGCATACTCAAGGTCGAAGTGGTCTCAAAAGAGATGAAGGACGAGGTCGAGGAGTCAACATAGATCAAAGTCGAGGATGAGCCTCATCTTAAACAGAGTAATAATGACTAGTTTTAGGACAAGACTCTAAAGAGAATATTTTTATGGATATTCTCTATACCTGTACTATTAGAATTTTGAGGCACATGTTCCCTTATAAATATAAAAAGACATAGCTTTAGGGGACATAAAATATTCATTTTGTAAGACAACACATTGACATTCTCCGTAGAACTTTGCTTTATTGCACATAGACAAAATACACTTTTTTCTTGAGATTCTTGTCTAACTTTTTCCCCATGATCCAAGAATGATTCGAATATTCAAAGGCTCATCAATCATTCATCATTGTAAAAAATATTGATACCTAATTTTTTCTCATATATTTTAATACATATACATACTTTCACAATAAGACATATGCAGTTATAAGCATGCATAAGTATTTTTATAATTTTTCTATAATTTTAAAAGGCTCCAAATCAATTTATTTCCTCTCTTTTTATTATATAATTATCCAATAACTATCCTTCATATTAATTTTGTGGTGATTTAGCCATCTAAATTCATTATTTATGCCAACATTGTGTCTAAATATTTTTAGGACATTTTTTGTAATTACATTTATATTTTTTAAGCTAAACTGCACATTTTTGCAAAAGTAGCCCTTACTAATGTATAATTATATTATTTCTGTACAAAATAATCTTTTATATTTTTAAAATGTTAAATAAATATTTTAAATCATTTTAGTGAACAAAGATATTTTTGATACTCATATTATTTTTTTATAAATTATTTAGTTATTAAAAGTGGCTATTTAAAATCTGGCCCTATTTTTATTTTAATTCTGGCCCAATGCAGCCCAATTTTAACCCAAATATACCCAGCCCAAACCTAATACCCGATCCGGCCCCAAACTCTTTCAATCTCGGCCGTTGATCATAGAGACCAACGGCCACAATCCACTCTTTCCTTTTTTAGTTTCAAACGACCCCTAAACCCTAACCATTTCTCACACATAGCCGCCCTTGAATCCCTTCCTCTCTAGTTCTCTATGAAACCAACCCCTAACCCTAATCGCTGTCACCCAAAATCAACCCCAAACCTTGGAATCCATGTTTGATCTATGGCGTCCTATGGTTGTACGAAGCCTCTACTTGTATCTTATCCCCTTGGCTGTTCGATTATGTGGTTTTGGTGGAAGAACCTCGAAGAGATCTGGTCTAGATCTCGTTCAAAGATTTCATGTGTCCGTCCATGGTTTGCGAGTGATTTCTATTGAAGTTCCATGGTTCAAAACCAGGTTCTATTTACCACTCCCCTTTCTCCTCAAAACCCTAATCTTTGGCCATGAATCCGTCCCGATCTTTGTAGATCTGGAAGGATTCTGAGTTTGTCAATGACTTTTCTTTAAAAATCTCTTGTTTCTTTACTGTTAACCAATTTTAGCACTATATCTTTGGTCCTTTGCTATCTACTACTTGAATCTTTGCATACTTGAAAATGTTTTCGAGTTTCTATGATTTTCTTTAAGTTTCTCTTATTCCTCTACTACTGACCGATTTTAAACACTATAATACCTCAGGTTTTTGACTTCTATAACTAGGGTTTCCCGAAATTTTCATTCTCCAAAACGTTTAAAGATTTCGAGTGTTTAATCTTCTATTTTTTGTGTGTTTCGACCGTTTTCATGAAGATTGCTTTAACCCTGACTTGTTTATGCTAAAAGCCCTAATTTCTCGGTATTACTGTTTGGATTCTGAGTTTGTCTAGGTTACTTGGGTACTGACTTTGTCCTATGCTTTGGTTTCTGTGATTCTTCTTAGCCTAATTCGACGACTTTTGATCCTAATGTGCCTCTATTGATGTTCTTGGTTCGACTCTTCTACTGATTCTATATGTCTATGTTCATTTTTTTTACTTATTCATGGTAAACCTATATTTGTCTCCTTAAAACGGTAATTGATTTGGATTCCTGATTTATCCGCTTGTTTTGTTAAGACCTATTCCTGACTATTTCCTTTATTTACAATCTTGAGTAGTTTTCTAACCTTGTTCGATTAACCATGATATTTACTGATTCTTTACCAATCATTTCCTTAATTAAAAATCTGTATATTTACCCCTAATTGCTCGTTTGATTTTCTTTCCTTAAATGTGTTCTGACTTTACCGTTGGCTGATTACCCTTAATTAAGGGAAAATTATACAAATTGATATATAATTGATTCTGTGGCTTCCTTAATTGCAGAAGGGTTGATTCCCTTTACCTTATTTTTCCTTGCTCTTAACTGCTATATATACTCTCCTTTACTCCTCACATGCAATCAGCATGCCTGGATTACTGTATCACACAACATGTTTAAGTTTATTCTGTTAATAGCTATAGCTAATATACTATTTAACATGCCAATCCTGCTTTAAATAATTGGTTCACTAGTATGTCCAAACTGCATTGGGTGTTTATTGTTTCACCCAGCATGACCAAATTCTGCCTGCTCTGTATATGATTAGTATTTCTAAAACCTTGAATGCTTCATGAAGTGTTTGTATAGTTTGTTCATCTAAGTCCAACTTGCTCTACTTCACTAATGAGATCTTATTTGTGTCTACGACCTGTGTGTTCTCAACTTAACTTTGCAACTAACAATCTGTGTATTTGTTTGCCATCACTAAGGTGCATTCTAGGTGTCCCCTACCCCTTTCCCTTGTGTGAAGTCTGTTCTGAAATTGTGTGTTCTGTGACTTGCTCTCTAATCCTAAAAAAATTGTTCTTCATGTTTTCTCAAACTATTTTTACCATAACTATGTATTGGTTTTCAGAAAATTCTTTCCATTCCTAAGACCCTCTTGCTACTACTTACCAAACTCTTTCAAATCATTATGCACTCTCACATTACTCTTCGATTGCTAAGTCATGCCCCTCTGATATGTGTACTGCTTTGAGGCCCTTGAGATCTCTATGAACTCTGGCATATCAGGGCTAGCACTTCCACACTGCACATAATCAATCTTTATTTGGAAAGTCTGGGTGTGAGCACTGCCTGGGATCCTTGAGGTCCTTAGGGAACTCTGACACACCTAGACATAAATTGGGCTATGGAACTTTGGGTATTTGAGATCAGTAGAGGCTTGGTACACCATGGCTGTTTTGGGCCTACTCCAGGCTTCCTATAGCTTAATTTCTGTTTTATTTATGTAATTTATTCAATTCTTGGTCTGTAATAATTAATTGTAAACAAATAGTGAGGTGATTAGTGAAAATGAAGGGTAGGTGAATATTGTGGGTAAAATTGGGTAGATAACATGCCTATATTGCTTCAAATGTGTTTGTTAGATAACATGCCTATAGGATCTGCTTTGGTTTAAATAAGTTCTGTTTGCATTATTTTCACACAATTAGAAGCCATGCCTGTAGGATCTAAATCCACTTTAATAACAGAGACCATGCCTATAGGATCTAAATCAGCTTTTAATAATTAGATACCATGCCTATAGGAGTTAAAATCAGCCTTAATAGAAATCATGCCTATAGGGGTTTCACTTTGGTCGAATGAATTCTACTTGATTCACCTTATGTTTAATTATAAATCATGCCTATAGGACTTAAAACCAGTTTAGTTAGAAAATCAGTTTAATTCATATTTATTCTGAATCGATTTAAGTAACTAATCTGTCCGCTTCTTTAATAAGTTTTCAACGCTGCCCTAAATAATATTGCTAGAAAGCATGCCTATAAGATCCCAAATTGCCCGTTTAAAAATTATTTACTATTTTGCTGCATTCTTAATCAGTAATAGAAACCATGCTCATAGGACATCGATGTTATATGCCTAGGCAAACCTATAGGACGATTAAAAATCATGCAACTGTAAAACTATTTTCTACTATCTGTGACTACTCATATTCAAACAGATCTAAAATCAGTAGGCAAGCGGAATAGGCCTGTGACACTTTGGTCCTAATTCAATACTGTATAATTTCTGCTCACCTAGATATCATGTTCTAAGGTTTCTCTTAAATATTTGAACCTGTTATTTGAGACGTGCACTTATTTGTTATGTTTGTGGAGGTAAATGTGAGTCTTTAATTGTTCTCTTAAATGCAGTCCTAATTGTTATGATTGACGCTTAGAATTTTCTCCTTTAAATATCTTAGAATGGTCTAGAACTACCTAAATTAGAGGTCCTAAATACCTCTAGGGCCACAAGGAAGGGACGGATAATGCATGCATAGGATATCTCTTAAGGTTGCTAGAACGCTTTAGGCTATGACCAAGGGGAGGGAAATGGGTAGTAAGGATATGATGACTACGCTCTAATGTCACGTGTAGACCCTCATTGAGGAGTGATTACTGAGCATTGTATAGATATGATCCTGTAGGCTATCCAACCTAGGACCCCTCTTTCCCAACTCTCACTGTTTAAATGAATTTATTTTTCTTTTTATATGTTCAACTTGTTCAAACCTTTCTCCCTTGTTTCATACTTGAATCATACATGTGCTTAGAATGTCAGAACATCCCTTTACTTGCAAGTACGTGTTAAAACTGTTTATTTATTAAAATGACTAATTCACATAGTTTAAGTTCAGTCGGGACCCACCGTTGTGGATCACGAGGGGTGCTTAACACCTTCCCCTCAAGGTTATTTCGAGCCCTTACCCTTAATCTCTGGTAATGCAAACTAGTCCATGAGTTAATCGCTCTAGGTACCCTAACGCACCATAATCCGTTAGGTGGCGACTCTTCAAATACCCAATTCCCAAAAGGAAACGAGTAATTTCCCCCATGAATGTTGAAACTCGGACTTCCCCGTCAAGAAGGGAAAAAAGGGGGTGTGACAGCATGGAGACTCTGCTGGGGATATTTTTAGGCTCTTACCATAACAAACTTATCTTTTGTGAATTAGTCCAAGCATACTCTATTCCACGTACCCTTTCCCCTTATTTGAATTTAACTGTCTATTTTCAAGTATTTATGATTCTTCTATTCCTGAAACTGACTTGTCTCCTTATTTTTTTTTTTGTAACTGTCTCTTCAATTATTTAAATACTGCATTTATTATTATTCTTACATGCAAATACTTGACAACATGCTATTTATTGCTGCATAAATCATGCTCAACATCATACTCTACTCATGCGTAATTAATCCTATAGCAATGCTTGATGAGTGTTTGCGCTCTTCCTATATATCACCCTTTAAATTCGGAAAGGCGTATTTGCGGTAAAACTAGTCGATCAGCGGTGCATTTGACGGTTTTGTGCCTTTCCCCCCTCAAGTTGTCTGATTGAGGGTCCCAGTCTAGACCTTTATAGCAACCTTACTCTGATTAAATTGTACATGTATCATGGTCAAACCTAGCCAGGTTAATATGTTGTCCACATAATAACCCTTTAAGATGAGCCTTGTCCAAAAGTCCATCGGGTTTTCCATAATCCCAACGGACGTAACCACAATTATGTGCATTAATTTGGAAAAATAAGTGCCAATATTCTAATCATTAATGTATAAATAGATGAATTTGGAGGGGAAAGGGCCTAACTCTCTTTATTTTGCAGAAAATGAGGCACGAGGTCCCCAGATTCGATATGGTTAACATACCCTCAGTTTTGCTAGATTGGTGGAGGGACCTTCCTTCATGTGACCAAAACCATGTGAAACGAGTCCTAGGAAACTTGCCTTCTCTGATGTATCTTCAGCAACTATGTTTTGGGACAAGGAAAGGGCTGTGTTCCATTTTGGGAACATAGAAATGACACCCCTTCTAGAAGAGATAGGAGGATTCGCTGGGTTACCTTGGGATAGTCCTAATCTGTTGGCACCTGAAAATCGCAATGCTAGGGGTTTCTAAAGATGGTAGGGCTGAAGTAAAATGACGACTTGAAATGCCCAAAGGACTCCTACATACCTTTTGAGTTCCTTTATGAAAGATACGGTCATAGCAGCTCTTACCATATTTTTGATGATGAGTTCTCAATCACTTCTTTAGGTTGGATTCATCGTAGGGTCTTCGTATTTATTATGTGTTTCTTGGGCATGCTGGTATTCCCAATCCAAGGGGATAGGATCCATACTAGGTTGCCCATGGTAACCAAAACTCTAATGGACGGGATCGGAGAGGGAGACCTATACTATCGTCCCTATGATTATTATAGACATGTACCGGGCTTTGGAGCAATGTCAGAAGAGGTTCAGGTTCTTCGAGGGTTGCAATTTGCTACTACAGGTCTGGTTGTTGGAGCATCTCCAAAAAGGGCAATACCATCAAGAATTTCCGCGAAGGCCGTGGAATGATCACACAGCCTTCCATCATCCAAAAAGGATGAATTATATTCTAGACATGTTTGCTCAGCTAGAGGACATTGCAGGATGGGTACAGCTTTTTGAAAATTTGACTGGGGATCAAGTCTAGTGGATGTTCGAGCGGTTCTCTACCGATGAATCCATCATTAGATCCAGAGACTTTCTACACTTAGTGTTGATTGGGTTGAGGGGCATATACCCTTAAGCTCCTCTCAGGGTTATGAGACAAATCATACCACGGATCGCCAAAATGTGTCACTTCAGAGCCAATTTCCATGGTGACACCATCCCGTATAAGAATGAAGCGCAACACATGTGGACCCTAAAGATTATTCTAGAGAAGGATATATTTAGCCAGACCGATATCATGCGGGCCACTCATACCTTTACCCTTCGTGGTTGGAGGACAACATAACTGGGGTCCTTGAGCCAAGGGTCAGGCCAGGAAATAGGGTTATAGACGAGGTTGGTGAAGTAGAGGTGAAGTACATCAAGCTGCGCAAAAGAGTTCGAGAGTTTGAAGCCGAGCATATGGCACTGCACAAGGCTAATATGGAGATGATTAACGAATGGAAAGAAAGAGTTGTTAAATCCAGCGAGAGGCTGGAATACCTGGAATACAGTTTAATGGAGTTGGAAGGGAAGATGAGAAAAGGGGTCACTGACTGCCAGAACGCTGAAGGGAATGAAGGAGAGCATCTTGCAAGGGCATTACTGCTGCTGAACCTGCGCGAGATGGGAGAATTGATCGACAAGAGCATCCAGTCTGGAGAGGATCCTTCTGGGACCAAGTAGATTAGATTTATTTTCTTTCCTTTCAAATGTAATAAGGCCAAGAGTCAGTAGTGACATTGTCTTATTTATTTTTCTTTTGGTTCGTTTACTTTTACTTTAATGAAATGAGGAAATTTTTGGCACTAAATTTCTCCAAATTTATTTGTCGCTGGGACTACCTCGCGCACAATGAAACTCCCAAATTAGGACACGAATTTACATTCCTGCAATATGTGTTTAAATATTGCAAACATTTCAGAATCCTTACTGACTTGTTTATCTTTTGTTTTTCTTTATTTCTTAATTCCCATCCCCTATGGTTGGTTCGCTCATACTAGCATCATCAGCATATCACACCAGATCTAGAGGCCCTCCACCTCCTCCTCCTCCAAGCAATACAAAAGGCAAAGGAAAAGCAAAAATGAATGATTTAAGTGGTATTCGAAAGGAGAATGCTGAGAACACAGAAGCTTCAGATGGCCGGAGTACCCCGACACCAAATGATCTAGTCTTGAGGTTGGAACAAAAGATATTAGAGCTACAAGGAGAGCTTGAGCAGGTCCGAAACTTGGAAAACTTGTCACTCACCCTGAATGTCCCCGACATCAACCAACAAAACACAAAGAACCCAGTACCTCCCCAAAACACACCAAGCCAACATCCGCAAAACTCTCCTCCACCACATCAATACGCAACCCCACTCCAAAATCTCAATCCCCTACCAATACCAACTCCCCCACAACACCATCATCAACAAATTCATTACCCGCCAACTGTCACTTATCGTACTCCCCAGAATACACCACAACCCATTCTTGAACCTCAAAACTCTACTAATGACCACCATTATACCCAAGCACCTGGCACTCACTAGAACAACCCTATATATATGGAAACCATGCCTCACTCTATCCAACCAATCTCCTATACCCCAAAATCCTCCGAGAAGGACCTGCTCATTAAAAACATTGTTGAAGAACTCAAGAAGTTGACGAGTCGAGTTTAGGGTGTCGAAGGTGACAAGGGAATAGAAGGTTTGAATTATGAAGACCTATGCATACAGCCAGATGTAGAACTGTCGGAGTGGTACAAACCTCTCAAGTTCGAGATGTTTAATGGTACAGGTGACCCCAGGGTTCATCTGAGGACCTATTGTGACAAGCTTGTCGGGGTCGGGAAAGACAAAAAGATCCGAATGAAACTCTTTATGAGGAGTCTTACTGGAGATGCTTTGTCCTGGTACATCAGCTAGGACCCCAAGAAATGGTCCAAATGGGTGAGTATGGCGTCAGATTTCATGGACCGGTTCAGGTTCAATACAGAGAATGCACCAGATGTTTTTTACCTCCAGAATCTTAAGAAGAAACCCACCGAAACCTTCCGCGAGTAGCTACTCATTGGAGGTCGGAAGGGGCCAAGGTCAGGCCATCTTTGGACGAGGAACAGATGAACAAGTTCTTCGTCAGAGCACAGGATCCGCAGTATTATGAAAGATTAATGATCATTGAAAACCATAAGTTCTTTGATATCATCAAGATTGGGGAAAGAATTGAGGAAGACATCAAAAGTGGGATGGTAGCAAATTTTGAGGCATTACAGGTCACAAATAAGGCATTACAATCGGGCGGCATATTAAAGAAAAGAGACGTTGGGGCAGTAATGGTAGCTCAAGGACCAAAATCTCCACTTACATATCAAACACCTCCACCCATATATCAGACACCTCCACCCACATATCAAGCACCACCACCCACATATCAACACTCATCTCCTAGATATTCCCAACCAACCACTGCCCATCACACCTATAACTCCCAACCATCCCATTTCCAATCACCTCCAACTTGCCAAAACTTTCCAAGACCACGACCAAACTTCGACCGCAAGCCATCCAGACAATACACCACCATTGGTGAACCCATCGACCAACTGTATGAAAGGTTCAAAGTCGCTGGTTATGTCACCCTCATTCTTGTTGTGGCATTAGAGAATTCATCCTAATGGGTCAATCCAAACAAAACTTGTGCGTACCATTCCGGTATGAAAGGGCACACCATTGATGAGTGCCGAACATTGAAAGATAAGATCCAGACACTAATTGACAACAAGGTCATACAGGCAAAGGAAGTTGCACCCAATATCCATAATAATCCTCTCCTTGATCATAGAGGTGGTGGGGTACATGTGATAGAGACACACAAAGAATGGGACCCTGAGGGGTCGATTGGGCTTATTCAGGAGGGCGATGACTTTAAACCCTCGGTCACACTTACTCCTATTGTAGTACAGACTTAGTCACCAATCGAGGTTGAGGTAGCTACATCAGTTCCATTTGAGGTAGAGGTGGCTCTGCCTATGGACACCCCTGCTCCATTTGAAGTAGACGTGGTCACAACTTTTATAGTGATAGTATCAACCACAACTCCTTTCCACTCAAAAGTAATACCTTGGGATTACGTTGCCGAAGCTCAGCGAAAAGGGAAGGCAAAGGTAGAAGAATCCAATGTTGCATAGGGAATGACCAGGACTGGAAAAGTTTATACACCTGAACACTTGGGAGGACCAAGTAAGGATGCCACTACCAAGCAGCCTGTCATTGAAATAGGGCCAAATGACCTTTGGAGGAAAATACAAGCAAAGGAGTATTTCGTCATTGACCATTTGAACAAAACCCCAGCTTAGATATCCATCCTGTCACTACTGCAAAATTTAGAAGCGCATAAGATTGCTTTAATGAAGGTGTTGAGTGAAGCTTATGTACCCAAGAACATCACCAGTGGAGAGATGGCCAATATGGTAGGGCATGTACTGGAGAGTAATAAGATCATCTTCCACGAAGATGAGCTACCACCTGAGGGGTTTAATCACAATCGAGCATTGCATATCACAGTGTAATTCGAAGACAAATTCATTGCTAGGGTCTTGGTTGATAGGGGTTCAAGCCTCATTATTTGTCCATTGGACACTCTGAAAAGGCTGGACAAAGGTTTTCATGAAATACGGGTAGGAAGCATGAATGTGAAAGCTTTCAATGGGTCTCAAAGGGCCACGATCGGGTAAATTAACCTTTGCTTGCAGATGGGCCAACTTGGATCGATGTCGAGTTTTAGGTGCTCGACATACCAGCCTCATACAATCTTCTGTTGGGCTAACCATGGATCCATACCGCTGGGGATGTGGATCCATACTACATCAAGCCGTGAAATTCGAATGGAATCGTCAGGAGGTGATCATTCACTAAGATGGGAGTAACCCCATTTACACCAGTCAAACCATCCCAGTTATTGGGCATAGAAGAAGGCTAGGAGGGGAAACCTATCATCACATTAAACGTGTCAATGCCGTCGAAAAAGCCAAATGGTGGAGCACTAAAATAGAGAGCATACTAGCATGGTCCGAGTATGAACCCAGCAAAGGGCTGGGGAAGAATCTCCAGGGTATTACTAAACCAATACGACTGAAAGGTCATAGTACTACTTTTGGGCTCGGATATCAGTACACATGGCAAAAGTATAATGATTGGTTGCCTCGATGGCGCAGACCGTATTACCCTCTCGAGCAACCAGTGCCACATCTAGATCAAGCTTTTCACCAAGCTGATACAATATGGGGAACTACAGAATATGAGGCATTAGCTAGGCTGAAGAATCTGTTCTTGGAGGATGAAGACATGGACAGTAGTTCCATAATTGAGGAGGAGGAGGAAGAAGGCCTCACTATTCATACTGTGGAGAAGGGAGCTGTTCTCAGAAATTGGACCGCCATACCGTCCCTGGCTCACCGAGTCCCTAGGTAGCTTGGAAGATTTTATTCTATAGCCATTCTAGGAATTTAAGATTTTCAATAATTTTGTTTTAAAGACTTACTTGTTTCAAAATAAATGCTCGATTTATCGAGCCGCACTCATTTGGATGTTGTTTAATTTTAATCAAATGCATTTTCTCTTTATTATTCATTATTATTTTCTACACTTTTTCTTTCTACATCATTATTATTACTTTTCCTGATGAATCGGTGACCGTGACATGCAATGAGGCAATGCAACATGAGAATAGTGATTCAAATGAAGAAGATGAGATACTTGAGGAAGTTGTGAGGGAAGTTGAAAATTTTGAGAATAAGCCTAAATCCAACCTGGACGAGACCGAAGTAGTAAATTTGGGGGACACCGAGACCGTCAAGGAGACTCACATCAGCATTCATGTATCGCCAACAGAAAAGGAAGAGTACATCCATTTCTTAAAGAAGTATGAGGACATTTTCGTATGGTCCTATGATGACATGACCGGTTTGAGCATGTCCATAGTGGCTCACAAGTTGCCTACCAATCCCATGTGTCCGCCAGTGAAGCAGAAACTCAGAAAGTTCAAACCAAACATGAGTCTGAAAATCAAGGAGGAAGTTACCAAGCAGATCAAAGCCAAAGTTCTTTGGGTGGTTGAGTACCCAACCTAGTTAGCTAACATTGTGCCAGTTCCGAAAAAAGATAGGAAAGTTAGAGTATATGTTGACTATCGGGATTTAAACAGAGCAAGTCCCAAAGATGACTTTCCATTGCCAAATATACACATCCTGATCGATAACTACGCCAAGCATGAACTCCAATCTTTTGTAGATTGCTTTGCGGGTTATCACCAGATCTGGATGGACGAAGAAGACGCAGAGAAAACAGCTTTTATTACACCATGGGGGTATATTGCTACAAGATGATGCCATTTGGTCTCAAGAATGCTGAGGCTACCTATATGAGAGCAATGACGACCATATTCCATGATATGACACACAAAGAAATAGAGGTGTATGTGGACGACGTCATTATCAAATCCAAGAGGGCCGCAGATCACATAGAAGACTTGAGAAAATTCTTTGACAGGTTAAGAAGGTACAATCTGAAGCTGAACCCCTTAAAGTGTGCATTTAGGGTTCCCGCAGGAAAGTTATTGGGATTCATCATCAGCCGTCGAGGGATCGAGTTAGATCCATCTAAAGTCAAGGCTATTCAGGAGTTACCACCACCTAGGAGCAAAAAGGACGTGATGAGCTTCCTGGGAAGTCTCAACTATATCAGTCGCTTCATAGCACAGTCCACAATTATATGTGAACCCATCTTTAGGATATTAAGGAAAGACGCCGAAACAAGCTGGACCGAGGATTGTCAGAAAGCTTTTGACAAGATCAAGGAGTACCTGTCCACACCACCAGTTTTGGTCCAGCGAGAGACGGGACGGCCTTTGCTACTCTATCTATCTGTATTAGATGGAGCTTTCGGATGTGTTCTGAGAAAACATGATGAGACAGGAAGAAAGGAGCAAGCCATACATTACTTGAGTAAGAAGTTCACGCCTTACGAAGCACGATACTCTCTACTAGAGCGCACTTGTTGTGCTTTAACTTGGATAGCCCAGAAGTTGAGGCATTACTTCTGTGCCTATACTACATACCTCATATCCAGGATGGATCCTTTGAAATACACATTTCAGAAACCCATGCCAACTGGGCTAAGTGGCAGATACTGTTGAGTGAGTTCGATATCGTCTATGTAACTCAAAAGGTAGTCAAAGGGCAAGCATTGGCAGATTATCTTGCTGAAAATACAGTGGGAGGAGAATACGAACACTTGAAAACGTATTTTTCTGATGAAGAAGTGTCGTTCGTAGGGGAAGACATTACCAAAGCATACGACTGTTGGAGGATGTTCTTTGACGGAGATGCAAATTTCAAAGGAGTGGACATTGGAGCAGTTTTGGTATCAGAAACAGGTCAACATTATCCGGTATCTACTAAACTCATATTTCCCTGCACCAACAACATGGCAGAATATGAAGCCTACATACTAGGACTCAACATGGCAATTGACATGAATATTCAGGAGCTGCTGGTAATCGGTGATTCAGATTTGCTCGTGCACCAGGTACAAGGAGAATGGGCTACCAAAAATCCAAGATATTTCCATATCTGCACCATATGTAGGAATTGAGAAAGAGGTTCACGAAGATTGAATTCCGACATGTGCCCAGAATTCAGAATGAGTTTGTCGATCCATTGGCCACTTTATCATCCATGATACAACATCCAGATAAGAATTATATTGATCCCATTCCGGTGAGAATTCATAATTAGCCAGCATATTGTGCCCATGTTGAAGAAGAAACAGATGGAAAGCCTTGGTTCCATGACATCAAGGAGTATTTGGCAAGAGGGGAATATCCGGAGCATGCGAACCACACTCAGAAATGCATACTCCGGAGATTGTCCAATCACTTCTTCCATAGCGGAGGAAACCTATATAGGATAACTCCCGATTTGGGATTGCTATGATGTGTCGACGCAAGAGAAGCTTCTAAGCTACTTGAGGAGATACATGTTGTGACCTGCGGCCCACACATGAATGGTTTTGTCCTGGTTAAGAAGATACTTAGGGCCGGTTACTTTTGGATGACCATGGAGACAGATTGTGTCCAGTACGTCTGCAAATGCTACCAATGCCAAGTGCATGCCGATATGATAAAAGTACCGCCAAACGAGCTCAATGCAAAAAGCTCACCTTGGCCATTCGTCGCCTGGGGAATGGATGTCATTGGTCCAATCAAACCCACTGCTTCAAATGGGAACATGTTTATTCTGGTAGCCATTGATTACTTCACAAAATGGGTAGAGGCTGCATCTTACAAAGTTGTAACCAAGAAGGTCATCGCAGACTTTGTCAAAGATCGTATAGTTTGCCGATTCGGAGTACCCGAGTCCATTGTTACCGATAATGCTGCCAATATCAATAGTGATCTGATGAAAGCCATATGTGAAACTTTAAAAATCAAACACAAGAATTCCACAGCCTATAAACCTCAGATGAATGGAGTCGTAGAAGCCGCCAACAAAAACATCAAAAAGATACTAAGGAAGATGGTAGAAAACCACAAACAATGGCACGAGAAACTATCCTTTGCGTTGTTGGGATATTGCACCACAGTTCGCACATCAACCGGAGCAACTCCCTACATGCTGGTTTATGGTACCGAGGCTGTCATCCCAGCCGAGGTGGAGATTCCTTCTTTAAGAATCATACAGGAAGCTGAACTCAGCGATACAGAATGGATAAGGAACCGCTATGAACAATTGGCCCTCATAGATGGAAAAAAGATGAATGCAGTATGTCACGGTCAGCTTTACCAGAACATAATGTCTAGATCTTTTAACAAAAGGGTTAAAACAAGACAATTTGCACCAGGACAGCTAGTGCTGAAGAAGATTTTCCCACACCAAGATGAAGCCAAAGGGAAATTCTCTCCCAACTGGCAAGGTCCGTACATGGTTCACAGGGTGCTGATAGGAGGAGCACTCATACTTGCAGAAATGGACAGACAAATTTAGCCAAAACCAATCAATTCAGATGCAGTCAATAGATACTATGCTTAGATTATTTACATTTCCTCATCTGATGTAATTGAACTACGCTTAACCTGATTCCCGTTTAAGAGGGGATACGTAGGCAGCCTTATGGGTTCAGTCATATCATAATAAAATTCCCATTTTCCCCCAAGATCAGAAACTGGGGTAGAATTTTGAAGAGGACCCTCAAAATTCCGGAGCAAGTCCAGCCAATGAAATTGAATGCCAAAAAATCAGAAATCGGTTAAGAAACTACAGCATTTTGAGATGGATTCTCAAAATTCCGAAGAAGGTTCAACAAGGCTCATTACCCGCAAACAGCCGAAGGATCATCTACAAAACCGGGGTAGAATTTTGAGGAGGACCCTTAAAATTCTAACATGAGAAAGCTGCAATGTCTCAGAAATGTGTTACAGTCATTAGTTCATATAAAACTCACTTGATATATTAATATGTTTCTAAAATGACTCTATTTTTATCAATAATTGCATATTTTCGAAAACTCTATTTTCGTAATAGTCAGGTGTTACCCAGGGAAACTCGAAAGGGCCTCTAGAATGGAGCAAAGCAAGGCCAGCGGACAGAAGCATGAACCAACCTCCCCCTCACAAAACTTACAATTTTTCTTGGAACGCAGGCATATTTGACGTAGCAATAGCATTCACAAATATGTATACAAAAAGCAAATTCACTATCAATCCGGCCATTAGACACCGAATATATCTCCAGCTAAGAAATATACCACTCTTATTTGCTACTCGCTCTTTGCATGGGACTAAGCCTTGTCCCTCACACATACTTGCATGAGGCTAATCCTTGCCTCTATATTTGCATGAGGCTAATCCTTGCCTCCATATTTGCATGAGGCTAATCCTTGCCTCAAGACTTGCATGAGGCTAATCCTTGCCTCCATATTTGCATGAGGCTAATCCCTGCCTCCACACCTGCATGAGGCTAATCCTTGCCTCCCTATCTGCATGAGGCTAATCTCTGCCTCTATATTTGCATGAAGCTAATCCCTGCCTCCAAACCTGCATAAGGCTAATCCTTGCCTCCCAATCTGCATGAATCTAACCCCTTCCTCCATATTTGCATGAGTTTAATCCCTGTCTCTCTATCTGCATGAGGCTAATCCCTGCCTCCATATTTACATGAGGCTAATCCCTGCCTCCACACCTGCATGAGGCTAATCCTTGCCTCCCTATTTGCATGCGGCTAATCCCTGCCTCTATATTTGCATGAGGCTAATCCCTGCCTCCACACCTGCATGAGGCTAATACTTGCCTCCCTATCTGCATGAGGCTAATCCCTGCCTCTATATTTGCATGAGGCTAATCCCTGCCTCCACACCTGCATGAGGCTAATCCTTGCCTCCATATTTTCATGAGGCTAATCCTCGCCTCCATATTTGCATGAGACTAATCCTTGACTCCATATTTGCATGAGGTTAATCCTTGCCTCCATTTTTGTATGAGGCTAATCCTTGCATCCATTTTTGCATGAGGCTAATCCTTTCCTCCATATTTGCATGAGGATAACCCCTGCCTCTATATTTGCATGAGGGTAATCCCTACCTCCATGATTGCATGAGGCTAACCCCTGCCTCCATACCTGCATGAGGCTAACCCCTGCCTCCATATATGCATGATGCTAATCCTTGCCTCCATACCTGCATGACGCTAATCCTTGCCTTCAAACTTGCATGGGACTAAGCACTATCCCTCCTTACATAAATATCGCTCTATTCTGGTACTATCCGTTTGTTTTCGATCGGGCTAAGCTCTGCCATACATTTCACAAGACTAAGCCTTCTCTTGGTAGCATCGTATTATTGCATCTCATGGGCTCAAATATCGCTAACTTATCCAAAGGCGTCATAGTCTAAAAGGCATAATCCTCATAGTCGGAAGACATCATGCCATGGCCTGAGGATCCTTTAAATTTGCATACCATTATTCAAATGCGTCATGGTTCGGAGGAACCATCTTCATGGCCCGAGAACACCATTTCATGGCCTGCGAATCTCGTATCTTACAATTCATGGCCCAGGACATCATAGTCTAAGGGCGTCATCCTTAACCGTCCAAAGACAACTTTCATGGTCCAAAGGGAATCTGCATATTTAAATTTCCGCACAAATAGATGTCTGTAGCATCTCTTTATCTGCAGGAAACCGGCGAGCAACCACTATCCTAGAAGGATCGACCTCGCTCCAGTTCCTCCAACTATCTCAAACCTTAACCATTCACCATAATCGCTCTTGCATCTCGTGTCCGTTCTTGCAATGACTTCATCGGTATATTCCGCCAATGAATCCAGAACTACACATGGCCTGATTCCTGTAAAACCAGGGATGTGTAGGAAAATCAAGACCAAAGTCCAGCCTCTATCTTTCAAAATACCCCATTCGGTCAAAATTGGTCATCATTTCTTTACCCGAAAACTCTTTCATCTTTCCCGGGAAAAGAGGGGCAGTTGTTGATACCCAATTTTTTCTTATATATTTTAATACATATACATACTTTCACAATAGCAATATGCAGTTATAAGCATGCATAGGTATTTTTATAATTTTTCTATAGTTTTAAAAGGCTCCAAATCAATTTATTTCCTTTCTTTTTATTATATAAATATCCAATAACTGTCTTTTATATTACTTTTATGGTGATTTAGCCATCTAAATTCATTATTTATGCCAACATGGTGTCTAAATATTTTTAGTACATTTTTTGTAATTACATTTATATTTTTAAGCTAAATTACACATTTTTGCAAAAATAGCCCATACTAATGTATAATTATATTATTTATGCAAAAAATGATCTTTTATATTTTTAAAATATTAAATAACTATTTTAAATCATTTTAGTGCACAAAAATATTTTTGATACTCATTTATTATTATTTTTATAAATTATTTAGTTATTAAAATTGGCTATTTAAAATCTGGCCCTATTTTTATTTTAATTCTGGTCCTAATGTGACCCAATACCCAGCCCAATTTTAACCCAAATATACCCAGCCCAAATCTAATACCTGATCCGGCCCCAAACTCTTTCAATCTCGGTCGTTGATCACAGAGATCAACGGCCACAATCCACCCTTTCCTTTTTTAGTTTCAAACGACCACAGAACCTTAACCATTTCTCACACACAGCTGCCCTTGAATCCCTTCTTCTCTAGTTCTCTCTAAAACCAACCCCTTACCCTAATCGCCGTCACCCAAAATCAACCCCAAACCTTGGAATTCCTGTCCAATCTATGGCGTCCTATGGCTGTACGAAGCCTCTACTTGTCTCATATCCCCTTGGTTGTTCGATTATGTGGTTTTTGTGGAAGAACCTCGAAGAGATCTCATCCAGATCTCGTTCAAAGCTTTCAAGGGTTCGTCCATGGTTTGCGAGTGATTTATATTGAAGTTCCATGGTTCAAAACCAAGTTCTCTTTACCACTCCCCTTTCTCCTCAAAACCCTAATCTTTGTCCATGAATCCGCCCCAATCTTTGTAGATCTGGAAGGATTCTGAGTTTGTCAACGACTTTTCTTTAAAGATCTCTTATTTCTTTACTGTTAACCGATTTTAGCACTATATCTTAGGTCCTTTGCTATCTACTGCTTGAATCTCTACATACTTGAAAATGTTTTCGAGTTTCTGTGATTTTTCTTTAAGTTTCTCTTATTCCTCTACTACTAACCGATTTTAAACACTATAATACCTCAGGTTTTTGACTTCTATGACTAGGGTTTCCCGAAATTTTCTTTCTCCAAAACATTTAATGATTTTGAATGTTTAATCTTCTGTTTCTTGTGTGTTTTGACCGATTTGATGAAGATTGTTTTAACCCTGACTTGTTTATGCTAAAAGCCTTATTTCTCGACATTATTGTTTGGATTCTGAGTTTGTTTAGGTTACTTGGGTACTGACTTTGTACTATGCTTTGGTTTCTGTAATTCTTCTTAGCCTAATTCGACAACTTTTGATCCTAATGTGCCTCTATTGATGTTCTTGGTTTGACTCTTCTACTGATTCTATATGTCTATGTTCATTTTTTTTACCTAATCATGGTAAACCTATATTTTTCTCCTTAAATCGGTAATTGATTTGGATTCCTGATTTATCCGCTTGTTTTGTTAAGACCTATTACTAGCTATTTCCTTTATTTACAATCTTGAATAGTTTTCTTATCTTGTTCGATTAACAATGATATTTACTGATATTTTACCAATCATTTCCTTAATTAAAAATCTGTCTACTTACCCATAATTGCTCGTTTGATTTTCTTTCATTAAATGTGTTCTGCCTTTACCGTTGGTGGATTACCCTTAATTAATGGAAAATTATACTAACTGATGTATAATTGATTATGTGGCTTCCTTAATTGCAGAAGGGTTGATTCCATTTACCTTATTTTCCCTTGCTCTTAACTACTATATATACTTTCCTTTACTCCTTACTTCTAGACACGAACACTAGTTCATCTACACTCTCACACTCTCAAAAGCTCTCTACTCTTTTCTGTTACTTGCAATTCTTATTAATCCAGCTGGCTGTAAGCCAAGACTGGCTACTTGCACCATCTTTGCTCTATACTCTGTATTCTTTCCTTAATTGGTATGTTCTTATTCAATTCACATTCCAAAACTATGTGTTTTCTTTGTTGCTGCAGTTCATCAGTTGTGATTTCCAGTTCTATTTGTCATTCTACTCAATATGCAACCAGCATGCCTAGATTACTGTATCACACAACATGTTTAAGTTTAATCTATTAAAAGCTATAGCTAGTATACTGTTTAGCATGCCAATCCTGCTTTAAATAATTGGTTCAATAGCATGTCCAAATTGCATTGTGTGTTTATAGTTTTACCCAACATGACCAAATTATGCCTGCTCTGTATACGATTAGTATTTCTAAAACCTTGAATGCTTCATGAAGTGTTTGTCTAGTTTGTTCATCTAAGTCCAACTTGCTCTACTTCACTAATGAGATCCTATTTGTGTCTAAGACCTATGTGTTCTCAACTTAACTTTGCAACTAACAATCTGTGTATTTTGTTTGCCATCACTAAGGTGCATTCTAGGTGTCCTCTACCCCTTTCCCTTGTGTGAAGTCTGTTCTAAAATTGTGTGTTCTGTGACTTGCTCTCTGATCCTAAAAAAAAGTGTTCTTCATGTTTTCTCAAACTATTTTACCCTAACTATGTACTGGTTTTCAGAAAATTCTTTCCATTCCTAAGACCTTCTTGCTACTGCTTACCAAACTCTTTCAAATCATTATGCACTCTCACATTACTCTTAGATTGCTAAGTCATGCCCCTCTGATATGTGTACTGCTTTGAGGCCCTTGAGATCTTTATGAACTCTGGCATATCAGGGCTGACACTTCCACACTGCACATAATCAATCTTTATTTGAGGAAATCCTGAGTGTGAGCATTGCCCGGGATCCTTGAGGTCCTTAGGGAACTCTGACACACCTAGACATAAATTGCGCTATGGAAATTTGGGAATTTGAGATCAGTAAAGGCTTGGTACACCATGACTATTTTGGGCCTACTTCAGGCTCCCTATAGCTTAATTTTTGTTCTATTTATGTAATTCATTCAATTCTTGGTCTGTAATAATTAATTGTAAACAAACAGTAGGGTGATTAGTGAAAAGGGAGGGTAGTTGTATATTGTGGGTAAAATTGGGTAGATATCATGGCTATATGGTCCTTATTACTTCAAATGTGTTTGTGAGATAATATGCATATAGGACCTGCTTTGGTTTAAATAAGTTCTGTTTGCATTACTTCCACAGTATTAGAAGCCATGCATATATGATCTAAATCTGCTTTAATAATAGATACCATGCCTATAGGATCTAAATCAGCTTTTAATAATTAGATACCATGCCTATAGGAGTTAAAATCAGCCTTAATAGAAATCATGCCTATAGGGGTTTCACTTTGGTCGAATGAATTCAGTTTGATTCACCTTATGTTTAATTAGAAATCATGCCTATAGGACTTAAAATCAGTTTAGTTAGAAAATCAGTTTAATTCATGTTTATTCTGAATCGGTTTAAGTAACTAATCTATCTGTTTCTTTAATAAGTTTTCAACGCTGCCCTAAAAAATATTGCCAGAAAGCATGCCTATAGGATCCCAAATTGCCCGTTTAAAAATTATTTACTGTTTTACTACATTCCTAATCAGTAATAGATACCATGCTCCTAGGACATCGCTGTTATACTCCTAGGCTAGCCTATATGATGATTAAAAATCTTGCAACTGTAAAACTATTTTCTACTATCTGTGACTGCTTATATTCAAACAGATTTAAAATCAGTAGGCAAGCTGAATAGGCCTTTGACACTTTGGTCCTAATTCAATACTGTATAATCTCTGCTCACCTAGATATCATGTTCTAAGGTTTTCTCTTAAATATTTAAAACTGTTGTTTGAGACGTGCACTTATTTGTTATGTTTGTGGAGGTAAATGTGAGCCTTTAATTATTCTCTTAAATGCAGTCCTAATTGTTTTGATTGACGCTTAGACTTTTCTCCTTTAAATATCTTAGGATGGTCTAGAACTACCTAAATTAGAGGTCACAAATACCTCCAGGGCCACAAGAAAGGGACGGGTAGTGCAAGCATAAGATATCTTTCAAGGTTGCTAGAATGCTTTAGGCTATGACCAAGGGGAGGGAACTGGGTAGTAAGGATATGATGACTACACGCTAATGTCACGTGTAGCCCCTCATTGAGGAGTGATTACCAGGCATTGTGTGGGTATGATCCTGTAGGCTAACCAATCTCGGACCCCTCTTTCCTAACTCTCGCTGTTTAAATGAATTTACTTTTCTTTTTATATGTTCAACTTGTTCCAACCTTTCTCCCTTGTTTCATTACTTGAATCATACATGTGCTTAGAATGTCAGAACATGCCTTTACTTGCAAGTACGTGTTAAAACTGTTTATTTATTAAAATGACTAATTCACATAGTTTAAGTTCGGATGGGACCCATCGTTATGAACCGCGAGGGGTGCCTAACACCTTCCCCTCAAGGTTATTTCGATCCCTTACCCTAAATCTCTGGTAATGCAAGCTAGTCCATGAGTTAATCGCTCTTGGTGCCCTAACGCACCATAATCCGTTAGGTGACGACTTTTCAAATACTCAATTCCCAAAAGGAAACGAGTTATTTCTCCCATGAATGTTGAAACCCGGACTTCCCCGTCAAGAAGGGGAAAAAAGGGTCGCGACAAGAAAGAATATCCGTGAATCTCACCCTTTTCGAGTAATTCACATATTCTTATTTACTTAAATGACATTCATTGCTATATTGTTATTTAATGCTATCTCCTTCCTTTTTGGGTCATCGAATATTGCCAGTATTATTATCATATATTGCTATTTAGATAATATACGTATTATCTTACTATAAAATCGGCTAATATATCTTTTGGACATTGATATTATCTAAATTTGACTCTATTTTATTAAATCTAATGGTTAAACTTAAATCTAAAGTTTGGGTTAATCACTATCCATACATATTATAAGTCTCACTCCTCAGTCCTCACGCTAGCAATTTTATTCAGCATTAGAGATTTTCCTTTCTTTTCATCAAAAGAGTTATAGCCAAAATAATTTTTTTTAAAATTTGGGATATTTGGCCAACAGAAAAAAGTACTCCCTTTTGAGCTACAGAAAAACAGTTTTTCTGTTGTTTAGAAGAATTGCTTTTTTCGAAAAGCAGAAGTAAAAAATTATTTTTATCTAGAAAAATATTCTTACCATAAAATTTATATTTACTCAAACTATCTCTCATTAATTTAACACATCTATCTGTCAGCTAAATACAATTATTCCATTTTTTTTAATTTAAACCATCTCTTATCTATTTATCCTCTTCCTCTTTAGAACTTAGTATCTTGTTCAACAGTTATTGCATTTTGGTTTGATATGTACAAAAAGAATCTAAGAAGTGCCATATTTCTTTGATATTATAACTTTTTTATTGCTTTTGACTTTATTCAGATTTTCACTTATGTTTTTTCAATCTTTTTTATTGTCATTTTTAAGTGTTGACCTTATTCCTGTTGTACGTCTTAGTAATTGATGATCATTTGTCAAATTGACTGTAGTGTTATCAACATGTACTTGTAAGTTATGGAATGAATTTTTAATATATGATAATTGTTGTAGATTAGTATATTCAAGGCCAAATGCATAGACAACCCCTTATACTTGTCCTTATTTTCCACCTAGACACTTTATCTAAGCACATGACCTATTGAGCACTTGAAATTAATTGAAAGTGCACCAATTAGACACAAGATATAAGAACATAAAATGTGTGTATCTCACTCGCAATGACGTGGCACATAAGCCAATGAGAAGCAAAAACATGGCCCATTTAATTACAAATAATCAATTGGAAAAAACTAAAGATAAATACCAAACTATTTTAAAATCTCAACCCCCATTTTTGTTTCTTCCCCAAATAGAGTTTGAAGCTTCCTATCGGACTCTTCTCCACTTTTTTTTATTAACGTCACAATCTGAATATTCCTCCACAATTGAACCTCCAAATTTCGGAGACCCTACTCCATTACTCTTCCATGGGCCAGCTTCTCCTCTATCTGAAAATCACCGTTTTCCACCCCCACATTTTCGATTTTCAGTATTTCAGTGCATCTCTTAAAAAATTAAACATGGATCAAGAAATCATGGACTTTCTAAAATCTTAAAAATGGAACTGATCCAAAATTTCAAGTTAAAATAAATCTTAACAGGGGAGCACCCTGCGACGACGACCATAACAACGGTGGTGGTAGTTGGCCTAACAACCGTGGTGGTGGTGGTAATCGTTACGAGTTTATTCAGAGGAATGAGGATGGGTATTTTCGAAGTGATGATGGAAGTGAAAGCCACATATGAGTTGTGAGCTTGAGGTTTGTCACTATTCGTTTCAGGCTTATGTGATGCTGAAGTAGTCATCAATTTTTCTCCGATAAAATAAAGCTCATACCTGGAATTAATTAACCTGCAAGTTAGTAAAGGGAAATGTAAATTATGAACAAAATATAAAAGGTGAACATAATTGCAGATTTGCAGTGGGTATGGTGAAAGACGCCGAGGCAGTGGCTATGGTGGGCATTATGGGTTTGATGCTGCGGCAAAGAGGAGAAAGAAAGATAATAATTTTAATAAAATATTGCTTAAACCTTTTGGTTTGTTTCTCACGCTGACGTGTGTCTCATGTCAGTAGCTTATGTAGTTATTCACGCCCTTAAAAGAGGTGTGAAACACACACATTACCATGTCAGCAATTTGTGTTTAATTAGTACATTTTCAATTAACTTCAGGGGCCCAATAGGTCATGTGCTTAGATAAAGTGTCTAGGTGAAAAATAAGGACAAGTTTAAGGGGTTGTCTATGCATTTGGCCTATATTCAAATACTCATCAAAAGCAAGTCATCATATGGGATATACCCCAATATTATTCTATTAGTTTAACTATATTTTATATTGATTAAAAAAATTTAATGTCTTTTATTTTAATTAAATAAAAATAAAAATTTAATTAAAGTCTTTAATAATAAATACTTAAAATTATTTCTTCATGTTTGTAATGAACATTGATCTTCGAAAAACACTTTTTGAAAAGATATACCAAGCATAATATTTTATCAACTAGTGGAAAAGGCATTTGTCTACCGGAAATAGCCTTTCTACCTTCACATGATAGATGTAAGGTTAGCGTATACACTACCCTCTCAGACTCCACTTGTGAAATTATACTGGACTTCTTGTTGTAGTGAAAAAAGCATTTCTTAATGAATGGCCAAGTACAAATTGCTTTTTCTTAAAAGTACTTCTCTAAAAAACTATTTTAATAGAAATGCTTCTCAAAATAAGTCATTTTTGATAGCAAGTTTTTGACCAATATTGTCCCTTATTTTTAGAGTAGGTCTATTTTGGTCCCTCAAATATAACCCTGAGCATATTTAGTCTCTTAAGTATGCTAAAGTGGAGCACATTTAATCTCACTAACACGATGTGTTCAAACTAACGGTATTACCTAACTCTGATTCATGAAATAAATCTTCTGCTCTGAAGCAAAACGTTTCCTCTCCTTTTACTGGATAACGCAAATTATAACTTTAATTCCTTATTTTTAGATAATGTCTTCTAAAATTTTGACATTGAAAATATCCCCTTCTGTGCCAGTTTTCAATAAAAAATTATTATAAGGAAATTATTACGGAGTTAAAGGAAAATATTTTGCAGAAGTGTGCATTTCTGCGGCCGCATAATCTCTGCGGGCCGCATTTTGGCCACAGAGTGAGGCAGTCTTTTGGCCAATCTTGAGGTCAGTTTCGCGGCCAATTATGCGACCGCATAACCAATTTGCGGGTCGCACTTTGGTCGCATAATCATCCTTGAACTTTTGCGAAGGGAGGTTCTGTGACACATTATGCTACCGCAGAACAGGTCTGCGGACCGCATATTGGCCGCAGACCGGAGCAGAAAATTCAAGTCACTGAGGGCCACTTTTTGCGGTTATTTCGCGGACCGCATAGTCATTATGCGGTCGCATATGCGACCGCAGATCCGTGTCGGGGCTCCAGATTTTTAATTTTTAAACCCGATCCCATGTCATTAAAACATATGCTAAGGCTCCTTTTGAGCATATTTCTTATGCTTTAGAGTGAGAGAAGGAGTCCTAGAGTAAGAAAGTGATCCTCAACTAATTTCTTCTCAATTCTTGCTTAAGATCTTGAAGATTGACAAGTAAAGTTCACTAAATCTTCACCTTAAAGGTAAGAATCTATGCCCCAGCTCATAATTTTAAAATTCCTATTAAAATGGGTAATTAGCAAGATGGTTCATGGGATTGAGGGTTGTTTGTTTTGCATACATGGGTGGTGAATGAATGTGGGCAGAAAATGGTAAAGGATGGTTGTGGGTTGATAGAATCTTTCACAAAAAGGTCTTTCAAGCATAATGCACACCTAGTGCTTGATAATGTGCTCAAATGATCTAGAGTCTTAATCATCCTTCTAATTCTTGAATCAACTTGTGACATTCCTAAAATAGATTGAAGGTGCTAAGAGTTTCGGAATTTATTGTAGAACTTAAGGAAAGCTCTATTGAGGTATGTATGGCTAAAACCCCCTCTTCTTAGAAATTGAACCCCTTGATGTCCATATAATTGGTGTAAGCTCCAAAATTGATTGATGTAGAAAATGCTATTCCAAATGTGTTTGTGTTGCAAGAATATATGTGATCCTTAATTTGGTGTTGTGGTGTTGTTTAAGGCCTTGATTGAATTTATGATAACTTCCTTCTTGTATTATTATTCTTTCTAATGAGATGGTGTTTATTTATATATACTAGCACTATTAGACAGTACTAACATCCCTTTTGCCGGGGCGCTACATCTTTAAATGGATGTAGGTTGTTACATAACAGACAATGTTGAACCCTTACATTCGAGGACGAATGTTCCTAAGGGGGGAAGGGTGTTACAACCCATATCCACACGCGTTAGTTCATGCCATATATTAGTTAACATAAATCCAAGAAGGAATTACCTTTGAGATGATAAGAAGTTAATCCTATTGGTCTTAAGTGATACAAGGGTGTATAAGGGTGATTAACAAGTATTAGAAGTTAAACGAATCAAGGATGTTGTAACTCGTATTTTCAGGTAAACCTAGAGGTTCTTAATACACTCAAGGTCATGTATTAAAGTGTTTGAATCATATAATATCTGTATCATAAGTCTTGAAGTCAAACGAGTTATGAAACAAAAGTCGACAAACGTTGTCGCAACTTAGGTTCATAATTTTACTTAAACATTAGGTTAAATGTTTCTAAGCATTTCTCCTAAGTTACAAGGAATTACGGGGTTATCTACCCACAAAATTAAAGATCTACGAGTCTAGTTTCCAACGCATTAAACCATTTGTCAATATAATCTCGGAGTATAGAGATATTCATATTTTTGCAAGCCTGCGCAGATTGGTAGATGACAAGTAGGTGCATCACCTACTTGCCAAAATGATTGGACAAAATTAAAAGACCTAAGTCGGTCAAGAGAGGACTTTAAAGGGGTTATGAACTCAGTTATTTCATCCATATTTCAGACCCTCAAAACCAAAGTTAACCCCTGCAACTCCTCCCCAAAAAATCCCACACAAACCCTAATCGCTTTTCCCTCTCTTTCAAGTTCTATTTGAAGGTAAAACCTAGAGTTTGAAGAACCAAGGGAAGGGCTGAGTTATCCAACAAGTAAGGTAAGTTATTGCCATCTTTCATATATTTTTCTCTGCTGTGAATTCATGGTAATTCGTTCTATACATGTAAGAACTCACGGGGCGGTGATCGGAAGCCGTGAGTTCGAGTTATTCACTTGTAGCGGACTATTTTGTGGACAGTTTTGTGTTGCTATTGGGATGCATGTTTTACTACTATTTTGTGGAGTTTTGGAGGTGGAAGGGTGTGGAGGAACACCATATATATGTAGGGTTGTGGGCTGATAGTGATTCGTAACATTACCGGGTCGTTTGACACGACTACGATGGTCGTCGTATGTATGATGTAATTAGGTTGTGCGTGGACTGTTTTGGGAGGCTCAATATGTTTATTATTGATGTTGTTTGGGCTGTTTGGTGATTGTTTGGAATGGTGTGAAGTCATATATATAGGGAAGGTGCTGTTCGTTTCAACATAAAATAGGTTGTGGTCGATACATAATAGTTATGACTCTTAAATGATAACGATAGTATCGTTTCTCTTATTGTAGACTAAGGAGTTGTGACAATTGCATAGCTTGTGATTGGGGCAGTATATACAAGGTATGTGAGGCTATCCCTTTTCTTCTTTTGCACGACTCCGATTGTACATAATGTAATGAACGAGCTTCCAAAGATACTCTACTCTTAGAAGCTAGCAGTACTTACATTGCTTTCCCTCTTATGGAACGATTGATGTTAATGTTGCTTCTCTTATTCTTATGTTATCAATGTTGTTGGTACTTCCTGACTCTTATAAGGTTCGTAATGAAGAGTTGGTCCTAATAACGTGTACAGAGGATACCGACCTTACGTCACTCCGAAAGGTTTAGAATGTGATTTCATGAGTCGAGCATGCATTATATATATGTATCTATTTTGCTCTACCGAGCCGCACTATAGTCGGCCGGGTACGGCACATATTGTGCTACCACTGATCAGTTAGGTTTTACCGAGCTTCATGTGGCCGGGTACAATTCTACCGAGCCTTATGACGGCCAGGTACGTTTTTACCAAGCCTATTATGGCTGGGTACGATATGATGATGATAATGCCCACAGAGGCGTATGTTTTAAAATTTTATGTATACATACATATGTATCATGCATTTCATGTCAGTAGCCCTCAGAGGTACTCAGATGTTTCAGGTTGTATATTCTTTATCCCTGCTTACACTACTGTTCATATTTATGGTTCCGTGCCTTACATACTCAGTACTTTATTCGTACTGACGTCCTTTTGCTTGTGGACGCTGCATGTCATGCTGCAGGCCCTAATAGACAGGCAGGTGTAGCTCCCCCACTGCAGTAGGTTGTCCAGTTCAGCAGTGATTGGCAAGATCCCTTCTTCGGACTTGCCGTGGTCTTGGTATGCATAGTTGTTATAGACATTATGGGTATGTCGGGGCCCTGTTCCGGCTATGTTGCAGCACTTATGTTCATTTAGAGGCTCATAGACAAGTGTCGACTCATGTATAGTTTGGTATGCCTTGTCGGCTGGTTTTTGTTGTATAGTCTTTCATGGTAGCGTGGTAGCTCGTACCTTATATGTAGTTTCTTGATTGTCTGGTCATCCCCTGCTATGTATGTTCATGCCATCATATTTTATTGCTGGTTGTCCATGATCCAGGTCTACCATTTATATTGATCTCGTCAACCCTAAAAGATAATTAAAAAAAAGGTTAGATAAAATGTACGTTGGTGCTCGGCAAGTATGGTCGGGTGCTAGTCATGGCCCTCCAGTTTGGGTCGTGACAAACTTGGTATCAGAGCAAGTTTGTCCTAGGGATTGTCTATGAGCCGTGTCTAGTAGAGTCTTGATTATGGATGTGTAGCGCGCCACATTTATAATCAGGAGGCTACATGACATCTAGGGTTGTTACCTTCTTCCTGAATCTAGATCGTGCGTAAAGTTTAGTCGTAAGTGTTTGTCTCTAATATTCACCTTGTTTTCTTTCAGTGATGCCTTCGACTAGGAAGCAAACAATTAGTAGACGACTTGATACAGCTACGGGAGAGGGTACCAGTCAGGTGCCCCAAGCCAGAGCAGGCCAAAGTGAGGCTCAGAGTGAGATGTTGTCTCATACCTCAGCTACCCCGTCTCCTCCATAGGATATTAGGAGGCACCCAGCACCTCCAGTTCCTCCGTCTGGCACTACAGACCAGTATATGCGGAGTGCTTTGCAGTTATTGACTAGCTTGGTAGCTGCACAGGCTCAGAGGCAGAATACAGGTGCTGCTGAGAAACCAGTTAGTACAAGAGTTCGTGATTTTATTAATTTAGACCCTCCAGTGTTTACCGGATCAGACCCCAAGGAGGACCCACAGACTTTTATTGACCAGGTTCATCGTACACTTCGGGTTATGCATGTTAGTGATACAGAGGCAGTAGAGTTGGCTTCTTATCGGCTACGGGATTTAGCGGTTCTCTGGTATGATAGTTGGGAGAGATCCAGGGGTCCGAACCCTCCTCCAGCTGTGTGGAAGGAATTTTCTGAGGCCTTTCTTCGTCACTACTTGCCAGTTGAGATACGACGAGCTAGAGCTGATAAGTTCTTGAACCTTAGACAAGGTAATATGAGTGTGCGAGAGTACAGTATGCAGTTTGATTCTTTGGCAAGGTATGCTCCCCATATGGTGGCCGAGATGAGTGATAGGGTGCATATGTTCGTGAATGGGTTGGGACCACATCTGATAAATGAGTGTACGACAGCCTCCTTGGTGGAGGGCATGGATATTTCCCGTATTCAAGCTTATGCCCAGACCCTAGAGGATCGTAAGCGCCAGCAGAGGGCAGTTAGGGAGCAGGATAGGGGCCAGCATAAGAGGGCGAGATTTGCAGGGTATTCTGATGACTTCAGAGGCCGCATCAGGCCACAGTTTTCGAGGAGTTCGGCGCCACCTGTAGCTAGTGCTCCTCCACAGTTTCAGAGGCCTCGATATGATCGATCCTATTCTGGTCCAGGTCAGAGTTCGCGGGCATCTGGCTCGCAACATCACAGGGATACTAGTCAGATGAGACCCCCAACACCACATTGTGATCAGTGCGGCAAGGCCCACTTTGGACTGTGTCGTCGAGGTTCTGATGCATGCTATTCGTGCGGGCAGCCTGGCCATATGATGCGGGATTGTCCTAATAGAGGAGGTGATGGTATGGCTCAGCCGACTGGATCTGTGTCTGGTTCTTCCTCATCAGTTCGACCTCCAGCACGGGGTTTTCAGCAGTCGACAGGTCGTGGTAGGGGTAGAGGTGCAGTGCCGAGTTCGAGTGGTGCTCAAAATCGAACCTATGCTCTAGTAGGTCGACAGGATCTCGAGTCGTCTCCAGATGTTGTTACAGGTATTATATCTGTGTTTTCTTATGATGTATATGCGCTGATTGATCCGGGATCTACATTATCATATGTTACACCCTTTGTGGCTAATAAGTTTGGCATTGAACCTGAATTGATAAGTAAACCCCTTGCGGTATCTACTCCGATAGGAGATTCTGTGATTGCTAGAAGGGTATATAGAGGTTGCACTGTGATGATTTGTAGTCGTCAAACCTCGGCAAATTTATTTGAGTTAGAAATGGTTGATTTTGATGTGATAATGGGAATGGACTGGTTGGCCTCATGCTATGCAAATGTTGACTGTCGTACGAAGATGGTTAGGTTTCAATTTCCTGGTGAACCCATCATTGAATGGAAAGGGAATATTGCTACACCAAAAGGTAGGTTTATTTCCTATCTTAAGGCAAGGAAAATGATCTCAAAAGGTTACATTTATCATTTCGTTCGCGTTAGGGATGCGGAGGCGAAACCGCCTACTTTACAATCAATCCCCGTGGTCAACGAATTCCCAGATGTTTTCCCAGATGAACTCCCAGGCCTTCCTCCTGAAAGGGAGATTGAGTTTAGCATTGATGTGTTGCCTGACACTCAACCGATCTCTATCCCTCCATACAGAATGGCCCCGGCAGAGTTGCGAGAGTTGAAGGTGCAGTTGAAGGACTTTCTGGATAAGGGCTTCATTAGACCTAGCACTTCACCTTGGGGTGCACTAGTCCTATTCGTGCGGAAGAAAGACGGGTCGTTACGGATGTGTATCGACAATCGACAGTTTAATAAGTCTACTATAAAGAACAAGTATCCACTTCCAAGAATTGATGACCTATTTGACCAACTCCAGGGTGCTAAGTATTTCTCCAAGATTGATTTACGTTCAGGGTATCATCAGGTGAGGGTTAAGGAGAAGGATATTCCAAAGACGGCCTTCCGGACAAGATACGGGCACTTTGAGTTCTTGGTGATGTTGTTCGCTCTAACAAATGCCCCAGCAGCTTTTATGGGTCTTATGAATACTATATTTAGGCCCTATCTTGATGTGTCGTGATTGTATTCATTGATGACATTCTAGTATATTCTCGTTCGGAGGCGGAACATGCGGGCCACTTGCGGATAGTATTACATACGCTTCAGGATCGTATGTTATATGCTAAGCTCTCCAAATGCGAATTTTGGCTGAACTCAGCAGCGTTCCTTGGCCATGTGATATCTAACGAGGGTATTAGTATCGACACTCAGAAGATCGATGCAGTAAAGAATTGGCCGATACCTACAACACCATCAGAAGTCCGCAGCTTCCTAGGGCTAGCAGGATATTATAGGCGGTTTGTGGAAGGGTTTTCCTCTATATCATCACCATTGACTAAGTTAACACAGAAAGATACCAAGTTCTAGTGGTCTGACACTTGTGAACGTAGTTTTCAGGAGCTCAAGAATCGATTGACATCCGCACCAGTGCTCACTCTTCCTGAAGGAACAGAAGGTTATGTGGTATATTGTGATGCCTCAGGTATCGGTTTGGGGTGCGTATTGATGCAGCGTGGGAAGGTGATTGCTTATGCATCAAGACAATTGAAGAAGCATGAAAAGAATTATCCAACCCATGATTTGGAATTGGCTGCAGTAATATATGCTTTGAAGATATGGCGGCACTACTTATACGGCGTCCATGTTGACATCTACACAGATCACAAGAGTTTACAATACATCTTCAAGCAGAAAGAGTTGAATTTGAGGCAGCGTAGGTGGCTTGAATTATTGAAAGACTACGACGTCGAGATATTGTATCATCCCGGTAAAGCCAATGTTGTGGCAGACGCTCTCAGCCGTAAATCAATGGGAAGCTTAGTACATATTGAGGCAGGTAGATGGGGGTTGATTAAAGAGCTTCATCAGCTAGCCAATATGAGAATCAGATTGTTAGACTCTGATGACGGAGGTCTTACTGTACAAAATACATCAGAATCATTTTTGGTAGCCGAGGTAAAAGCACGGCAATATGAAGATCCTATCTTAGTACGATTAAGAGAGAGCATTCAGCAGCGTAAAAGTATGGCTTTTGAGATCGGAAGAGATGGGGCACTGAGATACCAGGGCCGATTATGTGTGCCTAATGTGGCAGGGTTGCGAGAGAAGATTATGAATGAGATTCATCAATCCCGATATTCCATCCATCCCGGCTCGACAAAGATGTATCATGATGTCAAGGAGCAGTATTGGTGGGATAACATGAAGAAGTCTATTGCAGAATTTGTAGCCCAGTGTCCCAATTGTCAACAAGTAAAGATAGAACATCAGAAACCCGGTGGATTGCTTCAGAATATAGAGATTCCGACCTGGAAATGGGAGGTGATTAATATGGACTTCATTATTGGATTACCTCGCTCTTATCATAAGTTTGACTCCATCTGGGTGATAATTGATCGACTTACAAAATGTGCCCATTTTCTGCCAGTTAAGACAACTTACACGGCTGAAGATTATGCGAAGTTGTATATCAAGGAGATTGTTAGGCTTCATGGTGTGCCGGTATCTATTATATCAGACCGAGGAGCTCAATTTACAGCTAACTTTTGGAGGTCTTTTCAGAAGGGTTTAGGCACACAAGTGAATCTCAGCACTGCATTTCATCCGCAGACTGACGGACAGGCTGAACGTACCATTCAGACACTGGAAGATATGCTACGAGCATGTGTTCTAGATTTTAAGGGAAATTGGGATGACCATCTTCTACTCATAGAATTCGCCTACAATAATAGCTTCCATTCCAGTATTAAAATGGCCCCATATGAGGCACTATACGGGAGGAGATGTAGATCACCAGTTGGATGGTTCGAAGTCGGTGAAACAGAATTATATGGGCCAGATTTGATTCACCAAGCTATTGAGAAGGTGAAAGTGATACAGGAGCGATTGAGGACGGCACAAAGCAGGCAAAAATCTTATTCTGATGTCCGACGTCGTGATCTAGAGTTTGAGGTTGGTGATTGGGTTTTCCTGAGGATCTCACCAATGAAGGGTATTATGCGTTTTGGGAAGAAAGGTAAGCTGAGTCCAAGGTATATCGGGCCGTATAAAATTCTTCGACGGATTGGACAGGTTGCTTATGAGTTAGAATTGCCATCCGAATTGGAATTTGTCCACCCGGTATTCCATGTATCTATGTTGAGGAAATGTATTGGAGACCCTTCTCGAGTCGTCCCTATCAAAGATGTACAGGTTACAGAGGACTTATCATATGAAGAAGTGCCAGTGACTATATTAGATTGACAAGTTCGCAAGTTGAGAACAAAAGATGTAGCTTCCATCAAAGTATTGTGGAGGAACAAGAATATGGAAGAAATAACATGGGAAGCAGAAGAGGAGATGAAGTCTAAATACCCGTACCTATTCCAGAATGAAGATAACAAGGATGCTGGTGGAACACATGATACATTGGAAGGTGAAATGGCTCTATGAGGTAAGCAATAACTTGAGAATACTCTTCCTTAATACAAAATGGCGATATGCAGATAATGTACATGTCCATAATGCTTTGCATACTCTTGTAAGGCCATACGTTGAGTTAACCGCTTGCAAGTTTGTCCTCTATTTATGGGAGAAACTTGACCGGAATCCACGATGATTTAAACTCCCCATGAACCCTTGCATTCGAGGATAAATGTTCCTAAGGGGGGAAGGGTGTTACAACCCATATCCACACGCGTTAGTTCATGCCATATATTAGTTAACATAAATTCAAGAAGGAATTACCTTTGAGATGATAAGAAGTTAATCCTATTGGTCTTAAGTGATACAAGGGTGTATAAGGGTGATTAACAAGTATTAGAAGTTAAACGAATCAAGGATGTTGTAACTCGTATTTTCAGGTAAACCTAGAGGTTCTTAATACACTCAAGGTCATGTATTAAAGTGTTTGAATCATATAATATCCGTATCATAAGTCTTGAAGTCAAACGAGTTATGAAACAAAAGTCGACAAACGTTGTCGCAACTTAGGTTCATAATTTTACTTAAACATTAGGTTAAATGTTTCTAAGCTTTTCTCCTAATTTACAAGGAATTACGGGGTTATCTACCCACCAAATTAAAGATCTACGAGTCCAGTTTCCAACGCATTAAACCATTTGTCAATACAATCTCGGAGTATAGAGATATTCATATTTTCGCAAGCCTGCGCAGATTGGTAGATGACAAGTAGGTGCATCACCTACTTGCCAAAATGATAGGACAAAATTAAAAGACCTAAGTCGGCCAAGAGAGGACTTTTAAGGGGTTATGAACTCAGTTATTTCATCCATATTTCAGACCCTCAAAACCAAAGTTAACCCCTGCAACTCCTCCCCAAAAATCCCACACAAACCCTAATCGATTTTCCCTCTCTTTCAAGTTCTATTTGAAGGTAAAACCTAGAGTTTGAAGAACCAAGGGAAGGGCTGAGTTATCCAACAAGTAAGGTAAGTTACTGCCATCTTTCATACATTTTTCTCTGCTGTGAATTCATGGTAATTCGTTCTATACATGTAAGAACTCACGGGACGGTGATCGGAAGCCGTGAGTTCGAGTTATTCACTTGTAGCGGACTGTTTTGTGGACTGTTTTGTGTTGCTATTGGGCTGCGTGTTTTACTACTATTTTGTGGAGTTTTGGAAGTGGAAGGGTGTGGAGGAACACCATATATATGTAGGGTTGTGGGCTGATAGTGATTCGTAACATTTCCGGGTCGTTTGACACGACTACGGTGGTCGTCGTATGTATGATGCAATTAGGTTGTGCGTGGACTGTTTTGGGAGGCTCAATATGTTTATTATTGATGTTGTTTGGGCTGTTTGGTGATTGTTTGGAATGGTGTGAAGTCATATATATAGGGGAGGTGCTGTCCGTTTCAACGTAAAATAGGTTGTGGTCGATACATAATAGTTATGACGCTTAAATGATAACGATAGTATCGTTTCTCTTATTGTAGACTAAGGAGTTGTGACAATTGCATAGCTTGTGATTGGGGCAGTATATACAAGGTATGTGAGTCTATCCATTTTCTTCTTTTGCACGACTCCGATTGTACATAATGTAATGAACAAGCTTCCAAAGATACTCTACTCTTAGAAGCTAGCAGTACTTACATTGCTTTCCCTCTTATGGAACGATTGATGTTAATGTTGCTTCTATTATTCTTATGTTATCAATGTTGTTGGTACTTCCTGACTCTTATAAGGTTCGTAATGAAGAGTTGGTCCTAATAACGTGTACAGAGGATACCGACCTTACGTCACTCCGAAAGGTTTAGAATGTGATTCCATGAGTCGAGCATGCATTATATATATGTATCTATTTTGCTCTACCGAGTCGCGCTATAGTCGGACGGGTACGGCACATATTGTGCAACCACTGATCAGTTGAGTTTTACCGAGCTCCACGTGGCCGGGTACGATTCTACCAAGCCTTATGACGGCCGGTTACATTTTTACCAAGCCTATTATGGTTGGGTACGATATGATGATGATGATGCCCACAGAGGCGTATGTTTTAAAAGTTTATGTATACATACATATGTATCATGCATTTCATGTCAGTAGCCCTCAGAGGTACTCAGATGTTCCAGGTTGTATATTCTTTATCCCTGCTTACATTACTGTTCATATTTATGGTTCCGTGCCTTACATACTCAGTACTTTATTCGTACTGACGTCCTTTTGCTTGTGGACGCTGCATGTCGTGCTGCAGACCCTAGTAGACAGGCAGGTGCAGCTCCCCCACCATAGTAGGTTATCCAGTTCAGCAGTGATTGGCGAGATCCCTTCTCCGGACTTGCCGTGGTCTTGGTATGCATTTTTGTTATAGATATTATGGGTATGTCGGGGCCCTGTTTCGGCTATGTTGCAGCACTTATGTTCATTTAGAGGCTCATAGACAAGTGTCGACTCATGTATAGTTTGGTATGCCTTGTCGGCTAGTTTTTGTTGTATAGTCTTTCATGGTAGTGTGGTAGCTCGTACCTTATATGTAGTTTCTTGATTGTCTGGTCATCCCCTGCTATGTATGTTCATGCCATCATATTTTATTGATGGTTGTCCATGATCCAGGTCTACCATTTATATTGATCTCGTCAACCCTAAAAGATAATAAAAAAAGGTTAGATAAAATGTACGTTGGTGCTCGGCAAGTATGGCCGGGTGCTAGTCATGGCCCTCCAGTTTGGGCCGTGACACATTTCTTCCCGGGGTCATGTAGTACACCTTTTATTTATATGTTTACCACGTTTTGAGATATAGCCGGGGCCTTATTGCCGGCATTGTTATGATTCTCTTTTGTATCTTTAGAGGCTCCTTAGACACTATATGGGTTGTATATGGGTATTGGAAGGATGAGTGAATTATGTTATGTTTTGGACCCTTGTTACTTCAAATTGAAAAGTGTATGTAATTTTGAAAACTTACCAATCATGTAACAAATGAATCGATTTGGAAATGTTTACAAAATTTTCCTATTGTATAATTAATAATAACTTGTTTTCTTGATCATAATGAGTTGGGTAGAAAGTGTCTAATATGCTTGCTCAATCGGGTTCACTCAGTTGAGTGCCGGGCGCGCCTCCTGAGGTTGGGGCGTGACAATGATATTGTGTAACTATTGTATAAATAATAGCCGAAAAAATAATAAAATTTATATATATATATATATATATATATATATATATATACAACCTGGTTATTCATTTGCTTCAATAATACGCATAGAAGTGATCCTGGCAGCTCTATTTTTTTTCAAATTTTAACTTTTCTTTTGGAAAAAATCAACCGAAATTTTTAAAAGTAAAAGTTTCAACGTTAAAATCTTAAATTTATCATCTCTGTACTATTAGTGAGTGTTGGTTTATAAAATATTTTCGATAAGTAAATTAAAAAGACGATGAGTGCTGAAACCAACCCCGAAATGAGAACGACTTTTTTCTTTTACTGTTGATCTTCTTCTTACAGTGTCACATGAGTAACACGAGATAGTGCTGTTAGTTTTTGAATACATTGTGTCAATGAGACTAAAGGTGCTCCACTTTAGCATACTTAAAGGACTAAATATGCTCAGAGTTATATTTGAGGGACCAAAATAGACTTACCATAAAAAATAAGGGACAATACTGGCCAAAAACTCCTTGATAAACAGGCTCTTTTTGACTTTGTCCTTTTTCTGTTTGAGATGCATGGAGATAATTGATGAAAGATTTATTTTAACATTTCCGTTTAAGTGTACATATACCCCTTGTTTGTTTACAGGCTTCGTATAAGAGTATTTTTTTTAAAGAAACTCCTTGTTTACATCACTCAATAGTTCTTTAAAGACGAGCAAACATTGTTTGTAATAAGGTTGTGTTATATTTATTTTTAAGAACAATTATTAATAAGAATAAAAAAAATAATTAATTTGTCTTAAGATATCGGAAACTGATTGCACATACCACTGACTTTATACTTTCAAGTATTTGAACTACATGTCCAAAACTACATGTCTTTCATATTAAACCAATTCTATTTGAATTGTGTATCGTCTATTTGGCCAATATTTTTGTTACTGTCTCGACAGCCTTAAGATCCCCATCTATACTTAGCGCTATGACAGATGTCGTCGACGAACATTTTATATCGGTTCCAATAATTTTTCATAAAGACATAACATAGAGATCTCTTAATTCATATATTCAGGTACCTGAAACTCTATTGAGATTTTATGAAGTATTATTTCATGTGAGCTTCTAGATCACTTGCCTCCTTTATTATGATCATTTTGATCATTTGCTCATCTTCTTCATCAAGAAGTTCTATTTGCAACCGATTTGTCTATACGCTTTAAGTGTACCATAGACTTTGTCCTTTTAGGACTTAATATGAGCATTTGCAATGAGAATATAGTTACTTTTTTGGGTCAGCAAATGCGTCTGGCATGCTTTGCAATATATTGCAAATGAATTATCCTTTTATGAACTTCAGGTTCATATTATCCTATTCGAGGATCTATATGTATAAATAATAATTCATTCCATGTAACTTTTTTCTCAACTGTTGTATCTTGTCTCCCCCTCATGTTAGAAAAACTAACTTGCTTCCTCAACTTTGGAAATCCATCTTTGTGCATTATGGTGTTAATGAAAATATACACCGCATATCAATAATAATAAGATGGAATTATTTGGTTCTTGACCCCGAACCACTTGTAAGGGGAGAATGTAATATACAAACTGATATAGGTAACTTTGTTCTCATAAACAATAGTTTAGCTATTAAGTGGAGGCACTCAATAAATTATTTTGCTAAACCAACTGTGATGTAAACCAACTTATCAAGATAAACTTTCTTGAATAGAAAATCTGGAAATTATGCTCGAAATTAAATTACTGAGCAAGTTACCTCGCAAAACATCATATTGCGGGTTAATGATAATCGCACATGTAGTCATCTCATAGATGCATCTTATGTGGTATACATGGCAGGTGAATGTGCCCATATTCACCTTTGATATTTCCAGAATTCATGGGATTCAATCCCAATTTTAGTTGGTCAATTTAATTAATGAGAACATGCAATATAAGAGAATTCGTAAAGAACTTTCTAGTTCTTTAATATTTACCCATATGAACTCTCTTTTATTTTGCACATCATTCTTAAATTGATATGGCTAAACCAATTATGCCAACTAAATAAATTATCAATATTGATAAGTTCAAGTTTACACCATGACATGTGCAATTATCAATAAACTCCAAGTTTATTATGATATGGGTTTTTATATCAATAAATATCCACTTTAGTATGATGTTCTTTTATTTGTGTAGTACAAACTGAAGAATAAAGCGGATAACTTTTCACATACATATTACCCCGCTACAAGTTGTAGTAATAGAAGATATTAAATCTTTCCTTTATTTATAGTCTCAATATAATCAACTGTTTTCACGTGTACTTTGGAAACTGAATAAGTTTCTTTGAGACTTACTACAACACAATACCTTATTGGTAATTAATTGTGTTTCTCCAAAATAGTATAATTGGCTCTTGCAGAGTTCTCAATTAATTTTGTACTACCACATATTCATCAACATTAATATTGTGAATCTCTTTTAAAGAGAAAGTTATATCATTATGGTTATGGTCAAAATTATATGCAAGATATGTTTCATGCATTAATGTTATTCTTTAATAATCGCATTACCAAAATATTTTGGTGTGCAATAGGTACGTGATCAATGACCATTCATGCCATAATAATGACACTATTTTCTTATATCATCTCAAACCTCCTTCTAGAGGTGAGTGTGGTATATTCACTACCACTAGCACGTTCATATTCTTCCAAGAATGAATATGTATTTATAAATTAGATATTGTTATATTCACATCATGAATGGACCATAATCATCTATATGTTCTTTATAAAATCTCATGTCAAATTGATGACAAATATTACTTTCACAAAGTGAATAATTATTTTGATAATCCTTATTGTTCTCATTGCCACAATGATGACGATTATAATTTCGTCTATTGCCACGTCCACATCCATTGATACATTCATAGTAATAATTTTGTCTTCTTTCAGACTTATCATATACTGCTATCACATTCTCTAAAGGGAATGAGAATGGAGCAAATTCAATGGGACGAGTTTTCAATTCTTTGCCCACAATCATACATGAATTTGATCATGGCAAGACATAGAAATTTTACCACTTTGGGTGGTTATAATATCTTTCAAACTCCATTAGAGTTGCAATCAAAATTTATCGTCTTTGCTTGTATTTAAAATCAAAGTATAGAATGTCAAGAATTTGAAAGAGAAAAGTAAAATACTTACCTTAAATCCAGAATTTAATCATGAAGGAAGTTCAAAGAACAATTGACAATCATTATGCTCAATCCCAAAGCTTCTACTCAATTGGTTAGATTCTCGTGTTGATAACGTGTTATGAAACAATAAAAGAAGAAGAAGAGTATTGCAGAGAAAAGTAGGAAGAGAGAACTCTTATTGATTTTGGGATGATTTACAATGGAATGAAACCCTCTATTTATAGGAGAGAGTGACTTAGCCATCAAGTAATAAACCCTAGAATCTCTTTAGAATATAGACATTCACCTTAAATAGAATTCTATTTATAACAGAGACAACTAATTTTAATATTCACCATTGATAATACGAGACCGAGGAGTATTAGAAACCACACTCTAACAAAAGAAAATAAGAAAAAAGTGAAGTAGAACATTCATGCAAATCGTGCCTTAACATGCTCAGAATAATGCACACTTCCACTTTCCAGCACATAATTTCCCAAAAACCTATTTATTCACAACGCGGAAAGCATTATAATAAACCAAATCCCTAACTGAAAAATAAATCATCAGCACAATGAGAAAGCAAATACAAATTAATTCATCAACAGTTATTTGTTTGGTGCTGTTATTACTTGCCACTGAAACTGGAATTATTTACCGATTTGCCCATGGAGCTCAACGGAGAATCCAAATCTCCGACGATCTCGACGACGTCCTTGACGATGAGGAAGATGAAGCTTGGAGAGAATGGGGACGAAAGAAATCGGCCGAATCCGATTTCGATCCGCCGCCGATGGATTTTAGCACGATGAGTCCGTCGGAAATTCAATCGGAAATGATGAAGCGGCAGTCGGGTCCGGTTTTTGGATTTGTCAAACTCAGACTTGGAACTCTTCGGACTCCGGTATCTCTTGCTTTACCTCTAAATTTCAATGGATTTAAATTATATACTTAGACAATTTAAATATTTTAGTGATAACATGTTATTTATAATTTTGTGCATATCACATAATTAATTCACCGTCGGCATAAAACTTAAACTCAATTTTAATTACTACATTGTTACTTTTTTGTTAATTCGGATTAGTACGGAATAATGTGACGAGTAATGACGAGTTAAATTGATATTCCTACTTAGAGCATAGAATCTAGTAAAATACTCCCTCGGTCCTAAATTACTTGTCACGTTTTGCTTCTCGAGAATTAATTTAACTAATCTTTAAAGTTAATTTGTACAATATTAGGTAAATTTAAACAACAACAACCCAGTGTAGTCCCACCTAGTGGGGTTTGGGGAGGGTAGTGTGTACGCAGACCTTACCCCTACCCTGGGGTAGAGAGACTGTTTCTAAATAGACCCCGACATCCTTCCCTCCAAGAACTTCCCGCCTTGCTTTTGGGAAGACTTGAACTCACAACCTCTTGGTTGGAAGTGGAGGTTGCTTATTAGGTAAATTTAAATATTTGAAAATTATATGAAAAATACTACTTATAATTTGCAATTCTTCTCATATGAATATGTTGAAAAACTACATCTTAAATATTGGTCATTCCCGAGGGAGATTGCCTTGTCTACCAACTGCATCTCAATCCCGAGCTGGTGGGAGTAAACTATCCAAATATTCTATATCCATTTTGCTGTGGCTGATGTATTTTTCCAGAGGCCAGATTTTAATTTGTGGATTTTCATGTAAAATTCTATATTCAGCAACAACAACAACAACCCTAAACCCTGAAATTCTATATTCAACATTGAAGAAAATATCGTGTCTGGATAAACCGATGCCAAAACACTGGATCGACCCCAGGTATTCGGGATGGGTTCAATCAGCAATTTTCTATTTAGACCATAGCTATATTTGTGAGAACTTCTACAAATTGGTAAATATATTATGTTTAGAACCCATTTTTTAAAGAATTTTGAACCTTGAATCCATAAGATTAAATCTTATATCTGTCTCTGCCCATTCGGATCTATTCGGATTAATAGCAAACTGATTTTGGATTGAAGCATAATTAATTGAACTGAAGGGCAGCTAGTTTGCAGAGGCTTAGGTAGGATTGCAAAGTAAATGTATTATTAATTGAGATCAAACTTGTTTACAGGAGAAGGTTTCTGAAATAGCCATGAAATGGACAAAACTAGCAAGAACTGGAGCAATTGAGGCAAAATTCATGGGCGTCGATGTGAGCACGATCATGTTCACTATGGAGAAAGGTCAAGACACTATAGAGGTTTGTCTAACCTCCCATATCTGGTGTCTTCTTCTTTATCTGGTAACTCCCTATTGATCCTTGAAGCAAAGAGATGTTCTAATGGCTCAAAACTATCAGGGATTAGGTAGAAGTTAGTATCATTTTGCAAAATCAACTGACTAAAGAATATCATGGATACTTGGCTTTTGTGAAGAAATGTACTCGATCGTCAATATCAGAACACTCGTATGATGAATATGTTGCGGAAGCCAAATGTATATAGTGTGAATGAGTCACAACTACTATACAAAAAATTATGGCAGCCACCAAATAATAAATAAGACAATAAAACAACAATAAAAGGAACACCAGAATTTACGAGGTTCGGCCAATTTTGCCTACTTCCTCGGACACAACTAATATTTTATTTCACTCCAAAAATACAAGTTAAATAATACTAAAGAGTGAAGATACAAATGTCTTAAGAAGATAAGAAGGCAAATGAGAGGTGTGTCTAAATCCTAAACATTAGGCCTCCTTTTATAGGGAAAAATTCCCTACCAAATGGCTAAACCACCGATGTGAGATTTGCCAAATTCAACAAATCTCCACATTGGCAAAATTTCACATCTTCAATTTTCTCTCAATATCAAATTTTGGTTGTGTCTTCATCTTCAATCTTCAGTGTTCAACAATGTTGATCAAATCCAAACAATGTTGAAACTTGACCGCAGTCACCACTTTTGTCAGCATATTAGCAGGATTCTCTGTAGTATGAATTTTCTTCACCGTGACTCCACCTTCTTCTATGATTTCTCGTACGAAATGATACCGAACATCAATGTGCTTCGTCCTTGCATGATAAACTTGGTTCTTCGCTAATTGAATAGCACTTTGACTATCACAAAAAATTGTGATACCTTTTTGTTCAACACCAAGCTCCTTTAGCAATCCTTGAAGCCAAATTGCCTCTTTCACAGCCTCTGTAATAGCCATGTACTCTGCCTCTGTTGTAGACAAAGCAACTGTTGACTGCAAAGTAGACTTCCAACTAACTGGTGCCTTTGCAAAAGTAAACACATAACCAGTAGTTGATCTTCGTTTGTCCAGATCACCCGCAAAATCTGAGTCACAATATCCAACTACAGACTGATTGTCTTCCTGCTCAAAAACTAACCCGACATCTACAGTATTATGAATATACCGTAGAATCCACTTCACAGCTTGTCAATGCTCCTTCCCTGGATTGTGCATATATCTGCTAATAACTCCAACAGCTTGTGAAATGTCAGGCCTTGTGCAAACCATTGCATACATCAAGCTACCAACAACATTTGCGTATGGTACCTTTGACATATACTCTCGTTCAGCTTCATCCATTGGCGACATAGTAGTACTTAGCTTAAAATGGGGAGCAAGTGGAGTACTAACTGGCTTAGTCTTGTCATCTATGCCAAAACGTTGTAGTACTCTCTTCAAATATTCTTTCTGAGATAAACAGAGTTTCTTTGAACGTCTATCTCTAATTATCTCCATGCCAAGAATTTTCTTTGCCTCACCCAGATCCTTCATCTCGAACTCCTTCTTCAGTTGAATCTTCAACTTATCAATTTCTTCCGAATTCTTGGAAGCTATCAACATATCATCAACATATAGGAGAAGATATACAAAGGAACCATCTTTAAGCTTGCGCAAATACACACAATGATCGTATTTGCTTCTCTTGTACCCTTGCCGCAACATAAACTCGTCAAATCGCTTGTACCATTGTCTAGAAGATTGTTTCAATCCGTACAATGATTTTTCAAGTTTGCACACCATATTTTCTTTTCCAGCAACTTTGAATCCTTCTGGCTGAGTCATGTAGATTTCCTCCTCCAAGTTTCCATGTAAAAACGCAGTTTTTACATCCATCTGAACTAGTTCCAAATCCAATTGTGCTACCAAAGCCAACATAATTCTAATGGAGGAATGTTTTACAACTGGAGAAAATACTTCATTGTAATCAATTCCCTCCTTTTGAGCATATCCTTTGGCCACCAATCTTGCTTTGTAGCGAACATCTACTTGGTTAGGAAATCCTTCCTTCTTTGCAAATACCCATTTGCACCCAATTGCTTTCTTTCCCTTCGGGAGATTGGCCAATCTCCATGTATGATTCTGATGAAGGGACTGTATTTCATCATTCATGGCAATCCTCCACTTATCTTCTTCTGAACTTTGGACAGCGTCTTTATAAGTAGTAGGAACATCATCAGCTACAATTGAGGTTGCACAAGCAACCGTCTCTATGAGACGAACAGGTTTCGTTATTGTTCTTTTTGGCCTGCTGGTTGCAATTGATTCAAGTTGTTGTTGAGGTTCCTGAGTTGGAATCTCCCTCTCTACTGGCTCTTCTTCCAGAGGATAATCTTCATTTGTTTCCTCCTCTGCTTCTTGTGTAGGAAAAATAAATTTTCCCTCAAACTCCACCTGCTTAGAAGCACCCTCATTTTGTTTGGTATCTTCTGTTACCTTATTTACCATAGCAGATTCATCAAAGGTAACATCCCTGCTGAATATTACTTTCTTTGTCATAGGACACCATAAGTGATATCCTTTGACTCCAGAAGTAATTCCCATAAAAATAGCCTTCTTTGCCCTTGGATCCAATTTTGACTCTGTCACATGATAATATGCAGTTGAGCCAAACACGTGCAAAGAGTCATAATCTACAGCAGGCTTTCCATACCATTTTTCAAATGGTGTCTTGCCATCAATAGCAGCAGATGGTAAGCGATTAATGAGGTGGCATGCATATGTAACTGCCTCAGCCCAAAATTTTTTGCCCCAGCCAGCATTGGACAACATACACCGTACATTCTCCAGCAAGATCCGGTTCATACGTTCTGTCACTCCATTATGTTGTGGTGTATGTCTGACAGTGAAGTGTCTGACGATGCCATCATTTTCACAAACCTTATTAAAATGATCATTTTTGTATTCACCTCCATTGTCTGTGCGAATACACTTGATCCTCCTGCCTGTTTGATTCTCCACCGTCATTTTCCATTTGAGAAAAAATTTCAGCATGTCATCTTTGCTCTTCATTGTATACACCCACACTCTTCGGGAAAAATCATCAACAAATGTTACAAAATAGTGCTTCCCACCCAATGAAGGTGTTTTGGAAGGACCCCAAACATCAGAGTGTACATAATCTAATATGCCTTTAGTATTATGGATCGTTGTACCAAATTTAACCCTTGTCTGTTTTCTTTTGACACAATGCTCGCAAAACTCCAAGTTGCAAACCTTTACTCCTTTTAACAATCCTTGATCTGATAAAGTTTTCAAGGATTTTCCTCCAGCATGTCCCAAGCGCATGTGCCATAGCCTAGTTGCTTCTGCCTTTTTTTCGTCACTGGATGTTAGTGTCGTTGTCCCAATAACTGTACTACCGCGATAATAGTACATGTTATTGTTCTTCCGATTGGCCTTTATTACCACTAGTACACCGGAGCATACTCTTATCACTCCATTTTCTGCAATGATTTTGAACCCTTTTGATTCTAGGGCTCCCACAGAGATGAGATTTTTCTTCAAACCCAGTACATATCGAACATCTGTTAATGTTCTGATCATTCCATCATGGTTCCTTAATCGTATTGAACCAATGTCATATGAGGTAAGAGGGCTGTTATCCGCTGTGTGGACAACTCCATATTCTCCTTCTTGAAAATCCACGAACCAGTCCCTGTTGGGACACATATGATAGCTACAAACCGAGTCCATCAACCATATGTCTGATGATGTTGATGGCTCTATTGTAACTAATGAGAAATCAGAATCATCACCATCAGCTACATTTGAATCCACAATGGTCTTTCCATTGTTATGTTTGGCCTTATTCTTCAACTTCGGGCAGTCTTTCTTCCAGTGCCCCTTTTCTCGACAAAAGGCACATTCATCTTTGCTGGGTCTAGATCTTGACTTGGATCTTCCTTTCTTTGTCCTCATTTGATTTTGAGGACGATCCCTCACAACCAGTGTTTCTCCTTCTCCACCCTTTTGTTTTTCTCCCTTTCTTTGTTCATAGCTGTACAAAGCCGAACAAACTTCTCTGAGAGAAATTTTGTCATTCCCGTGGAGTAAAGTAGTTTCAAGGTGCTCGTACTCATCAGGAAGTGACCCCAACAACATCAAGGTCAAGTCACCATCATCAAAAGTTGCATCCATATTTTGCAAATTTGTGACCAACTTATTGAAACTGGTGATATGTTCGTTCATTGTGGTACCAGGAATATAGGTGAAACGAAACAGTCTCTTCTTCATGTACAATTTATTTTGACTGTTTTTCTTCAAAAATTTATCCTCCAGTGCTTTTCATAATTTACTTGCAGTAGTTTCCTTTGTGTATGGATATTTCCGCTCTCTAGCAAGGTAGGATCGAATGGTACCGCAAGCAACACGGTTGATAATTCTCCAATCTTCTTCTCCAATAACATCTGGTCTTTTTTCTTCAATGGCAAGATCTAGCCCTTGTTGAAAAAAGACATCTAGAACCTCGCCTTGCCACATCTCAAAATGTCCTAACCTGTCAAAAATTTCTACCGTAAATTTCGCATTTGACACAATTCTTGTCATAAGCGAAGATGCCAATGATGACGTATTGTTGACACTTGATGTAGATTCTTCTTGTTTATTGTCTCTCATCTTTGACACAAATATTATTTAATAGCTGACGACACAAATCAAGATTATTTCCTTTCTGGTGTGGAAGATCAGACTAAGCTGCAACCACAGAGCATACTCAGACAGAACCTTGACTCAGTTACCAAGATAAATCTTTTCTGATGTGGAAGATCAGACTATGCTGCAACCACAGAGCATACTTAGACAGTACCTTGGCTCTGATACCAATTGTTGCGGAAGCCAAATGTATATAGTGTGAATGAGTCACAACTACTATACCAAAAATTATGGCAGCCACCAAATAATAAATAAGACAATAAAGCAACAACAAAAGGAACACCAGGATTTACAAGGTTCGGCCAATTTTGCCTACTTCCTCGGACACAACTAATATTTTATTTCACTCCAAAAATACAAGTGAAATAATACTAAAGAGAGAAGATACACATGCCTTAAGAAGATAAGAAGACAAATGAGAGGTGTGTCTAAATCCTAAACATTAGGCCTCCTTTTATAGGGAAAAATTCCCTACCAAATGGCTAAACCACCGATGTGGGATTTGCCAAATTCAACAGAATATCAAGACTCTAGCTTTGCTTTAAATTTTAGCCCTTAAATGCATCTTTATTGCACGGTTTAACATTATTCGGTTCTTCTTGATTTTGGGACGACGCATTAGTTGGTATTTCAAAGAGTAATAAGCTCTGTGTGCTAGAAAATTTGAGAATCTCGTATTCCTCCATTTTGCAGTTGAAAGAGTTTTTGTTAAGCCAACAAGAAGCATATGAGGTTAAATTAGGGGACCAACTATTTCGAAGACCAGGAGATCCTCCTTTCGAAGAAGCATTTGAGAAGATCCAGACTGAGAAAAGTAAAGTGGATCATACCAGCTCAAAAGAGAAGAATAGGCATAATGAGTTGTAATAACCAGTAAAAACCTCTTCACAGCTAATTTTGATCAATTATATTCTAACGTGTATTATCAGAAGGCAGGTGTACATGGCTGGCATCTTACACAATCTCCTCCTCTTAACATTTGATACTGTGAGCTTACCAATTTTATGCTCTATTTGAAAAGTAAGCTGTACACGTCCATTTATATCAACGAATTCTTTTGATTTTGATCAATGAACATTGTGCTGGGAAATATCTGTTGTTGGAGTAATGAAAGCTCATAAGGGACTGTATGTTTTTCACAAATTATGATTGGATTGAACTTAATTAGGAGAGGCTAGTGCAATTTAACCTGTTCTAGCAGTCTTATTTTCTAGGTAGCTAGTTCTACTTATTATAGGCAGCTACCTATAATTATCTCTTAGGTGACACAGAAGTTGAAACTCATTACTCCCTCCGTTTCAATTTATGTGAACCTGTTTGACTGGGCACGGAGTTTAAGAAAAAAATAAAAACTTCTGGAATTTGTGGTCCTAAACAAGTCCAAATGGAGCCCAGAGTATTTGTGTGGTTATAAAAGCTTCTCATTAAGGATAAAGTTGTAACTTTAAACTAAATTGTTACCAAATTTAGAAGGGTTGATTCTTTTTGGAACGGACCAAAAAAGAAATAGGTTCACATAAACTGGAACAGAGGGAGTATGATTTATGAATGGGGGTTTGGACCTTGAGAGAGCATTCTCTAAATCCTGAAGATAAAATCATTTTTATTCAAACATAACATAAACCATCCCACAAACTAAATTGTGTATACATTGGGATGACCAGAGCGGGCAAGATGCTGAATACATAATTTTATAAGAAAATTATGGATATCGGAGGATATTGCAGCAGACCCTCTTATTTAATAAAAATTGCAAGTTAATTGGAAGAATACAAGATTATTTCAGCTTATTGCTGAAGTCAGAGAGCCCAAGAAGGCGAATTCTGGGAATGCTAGCAGCTTCCTCCCTTTCCTTTTGAGTATTGTAACCCCAGTCCCCTGCTTCCAGAAAATCAGACCAGCAATCAGTACAACATAGCAATTAGCCAATAAAAGTGAATCCCAAGAGGAAAGAAAATGAATTAGTACGATGCATCTATAAGAAACAAAGAGAGTATGGTAAGTCACCTAAATACAAGTTCCATCCATCCAACTCGGACTCTTTAATCACGTTCTTTAAAGTAGCAAGTCGGTCTTCCACAAAGCTGATCAATATTGAGAAAAGTGGACGCACTTAATTTCACGCAGTAGAACCCATATGGCTATCTATCCAAAAGAAGTTTAAGTAGTTCCGATGCTAGAAAAATCTTACTGTAGGGTCAGACCCTGGTGTTCTGGCATTTCCTGAAGTTGCTTAAGCACTTTCACTTTAGGGCTGATAAAAAAGAAGTATCATCTGAGCACGAGTATATGCTTGAGATAAGCAACACGGATGATAATGTCTCTTGCTATTGCAATTAACTTAATCCAACCTCACATGCGTAAAGTAAACTTACCCTGTGCCCAGACCATATATCCTTTCAACTGGAATAGTTATCCCAGCAAGCTCTCTAAGTAATGCATCTGCAAAGCGGCTCTGCAAATGGAAGTGGAGAATCAATGTCAGATTCAGAGTATAAATATTAGATTCAACAGTTTAACTCAACGCCCTACGATCCCAATTCCTCATTCCTCAAGAACTAGCTAAAGATTTAAAAAATAAATATCTTTTATGCATGGTGAACATTTCAGGATAAATTAGTTTGAAATATATTTTCTTCACATTCTAGCAAACCTGCTTCGTTGTTACTATATAGAGCTTTGAACTTGCAAATTTCAGTGCATCAGGAACTCCAGGATAAAACCTGTAGAGAAAGCAGCAAAAAATTTAGTATTTTTCAACGCAGTAAAAACTTTGCCATGATATAGGTGATTCTAAAAATGACAACAAAATGAGCACCAACCAACTTATAGTTTCGTGTTCAAAGTAACTGATATAGCATTTGTCATTCTGTATTCTTTATGTTCATTAACGGATCATAAATTAGCAAAAAGATTAGGGCTAATCAGGACATTCAAGTGGTTGATATGACTTACCTGTTTGTACCAATCCAAGTAGCCAAATCATTGTCCATCCATTCATCTCTAACCTTACCAAAAAGATCTATAAGAGAATCCCTGTCTTCATTCCATTCTGCCACTATAATGGGTTTTATCTTTGCCCAGTTCTCAAGTATTCCCTCAACTGTTAGTCCCTCTGCAACCTATAACGTTAAGACAGGTATTACCTCGACAAATTTTAAGATACATCAACTGTAATGAATAGATTTGCATTATCAAATCCAAGACACTTTAAATTTTTTTTCCTTGCGTACCCACCGAAGACTTGCGGATTGAAGGGATTCTCGTCTCTAAGAGCAGCCTCACAAGTAAAAGATTTTCATATCCAGTTTCCACCACAGGCCTAACCTGCAGAAAGTTTGAAGGTTATCACTTCTATATTACTGTAAATTGAACACAATTGGCACCAGTATATGGATCTGAAATATGATTGGTACTTTAGTAGAAAATAGTACCCTTGGACAATTCAAATATTACCTAATTTCTCCTCACTACTTCTGTTACCTCCCCTAATTCACAAGGTACCCCCAACTAAAAGATAAATAAATAATAAATCAAAGGAAAATCCATTGCTGAGAGTCAAAAGCATGAAAATTCGGAGCACCATCAGCATTTCCAAGGACGAGACACTTATGAGTTTGAAATGCGCATTTCACCTGGTTTTTGCTATTACATAGCACCCAGAGTGATCATCGGTCCATTGACGACATCACTGATTTCAACAGTTCACATGATTAAACACACACACGACAAACCAACACAGCAAAACTACTAGCCAAGGCATTCATCCCAGATGGATATGCTGAGAATATTTAACAATAGACTTACGACAAAGGCAAACTCATGTGAAGTGTGAACTGAACTGGCGATGACATTATATTCAATGTGTGATTCTTGCGCTTTTTAGCTCTTTATATTAGTGACAGTTCTCATGGAAAGAGAGTTTGTTTTTCTGTCAAAGAAGCATGCTTAACTCAATCTATAGCGTAACAACATTATAGTCGTGTCTAGACTAAATTAATGTAAAGAGCTTGCCCAATACCACCAGTACCAGAAATGTATCTCCTTCGTCTGCACGAACAGCTTTCTTTCTGCTACTTTACTTATACTTTGACTTTCTAAGAAGTACTTACGTAGCTAAGTCTCAAAATTAGATATGGAAACCAGATCAAGTACAAACATGAACTAGACTCGTTCCAATGTACCTCAAAAAGGAAATGAACAAAGAAAGAATAATATTTTGACAAGTTAACACAAAAAGAGAAAAGAAAGACGACGACAACAACAACAACAGCTACTACTTAAGCTTCGGTCTCAAACAAGAGTTTGGATCGGCTATGTGAATCCTGATCACGTTACTCCATTTAAACTTATCTCAAGCCAATATTATGCAAATACAAATAAAAAGTAAAAAAGGTTATGTATATTTCTAAACGTTATAAATCTCTGAAAGGCTAAACCACTCCTAAAAAGCATAGGAGCTATAGAGAAAAGAAAGAAAGAAAGAAAGAAAGAAAGAAAGAAAAATTTAAACTTTACCACATGCATTTGATCCACAATCCAATCTTCCAAAGAAGAGTCCACTCCATTGAATAGACTGGGCCATCTCACTTTAGCAGCCTGCAAAACCAACAAAATTTCAAAAAATAAGGGCAAAAGGGGGCAATGAATTGAATAATGGGAAGCAAAACAGGCAATGAGTTTGCAAGTAAAAAGATATATGACCTTAACAGCAGAAAGAGAGCTCTCTCCACAACTGTCACAGAGAACTCCGTCAAAATCTAAGGCGTACAAATCCTCCATCTAATATCCCAATCCAAACAAGGCTCGGTCACCCTGCGCCTGTGGCTAAACCTGTGGGATGAGTTTAACACCCGCCAATCAAATTTGATCAAATACTTGGGGACTCAATTGAACATTTTGATTTATTTGTAAGATCATGTCGTTTTATTGATTCTGTGCCTCCCGGCATTTGTCCTGATCCGACCCGGAACACAGACTAGTACTTTAGTCATTTGATCATTTTTAGATCAGTTTTAATTTATGTGGGGGTAAAAAAAGAGTTTTGAAATTAATATTTTTTTAGTTATAAGACTTTTGAGACTTATAATTTTAAATATGTCATAATATTTATATAGTTATATAAACTTCTCACCAAGAATAAAATGAACAATATTTTAAAGTGTTTTCAAATAGAAGTATGTCACTTTCTTTAGACGGGCTAATAAGAAACTACAATCATATAAAATGAAGTATATTGTCCAATGTTTTAGAACAATGTCATTTATTAATATGAGTCATTTAATGTAGTTTAACATTTTTTTTATTTATCAATTTTAGTGCTTCTTCACTCCAAAAAGCAATAACAACAACCCAGTAAAATTTTACAAGTGGGGTCTGGGGAGGATAGTATGTACGCAAACTTTATCCCGATTCCGAAGGAGTAGACGCTATTTTCGGAAGACCCTCGGCTCAAGATAATAAGAAAAACAAAAAGGAAAGAATATTAGTTTCACCACAGAGATCATAGGAAAAATAGGAACATAAAATGCAGAAGAAAAAATGCAAAACAAAAATGATGGCTAGTAAATAGGTCCAGCACCGAAAAGAGAAAATAGTAAGACACGACAATGCCCCGAGCTATTTCAGACAAAAACCCTACCAGACTAGGCTCACAACAGTACAAGGTAATGCAAGACTCAGCTACCTCCTAACCTACAACCATAATACTCGACCTCCATAACTTCCTATCAGGTGTCATGTCCTCGGAAATCTAAAGCATCGCCATATCCTGCCTGATCACTTCTCCCCAATACTTCTTAGGCCGCCCTCTACCTCTTCTCGTGCCCTCCACAACCAGTCGCTCACACCTCCTTACTAGAGCATCTGGGCTTCTCCTCTGTACATGTCCGAACCATCTGAGCCTCGCTTCCCGCATCTTATCATCAATGAGAGCCACGTGCACCTTCTCCCGAATATCATCATTTCTAATCTTGTACATCCTAGTGTGCCTGCACATCCACCTCAACATCCTCATTTCTGCTACTTTCATCTTTTGGATATGTGAGTTCTTAACAGACCAACACTCAGCCTCATACATCATGGCCGATCTAACCACCGCTTTATAAAACTTACCTCTGAGTATCGTTGGCACACTCTTGTCACACAAAACTCCGGATGCTAACCTCCACTTCATCCATCCTACCCCAATACGGTGTGCGATATCCTCATCGATCTCCCTTCCCCCGTGGATAACCGAACCAAGGTACTTGAAGCTGCCTCTACTTGGGATAACCTGTGATTCAAGGCTCACATCCATGCCCACTTCCCCCGGCTCAGTGTTGAACTTACACTCCATGTATTTCGTCTTCGTTCTGCTCAGCTTGAAACCTTTAGACTCAAGTGTCTGTCTCCAAACTTCTAGTCTCTCGTTAACACCGGCTCGTGACTCATCAATCAGAACTATGTCATCGGCAAATAGCATGCACCATGACACCTCCCCTTGAATATGGTTTGTTAATGCATCCATCACCAGGGCGAATAAGAACGGACTGAGCGCAGAGCCTTGGTGTAACCCCATTTCAACCGGAAAATGCTCAGAGTCGCCTTCTACTGTCCTAACCCGAGTCTTAGCCCCATCATACATGTCCCTAATCGCTATAATATAGGGAACCGACAAACCTTTTGTCTCCAAGCATCTCCAGAGAACTTCTCTAGGAATCTTGTCATACGCTTTCTCTAGGTCAATAAACACCATGTGCAGATCCTTCTTTCTCTCTCAGTACAGTTCTACCAACCTCCTAACAAGGTGTATAGCTTCTGTGGTAGAACGACCCGGCATGAACCTGAACTGGTTGTCGGATACAGACACTATCATCCTCACCCTCGCTTCAATGACCCTCTCCCATACTTCCATGATATGACTCAGTAATTTAATACCCCTATAATTGTTACAACTTTGGATATCACTTTTGTTCTTATACAAGGGAACCACCGTACTCCACCTCCACTCATCCGGCATCCTCTTCGCCTTAAAAATAACATTAAACAACCTAGTCAATCACTCCAAACCTGCTCTCCCTACACACTTCCAAAATTCCACCGGAATCTCGTCTGGCCCGGTTGCTCTGCCCCTACTCATCTTACGCATAGCCCCCACAACCTCCTCAACCTCGATACGCCTGCAGTGCCCGAAGTCACGGTGACTCTCGGAATGCTCCAATTCGCCTAACACAATATCTCGATCCCCTTTTTCATTCAGAAGTTTATGGAAGTAAGTCTGTCATCTCCTCTTAATCTGGGCATCTTCCATCAGTATCTTACCATCTTCATCCTTGATGCATCTCACTTGGTCCAAATCCCGAGCCTTCCTCTCTCTCAACTTGGCCAGCCGGAATAACTTCTTTTCCCCGCCCTTTTCCCCTAGTTCCTTGTACATACGACCATAAGCCGCAGTCTTAGCTTCCGTGACTGACAGTTTAGCTTCCTTTCTAGCTACCTTATATCCCTCCATGCACGCTCGCCTCTCCTCCTCACCTCGCCTTATTTAAATAATGACCCTTTTATTATTTAAAATCTTAAATGTTTCCTTTAACCATGAATTTTAGACGTTTTAAAGTTTTTAAGCAGAAAGAATTTTATGATTCATACTTAAGTGGATTAAGGTGTGATTATAATAACTGACAGGTACTAAACAACCTTATAAGTTAACTTTCGTGCAAGTCAAATTATAGAATAGAAAAGTTAGCATCCTTGGGGATTGATTTCTCTATTAAACAAATTAATTTAACTTTATTACTATTTGTGAAATCATAAAAGGTGTGAGAGTTGGTTAACTAAACAATGATATTAAAATAAATTTGTTTAAAAGCGAAGGAAAGGAGGACAAGTAAGATCGAATTTGATTCAATTAAAATAATGTTGGAACTCTTGACTTCGCTTGGTGATTGAATTAAGACATCGATTTATTCTATCCCTCACCAAATCATCAACGAGTTAAAATGCTTCTCACGGAAACATTCATCTACTATTCTACTGTACCGTTTCTAACATGAAATACTCATTTCGGTTATGCAACTACTCATATAATTATTTCATGTGTGATTCAATCTACTAATATGAAAGACTTATTTCGATTATCTTGACTAACTAATTAACACATCACCTAAATCTTCTCTATGGGTTAAGATCAAGACTAGTATTAAAAGTGATATGAAGAACTAAGTAGATTCAAATAACTAATCCTTTCTTTCGACTAAGAAATAGCATAAATTCATCAACAGTAACTCATAAATATAAACACCCATCAAAGAAGGTTAGAAGGCCTTCCGCTTGATTCAATAAATTCTAAAAGCAACAAATGGGAGTATTAATGGTAGAATAACAAATGAGGTAGAAAATTTTTTTAACTTAAATTAATGTACAAAGATTCATCAAATTCCCAAATAGAAAGTCTACTCCACAGTATAGTTTAAATTGTCAAAAATGCAAGCAAGCTTTACATATGCCATTAATTAATTAAATAAAGGGAGAGAAAGTTAAGAGTAAGCTTCACAAATATAATAGCCTGTTTGGCCAAGCTTTTTTTTTAGGGGGAGGGGGCAAAAGTTTTTTTTTTTGGCCCAAACCACTTTAAGCCAAAAGTTGAGGTGTTTGGCCAAACTTTTGGAAGGAAAAAAGTGCTTTTAAGGAGAAGCAGAAATAATTTTTGAGAAGCAGAAAAAGAAGCTTTTCTCCAAAAGCACTTTTTTGAGAAGCACTTTTGAGAAAAATACACTTAGATGCAGTTTTCAAAAGCTTGGCCAAACATTAATTACTGCTCAAAAGTGTTTTTCAAATTAATTAGCCAAACACAAACTGCTTCTCACCAAAAATATTTTTTTAAAAGTATTTTTGAGAAAAACAGTTCTCAAAATAAGCAGATTTTAGAAGCTTGGCCAAATAGGCTATAAGCCTCTATTTCTCTTGTAGCTTGAACTTGGGTAAAAATGGTGAAATCTTTTCTAGCTTAAATCTTCTCTTTTAGGGCAAGGGGAGGTAAAAGTCCTTCTAAAAGAGTCAAAGTCTTCTATTTACATCACTTGGAGTTAGTCCTAAAATACAATAAAACATAGCAGAAACTTGCTATAATTGTTGCTCCAGCAAGAAGGATAAAAACTGACACTTTAGAAATTTCACCCATTGTTGGAGTAATAGCACCTACGAATTCAACAATAACCCTGATTATAGTAATTTGCCCAAAACTTATCTCGACAAATCTTTTTTATCTTCAACTTCTTTCAATTTTCATTCTTTGGTTCTGCAATACATTATTTTGATACTTCTTTCTTCAAACTCATCAATCTTCTTTCCAGAACCAAAAGAACACAAAATTATAAGAAAACACTATAGATTCAATCAATTCAACCACCAAAGTATAGAATTTATGCATACAAATGCATATATCTGGGAGAGCTATCAAACTCCCCCACACTTAATATTTTGCTCGTCCTTGAGCAAATATAAAATGAATTTTAGAGAGATCACACCATGCAATTTCAATGATATAATCCACCATAAGTTTTTCCAAAATTTAATCCTCCGCTTTGTACAAAAATCATATCTATGATTTCTATGAGTTAAAATGATTTTGTCTAATTCATATCCACTTCAACTTTTCAATTGCCTCAATAGAGCCAATGTGTATGATTCAAACTCAACAAAAATAAAATACCAGCCAACTTAAAATCTTATAATCAAGTTTTCCAAATGTTATCCATCATCTTACTTTTCAATTCAAAATTCTAACCTTAGGGATTGACATGAAGTGTACCCAAATGTAACGATCCGATCAGTCATTTCAAGCTTTAGCAATCTTTTCGACAGTTTAAGACTTTGAGTAGCTTCATATGATGTATTATAACTAACGTGAATGGTTGGTTTTGACGTTCGAGAAGTTCAAGATTGATTTGGGAGAGTGATTCTCTATTTGGAAGCTTTAAGTTGGAGGAGATGACCTAGATTTAAATTTTGAGAAAACAACCTCGGAATCGGGATTTTATAGTTTTGATAAGTTCATATGGAGATTTTGGACCAGGGCATATGTTCGTATTTAAATTTGAATGTTCCTAAAAGGTTTTGCCTCTATTTGACGAAAGTTAGCGATTTAGAGGATTAGAGAGTTTATAGGTTTGATCGGGAATTGACTTTGATGTTATCAAACTCCAACTGGTATTTTGGAACTTGAAATAGGTTTATTTTATTGTTTGAAACTTATATGTAAAGTTTGATGATGATTCGGAATATCTAAGTATGATTCAAAGTTCAGACGCATATGGAGAAGTTAGAAGTTTGGAGAGTTGATTAGTTTGGTTTGGAGTGCGGTTCATGGTTGTGATATTATTTTATGTGTTTTGAGACCTCGAGGAGGTCCTGGTTATGTTTATGAACTTGTTGATGTGATTGGACGGAGTCCCGGATAGTTTGGGTGAGTTTCGGACCACCTAGAGCATGTTTGTTGTAGCAGATTTTACTGGTGTCTAGTGTGCTTATCACGGAGCAAATCTCGCGATTATAGAGAAGGATTTCAGGGCAGGTTGGCTTTTTTCTTCGCGTTCGTACGCCGATGGTCTTGTTCGCAATGGTTTGTGGCTAGTTGGTCTTCGGTTTCGCGCCTTGGGTGTCGCGTTCGTGGAGCAGTGAGGTAGGCTGGAGGTTGGTTTTCGCGACCGCAGGAAGGGACACGCATTTGTTGATACCCAATTTTTCCCTATATATTTTTTAATATGTAAAATAACTTCAAAATAGCATATATATGCATATATAAGCATGACTAAGCGTTTTATTATTTTTTCATAATTTTTTAAAAGTCTTTTGATTGATTTATTTTCCTTTTTTTATCCATAAAATCCTAATAATTATTTCCAAAATTATTATTTGGATAATTCATCTATTAGATTTTTATATTTATGCCAAAATATGGCTAAAGTAATTTTTACACATTTTTATAATTTTATTTAGTATTTTTAAAACTAAATTGCATATAATTGCAATATTAGCCCTTTTAAGGTTTAATTAAGGTTTATATTCATAAAATTGGATCCTGTATTTTTAAATTGTTATTCATATGTTATAAATCATTTTAGCCTTTTAAATTAGTTTTCAGAAATTATTTATTATTTTTATAAAATTAAAAGGGAAAAAATGGTTATTTAACTTATAGCCAAAATTGGCTTTAAAATCTAGCACAAATTGAATCCCCAATTCCCTAGCCCAGTTTTGATTTAAACCCGACCCTAACCCTTTAAACCCAACCCAAACCCGGATCCCTACCTACTCTATTTAATCTAGGCCGTTGATCATTCAGATCAACGACTACTATTTCACCTGCCTAAAATAAACCCAAACGACCCCCTTAACCTACTTTATTTTCACCAACCCGCCGCCCTTGAATCCCCTTCCTCTCCAATTCTCTCTGCAACCTCACCCAAACCCTAGCCGCCGCCACCCAAACCAACCCTAATCCCCTTCGATTCTCGCCTAATCCATGGACTCCCATGGCTGTTTGAGATGTGTGCCGGTCTCCTATATCTCCTGGTTGCTTGTTTTCATGATTTCATGGACAGATCTCAAAGAGATCTAGTCCAGTCTTAACTCAACTTCTATCTATGGTCTTTCCCTGGCCATCCATGGCATTCGAGTCAGATCCATGGCTTTTCCGGCTGGATCGGTAAGTTTTCGAAGTCTTTCTTATTTTTCTGGGTTCTCTGAAACCCTAGCTTTAAAGGCTTTCCGATTTTCTTTCAGACATGTCTTAGATCTATGTATGTTATGAACCTCTTAAGTGTTTTCCTTGAAGGTTTTCCGATTTTTCAAAGCGACTCTTCGTCTTCAACGATTAGGGTTTTCTTAACCTCTTTTAAAAGATCTCTTCTCGATTTTCAGTGTTCTTTTTACTATGTTCAAACGATTTGTTTATGCTTTTCTTCTACCTGATTCAGCATGTTGAAAACCCTAAATATCTTTGGTTTTATCCAGGGTTCTGAAACCGTCTTTTATTTTGTATACTTGTTTCGACCGAGTTCTTTATGTTTAAATCTTTTTCTTTGTTTGACTGTCTGAGCAATCCTGAATGACTATTGAGTACTGCATTTTTTACACCTAGGCAAGCCTTAGGTAATAACCTGAATAAAACTGGAACTGTCTTTATTTAATTATTAACTGTTACAACCAGTAGGCAGGCCTGATTCGGACTTCTTATCTGAGTCATGTAATAAATTTTGTTCTACTTCAACAACTTAAATACCCTGCTTTAGGATTTTTAAATTCAGACCTTAACTGTGTATGAGTCATGCTATCTATGTGCATTCTTTGTGGAGGTATAACTGAGCTTTCTACTTGCTTATATGTTTCCCCCCTAATTGCAGTTTTATATGTTTCTGTATGTCGCCTTAGTATTTTGCCTTTAAACCTGAGGGTCTGCTTAGAACCCCCTCCTTACAGGAATAGTAGTCCTAAATTCCTCCGGGACTGATAGGAAGGGACGGGTAATAGCATGCAATAAGAGTCGAGACCAATCTTCGCTTAATTACCTTCACGAGGCGGGAAAAGGTAGATATGGATATGATGATCGGTGCGCTAATACCACATATAGCCCCTCTTTTGAGGAGTGTCATACCGGGTATTGCATTGATGTGATCCATATTACAAACAAACCTAGGACATCCATTTACATTCATAAGCATGCTTTAGATTGTAACTATTTTTAAAATTTCGCCTTTCAATAACTGTTTCCAAACTCTTGTGTTTCTTAACTTAAATCCCCTATTATTTGACCCCTACTTGTCTATTTGCTAATTGCACAAATTCACAAAAACTATCTGGTCGGGAACCACACTAGTGGATCTTGAGGGGTACCTAACACCTTCCCTTAGGATAATTTCAAGCCCTCACCCTATCTCTGGTTAGCAAATGTAGTTATAGATGAACCTCATAGGTGCCCTAACGCACCTTAAAAATCATTAGGTGGCGATTCTTCAAAAAATGCAAACCCCTTTCCCAAAAGGAAATAGTTGTCCCATACCTAAAAATGTCATAAACCCGATTTCCGCGCGGAGGGAAAAAAGGGGGTGCGGTACCATGTCGACTCTGCTGGGGACTTTTAGGCTTTTACCACTTCAGATTGTTCTTGTGAATTTGTACCTCCCTATGTGTAATTACTTGTTTAATTTCTTTAAGCATTTAATTTCTTCTTCAAAAGCAAAACTGAGGCATCTTTTTGTTTCCTTCCTTTAAATGTTGTATTTATCGCTTTCTTAACGTGCAAATACATGACAATATGCTTTTAATTATTGCATAATCATGCTCAACATTATACTCCACTCGTGCCAAACAAATACTATCGCAACGCTTGATGAGTGGTTGTGCTCTTCCTATATCATTATCCCCTAAATTCGGAAAGGCGTATTTGCGGTAAAACCAGTCGATCAGCGGTGCAGTCGACAGTTCCGTGCGTTCCCCCTTGAGTTGTCCGCTCAAGGGTACCAGTCTAAAACCCATAGAAACCTTACTCTGTTTAAATTATGCATGCATCCTGGTCAAACCTAGCCGGGCCAGTCAAAGAGGGGCAGCTGTAGACATGTGATTTTTGACCCTCCCCAAGATTTTTCATATTTTAGCACGTAAATATTTAATTTAGGCCTAATATAGCTATTTCAACTCATTTTTACTCTTTTACTTTTATTTTATTACAAGAAAACGAAAATTACAAAAAATAAGCTCATTAATGTTTTGTAGTCATTTTTTAATCTTGAAAAAATACCAAAAAATAGTTTTGTTTTAACATTCAGTCTTATTTTAATAATTATTTTACTTAAGTAGGTCTAATTAATATTTTTGATAATATTTTTATGTGGATAAATTTTTAGTTAATTAAGCTAATTTTAAGCATAGCTAGTCATAAAGGCCCATAATTCCCAAATTCATAATTCCTAGGCCCATACCCCTTAACCTAGAAAACCCTACAAATACCTAGACCCCTAGAGCTAAGAGGAAGCGCTGAAAATACAACAAAAAATCAGACCTACAACTCTAAGAAAAAAACGGCACACCCTCCTTGAACAAAAATGACGTAGACCCCCTCATCCTGGAGAATTCTCTGCCCCACGCACACTCATAAATATGGGGAACAATCTCACACCATAAGACTTTAGAGTCCATATCCATTTTTCTCCAAATCCACGTACACGAAAAGGGAAAGAGCGATAACAAATTTGCTGTTACCGATCAAAAATCAAAGAGATTTTTTGTTAATTCAAAAAAACTTATGCTCGGTAAAGAAGATACAGTATACCGGTACTTGTGCCCAATAAAGAAGATTGGCAGTATCATAGAAAAGGGAGAGGATGAGAGTGGAGTTTGGAGCATTTCCAATTAACTGCTCAAATTTCCTTCCGAATAATCAATTGAATCGAATATTTAATTGGACAAATCCTTCATTCCTTTATTAGCTTTGGCAACAGCTTGATCATTTCTTGATGAATTTGACATTGGACAAGGCAGGAAATTAATGAGATTAGGGAAATTAAAATGGTGGAGGATTAGAAAAATAGTAGCACCACCCTACTAATTTTTGCCAGAATTCGCAGACTTTAAGAAAATTCCTTCCCACGTGAATTCCTTCTCACGTTGAGCTTCCAATAAACAGTAGCTTGAGGAGTGGTTTTGAGTTTTCCGGTGTCGATTCGAGGTTCCGGTTCGCAATTTCGGTGATTCGGTACAAGGATTATTGCTTTGTTTAGCCCGATCGATTTGCAATTTTCGGCTTTGTTCATCAATAAAAGGTCCATTTCTCAATTTTCATTCTCATTTCATTGTGTTATGATAGTTTGATACGCGTGTTGGTTGATTTGTGATTCTACGTTGTTTTAGTAGCATGTTTTAGTTTTTTTTTAATTTCGATTGTGATGTACGTAGTCTTGATTCTTGAATAAATGCTTTTAATTGGGTAGATTGAAAAATTGGAGTTGTTTCTTTCTTGACAATAAATAAATGGACCATGAGGTGGGTCTTGAACCATAAGGAATCTGGGCCAAGCGATGGATCATGTTAGCTAGCCTAGTTGCCCCAATAATATCTTGTTCATACATTTAGCATCGCAATAATCTTGAATTAGCTTAGAAAGAAAATGCCTTGAACTCTCGTAGTTGCTTTAGGCGCATTATTTTAATAATATTACCTTCCTAAACTCGGGTGTGCATTTCATGTGACCCAAATCCAAATCTCAACAACGTTGAATAAAATGTGCTTCGGATTGCGGGTGCATTTCATGTGGCGCGGTCCAAAGACATGTTTTAGATGGCGTTGAAATCTTCCTTAAACTAATTAAAAGCGGTTTAAAGTTAAAATGCACATAAGTTCAAAATTGTTTTAAAATCAAATAATAAGCCAACTATAATAGTTGAGCGACCGTGCTAGAACCACGGAACTTGGGAATGCCTAACACCTTCTCCCGGGTTAATAGAATTCCTTACCCGGATTTCTGGTTCGCGGGCTGTAATACAGAGTCAATCTTTTCCTCGATTCGGGATTTGAATCGGTGACTTGGGACACCATAAAATTATTCCAAGTGGCGACTCTGAATTTTTAATAAATAAATACAATCCCGTTTCGATTGTCACTTTAAGTTGGAAAAAACTCCCTTATACCCTTCCGGAGGGTAGGAAAAAAGGAGGTGTGATAGCTCTGGCGACTCTGCTGGGGATCGAACCCAAAATCTCTAGTTCAGGGTTCAAGAATTCGAGCTTACAATAATTGTTATAGTTGGCTTTATCCATTATTTGATTTTGTTACATGATTTGGGCCTAATGTGCTAATTGATTGCTTTTACCGCTTTGATATTTCGTGAACTGTATATAAACTGTTGCGAAATCCCTCATATCTCTGAGTCTTCTAAATCATGAAGAAGTGTGCACTTCGTGTGACTTCTTTTCTGTTAGAATCATATCCCAAATTTAGAACGAGGTTCGGACAAGTTGCAAAGCTGGCAAAGCTTCTGTATTCCCTGTACGCTGCCCCCCCGGGCTCGAGCTGTCCGCTCGGGTAAGCCAGGTCTAGAACAATAAACCCAGGTTTTGAACCTAGAATAACTCAGCCTCATGTTGGATCCCTAGTAGGCACGTTTGTTTGCATCATGTGTATTTGACTTTGGGGACTCAACACAGGGGTTGGGTCCGTCTAGGACAGGTGTTCCCAAAATAACAGACCATGTTGATGCATCCTATGTGCAACATGTTGCATTTCTTCAAGGGTAAAAGGATCATTTGGCGGACCAATGATAATTGAGGGCGAATGAAAAAAAAAAGAAAAAAAAGAGAGGCTGATGTGAGACGATGAAGCGAGTAGGGCCCAATTATATTTTTGTTACATTTTATTAAGAAAAAAAGAGCATGGAAACTTCAAAAAGATTTTGTACTTTTTATCATTTTTCAAAAATAAAAAATAAAAAATCGAAAATCCAAAAAGATTGTATATATTTCATCATTTTTCGAAAAAAAAAGAAAAAAATATGTTTTCTATATGTCAGTTGTTTTTTTTTATTATTTATTCTCGCCCGTATCCAATCTGCCCGAACTACGCATACCTGATTCTCGTCTTTCGGGGCGGGATACGTAGGCAACCCACATAGGGTCCGGTCTTCCTAGTAAATCTTAGGTTCTTTGCTTTGCGGGTTCTTAGTCAAATTTTGCACTTCTAACCACCTTTTGGCCAAATAAGTCGTTTTGCAAAAATAGCCTCAATCATGTCTTGCATGTGTCTAGTAGGGAATGTTATTGTCTCACATAGTGTTGGCTTAAGTTTTCTCATACAGGTGTAGATCCACTTACCGGAGTTTGAGCATGACAGTACCCCAAGACCACCGCATTCAGGAGTTGCTTAAGGAGATTTTTTATATTTGTTATTTTTATTTTATTTTTATGTTTTGAGTATGTTTTTTATGTCGTCTTTTACTTTCTAGTTTTGTACAGCAATGTCGAGTTTTTTGTTATTGTACTTTTATTTTGTATTTGAAAAGGTGTGGTGTAACTCAAAAATCCAAAAAACGATATTTTGCATTTTTATATTTCTGTTAGAATTTTCTTTAGAAATACTATTCCTAGAAATCAAGAAGAAAAAGAAAGAAAGTTTGAGGTGGTTTTATTTTAGGAAATTAGTATCTAGAATTTTTTGTTTTTTTTTTTTTTAAAAAATTGCTTTTATACTTCCCTTAGTATATTAGGACCAAAATTCAAGAAAAAAAAAGAAAAAAAAAGGAATTTTCTTTTAGTACCTCTTTAAAAGTTTTCTTTAAGGCATTAATTCCAAAATCCAAAAAGATTTTCTTGTGAGGTGTTTCTTTGGGAAATTAATGAAAGATGAAAAAAGAATTCTTTTTATTTTTATTAGAACTTTAGGATATTGTACATAGAAAAAAAACATACTTTATATTTTGTTTATCATTAGAATATTTCCTTTAGGCAATCAAAATTGAAATCCAAAAAACATTCTGTTTTATCTTTTTCATTGCTTTCTTCGAAATCTTGCGTCAGGATATCAAATGAAAATTCAAAATATTTTTCTGTGGTTTATTCTTTCGATCTTCTTCCTAAAAAAAAAGAATCAAAAATATTTTTTTTCTCTTCTAGGGTTTTTCCTTAATAATTTCCCATAGAGTGTTTGTTTCGAAAAGGAAAAAAAAAAAAAAAATATGCTCGTTAAGCTGGAGTTTGCAATAGGTTATAGAACATTAAGTCTAGAAAATTCAAAAACAAAAAAGAGATTTGTTTCTTTTATTTCCCTTTTCTTGTCAGAGTCATGAAGGTAAAAAGAAGCGAATGTTAGTTTGTTTCCTTTATTCCCGATCTGCCAGAACTACGCAAAGATCTGATTCATGTGGGGTCATGATACGTAGGCAACCTACATAGGGTTCGATCGAATCATTTTTTATTTATTAAAAGAAAAAAAAAGAAGAAAAAAAAATATGGTGAAATTGTGGGATGTGAGATATGAGAGAAAGAAAAGAGTGATGATTAAAAAAAGAAATGAAGGAAAATGGGCAAGCCAAGAGGTGCTAGAAAAGCGGAGAAAAGAGAGGCTGAAATGAACAAATTGGGATGATATCAATTGACCTTTGTACCCTCGAAGTCATTTTAGAACCGATAACTGTGGCTAGGTGCATTGCACATAAAGTGAGATTATCTTATGTTAAATGCCCTAATGCTAACGTGATGGCTTCATTTTGTTATACTCATAGCAGAATAGTGGTTGGTTTGTGGTTTTTAAAGTGGTAACTCATCTCCACAACATAAAGTCAAAAGGCAATGTTAAACAACAACAAAACTGAGTTGGTTGATACAGGTGCCCAAAAATAATTGGTTGAACAGGACAATGGGTTGGTTGAAGAGGTAAGGATGTTAAGACAACACATGGCAGACATGTATCAGGCCTGGATAACTGGGAAGGCACCACCCCACCACCACCTAGCCTCCTAAATGCCACCGTTACCCAAACACCGGTCACAGTGCCAGATGATCCCCATACTCTCCAGATGCACCCGCTCATCATGGCTTTCCCAACCAGCCTAGTAGCTCCATCACTCATCTTCCAATTACCTTTCCCAAAAATTGCCCTCCGGTCTTATCCACCATCCCCAACAATGAACACCCACTCAAAACTCATGATGCCCAATATTACCCCTCAAAGGTTGCCCACAAGGTTCCTAACTCATACAAGCAGGGCCCGCGGGATGAACCTCATATTGAAAATGAAAAGTTCACAGGAAGAAAAGGGCGAGATGGGATACCTAGGAGGCCGAAAGGCATAGAACAGTCCTTAAAGAACAAGCAAGGAATGAGAGACCAGGGTAGCATGACTTACAAAGAACTGTCTGTGTCCCCTGGCGTTTGCCTGCCCGCAGGGTTTAAAGTGCCAAAATTTAACTTGTATGATGGGTGTGGGGATCCTGTAGCCCGCCTGAAGGTTTATTACAGTGAAATGAGAAGTGTTGGCGAGAAAGATAATTTGTTGATGGCGTACTTCAGTGAGAGCCTGACTGGGGCAGCTTTGGAATGGCATAATCGTCAAGATGTTGGTAAGTGGCCTATATTGGGTGACATGGCTCAAGATTTTGTTCGATACTTTCAATACAGATCAGGTGTTACCCCAGACCACTCCTCCCTATCTAAAATGGAAAAGAAGCTGGAGGAAAGCTTTAGGGAGTTTAGGCTCAGGTGGAGGGAGCAAGTTGCTCGAGTCAATACCCCGATTGGTGAAGAAGAAATGGTTGAGCTTTTCCTACAAGCCTAGGGGCCCACCTACTTCAGTCATTTGATCCCGACCTTGGGAAGGCCTTTCAAAGATGTGTTAAAAATGGGGGAGCTAGTAGAAGAGGGAATCAAGTCAGGCAAAATCATGAGTTGTTCGAAAGACATTCAGAACACCCCAGTAAGCTTCGGTGGAAGAAAGAGAAACAGAAAAGATGATCCGATGGGCTTTCCCGATCAATACTTCCAGCCTCGACATCCTCCCCGTGGATATCCTTGTGCACCAGATGATCCTCCCAATGCCACTTCTCTCCACGGAACTCCCAAAATCGTACATCACTTTCCCAGTACCCAGCTCCACAAAATGCCTATCCACCCCCACGAGCCTACCGAAAACCCTCTGGATCAGGTTTCTGGCCCAATCAAGCATTTAAGAATGAGAGGTTGCTGAAAAAAGAAAAGGCTTTCACACCTATTGGAGAATCATATGCCAATTTGTTCCAAAAGTTGAAGCAATTGGACATGTTGAAGCCAATTCATATAAAAATGCCAAACCCTCTGTCAAAGAAGTTTGATTTTTCTCAAGGTGTGCATATTCCTCAGATGCTCCGGGGCATGACATAAAGAAGTGTTGGAACTGAAGAAAGCAATTCAGAAGCTTATTGATGCAGGTGACATTGTCGTGCAAAATCCAGATGCAACAGACACTAGCCAAAATCCATCGCCTGTTCGTAATGAGATGCATATGGTGGGTATGATTTATTTTGAAAAGGAATATGAGAATTCTTCTAAGATCCTTGAAGGTCCACGCGCTGCAAAGTTTTCAGTGCTATCAGAGGTTGATCTTAAGAATGAGCCGGCAAAGGGAACCCAAAAGCAATTTGTTAAGAACAATGTGATGGAAGTTTGTGAATGTCCTAGTAATGTTGATGCGGAATTCAGTGGCTAAGATGCCGAGCCTGGCAATTGGAAAGACGCTCCTTTCTTAGTTAGCCAGGGAAGAGTTTTGGTGGTTTATTTTGTTGTCATTTCTGTTGTCCGGGTTATTTCAGGGTTGTAATCCGGATATTGTCTTGTGACTCAAACCCTTCTATCCTTTTATTTTGCCTAGTTTGTTTAGTCATAGTAGCCCGACTAGTGTTGTCTAGGTTTGTAACCCCAGTTTAGTTTGTTTGTTTTGTTGTCCAAACCCTTTCACCATCTGTCTAATGCAATTTTCTGTTTTCTGTAATTTCTAGTCATTTTTGTTTAGTTCTCTTTTCTTTTTATTGTTCTTTTCCTATTGACTTTAGTGACATGACATGCACACATAATTCTCAGCCTGGTTTTAAAAGTCAGTTTAGTCACGAAGCAATGAAACAATGTTGAAGATGTAGGGACATTTGAGGGAAATAAGTAAAGACATTTTGAGATCACTTCAAGTCCGAATTGTGTGAAACTGGGGCAGATAGAACATAAAAATACACTATTAATATGCATCATGCTATATCGGGTAAAGATAACGGCAAGTTTGCCCCAAATTTGTAGGGGGCCGTTCGTGAGAGTGAGAGTGTTGTCCAATGGTGCTTTGTATGTAACAGATGTAGAAGGCGAATATGTAAATATGGTCCTCAAGTCTGGCGCAATCAAAAGATGTTACGAATGTTTTCCTTGGTTTGTTTAATTGTGTTATTTGTACTTAGCATGTTTTGAAGATTGGAATGACGAAGGCATTTTATTCTGCTATCTAAACACCTTATCCTTCGTTACCCCTTTGAGCCTCATTTGTTTTCTTTCATACCCCTCTTTTGGAATCAGTAGTAAAGTTTAGAAACGCGAGCGCAAAAGATAAGTAAAGGAAGAAGAAAAAAAAAGAAAAAGAGAGAGAAAAATGAAAAGAGAAAGAAAAGAATGAAAAAACGAAAAAGAAGAAAAACAACAAAAAGAGAAAAAGAAAGCAAAAAAAAAAAAGAAAAGAAAGAGAAAAGAGAAAATCACAACAACAAAGTAATCCCTATGTCATGAACTACGTTCGACCTGATTCCTTTTAAAGATATGTAGGCAGCCTCACGGTTCGGTCTCATCAAAATAAAAATCCAAAAGTCCCCAAGCAAGAAACTAGGGCAGAAGTTGTGGTTGTTATAGAAAATTTGGTTCCGAAAGTTGTAATTTTGCACCCATGTGAATTGTTTTGAGCCTTTGATATCCTTTCTTTTTTAACCCTATCCAAAAGCCCATGCTACAGTCCAAAGAAAGACATTTCGATCAGTCTTCGAGAGGTGCCAAGTCAAGCAAGGAGAGGTAATTCATATCAGGGGCAACACTCTGGTCCAACCAGAAAAATAATGAAAATGAGAGAGTCTTATTGGTGAAAACCTTCGCGGGCACCGTAAGGCGACGGAAACTGAGAGAAGTCAAAAATAAGAGAGTCTTATTGGTGAAAACCCTCGCGGGCACCGTAAGGCGAAGGTAAGTTGAGAGAAAGAACAAAATGAGAGAGGCTTGATGGTGAAAACCCTTCAGGCACTACAAGTCGAATAAGGATTGTGAATCAGATTGGATAATCAGAGCATTGAAGCCCAGTTTCACGGTTTAGAGGTATAACAGGAGTTGAACATCAGACTTTCTCAATAGAATAGGCCACAGGTGCATGTCATTGGTCATTAGAGTTGGTATCCACATCTGATAGGTTTCTACTTTGTAGTTTTGTTGTTAGGAATCATCTACTTCCTTTGTCCTTTACTCTGTTCCTTTTGTCTTGTTTGCTTCCTCTTTCTGAGTCTGTTTGGTCAGAACAAGTGAGAAATGACTTCAAAATTTGCCACCAGCTTTCCAATTGCACAAAACGGGATCTGGCCAGCACATCAAAGTGGCATAAGTTAGGAAAGAACAACAAGCGCACTGAGTTGGTAGCAATCAACATGCTTTGGGGCCCATGAGAAATACAAAGGTTTGGTATATTTCAATTCGTTAACAGTGCAACAAATGGAGGGTGTAGGGTGAACGGATCAAAGGTATTTTCTGTGATAAGATTGATAAGGGAAGTGGTTAACTAGTGACAAGCAAGGTCTTCCAAGAAGAAATCAAAGTTATCATGGCAAGTGAAGGAGCAATAAACCTCAAGGCCAAGGCTAGTGATTTAAGCAAGAAAGAACAACATACGTACTGAGTGGGTGGCAATTGACGTACTTTGGGATTCATGTGTGACACAAAGGTTTGGTAAATGTCAGTTCATGAGCAATGCAACAGATAGAGAGTATTGGGTCTGAACGGAGAAGAGGTATTTTCTGTGATAAGAATGACAGAGAAAGTGGTTAGCAAGGTCTTCGAGTGGAAGTCAAAGTTATCATGAGAAGTGGAGGAGCAATCGCCCTCAAAGTTAAGTCCACAAACCAACCACCGCATTTTAAACTGACAAGATTTTTCTTTGATTGAAATAGGGGCAGAAAATTTCATTTGTTTCGGAGAAACCCTCCGCAAGGAAAAGCAAGCACCAGACAGGTTTGACCGTAAACTCTCAGGACCTTCCTGGAAAATGTGGCTTAGTTAAAATGAGACCTAGTTTTAAGATTTCCATTAGATCACAAGATGTGTCGTAAATTCTGTCGTAGGGTAGTATAATTCAATCGTAAAAGTGTTTTTTTTGGGTCAAGACTTGATTTTGAGTATTAGGACCTTCCTGGAGAATAGGATGTAGTTTAAGACCCTTTTAGATAACAGGACCTAGCGGAAGTAATACCTTTAGAAGATACAACTTAGATCTATAATTGTCATTTAATTAAGAGTTGTCAGGACCTCTCTGGATAACAGGACTTAACTTTCAGATTCTTAATAATAGTTGGTAGAATGATTCAGTTTGACACTCACCTATGTGCCCAGATACCCAAACTGGGGCAGAAAGTTTATTTTTGTTTTTGTCTATTTTATTGAAGTCAAGAGACCGCCTGGAGAGCAGAGAATACATTTCAAGTTCAGCAGTCAGGAGCCCGTCTAGAGAGTAGGGAATACATTTCAAGTTCAGCAGTCAGGAGCCCGCCTGGAGAGCAGGGAATACATTTCAAGTCAGCAATCAGGAGCCCGCCTGGAGAGTAGGGAATACATTTCAAGTCAGCAGTCAGGAGCCTGCCTAGAGAGAAGGGAATACATTTCAAGTCAGCAGTCAGGAGCCCTCCTGGAGAGCAGGGAATACATTCAAGTTCAGCAATCAGGAGCCCACCTGGAGAACAAGGGAGTACAATTCAAGTTTTAGCTTTCAAGTTCTTATTGATATTTGGTAATGTGATTCGTTTTACACTTACATATGTGTCCAGATACCCAAACTAGGGCAGAAAAATTTTCTTTGTTTTGTCTATTTTGTTGAAGTCAGTCGCCCACCTGGAGAGCAAGGAAATACAATTCAAGTTCATGTAATCAGGCGCCCACCTGGAGAGCAAGGGAATACGTTCAAGCTCAGCAGTCAGGAGCCCGCCTAGAGAGCAGAGAATACATTTCGAGTCAGTAGTCAGGAGCCCGCCTGGAGAGCGGGGAATACATTTCAAGTCAGTAGTCATGAGCCCGCCTGGAGAGCAGGGAATACATTTAGTCAGCAGTCAGGAGCCCGCCTGGAGAGCAGGGAATACATTCAAGTTTAGTAATCAGGAGCCCGCCTGGAAAGCACGGGAATATAATTCAAGTTCAGCAGTCAGGAGCCCACCTGGAGAGCACGGGAATACCATTCAAGTTCAGCAGTCAGGCGCCCACTTGGAGAGCACGGGAATACAATTCAAGTTCAACAATCAGGCGTCCACCTGAAGAAAAGGAAAAATATCTCAGATCGCAATTCAAGTCAACAACCAAAGAAGCTCGCGGCAAGAATGCGAGTCAACAGTCTGAGGTGATCAACAGAAGTTAGTCACAATAAAGAAAAAGAGAGAAAGGCAAGAAGTTAATCCAAATGCAGAAGTTGATGGAGGATGTGAACTGCTTAAGACATGGTGGAAGTCACAAGCACTACAGGTCTGGTCTTGATCCAAAAGCTGAAGAAGAACGAGCTAGCACCTGCAGCTAACAAGCGCCAAGGTTCAAATCTAAAGTCTGCATGAAGAACCATTCAAGACTCAAGATCAAGCTTCAGAAGACTTATAGATAGGAATTTTGTAACTCGTAGTTGAAAGGCCTAGTTAGTCTTTTTCATTTGATTTTTGATGTAATAACAGAAACCACGGACCGGAACCTCGGCGGAACGGCACCTCGACTGGCTCTCCACCTCGGTACTCTATCATCTCACTCGCCTCTGAACTACACGTGGCCTGATTCCTTTATAGCCAAGGATATGTAGGCAGCTCAGATACCAGGGCTCGGTCACATTCCTCTCTCTCTTAGTTTTAGTCTCTCCGAATAAGGGTCGGGTCAAAAAACCTGTCTAGTCGTTCTTTGTCTGAAAACTCTTTGTGTTTCCAGTCAAAGAGGGGCAGCTGTAGACATGTGATTTTTGACCCTCCCCAAGATTTTTCATATTTTAGCACGTAAATATTTAATTTAGGCCTAATATAGCTATTTCAACTCATTTTTACTCTTTTACTTTTATTTTATTACAAGAAAACGAAAATTACAAAAAATAAGCTCATTAATATTTTGTAGTCATTTTTTAATCTTGAAAAAATACCAAAAAATAGTTTTGTTTTAACATTCAGTCTTATTTTAATAATTATTTTACTTAAGTAGGGCTAATTAATATTTTTGATAATATTTCTATGTGGATAAATATTTAGTTAATTAAACTAATTTTATGCATAGCTAGTCATAAAGGCCCATAATTCCCAAATCCATAATTCCTAGGCCCATACCCCTTAACCTAGAAAACCCTACAAATACCTAGACCCCTAGAGCTAAGAGGAAGGGCTGAAAATACAACAAAAAATCAGACCTACAACTCTAAGAAAAAAATGGTGCACCCTCCTTGAACAAAAATGGCGTAGAACCCCTCATCCTGGAGAATTCTCTGCCCCACGCACACTCATAAATATGGGGAACAATCTCACACCATAAGACTTTAGAGTCCATATCCATTTTGCTCCAAATCCACATACACGAAAAGGGAAAGAGCGATTACAAATTTGCTGTTAACGATCAAAAATCAAAGAGATTTTTTGTTAATTCAGAAAAACTTGTGCTCGGTAAAGAAGATACAGTATACCGGTACTTGTGCCCAATAAAGAAGATTGGTAGTATCATAGAAAAGGGAGAGGATGAGAGTGGAGTTTGGAGCATTTCCAATTAACTGCTCAAATTTCCTTCCGAATAATCAATTGAATCGAATATTTAATTGGACAAATCCTTCATTCCTATATTAGCTTTGGCAACAGCTTGATCATTTCTTGATGAATTTGACATTGGACAAGGCAGGAAATTAATGAGATTAGGGAAATTAAAATGGTGGAGGATTAGAAAAATAGTAGCACCACCCTACTAATTTTTGCCAGAATTCGCAGACTTTAAGAAAATTCCTTCCCACGTGAATTCCTTCTCACGTTGAGCTTCCAATAAACAGTAGCTTGAGGAGTGGTTTTGAGTTTTCCGGTGTCGATTCGAGGTTCCGGTTCGCAATTTCGGTGATTCGGTACAAGGATTATTGCTTTGTTTAGCCCGATCGATTTGCAATTTTCGGCTTTGTTCATAAATAAAAGGTCTATTTCTCAATTTTCATTCTCATTTCATTGTGTTATGATAGTTTGATACGCGTATTGGTTGATTTGTGATTCTACGTTGTTTTAGTAGCATGTTTTAGTTTTTTTTTTATTTCGATTGTGATGTACGTAGTCTTGATTCTTGAATAAATGCTTTTAATTGGGTAGATGGAAAAATTGGAGTTGTTTCTTTCTTGACAAGAAATAAATGGACCATGAGGTGGGTCTTGAACCATAAGGAATCTGGGCCAAGCGATGGATCATGTTAGCTAGCCTAGTTGCCCCAATAATATCTTGTTCATACATTTAGCATCGCAATAATCTTGAATTAGCTTAGAAAGAAAATGCCTTGAACTCTCGTAGTTGCTTTAGGCGCGTTATTTTAATAATATTACCTTCCTAAACTCGGGTGTGCATTTCATGTAACCCAAATCCAAATCTCAACAACGTTGAATAAAATGTGTTTCGGATTGCGGGTGCATTTCATATGGCGCGGTCCAAAGACATGTTTTAGATGGCGTTGAAATCTTCCTTAAAATAATTAAAAGCAATTTAAAGTTAAAATGCACATAGGTTCAAAAGTGTTTTAAAATCAAATAATAATCCAACTATAACAGTTGAGCGATCGTGCTAGAACCACGGAACTCGAGAATGCCTAACACCTTCTCCCGGGTTACCAGAATTCCTTACCCGGATTTCTGGTTCGCGGACTGTAATACAGAGTCAATCTTTTCCTCGATTCGGGATTTGAATCGGTGACTTGGGACACCATAAAATTATTCCAAGTGGCGACTCTGAATTTTTAATAAATAAATACAATCCCGTTTCGATTGTCACTTTAAGTTGGAAAAAACTCCCTTATACCCATCCGGAGGGTACGGAAAAAGGAGGTGTGACAGTCCACACAATGATCTTTAAGATAGCCTTGTCCAAATGTCCATTGGGTTTCCCTAAAGCCCAACGGACATCATCACGGTCTGTGCATTTATTTGGAGAACTAAATGCTTCATGCTAATTGTTGATGTTAAATAGTCGAGTCTGGTGGGGGTAAGGGCCTAACCTTGTTTAATTTGTAGAAATATGAATAACGAGGTCCCTAGTTTCGGTATGGTTAGCACACCCTCACTCTTGCTAGACTGGTGGAAGAATCTTCCATCAAATGACCAAATCAACGAATGGAAAGAGAGGGCCACCAAATCCAGCGAGAAACTGGAATATCTAGAATACAGCCTGTCGGAATTGGAAGGAAAAGTGAGGAAGGGAGTCACTGATTGCCAGAACGCTGAGGGAAAAGAAGGAGAACATTTGGCAAAGGCATGTTTACTGGTGAACCTACGCGAACTGAAGGATTTGATCAACGAGAACATTCAACCTGAGGAAGGTCCTTCTGGGACCCAGTAGATAAGAGTTTACTTTTTTGCTTTATGAATGTAATAAGGTCAATAGCCATTAGTGACTTTTATTTCTTGCTTATTTAATGTAATTTGGGATTCGTCTATTTTTTATCAATAAAATGAGGCATTTAGCATTCTAAGTTCTCCAAGTCTATTTGTTTCTAGGCCTCCCTCGGGCACAAAGAGGTTCCCAAATTAGGACACGCTTTACATTCCCGCACTATTTGTTTAAATATTGCAACACTTTTTGTAATCCTCACTGACTTGATTACCTTTTTGTTTTTATTTTGTTTTCTTTTATTATTCCCCTCCCCAAAGGTTAGTTCGTGCACTCTGGCATCATCATGTTATTTCACAAGATCTAGGGGCCCTCCACCCACTCCTCCTCTTAGTCCTATCAAAGGCAAGCATATAAGCAAAATGGAAGATTTGTACAACATCAGGAAGGAGAACATAGTTGAACGGGTAGAAGTCACTGATAGCTAGGGTATTCGGGTTCCAAACGAGAATGTGTCGCAGTTTGAACATAAACTGTTGAAGTTCCAGTAAGAGCTCGATCAGGTTCGGAATCTGGCAAACTTGTCATTTTCCCTTAGCACCCCAGATATCAACTTCCCTAACACTCAAAACCCTGCACCTCCTCAAAATATCCCAAAACAACAGAATCATCCCGCTCCTCACTATCACGTTGCTCCATCAAAGAACCAATATAACACTTGCCATACCCCAAACAACGCTCCACTACTCATCCCAGAACCTCAAAACTACACAAACGACCATTTCCACACCCATACACCAGGCCACCATAAGACTCCTATCTACGTGGAAACCATGCCACACTCTACCCAGCCTATCTCATGCACACCTGAGTCTGATGAGAAGGATCTGCTTATCAGGAACTTGGCCGAGGAACTTAAGAAACTGACCAGCGAGGTTCAGGGAGTTGAAGGAAGCAAGGAATCGAAGGGCTGAACTATGAGGATCTTTATATACAACATGATGTCGAATTGCCCGAGGGGTACAAACCTCTTAAGTTCGAGATGTTTGAAGGCACGGGTGATCCAAGGGTCCATCTGAGGACATATTGTGACAAGCTGGTTGGAGTAGGGAAGGATGAAAGAATCCACATAAAGCTATTCATGAGATGTTTGAAAAGAGATGCATTATCTTAGTACATCAACCAAGATCCCAAGAAGTGGTCAAGCTGGCTAGACATGGAATCTGACTTTATGGACATATTCAAGTTTAATATAGAGAATGCACCAGACGTGTTCTATATTCAGAATTTGAAGAAGAAGCCAATGGAGACATTTCGCGAGTATGCTACTCGTTGGAGGTCCGAAGCCGCTAAGGTCAGGCCTGCCTTAGAGGAGGAGCAAATGACCAAGTTTTTTGTCTGGGCCTAGGACCCGCGGTACTATGAGCGGCTGATGATGATTGAGAACCACAAGTTCTCCGACATTATCAAATTGGGTGAAAGAATTGAAGAAGGTATCAAAAGTGGTATGGTTACAAAATTCGAGGCCTTGCAAGCTACAAATAAGGCTTTACAGTCCGGTGGTGTGTCCAAGAAAAGGGACGTAAGGGTTGTGATGGTTGCACAGAGGACCAAATCTCCCCTCAAATACCAAACTTTTCCAACACCTCCACTCATATACCATCCAACTCCGAATTACCAAGCACCCTTACCCTCATACCAAGCTCCGCCACCAACTTATCAATCACCTCCACCTCCTACATATCAACCTACTTCACCCAGATACTCCCAACCCGCTCATGTCTACCAGACCTATAATGCTCAACCGTCCTATTATCAATCACCCCTGCACGCCAGAACTTCTCTAGACCTCAACCAAATTTTGATCGTAGACCTCCAAAATAATATACATCCATCGGCGAACCCATTGATCAGCTGTACGAGAGACTCAAAGCTGCTGGTTATGTCACCCCCATCCCTGCTGCAACCCCTAAGAACCCTTCTTAGTAGGTTAACCCAAACAAATCCTGTGCATACCACTCCAACATGAAAGGGCACACCATCGATGAATGTCGTTCTTTGAAAGACAAGATACAGTCTTTGATTGATAACAAGATCATTGTGGCAAAAGAACCCACTCCAAACGTCTGCAACAACCCCCTGCTAGACCATAAGGGTGGGGGTATTCACATGATTGAAATAGAAGATGACTAGGATCCCGAGGGGTCAATTGGGTTGATCGTAGAAGGGGATGACCCAAAGAAACCAACAATTACTCTCAATCCAATCATAGTCCAGGTTCAACTGTCTGAGGACACTGAGGTGAATATGTCTGTGTTGACGCCCCCCTTTTCCATACGTGGGTCGAATCAGGTATACGACATTAGGAGGACAACTCTATTCCCTTTCGAGAATTGGGTCTTAGAAGTTGAAGAGTCTCCACCTAATGATTATAGTGCATTAGGACACTTTTAAGAAAGGTTTGAATTGGAAAACCAGAGTTCGGGTAAGGGCTAGAAGTTATCTCGAGGAGAAGGTGTTAGGCATCCCTCAAGATCCACTAGTGTGGTCCCGGCCATGTTACAATTGTGACTTTACAAGTAAACAATCAAGGCTCAAATAAGGACTCGCATATAACATTGTAATTAAGTTGAAAACTTTTGGAGGTAAGTAGAGAGGGCAGAAATTTATGAAAAAGGATTTGAATAGTTTTACAAGAAGAGATGAAAGCAAATAAAGGGAAGGGGGTCCTAGGTTTATGATTAATATGAATCACTTCAATGCAATATCCATCAATCACTCCTCAAAAGAGGGGTCGCACGTGATATTAGCTCACCGATCATCATATCCATATTCTACCCTTCCCACCCCGTTAAGGTATTAAAGCGCGGAATGGTATCATTACTTATTGCATGCTATAACCCGCCCCAATCCTATCAGTCTCAGAGGCATTGAGACTACTAATCCTACAGGGTAAGGAGTAGGCTGAACCCTCAAGTTTAAAGGATAAAATGCTAAGCGACATACATAACAAATAGGACCGCACATAAGGGAGCATACAAAGACAAATAAAGGCTCACAGATCCCTCCACAAGTGAACATGTAATCAGCACGTCTCAAACGCATTTAAGGTCTCAAAGATGGGAGTCTTCAGAAAATAGGAATAGATAACAACAGTTGAGTTTAGCGACAGATAAAAAAAATTGTTAAAGCATGGTTTTTGAAAATCAAGTAGTGACAGTAGCTTAACGAGGTGCTGGACAAGTATTCAAAATAACACGATTCTGGGCAGAGAATGGTAACCCAGTAGTTTGAAAACATAATAGAACAAGAATCAGAAAATCAGTGAGAGTAAATAGATGCACAATTTCAAGATTTTGTTTCCAGATAGAGCGGAAGTTTTTAAAAAAACACAGAGTGAACTTCAGCAAGAATGGGAGCAGCAGATTTCAAATTACAAGAGGCTGATTGGTCTTAAACCGGTAACATGATTAATCGATTCTTATTAGGCCTAAAGTTTGTCTAGGCGTCGTATGCGTTGCCTAATTATCTTAAAGGGTGAACACACATATCGATTTTTTTAGTTGTAAGAGGGATAAACAAACAGTTAACCATACTTGTATTATTAGATTAAGCATACTAATGAGGCGTTTAACAATTGCAACTAAGACAAGTATAAAACCCTAAACAACAGGATGCCTAATGCACATAGGAGTTCCTAAAACATGATTTCTAAATGCTAATGATTATGAGAATGCAGCAGTAGCCATTATAACAGTTGTTTGCCTATTATTAATTGATCATAGTTATGAAATGAATATAACAACAAGCTGAAAGTAAAGAACCTAGAACAGGATTTCTAATGTGTGAGATGCATGTCCTATACAAGTTATCTATTGTGTAGATAAATAAATAGAGTCCTATAAGCATGTTTTCTACCCATTACTTAAACTAAGTATGCATAACCCCCCATATTCACTATTCAACCCCAATCATTCGTTTACAAATTATTACAAACCAATGATAGCCAAATTACAGTAATAAAGAATAAAATAAGAAGTTATTCTATAGGGAGCCTTCAATCAGGCCCATTCTTCCAACCTCACTCCTTTCAAGTTTCACAGCCTTGACATGGTCAGGGTGCGGCAAAGCTCCCTAGGGCCCCAATTAGGTCCCTGGCCAATACCAGCACCCAAACACTTACCAGAATGTTGGACATGTGCAGTGTGGAGTTACCATTCTTGTGTGTCAAAGTTCAGTAAGTACTCAGGGGTACTCAAAGCAATACTCACACGAAGGGGGTAGGACCTAATTTCTAGGAGTAGTGTGAAGTGCAGGAAGGAGAGGAAAATTTGTCGTTCAAAGAGTTTTTCCAAAAATTGGAGAGTTGCACACAAGGATAATGGGCAAAGGGGACAAATAGATCACATAATATCACCAAAAGATGCAGAGACTTGTGCAAATTCAGTAGCATGAGTTCACAAAATCAAAGAGTTTTAAAGGACCTAGAAATGGTCGAATTTAGGCATAATAGTAAGGAGTAACAAAATATAGTCATAACAGGAAAGATTAGGAGCACACAGTGGTCATGAGTATGCAAGTATCAACAGGAAATCAAGGGGTCAATTACATGTTGCACAACAGAAGCATAGATTGAAAACAATTAGGAATATAACACACTAAAGTAGTAATAACCACATTGGTTTGGAACTTTGAAACTAATCAGGACATGCCAGTAATAAGAGAGCACAACAGAATGCAAGAGCCAAATATGAGCACAATGTTAGCCTTGGCTTTCCAGCCGACTAATAATAGTCAGGAGTAGGGAACAACAACAGAGCAAGAGAGAGAAGTAGCACAAGAGAGAAAGAGAGCAATGTGTATTGCTGTGTGAGTTTGTGATATGCAATGTGTTAGTGAGTCCCATGCAAAAGAGAATGGGGGTACTTATAGTACTGAAGACGAGTAAACAAACAAGGTAGAAATCCATATTTAAGGAACTGGGTATCAATCATACTCAAATCAGTATAAGGACTCCCCTTTAATTAAGGAATCAAAGTCAAACGGTAATAAGCAGTTGTTTAAAAGGAAAGAAATCATAAAGCATAGTATGATCACATAAGGAAACAGAATAGCATAAGGTATACAATAAAGACTAGGTACATGATACTTAATTAGGGAAATATGTCAGACAAATCAATCAACATATTTGTGCACACATATAGGGCCGAATACTACCTTAATTCTGGAAAATAGTCTCAAAAATAATGAACGAGATTGAAAACCTAGGAGCTCAGTATTAATTGAGGAAGGTATCCCATAAATTAAGGAAGCAATTCGAAATCAGTACCAAACTATAAGGAAAATACGCAAAATTACAATTTTAAGGCAAGTATTACAGTCTTAAAGGGAGCTTGTAAGAATCAGTATAAAATCACCACGTAAACAATCAGAGAAATCTTAAGCAAAGAACACAGAAGGGTAGGGGAATGAAACACTAGCGGCAAAATTAAAGCAAAGAGCACGGAACTCAGACAAGAATCCAGAAGAACACACAAACAAGCAAACACGACAATAATACAAATATAAACCCTAAAGCTAGAGTTTCATCAGACTTAAGCAAAATGTTTAGAAATAGTGCTGAGAATCATGACTTAGTACTCAAAATCTGAAAATAAAGTATTTTCGAAAAGGGGTTAAGAAACCCTAGTTTCCAAAGGGAACAAAAACGTTTAAAACTTGAATAATCGTAAAGATCGAGTAGAAAATAGTGCAAAACATAAAGGTATGAGTTGAAAATCATTAAAAAATACAGAGATTTAAGAGGTTTGGATCGAGATTAGGGTTTCATAAGAAACCAGAGGGAGAAGTGAGAGAAACCTGGCTGTGAAACTTAGGAACAATGGTGTTTACAACACCATCGAACAAAAACCCATCGGAGAAAGGCTGGAAACAAACCCAGGCAAGTCTTCAGTGACCGTCTTGCATGGTGAAGACCCACGGAGTCTCATGAATGAAAGGAACCGATGAGGTAAGGTTTCAAGGCGGCTGGTGGTTGAAAGAGGTGAGGTTGGAGGTGGTCGGAGAGATGGTGAAGGCCATCGGAGAGGAAGAACAACTGGTTATACAGAAAAAAGAGGAGAGGAAGAGACGGATAGATAGAGAGACCGGTTTTGAAAAATGAGGGGTCAGGGAGGGGGGGGTAAGTGAGAGTTTAATTAAGGAAAAGGGATCTGGGCCGTTGATCGTATTTGATCAGCGACTCAGATTAGTTCGGAGTTGGGCTGGGTTAGTTTAGAGTTGGGCTGGGGCGAATTTGGTTGGGTCTTGGGTTAAATTAAATATGATGGGGGTGGGGTTAAATTGGGGCTAAAATTGAAATAATAATGGGCTATGTGTTAAATAGCCAATTTCCCCCTTTTATTTTATATAAAATAGTTAAAATAATTTTAAAAACAAATTAAAATTACTGAACTAATTAATAATATATAAATATTAATATAAAAATACTGAAAATGATTTTATAATTATAAAATATTGTTAATCGTAAAATAGATTATAATTGCAATTATATGTAATTTGGCCTTAAAAATACCCAATAAATTTGTAAAAATATGCAAAAATCACCTTAATTATATTTTGGTGTAAATATGGGAATGGAAATAAATTATTCACAAAAAATGATAATTTTGAGAGCAATTACTGGATTTTGTACTGCTGAAATAGACAATAAACTAATTTTAAAATCTTAAAAATTAGGGAAAAATACCAAAACTCTTGGGCATGCTCATATATGCATACACATGCCATTTTGAAAGTATTTGAGTATATAAAAAAATACCTAGGAAAAAATTGAGTATTAACAGTCTGTACCACTTGAGCTTGAAACAACATCACCCGCAAAGGCACCAGCACCAATTGAAGTTGAATTCGTGTCTCCAGCAAATGCACCCGCACTATTTGAGGTTGCAGTCTTGCCACCCAAGGCACATGTTCCATTCGGAGTAAGGATAGCCACATCGATCCCAGTGGCGATGTCAACCATAACAAAATTCCATACAAATGCTGTACCCTGGGACTACACAGCCGAGGCAAGAAGGAAAGGCAAGGTAAGGTTCGAAGAAACTGTCACTGCACAGGGTATGACAAGAACTGATAGAGTCTATACCCCTGAACACCTAGCTGAATCAAGCAAGCATGCCTCCAATCGGCCACCCCTCATTGAGACAGGTTCGGATGGCCTTTGGAGGAAGATATAGGCCAAGGAATATTCGATCATTGACTAGTTAAACAAGATGCAGCACAAATCTCCAATCTCTCTTTGCTGCAAAATTCTGAGGCACACAAGAATGCTCTGTTAAAAGTGCTAAGTGAAGCATACGTACTAAGTAACATCACTGGCGGGGAAATGGCTAACATGGTAGGACAAGTGCTAGAGATACATAAGATCACCTTTCATGAGGACGAGCTGCCACCTGAAGGGTTGGGGCATAACAAAGCACTACACATCACAGTGCAATGCGAGGATTGTTTCATCACCAGAATCCTGATCGATGGAGGTTCCAGTCTCAAATTTGTCCACTGGTAACACTCAAGAAGCTGGGTAAAGGACTGCATGAGATAAAAGATGGAGCAATCAATGTGAAGGCCTTCGATGGTTCTCAGAGGTCCACCAATGGTGAGATTATTCTATGCCTGCAGATGGGACCAACATGGTTCAAGGTCGATTTCCAGGTGATAGATGTGCCAGCATCTTACAATTTGTTGCTGGGACGGCCATGGATTCATGTTGATGGGGCCGTAGCATTAACACTGCATCAGGTAGTAAAGTTTGAATGGAATCACCAGGAGGTGATCGTTCACGGCGACGGTAGCAACCCTATATACAGTCGCCAGACCATTCCAGCTATCGAGGGAAGAAGGAATCTAGGTGGAGAAACTTACCACCATATCGAACGGGTCAATGCTGTAGATAAAGACAAATGGTGGGATAACAAAATTGAGAGTATACTGAATTGGAGTGGGTACGGACCTAGCAAAGGGCTCGGCAAGAACCTCCAAGGAATCTCTAAGCCCATAAAACTCAAGAAATATGGCACTACCTTCGGTTTGGGATTTGATTACACCTGGGAAGAATTCAATAACTGGTCGCCACTATGGCGTGGTCCTTACTATCCACTAGAGCAGCCAATACCACATCTGGAGTAGACCTTCCAACAAGCCGACATTATTTATGGGTCAGACGAAGAAGAAGCACTTGCAGCGGTGAAGAACCTATTTCTGAAGGACAATGATATGGACTGTTGTGTTATTCTCAAGGAGGAAGGAGAGGAAGGCCCTTCCATATAGGCTGTGAGCAGAGGTGAACATCTCAATAATTGAACCATCAGGACAATCAAAGCCCGACGAGCTTCGGGGTAGCAAGGCTAAAACAAGCACATTCACTATTTTATTTACTAAATAATTTTCTTTTCGCATTTTCAATTCCCGCAATAAGATCTTCAATGTTCAAAATAGTTATTCCATTTCTCAAAAGCATTTTCGATTTTTCTTATGAATTAATATTTATTGCTATCCTTTTCTCTCTTTACTTCACCAATACAACATTACTATTACTTATTTTGATGAACCAATGACTGTGACATGTAACGAGACAACGCAACAAACGGACATTGATTTAGAGGAAGATGACATACCTGACGAGATTGTCAAAGAAGTTGAGAACTTTGAGAATAGACCTAAGTCCAACCTAGACGAGACCGAAATTTTCAACTTGGGAGATGCAGAGTACGTCAAGGAAACACGAATCAGCATTCACCTATCGCCATCAGAAAAGAAAGAATACACAGAATTTCTAAAGGAATATGAGGACATATTCGCCTGGTCGTATGATGACATGACCGGTCAAAGTACGTCTATTTGGCTCACAAACTGCCAACCGATCCAATGTTTCCGTCGGTAAAGCAAAAGCTCAAAAAGTTCAAGCCTAATATGAGTTTGAAAATCAAGGAAGAAGTCAACAAGCAGATCAAAGCTAAGGTTCTCAGGGTAGTAGAATACCCGACATGGTTAGCCACCATTGTGCCAGTGCCAAAGAAGGATGGGAAGGTTAGAGTTTGTGTCAACTACCGGGATCTCAACCGGGCCAGTCCGAAAGATGATTTCCCTTTGCCAAATATACACATCCTGATTGACAATTGCGCCAAGCATGAGCTACAGTCATTCGTCGATTGCTTCACTGGTTATCATCAGATCTGGATGGATGAGGAAGATGCTGAGAAAACGGCTTTCATTATGCCGTGGGTAATGTACTATTACAAGATGATGCCATTCGGCCTGAAGAATGCAGGGGCCACCTATATGAGGGCCATGACTACCATTTTCCATGATATGATACACAAGGAGATAGAGGTATATGTAGATGATGTCATTATCAACTCCAAGAAGGTCACTAACCACATGGAAGATCTGAGGAAGTTCTTCAATAGACTACAGAGGTACAACCTGAAACTAAACCTCGGAAAGTGCGCATTTAGGGTTCCTATTGGGAAATTGCTTGGGTTTATTGTGAGTCTCTGAGGAATAGAAATGGATCCATCAAAAGTCAAAGGCATTCAAGAACTACCACCGCCAAAGAACTAGAAGGATGTGATGAGTTTCTTGGGAAGACTTAACTACATCACCCGGTTCATAACACAGTCCACAGTTATCTGTAAGCGAATCTTTAAGATTTTGAAGAAGGACGCCGCTACCAAATGGACTGATGACTTCCAAAAGGCATTCGACAGAATCAAGGAGTACCTATCAACACCACCAGTTTTAGTCCCGCCCGAGCCAGGTAGACCCTTACTACTCTACCTTGCAGTATTGGATAGAGCCTTCGACTACGTTCTGGGGTAGCATGATGAAACGGGGAGGAAGGAGCAAGCCATTTATTATCTCAGTAAGAAGTTCACCCCGTACGAGGCCCGGTATTCTGTAAGGCCCAGTGAAATTTTTTGCTCAAAACCTGAGATCTCGTAGTGACAAGTTAGGAATATGTGTTAGAAATTCGTAAGCTCGCCGTGGTTCAAACCCTTTGGACTGGTCGGTGCATTAAAAAGTTAAGGAAAATGTTTTTTCAGAAGGGTGCATTTCTGCGGCCCATTATGCGACCGCATAACAACAATGCAGGCCGCATATCTGCCGCAAAGTGAGATAGTATGTTGGCTAATTTTGAGGTCAACTATGCGGCCAATTATGCGATCGCATAATCAATATGCGGGCCGCATAGTTATCGCATAATCTCCTTGGAATTTTTGTGAGAAGAAGTTCTGCGGTGTATTATGCGACCGCAGAATAGGTATGCAGACCGCATTCTTGTTGCATACCCGGGCAGTTTGTTCAGGTTTCGGGGGCCATTTTTGCGGTCCCTTTTGCGGGCCCGCATGTCAATTATGCGATCCCAAATTTGTGTCGGGGCTCCTAATTTCTAATTTTCTAACCCGACCCCATGTCGATATATTATATGTTACCCTTCATTTTAGGCATATTTTTTGATGCATTTAGAGAGAAAGAGAGGGTCCTAGAGGGAGAAGGGGTTCTTCATCAACATTTCTCCTATGATCTTGCTTAAACCTTGAAGATTTGTCAAGAAAGGCACCCAGGTCTTCTTCGTAAAAGGTAAGGTTCTATAACCCCAACTCTTAATTACTAGATATAACGAGGATAGACCATTATAAGGGTAATCCATGAGGATGAGAGTGAATATCTTGCATGCATGAGTTCTTAAATTATTTGGTGAGGTTTTGAGCTAAGGATGGGATGAGAGATGGTAGGATCTTTCACAAATAGTTTTAAAAGAATAATGCCCACTTAGTATTTGAAAATATGCTCAAATGAGCTAGAACTATGATCACCCCTCTAATTTGTGGTTCGATTTGTCATGATCCTAAGAGATTGACGTTGCTAAGAGTCTCGGATTATAGTAGGACTTAAGGAAAGCTCAATCGAGGTATGTAGGCTAAACTTTCTCTCTCGGAAGTGAATTCCATATTGTTTTGTAAGTTTAAGTGTGGTTTGTCTACCAAAGTGGTATAGCCTTGAGTCACATTTTAAATGAAGGTTAGTATACTAATCGGGTGAGAAGAATTCGATCTGTTTAATGCTCCTGGTTTCTCTTATGTGTACTAAATTCCTTGATTGAATGTGCCTATTTGTTGATAAACTGTAAAGATGTTTAGAAATGAATCGAACGAGAAAATGTGAAACAATTATGAAATAAACCTCTAATCAACTCTTATGACCTAACTTCAAAAATAGAATAGCCTAAAGGCCTTGTACCTAAACTATGCCCATAAGTGGTTGTTTTAGATAATGCTTTGCCTTATAAATACATTCAATGTAATGCTAGTCCTTACACATTTCGATGTTGAAATTGTGCATTTGTCATGATGGAAAAAGGGGTAATTCAAGGATAATTGAGGTGATTGCTTGCTTATAACTTCAATGTGTATTTCAATTGTTGGTTGGCATGTTATCTTTTGGGAAGAATCCTTTATGTTTGATGATTTTATTACTATTGACTCGAAAATATATGATACCCGAAATATTCGGTACATTGATATTGGTTGGTGATCCTTGGAAATAAAGGAGATGAAAAATGTGAAAAACCAAATGCGGCCTTTGTGCCATGAAAAAGATGAACCTTGTGAAAGGCCCAAAAGGCCAAAGAAATACTGTTATCGAGAGAGATTGAGGACATTAATAAAAACTATAAAATGTGAGAGGTATTGAGGTAAAAATGGTTGTGTTTATGCTATATTTGTATACTTGTATTTATACTACAATTGTGTGCAATTTCAAATCAAATCAAAAATGTTTTTGGGAGTATCATTAGCAAAACCGAGGAAGGGTGGGTCATAAGGCTCACACCTAAAACTACACATGCCGGTGTAGGGATGGATCGTGGTTATTCCCCTTAATTGGGATGAACTTAGTAATATTTGTAAATTGGTAACGCTAACCCACACGACATATGTGGGAAGGCAGCCTAGCTGATCGGGCTGTGATCGGATGCCATGCTGCACACATAGTGGTATTATGCTGGGAATCAAAAATTGGAAATTCAAAAACTGGAAATTGTGATTGTGGTACATGTCCCCAAAGGGACGACCTAGCCAATCGGGTCGTGATCGGACTCCGTGCTAACAAAGATGGTGGTATAACTCATATCGGTGCTAATGATTTCCCGACCAAAAATTATATGTATTATTTTCGTAAACTAGAAGACTTACATGTTTCAAATTGGATGCTAGTATATTGTTGATTTTGACTTTTTGTTTTGTGGTTTCTTTGCTTGTATGGTTATTCTATTCTGAAAGAGGACTTTTAGCCTTACATACTAGTGCTATTCGACGGTGCTAACGTCCCTTTTGCCGGGGGTGCTGTATCGTTTAATGATACAGGTGGTTCCACAGCGGGCGACACCGGCCAGTGATAGCTGTACTCTCTTCCCAGCAGTCTTGGTGAGCCCCACTCCATCCGGGGTCATGTCATGTATCTTTTGTTCATTTTCTCATCACATTTTAAGGTATATCCAAAGCCTTGTTGCTGGAATTTCCCTATTACTCTTCTATTGTATTTAGAGGCTCCGTAGACTGTTTGTGGGTGGTGGTTGATGTTGGGAGTCCAGACTAGAAAAATTGGTACTTGATAAGCATGTTTTTCATTAAACTTGTAAACTTGTAATATTTTGTAAACTATGAATGAAGTCATTAACAGAAATGAAATGAAAGTTGCTAATGGAAGATTGCTTAGTGTTTTGATAAATGGGATAACATTCCCTCTTTATACATGAACTAGCTTGGGTGGAATGAAATCTAACAGGCTTGCTCAGTCGGGTTTACTCGGTTGAGCGCCGGTCGCATTCCACGGTTTTTGGGGCGTGGCATATTCTCTAGTGGAACGCACCTGTTGTGCTTTGACTTGGGTAGCTCAGAAGCTGAGACATTACTTTTGTGCCTATACTACATATCTCATATCGAGGATGGATCCTTTGAAGTACATCTTTCAGAAGCCCATGCACACCGGCAAGCTGGCCAAGTGGCAAATCCTGTTGAGTGTGTTTGACATTGTCTATGTAACTCAGAAAGTAGTCAAGGGACAGGCACTGGCAGACCACCTTGCCGAAAACCCCGTGGATGGAGAATACGAACCCCTGAAAATGTATTTTCCTAATGAAGAGGTATCATTCATAGGACAAGACATTGCAGAATCCTATGACGGTTGGAGAATGTTCTTTGATGGAGCGGCAGATTTCAAAGGAGTTGACATAGGAGTAGTCATATTATCAGAGACCGGTCAGCATTATCCGGTATCTGCCAAACTCAGGTTCCCGTGCACCAACAATATGGCCAAGTATGAAGCCTGCATCCTAGGACTCAAAATGGCCATTGACATGTACGTTCAAGAGCTGCTAGTAATTAGGGATTCAAACTTACTTATACATTAGGTACTGGAAGAATGGGCAACCAATAACTCCAAGATACTCCCGTATCTACATCACGTACAAGAATTGAGAAAAAGGTTCACAAAGATAGAATTCCAGCATGTTCCCAGAGTCCAGAATGAGTTCGCCGATGCATTGGCTACACTGTCATCTATGATACAGCATCCAGACAAGAATTTCATTGATCCCATTCCAGTGAAAATACATGATCATCCAGCCTACTGTGCCCATGTTGAAGAGGAAGCAGACGGAAAGCCTTGGTTTCATGATATCAAGGAATATTTGGCAAAAGCTTGCAAATCCTACTAAAAAACGCACACTTTGGAGATTGTCCAACAACTTCTTTCACAGCGGAGGAATCCTGTATAAGAGGACTCCTGATTTAGGATTATTAAGATGTGTCGATGCAAAGGAAGCATCCAGGCTAATAGAGGAGATTCATGTCGGGACCTACGATCCACATATGAACGGTTTTGTCTTAGCAAAGAAGATACTCCGGGATGGTTACTTTTGGATGACTATGGAAACAGACTGCATCTAGTATGTCCGAAAATGCCACCGTTGTCAAATACATGCAGACATGATAAAGGTACCTCCAAACGAGCTCAATGCAACAAGCTCACCGTGGCCATTCGCCGTCTGGGGAATGGATGTTATTGGACCAATCGAGCCTGCCGCTTCCAACGGACACAGGTTTATCCTAGTAGCCATCGACTATTTCACCAAATGGGTCGAAGAAACATCTTATAGAGTAGTAACTAAGAAAGTAGTGGCAAACTTTGTCCGCGACCGCATTGTTTGTCGATTCGGGATTCCGGAGTCAATCATTACTGATAACGACTCCAACCTCAACAGCGACTTGATGAGAGCTATGCGTGGAACTTTCAAGATCAGACACAAGAATTCCACTGCCTACAGGCCTCAAATGAATGGAGCTGTAGAAGCCGCCAACAAGAATATCAAGAAGATATTGAGGAAAATGATAGAGAAACATAAACAATGGCACAAAAAGTTATCATTTTCTCTACTAGGTTATCGCACCACAGTCCGCACATCAACCGGGGCAACCCCCATATATGCTAGTTTATGGTACAGAGGCTATCATTCCCTCTGAGGTAGAAATTCCTTCCTAAAGGATCATACAAGAAGCTGAGCTCGATGACACAGAGTGGGTAAAGGGTCGTTATGAGCAACTAGCCCTTATAGACGGAAAGAGAATGAATGCAGTTTGCCATGGTCAACTCTATCAGAGCAGAATGTCCAGAGCCTTCAACAAGAGAGTCAAGCCAAGACAGTTCACACCGAGGCAGTTGGTGTTAAAGAAAATTTTTCCGCATCAAGATGAAGCCAAAGGGAAGTTATCTCCCAACTGGCAGGGTCCATACATGGTTCACCGAGTTTTGACAGGAGGAGCCCTCATACTTGCAGAAATGGACGGACAAGTCTGGCCAAAACCGATCAATTCGGATGCAGTCAAGCGCTACTATATGTAATCTTTATGCTTTCCTTGTATGATGTAAATTGAAATATGCCTGACCTAATTCCCATTTAAGAGGGGATACGTAGGCAGCCCTATGGGTTTGGTCACAACTCAATAAAAATTTCATTTCCCCCGCAATTGGAAACTGGGGCAGAATTTTGAGGAGGACCCTCAAAATTCCGAACTAATTTCAGCCAATTACAGCACGAGCAACAGTCAAAAACGTCAACCCATCGAGACTAGGGAAAAATTTTGAGGAGGACCCTCAAAATTCCGTAGTAGGAGAGGTTGCAATGTCCTGAACCACGTCACATTCATCGATTCATCTAAAAACTATTTTTAACTATACATTTATGTCATACTTTTACAAAATCATGCATGTTTATTATTGAAATTGCTTTGTTTAGAAACGCTACCCCAATAATATAGACAGTATCACCAGGTCGAAGCCGAACGAGCCAAGCAAAGCCAGCGGGGATACGAACTAAGCTTCCCCCTTACAGAACTCACGATTTTTCTTTGGATGCAGGAACTAGGATTGCGAAATCATTAAACATACTATACGCCATGGAACCAACATTTTTCAAGAGAACGACTCTCCGAACTGTTGCACTTGCCAACATTTGCTATCAGCACACACAAGCAATGCTCCCAGTCATCATGATGCCGCAATCTGCTATCGGCTAAGAAAACCCTAATGCCATTCGTTATTTCATTTTCTTGCATAAGGCTACTATTCGGCCTTCCGAGGTTAAGCTCTACCTCCACCTGCATTTGCATTGCATAAGGCTACTATTCTGCCTTTCGAGACTAAACGTTGCCTCCATCTGCATCCAATTTTCATAAGGCTACCATTCTGCCTTCCGAGACTAAACGCTGTCTCCATCTGTATTCGCATTGCATAAGTCTACTATTCTGCCTTCCGAAGTTAAGCTCTACCTCCACTTGCATCTGCATTCATGCATAAGGCTACCATTCTGCCTTCCGAGGTTAAGCTCTACTTCCATCTGCATTCTTTCATAAGGCTACCATTCGGCCTTCCGAGACTAAACGCTGTCTCCATCCGCATTTACATTGCATAAGGCTACCATTCTGCCTTCTGAGACTAAACGCTTTCTCCATCTGCATTCGCATTGCATAAGGCTACTATTCTGCCTTCCGAGGTTAAGCTCTACCTCCACCTGCATCTGCATTCATGCATAAGGCTACCATTCTATCTTCCTAGGTTAAGCTCTACCTCTGTCTGCATTCTTGCATAAGGCTATCATTTGGCCTTCCGAGACTAAATGCTATCTCCATCCGTATTTGCATTGCATAAGGCTACCATTCTACCTTCCAAGACTAAATGCTGTCTCCATCTGCATCTGTATTGCATAAGGCTACTATTCTGCCAACCAATCTGCATAAGGCTACCATTCTGCCTTTCGAGACTAAACACTATCTCCATCTGCATCTTCATTTCATAAGGCTACCATTCGGCCTTTCGAGACTAAACGTTGTCTCCATCTGCATCCTTGCATTGCATAAGGCTACTATTCTGCCTTCCAATCTGCATAAGGCTACCATTCTGCCTTCCGAGGTTAAGCTCTACCTCTATCTGTATTTGCATCTTTGCGTAAAGCTATCATTCTGCATTCCGAGGCTAAGCTCTGCCTCCCATTTTCGAATCTCGACGCTATCCCAAGCTCTATTTATCTCGCTTTTCTTACGGGCTAAGCTCTGCCCTTCAATTCACAAGACTAAGATCTGTCTTGTCTGCATCATGCTACTGCATCCTTCATGGGCCAAAATATCACCAACTCATCCAAAGGCGTCATCGTTCGGAGGCACCATCTTCAAAGCCCGAGAACACCATGTCATGGCCTGAGGATCTCTTTTAATCTTTTGCATATCATTATTCAAAGGCGTCATGGTTAGGAGGCACCATCCTCATAGCTAGAGAACATCATTTCATGGCCTGTGAATCCCTTATCATTCGCTGCATGGCCCAGGATATCATGGTCTAAGGACGTCATCCTAACCGTCCAAAGACAACATTCATGGTCCAACGGGAATTTTCATCATGTTTAAATTTATGCATAGTATACGCTTGTATTGTTTCTGATTGCAGGTAAACCGGCGAGCAACGACCATCTCAGTAAGAGCAATCCTGCTCTAGTTCCCGCAGCCATTCAAACCTAACCATTCCTGTGAACCGTCCATTCACCTGGACCTAGATATTGCGTCCGTCCTTGAAATATCTTCATCGCCATACTCCGCAGGTGAATCCTGAACTACATACGGCATGATTCCTATAAAACCAGGGATATGTAGGCAGCTCAGAAGCCAGGGTACGACCAAAACCTTTTCAACCCGTTTCACTCGGTCAAAATTGACCATCATATCTTTACCCGACAACTCTTTTATCCTTCCCGGGTAAAGAGGGGCAGCTGTTGATACCCAATTTTTCCCTATATATTTTTCAATATGTAAAATAACTTCAAAATAGCATATATATGCATATATAATCATGTCCAAGTATTTTATTATTTTTTCATAATTGTTTAAAGGCTTTTGATTGATTTATTTTCCTTTTTTTATCCATAAAATCCCAATAATTATTTTCAAAATTATTATTTGGATAATTCATATATTAGATTTTTATATTTATGCCAATATATGGCTAAAGTAATTTTTACATATTTTTTATAATTTTATTTAGTATTTTAAAGCTAAATTGCATATAATTGCAATAATAGCCCCTTTTAAGGTTTAATTAGGGTTTATATTCATAAAATTAGATCCTATATTTTTAAATTGTTATTCATATGTTATAAATCATTTTATCCTTTTAAATTAGTTTTCAAAAATTATTTATTATTTTTATAAAATTAAAAGGGTAAAATTGTTTATTTAACTTATAGCCAAAAATTGGTTTTAAATTCTAGACCAAATCGAATCCCCAATTCCCTAGCCCAATTTTTATTTAAACCCGACCCTAATCCTTTAAACCCAACCCAAACCATTTCAGATCATTCAGGTCGTTGATCATTCAGATCAACGACCACCATTTCACCTGCCTAAAATAAACCCAAACGACCCCCTTAACCTACTTCATTTCCACCGACTCACTGCCCTTGAATCCCCTTCCTCTCCAATTTTCTTTGCAACCTCACCCAAATCCTAGCCGGTACCACCCAAACCAACCCTAATCCCCTTTGATTCTCGCCTAATCCATGGACTCCCATGGCTATTTGAGACGTGTGCTGGTCTCCTATGTCTCCTGGTTGCTTGTTTTCATGATTTCATAGACAGATTTCAAAGAGACCTAGTCCAGTCTTGGCTCAACTTCTATCTATGGTCTTTCCCCAGTCATCTATGGCCGTTCGAGTCAGATCCATGGCTTTTCAGGCTGGATCGGTAACTTTTCGAAGTCTTTCTCATTTTTCTGGGTTCTCCGAAACCCTAGCTTTAAAGGCTTTCTAATTTTCTTTCAGATCTGTCTTAGATCTGTGTATGTTATGAACCTCTTAAGTGTTTTCCTTGAAGGTTTTTCGATTTTTCAAAGCGACTCTTCGTCTTCAACGATTAGGGTTTTCTTAACCTCTTTTAAAAGATCTCTCCGATTTTCAATGTTGTTTTTACTATGTTCAAATGATTTGTTTATGCTTTTCTTTTACCTGATTCAACATGTTGAATACCCTAAATATCTTTGGTTTTATCCAGGGTTCTGAAACCATCTTTTATTTTGTATACTTGTTTCGACTGAGTTCTTTGTGTTTAAATTTTTTTCTTTGTTTGACTTAACTGATTCTGAGTTCTTACCTTTTTTTAACTCAGCTCTGTTAAAACCCTAATTTCTTAAAACTTTCCTTACTTGTTAGTGTGAGCTTTTAGAGATTTCTTTTACTTATTTCGGTGTGTTGGGCTGATCTCCTCTACCTGTTGCTATGTGTTAGACTTTTTCCTTCATTTTTTCATTTGGTTCTATGTGACTACTTGACTTTGTTGACCACCATGTTTCAAGTAGGTTCTCTTACTATTGAATACTTAGCCTAGTCGTGTTACTGCTGTATGTTTATCTAGTTGCTTCTTTTGCCAATATGTTTGGCCTTGCATGTCTGATACTCCTGTTCATTCTTTTCTATTTATATGTTGAAGTGCAGAATCATGACCCCTTCTTGATTGATCTTGATTTCTTTAAGTTACGGTTTGATTGCAAGGTTTTCTTATAAACCCCTAGTTTTACTCGTTTTGCTTAAATTGATTGATTCCCTTCCTTTGTTGTGATGTTTTACCCCTGCTGAATCCTTTCCCAAAATTAAGTATATTTTGTACTAAGACTCAATTATTTACTCTATACCTTTACTACTCCCTTACATGGTAAGAATCAATCTTTCTCAAAATTGATTTCTTTCCTTAATTATCCCTGTTGGTATCCGTTAAGCAGTAATTCTTTAATTAAAGGAAAGTACTTGTATTAATGGGATTCTGATTGTGATTATTTCTATATTTGTGTTAAACTTTTACTTGTTACCTTATTTTCTACTCATTTTCAAAGTTATAAATACCCTACCCTCTCTTCTCTAAACACACAAATAATTTAGTTCAGAACACACATTTACACACTCAAACTCTCTCTTCTCTGCTATTTGTGCTACTGCTTGTCTAGCCGATTGAAAGCCAAGGCTAGACTGTGGAATTCTAGTCGCTTTACTTTTCTGCACTTTGCTTCTTTGACTGGTATGTCCTGGTTTAATTTTAAAGCTCCAACAACACCATGCTTCCTTGTTTGTTTTAGCTTCTTTCACTTTTGGTCTACTTCTGCTTGTGGTTCTGTTAAGCATGCTGTAATGTTTCCCCTTCCCCTTTAGATTAATGCACTCCCCTATGTGTGTTTTAAGGTATACTTTGTCAATAACTTATTGTGTACTTGCTATCTTATGAATCCCAAACCCCTATCCCTTCCATATGTTTATGTTCTTTTGGCCGGTTTGTGATTATGCCAGTATCAGCTATTGCTGTGCATGTCCAGACCAAACCCCTGCTGGGGTTATGTGCTTACTGACAAATGTCTATGTATCCCCAAATCCCTTGACCCCCTGTATGGCTACTAATTATGTGTGTGATTCCCTCTTGAGGTGTTTGAGTTTTATTTACTGCTACCACTGCTTTCAATCATCTCTGTTACTAATTGCTTTTCAAAAAATGGAGTTGACAGTCTAGTTTTTTTACACAAACTCTTTTTCAAACCATGTCAAGAACTCTCCCCTATACTCTTAGAATACTAGGTTCTGCCCCCTTTGTGTGAGCCTTGCCTTGGGACCCTTGAGCTCCCTCTGAACTTGGACACATGAAAGCTGGCCTTTTCACACTGCACATACTCTCTTGATTATGCAATCTGGGTGTGAGCACTGCCCGGGATCCCTTGAGGTTCTTAGGGAAGTCTGACACACCCAAATATGAGAAGGCATTGGAACAATATTAGCATTTGAGGTGGTTTATTACATAACTCAAAGAGCAAGTCAGAATCATGCTTCCTATGGTTGTAATTTCTTATTTTACATTTTTACTATGTAAGTCAATCACATGGTTTGTAATAACTTGTAAACAACTCTGGGGATGGATAGTGGAAAGGGAAGGGGTGATTATGCATGCTTTAGCTATCAAAAGGGGTAAAAAAACATGTTATTAGGTTTATCTTCCTACTTGCGCAATAGAAATCATGCTTAGGAGTCATTTCATCCATTAGAGATCATGTTCCCTAGGACTTACGCTTACTGTTTTCAGCATGTCCATTTCACTATCATATCACTTATAAAATCCTGCGTTAATTATGTTAATAACCGAAGTTTCTGCGATCATGTTCCTACTGCCATGTACACTTAGAGATCCTGTTTTAGGCTAAACAACACTAACAAACATATCATTTCTGCATATTCTGGAAATCATGTTTAAACGCTGTAATATTTGTGCATATAGAAATCCTGCTTAGGATTTTGCATCATTCTGCATCTCTGTACATTAGATACTATGTCTTTAGGATTTCATTTATATTTGCTTAAACACGCTTAGGCTAACTACGAATGCATAAAAAGGAATAAAATAATTTTCCTCAGTATTTACAATCAACTGGTAATAATTCTATGTGTTGAACACCTAGAACAACATGTTTTAGGTAACAATAAGCTCCAAACTGTATGAGCAATCCTGAATGACTACTGAGTACTGCATTGTTTTACGCCTAGGCAAGCCTTAGGTAATAACCTGAATAAAATTAGAACTGCCTTTGTTTAATTATTAACTGTTACAACCAGCAGGCAGGCCTGATTCGGACTTCTTATCTGAGTCATGTAATAAATTTGGTTCTGTTTCAACAACTTTAACACCCTGCTTTAGGATTTTTAAATTCAGACCTTAACTATGTATGAGTCATGCTATCTATGTGCATTCTTTGTGGAGGTATAACTGAGCCTTCTAATTGCTTATATGTTTTCCCCCTAATTGCAGTCTTATATGTTTTTGTATGTCGCCTTAGTATTTTACCTTTAAACCTGAGGGTCTGCCTAGAACCCCCTCCTTATAGGAATAGTAGTCCTAAATTCCTCCGGGACTGATAGGAAGGGACGAGTAACATCATGCAATAAGAGCCGAGACCAATCTTTGCTTAATTACCTTCACGGGGTGGGAAAGGGTAGATATGGATATGATGACCTGTGCGCTAATACCACGTGTAGCCCCTCTTTTGAGGAGTGTCGTACCGGGTATTGCATTGATGTGATCCATATTACAAAAAAACCTAGGACACCCCTTTACATTCATAAGTATGCTTTAGATTGTAACTCTTTTCAAAATTTCGCCTTTCAATAACTGTTTCCAAACTCTTGTGTATCTTAACTTAAATCCCTTATGATTTGAGCCCTACTTGTCTATTTGCTAATTGCAGAAATTCACAAAAACTGTCTGGCCGGGAACCACCCTAGTGGATCCTGAGGGGTGCCTAACACCTTCCCCTTAGGATAATTTCAAGCCCTTACCCTATCTCTGGTTAGCAAACGTAGTTGTAGATGAACCTCATAGGTGCCCTAACACACCTTAAAAATCATTAGGTGGCGACTCTTCAAAAAATGCAAACTCCTTTCCCAAAAGGAAAGAGTTGTCTCATACACAAAAATGTCATAAACCTGATTTCCGCGCGGCGGGGAAAAAGGGGGCGCGACAGCGTTCACATAGGTTAGGGACATATGTACATCGTGTTCACGAGGTTTATTCCAAGTTCGTGTAAAGCCTTTTGAGGCAATGGCTATGTTTGGCCTTCGCGATCACGAAGGGTATTGTCTGGGCAGATTTATAAGTAAAATTTCGGGACATAGCTTATGTTATCTCATTTCTCTCATTTGGGGCCGATTTTGGGGCAATTCGTGAAGGTCATTTCATCATCTAACACAAAGTAAGTGATTCCAACTTGATTTTGAGCTTAATACTTGGATTATACAGGATATTGGACCTAGAAAATCATGAAATTTGTTAAAAATTATGGGGTTTTGGTAGAAACCTAAAATTTGGTAAAAAGAAATTTTGATCACGAAATTGGACATGGAATTGAGAATAAATTATATATTTGAGTTCATGATGCTATGGGTAATCTTTATTTTTGATAACTTTCAGAATTCGAGCGCGCGAGCCTGTGTTTTCTTTTTTTGACTTTTTGTGTGGGGTTGAAAATTATTTCTAAATGATATAATTATGGATTCTTGAGTATATTTTGATTAATTTGCACGTTCTTTGGCTAGTTTCGGGTTTTAGGAAGTTTCTTTTTTTTAAAAAGTAAGGCCTCTCATCAGATTTGGCTTTAGGCCGCTAACAATGTTGAGCCACAGATGGGACCATATTGATTTGTGTTTAAAAGTAGATTTGTGCTATTAAAATTTCTAGTCGAAACTGATATATTATTTGTCTTTGATGAGTACAACTAGTAAGACAACTATATATGAATATTATCTCTTAATAGGTCCTTTAATACAATTGATACACGGTTGTATTATTACAACCTCAAATTAGTTACACAAAAGAGAGCTACGACCATTGGCTTGTGGCTAAAGAACAAAGTTGTGAATGGAGCCGTCTATGGATCAATAGCCTGTGTCTTGTGGCTTGTGACTTGTGCCAACTATTAGCTACTTGAAACCATTTCAAACACTAATGTTATTACAAATTGGGGGATTACAATTTTCATTAGTGTGCCTAGATAGAAGTTTGGAGAAAACCTTGTCATGTTAAAATGGCTCGGTAACATAAAGTTTGATCACATGTTTGTACAGGATAAAATATGTTATGTTAAGTAATTGCGTAAGAGAGTGACATGTGGAGCCGAAGGCAGAGGATAGCTAAAATCGAAGACAATTATTTTATCTGTTATCGAAAAGAATGGTGCACATAAAGATACAATAAATACCTACCATCCGGTAGCATTTAATGGAGAATATTCTACAACATTTAATATATTGTCTGTTATAAAGAATTTGTCATTCTTGCTAGCCGTTACACATTCTTCAATGACCCTCATAATTGACATTAAAGAGGGGCATGATACTAGGACCTTGTTCCCTAGGTGCATCTATAAATAGTAAGCTCCATTATCACTGTAAGGGACATGATTTTTCTGGCAAACTTACACTATAATCTATTCAGAGCTTTGTACAATTTTATCTTCTTGCTTTTTTATTACATTACTGTTGTGCCCGGAAGCCCTGGTACCGGAACTATTTTTTCTGCTATTTCATCTCTATCTCAAGGCTAAGTATTGCATATTTATTCAATTACTTTATTATTATAGGATCGAATTAATTCACTTGTATATAAATCACGTATAAATTCAATTGTACCGTTTTACGGGTAAATAGTTTGGCGCCCACCATGGAGCCTAAATAGTCGTGTAATTAAGTTGATCCTTGCCTCTTTTACTAACGTGTTTTGATTATCTGTTCTTAGCAAAAATCATAGAAAATAACAGATAATGGTGTTAACAACACACACAATCTTGAGGCCCAAAGAGACCAGCATTAGCACGATGATTTAATCAGTGATACCCGCAATGAGGGGAATGATGCCACGTCGGTCCACGACAAGCTTTACCCGCGACATGTTCGGGAGGCGACTCCCAATGATGTTGAAGATGGAAGCGGTAAGGGTCCTACAGCTGGGATCATGATCGAGCACATGAACTAAGTGGCTGATTTTAAAGATGGTAATCATGGACTGCCATATGGGTTCCTTCTTACCAAGGTCTTCGAATACTTCAATGTTCCTCTCAGACCAGTTAAAATGGGCCAATAAGCAAAAAATTTCAAAAACCACTCTTGAAGAATGTGAGTATATAGAAAAATTTGGAGGGGTTGCAAGCACTTCAACTATTTCTCAGTTGATCAATGCTCAAAACAGTACTACTACTGAGATAAGGAAATTGAAAGAAAGGAATGCTATCCTTGAGCCTCAGATAAGTCAGCTGCAAGAGGCACTTGATTTCAGTCATTCTCAGAATGAAGAGGTTGCTAGCCTGACTAAGGAGAACACTGATCTCAGGAAACAAGTGGAGGACCTGAAAGAAAGACTGCTCAACGAGCAAATGTCAGCAAATGCTCGTATGGATCTAGTCCTCCAAACAATTTCCTTTGCTTCCAAATCTTCTCCTCCTAATGACTTTTAGATTCTATCCCCTTAGTGTCCAGTCTCTCCGTGTTAGTTCTTCTGATGATATCTTGCAGTACTTTTGTTTGTTTGTTCTACTGTGTGGATGTGGTAGTAGTATTGTTGATTCTGCTCCTGCTATAAAATCCAAAACTTTGTTAATGCAAGCTTTTCCCTTGATGTTTGTACTATGCTTTTATGCTCTGTTCTTAATCATGATTGTGTGCACATATGTGGCATGAGTTAACTTATAACTAGACATCCTTTTTACTTAACTGATTCTGAACTTTTTATGATGCCAAAAAGGGAAAAAATAATTGCACTGATTGAGGGGGAATGCAGAGCTTCAGGGGGAACTTAAGGTCCTTTTGGTTCACAATTTAGTTCTTTATGGTTCGTTCTAGGATTTTCAATTATAAGTTTGTCATCATCAGAAGGGGGAAAATTGATAGGTTATAAGTACTTTACTTTATATTTTGATGATCTAACAAACTTATTATCCAGAACCAGATAAGGAACATGTCGTACATTTACAAGACCTCAAGATTACAAGATCCCGAGATGGGATTTAGCGGGGAATATGATTCAACCCTTTATAAGTGGAAGGAACAGCTGAGGGACTAGGTCCCTACCAGTTCCCGAGGAGACTGCACGAAGTCAACTTTCCAGTTGGAATGTTGTTGCCTGCACATGCTACTGTGCAGAACAGTGCTGCAGTCAACCTTCCAGGGAAGACTTTTTACCTACCTTGCTTGCATCATTGTAAGTGAAGTCACACATGTATATATGCATGCAAGGGAGGTAAAACAAATCACTTGAACATTTAACAAACTCATTAATGTGACTATCCAACAAGCAAGTTTCAAGTGCTTCAAGAACAAAGAACAAAACAACTATAGACCAGTTCCCACATAGAGTTATTGTATGCCCTAAGTTGAGTTGTAACTTTGTAATAGTTCTTTAATTGTAATTCCTATCTAGCATTCTTAGAAGCATTCTATAGGAACCCATTTGTAAACCTTAAACCAGTGTGTTTGAGTCTTGGCTAGAGTTAGTCATGTTGTAAAGTCTTTATAATAGAGTTATTACAAAGTGGCTTGTAATAGAGTATTCCAAGTTAGTGAGTGATTAAGAGGTTAATTCCTAGGTTGCATAGGAGTAATCTAAAAATTGCTCAGTAGGGAAGTTTAAATCCTACAAAGGTAGGTCGTGGTTTTTAATCCCGTTGAGTTGGGAATTTTCAACGTAAAATTCCTCTTGCCATTTAATTACTATTGTGGGTGCGTGTACTGTTGGACCTGATAGAGAACCTGGTTCTCTATATAGTTTGGTGGACCCTTATATTCTATAAATTAGTATCAGAGCGGGTTCTTTTTATCAGGTTACCACCTAGAAAGGATCCTCATGGATGCTCCTCCAAACTTCGAAGAAGGCTAGTCTACTTACAGACCACCTAGGTTCAATGTACAATATTATAAATGGTGGAAAACTAGAATGTATGACTTTATCATGGTTGAAGATTCTGAGCTATGGAATGTCATATGTGATGGACCATTTGTTCCTACCAAAAACCTTGGCGACCCACTAGTAGCCATTCCCAAAACAAGGAAAGAATTCAACGATGCAGATAGAAAGGCCATAGAGAAGAACTTTCGTGCTAAGAAAATTCTGGTATGTAGTATTGAACCAGATGAATACAACAAAATATCGGCATGTCAGTCAGCCAAAGAAATTTGGGAAGCCCTGCAGACAGGTCATGAAGGAACAACATAGGTCAAACATTTTATCAAGGATTGCCTTCTCCTAAAGCAGGATCAATACAAGAACAACTCTAACAAAGCAGCCAAAAGGAACCTGGTTCCTGATAGACACTTCAATAGAAAAAATGCCGCTAACAATGTTGTGAGACAAGCTCTTGCTGCATGAGGAGATTCATCAAGCAAATCTGGAGAAGATGATGAACCATGTAACATCTCTATGATGGCAGTAGAAAGTGAATCAGCTGAGTATGATACAATTTTTGCTTTGTTGGCCCAGTCTGACGATGAAGATGACAATGATGATGAGGTAAATTTTCTGGATATTCAAAGAAATCTGAAATCTTATTCTCCTAAGAAACTCATGTCTTTGGCAAATGTGCTAATTGATGCTTATCATATTCTTGTAAATGACAGAGATGTCTTAACAGTTGAACTAGGAGAAGCAGAACAATCTAGAGATGACCTAGTAATAGTTGCAGTCGATCTAAGAGAGTCAATTGAGAACCTGAAGAAAGAAAGAAATGTCTTAAAGAAAAGGATTGAAAATGTAGAACAGGAAAGAGATGACCTTCTAGTGGTAGTAATGGACTTGAAGGAAACTATTGGAAACCTACAATGGAAAGTAGGGATGGAAATAATCAAAAAGGAAAGGAAAATGCAAGCGAGGCACACATTAAGCTTGAAAATGAGCTAAAGACAGTGCAGTATAGTCTGTGTAATGAGCTTGAGAAAAACAAACAACTTCAGGAAGACCTAGGTAGAGTAAAGAGTGATCTTGAAAAATCACTCAAATGGACCTCGTCCTCTGATGCTATCATTGCCATGTACTCCAACAATGGGGGAAACAGGCATGGGATTGGGTTTCAAAGGGAAAATATCCCTTACAACCCTCATATCAAGTATGTTACTGTACCTGACAATTGGCTTTTGATAACTAGGGATTCTAGTTCATTTTTCACTTCTTTTTACTTGAATTTTGATTAAAAATGTATACAAAATAGTCCCAAAGGCTTACATGTTGTACTTGTTTGCAGGGTTTGGTAAAAAAGGTGACAACTAGTCAAAACCAGCTCAAAAAGGAGTAAAACATGCACAAGTACCAAGAACAAGTCAAAGCACAGCTGCAACAAACCTACCGCGGCCACAATCCATTTAGTGCGGTCCGCAGTATGGAGATTCAGAGAGGTGCACTTTTTGAGCCTAAGGAAATGCGGTCCGCGAAGGATTTCTTGCGGTCGCAGTAGCCTCTCCGCGGCCGCAATCCATTTTGTGCGGTCCGCGGAGAGGGGGGTTCGAATAGTTGGGAGTTTGAAGATAGAAGCCAATGCAGACCGCAGTTGAAGCCACCTCGGCCATGGTGGCCAAATTCAAAGAATGTATAATCAAGCCAAGAAGCCTCATCGCGGTCAGTGGTGCATTTTATGCGGATCGTGGTACCTCGTCAGGGGTATTTTTGTCCAGAAAATTCAGCCTAGTATAAATACTTTCTTTTCACATTTTTAGGGTATCTTTTGTAATCTGTTAGACTCCAGAGCATGTGAACGGCTGTTTTGTTCTATTTTGAGTAATTTGTAGCTACTTTAACACTGAATCTTCATTATCTTAGTTTGTAATTACATCTTATGGGTTATTCTTCATCTATTTCTCTATTTTCTTTCATTATTATGAGTAGCTAGGCCCATAGCTAGGGTTGTGGCTCAACCCTAGTGTGTGTATTTGATGGGTCTTTTGATTTAAGGCTTAAATATTTGTGGGTAGTTGATATTTGGACTGATTTATGTTTTTCATGTTGAATTAGTGGTTGCAAACACTAATTTGTGCCTGTTTGACTTGGGTTCTTCTTGAGAAAGAGAGCTTGAGTCTAGAAAAATCAGTCCAACAAGGAATTGGGGTGTAATCAAGAGATTGATAGCCCCAATTAAAGGGTTAAACCTAGAGATAGCAATACCCAACTTGAGCCTATACTGCTTGCCCAATTCTGACACCCAATTGGTCTTGAGAAAGTCAATTAGGGCAAAGTCACTCAAGCTACCGAGAGGTATAGAGTGAGTAATTCCGTGCATTGGCTATATCCCAATCCCCAACATAACTTCTTTGCCTTAGGCTTTAGATCCCGTCAAGTATTCACCTAGGAGAAAGCCACTTCCCTAGTGCCTCTTTAACTATTTAGAAAACCTTGCAAGCAATCACTCTTAGTTTAATTTAGCATACTATTAGCATAAAAATTAGAAGTATCAAACAACCAAAGATGATTGGAAGTGTAATTAAGAGCACTACGCACTACTCATCCCATTCAGAACATAATTACTGATCCAACCTCTAGAATTAAAACTAGATCTTCATTAAAGAATCTTTGTGCTTTTGATGCTTTCTTATCTATTATTGAACCTAAAAATGTTGCTGAGGCGTTGCAGGATTGTTGCGGCCCCTTTTTCCTTCGCGAAATCGAGTGCATGACATTTTTGGTTTTGGAACAACCCTTTCCTTTTGGGAAAGAGGGTTTGCAATTTTGAAGAGTCACCATCTAACGATTTAAGGTGCGTTAGGGTACCTATAGGGTTCATCTATAACTACATTCGGCAACCAGAGATAGGGTAAGGGCTTGAAATTATCCTAAGGGGAAGGTGTTAGGAACCCCTCAGGATCCACTAGTATGGTTCCCGGCCAAACATTTTTTTGTGAAATTGTACAATCGGCAAATAGCAAGTATGGCTCAAATAGTAGGGGATTTAAATTTAAGAACACAGATGTTTGAAAAGAAATTAATGAAAAGCAAGATTTTTGGAAAAATAATTATAATCTAAGCATAATGGAAATGGGGTCTTAGGTTCGTTTATAATTTTGCGTATTCAAAATATATAGGGAAAATTGGGTATCAACAAGGATATAGACTGGGTAAATGCATTGCAAGATGAACTCAAATAGTTTAAAAGGAGTCAAGTTTGGCATCTGGTTCCAAGGCATAAGAACATATCAGTAATTGGTACAAAATAGGTGTTCAGAAACAAACTTGATGAAGATAGAACTGTTACAAGGAACAAGGCAAGATTGGGGGTTCAAGGATATAGCCAAGAGAAGGGCATAGACTATGATGAGACCTTTGCTTCAGTTGCAAGCAATAAGACTCCTTATAGCCTTTGCTGCTTACATGGAATTTACTTTTCACTAGATGGACGTCAAGAGTGACTTCATCAACGGCTATTTAAAGGAAGAAGTATTTGTCAAGCAACCTCTAGGGTTTGAAAGCAAGGAGTGTTCTAATCATGTATACAGACTTGACAAGGCACTCTATGGACTGAAGCAGGCTCCTAGAGCATGGTATGAAAGATTATCAAAATTTCTGCTTGAACATGGTTACAAGAGAGGTAAAATTGATCACACTCTATTCTTGAGGGAAAAAAGGTAAATATCTTCTAGTAGTACATATATATGTTGATGACATAATTTTTAGAGCAACTACTGAAAAACTAAGTAAGGAATTTGCTGAATCATAATTTTTGGAGCAACTACTGAAAAACTAAGTAAGGAATTTGCTGAACTAATGGGGAGTGAATTTGAAATGAGTATGATGGGTGAGCTTAATACTTTATAGTCTTCCAAATTAAACAAAACTCAAATGGAACTATGATCCATCAGCAGAAATATGTAAAAGAGTTGCTTAAAAAGTTTAAAATGGAAGAATCAAAGGAAATCGATACTCATATTGCAACAACCACAAAATTGGATGTAGATGAACCTGGTTTATATGTTGATCAGAAGGTGTATAGGGGAATGATTGGTTCACTTTTGTATCTTATTGCTAGCAGACCTGACATTGTTTTCAATGTAGGGCTTTGTGCCCGATTTCAAGCAAATCCAAAAGAATATCACTTGACCGCTGTCAAGAGAATATTGAGATACTTGAAAGGCACCACTGACCTTTGCCTTTGGTATCCAAAAGGTAGTAATTTTAACCTACTGGGATATGCTGACACTGATTATGCAGGTTTCCTTGTAGACAGGAAGAGCACCTCAGGTATGGCACACTTTCTTGGTTCATGTCTTGTGTAATGGGCTACTAAAAAGCAAAATTCAGTGGCCTTATCTACTGCTGAAGCTGAGTATGTTGCTGGTGCTTCATGTTGTGCTCAATTGCTGTGGATCAAACAACAACTAATGAATTTTGTAATTCATGTTGGTTGGATCGCTATTTTTTGTGATAACACTAGTGCTATTAGTATATCAAATAACCCGGTTCATCATAAGAGAACTAATTATATAGATGTAGGCACTATTTTTTGAGGGACAACTATGAGAAAGGGTTGATCACTATACAGTTTTGTGCTACTGATAAGCAAATTGCTGACATCTTTACAAATGCACTGAGTAGAGAGAACTTTGAAAGAAACATGTTAGAATTAGGGATTATTAATATCACCTAGTGGAACTAGTTTAGAATGCACAATTGAAAAAAATGAAAAATAATAATTTGTTTTTGGTTAGAAATTCTGGAACTTGTGTAAATAACTCGATTAATCTTTGCTCAGTCTCATGCTGTAAATAGTATACTTATGTGCCATGTGTTAATATGACTCAGTGATCTCTAACAAAATTTTCTCTATTGTGGCAAATTGAGACATGATCAAGAGGATTCTTAATGAAGAACCTGGTTCATCAGTGCTGGTTCATCTGAATAGCGAGGTATGTTTTCTATACTCTACACAATTTGAAATACTAATACTTAATCATGAGAAAAGTCCTATCCAAGTCCAAAATTTTCAAAAGCCTATCCAATTAAGTTTGAACCAGTTATGTTTCAACAAAAATCCTCATCCTATTAAATCAACTAGATTCTAGGGAAACCTAATCGACTATTCCAACTGAAATTTCAGGATGATTAGACTTCTATTTGACTACTAAAAGTCGTCGTTGTGTATAAATTGCCTTCCTCTTTTAAATCCATCATCATCATCCCTGGTACTCTCTCATAATTCTCTAAAACTGTTAAAATCTATCTCTTCTCTTCCAAAATTTAACCCACCCATCTTCTTCCTTACAAAATCAAGGGAAATGACTAACCTTCAAGATAACCCTGGTACACCTCCTCCACCTACCCCCTCTGATTTTGATGAATCTTTCAAGTCGGCGACTGAGGGGGAAGGAACTGGGTCTTTCGAGTCTGAGTAGGTTACATCTGTGCAAATTGCTTCTATTGAGGTCATCTTTGATTTGGTCGAAAATTTGGAAAATAGATTTATATTGGTTGGGTCTGTAGTGGATGTGGAAATGTCTGAGTCAAGAAGGAGATGATGTAAAAATATGAGAGAAAAAGATAAAGAGAGTGAGGGTGTGCGAACTGATGAGAGGGGAATAGGGAAGGAAGTGGCTAATTCTTCACCTACTTCTGAAACTGGTAGAATTGTAATCTGTGGAGCAGAGTCAGAAAAGGTGGAGGAAAGTGGCAACAAAATAAGGGGAAGTGAATCAGGGGAAGCCGCTGAAGGGCTAGTTAATCTTGGAAAGCAAACAGATGAACCTGGTTCATCCATTGAAGAACCCCTAGCGGATCTTCTAAAAAGGGCAAATGACAGTTATAATCCCAAAAAGAAGAGAACTCCTAAAACCATGACCCCTGGGACAACAAGAGCCAATGAGAAAAGGAAAGCTGCTACTGAAATTCCTCATCCAAAAGGGAGAGCCACAAGGAGTCAGCTGAATTAAAATGAGGAGGAGTTGTAGAAAGCTTTAGATAAAAGCAAGAAGAAAAGGATGGAAAAAGGGACAGAAAAGGTGGCAAAGCCTGTTGATGTGGATGAGATGTACTTGGTCCATCAAGATGAACAAGTAACTATTGAGGTGGAGGCTCAAACCCCTAAGCCCAAGAAAGCTAAGACTTCCTCAAAGAAGTCTTTATTTGTATCTAAGTCCACTGAGCCCTCTACCTTGGTTAAAAGGACAAGGTATACAGTGAAAGCCAAGCAAGTGAAAATTACTGAAGAAGAAGAATGGAATGGTGAAGAGGAGGATGAGTCTGATAGTGAAAAGGACAAGCTGGCCAAGTTTGGCAAACAAAATATCTTGAAAGGCAGACTCTTGAAGGACTTGGAGGAAGAAGAGATGGTTCTACTGCTTGAAAGGCTAGAGGTACAGGGGTGGAAGGACATGGTCCTTCAGTTAGAAGGAAGACTGGCCGGAAATGAGGTTGTTGAATTCATGGCAAATGCTGAGGTAAATGATAGAAGAGTCACCAGCCTGGTGAAAGGGGTTCAAATTTCCTTTGATGCAAAAGAGCTGCGTGAAATCCTTGGTATACCCTTTGAAGGGTATGATGATTATACAAGGTAGAAATGGCAAAGTCTGGATTCTCTCCCTACTGCGCTATCCTTCACTAGGAAATTTTGTGATAATAAAGAAGTAAGTGAGCCAAAGGTTGTTTGAAAGAGTGAAATGAAGCTACCTCACAAGGTGTTGTTTGAATTCGTCAACAAGTGTGTGCTATCTAGGTAGGAAAGAAGGCACATTGCCAACTACATGGACCTGGTTTTGATGGAATGTCTGGATAGTGGGCGACAGATCAACTGGCCTGGGTTTATAATCAAACTTCTAGATCGGGTTATCAATAGCTTGAAGGCCCATGCCATTCCTTATGGCTTCATTCTCACTACTGTTCTTGCTCATTGTAAGGTGGCACTGAGGAAGTGGGAGATGGCTACAAGCAAAGACAATCAATACACTGATTGCTTGTGATTATGAGATCAATGTCATTTACAATGAACCTGGTTCATCTATAAAGACACCTGTTAACAGTAAGGTCAGAGCCCTAGTGCAGGAGAGTAGGGCAAAGGATGCTGAGATAGCAAGGTTGAAGACTCGTTTGACAGAGGTAGAATCTGAGAGAGATGCTCTCATAACTGAGCTTACAAAGGAAAGGGAGAAGACTGATGGAATTCTTCAAGACATGCTACACCTTCTCCAAGCCAAAACCCAAGCCCCAGTTCTTCCAAGCCTATTTTCCTAGCCCTGGCTAGACCTTTCAGTGGCCCAAATTCGGGATGTTTATTTTTGTTGCTCATGTTTTAAATATTTTTTTGTGGATTGTGGCAGCATCATATTCTCTATCAATGGAGTTTTCTGCGTTTGCTCTTATTGACTGTTTATATTTCCTTGATAGTTTGAATTTGTAGTTGATTAGTGATGACTAATCCATGAATGCATTTGCAGTTTCCCCAGTAGCCATGAGTGGTTTTTAAAAAATGGGAATCATACATTTTTATGCAACTTTTCGATGATGCCAAAAGGGAAAAAAATGAAGTTGTACTTTATACTTTGAACAGTGATGTTTATAACTTAATGAACCTGGTCCTTGATGATAAATGAAAAATATTTCTAACAATGTGTTGATGTTGAGCCGAGTTTAAACAAGGCCTAAGTGTATGAAAAACATAGAGTTTGTCATCATCAAAAAGGGGAAATTTGTTGGCCCAAGAAAATGTTAGTTTTGAAGACTAACAAAGGAACTCAAACATGAACCAGGTCCATCCCGGTTGAGCACAGATACAGATAGACTTGAGTGTGTGGGATGCACGTGAAGGAGATAAACCCAACTTGACAGAATTGATATCTCCTGATCCTGATTGAAAAGGTTGCATAATTGATAAGGAAAAGGACTTCTTACTCAAAGAGAACACTGTTCAAGAAAGGAAAAGAGTTAGAGGTTGAGATCAACTAGAACTCTTCCACCAAGGAAGAGTAGCGTCAGAATTCTAGTTAATTTTTATTTACTAACTCTATAAATATCAGTGTTGTTCTCTTTTACAGGCAACGCACATAAGCAGAAGTTAAACATGAATTGAGAGCAAAATAACAAGGCAATTTTGCAAGCAATTCATGTGTGATTCAAGTGTGCAAACCTGAAGCTACATGAACCAGATAGAAGAACCAGTTCCAAGTGTCTGTCTTTTATTCTAGTTCAATTGTAGTAGGTGTTTTCATATTGTACCTTTCATCTTTATCTAGAGGCAATTGTAATAGGTACTCAGATTATTGAAGTTAGAGTTAACTTGAATTTGTCGCAATAGTTAGAGGTTCTGTGCTACAACGAGATTAGAGTTAGTCCTAGGTTTACAAAAGAGTTTTTGTAAATGCAGTTTTTGGCTTAGTGATTTTAGTTAAGAGTTTGGGAAAATCCTAATGGAAAGTAGGCCGTGGCTTTTTTACCTTTTGAGCCAGGTGTTTTTCACGTAAAATATTTGTGTTCTTTACTTTCCGCATTTACTATTTCGGCAATAGTAGGTAAGGGAACAGTTAGATGAACCATGTCCTTCCATAATCAGTTTAAGTGAAAAATTGATCACCACACAAATCACCCCCCCTCTTATGTGGTATTGAAGTATAAAACATCAAAATAGTGATGAAAGAATTTACATACTCAATTAAAAATCAATTATTTTTAACATGAAATAAATTCTTGTACTTAGCAAAAGAAAATTACCAATCAAACTATAATATAAGGGCAAAGAATTAGATTATTATAATAGTAAAAAACTAGACTAAAAATATAAATGACTAATATGACCATAAAATTTGAGAAACTTTATATATATAGGTGTAATAATAAATTTAAATAGCTACTTTTATAGTCGGTTTGGTTCAGTTTTTTTGGTTATTTTTTCATTAAAACCAAAATCAAACCAAATTTGGTCGGTTTATAAAATTCAAAACCAAAACCAAATCAAACCTAAAAAGTATATGTTTTTTGGGTCGGTTTGGTTCTATTTTTCGGCTTTTTATGAACACCCCTAGTGTAGATATTCTACTTCTTGATATGCTAGACTTTGATGTTAGTTTAGGCATGTATTGACTATCACCTTATCACGCTATTTTGGACGGTCACACCAAGACGATGACCTTAGCCATGCTGGGGTTGTCTCGATTAGAGTGGAGAATGACTCATGGCCATTCTACTAGCAGGGTTATCTCTTATGTGAAGGCTCAGCATAGGGTTCAGAAGGGTTGTATAGCATATTAGGCCAATATCCATGATTCTACTGCGAAAGTTCCTTTAATGGATTCTATACCAGTTGTGCGCGATTTTTCAGAGGTGTTTCCTACAGATTTGTTGGGGATTCCACCAAATAGAGATATCAACTTTTGTATTGACTTGGCTCCGAGCACTCAGCCCATTTCTATTCCACCATATCGTATGCCCCCAACAGAGTTGAAGGAACTGAAGGACCAATTGTAGGATTTGCCAAGTAAGGGATTCTTTAGACCTAGTGTCTCGCCCTGGGGTGCGTCGGTGTTGCTTGTAAAGAAGAAGGATTGTTCGATGAGGATGTATATAGATTATTGACAGTTGAACAATGTTAATATCAAGAACAAGTATCCTTTACCAAGGATTGATGACTTATCTGATTAGCTTCAGGGTGCCAAACTGTTTTAGAAGATTGATTTGAGATCTGACTACCTCTAGGTGAAGATAAGGGCATCAAATGTCCCTAAGTCAGCCTTTTAGACTCGGTTTGGGCATTATGATTTCCTTGTGATGTTAGTTGGCTTAACAAATGCCCTAACATCATTTATTATCATTTATGAACTAGGTATTTAAGCTATATTTGGATTCTTTTGTGATCATCTTCATTGATGATATTTTGGTATACTCCCGTAGTCGAGAGGAGCATGAGCATCATCTTCGAATTGTACTTCAAACCTTAAGAGATAGTTATTTATATGCCATGTTTTTAAAGAGTGAGTTTTGGTTAGATTCAGTTGACTTTTTAGGGCATGTGGTATCTTCTGAGGGCATTAAAGTGAATCCTAAGATTGAGGCAGTTCAGAACTGGCCTAGACCTACTTCAGCTACATAGATTCAGAGCTTCCTAGGTTTGGCGGGTTATTAACGCTAGTTAGTAGAGGGGTTTCATCTATCGCAGGCCCATTGACTAGATTGACCTAGAGGGTGCCCTATTCATATGGCTCGATGAGTGTGAGTTGAGCTTTTAGAAGCTCAAGACTTCTTGACTAGAGCCCTAGTGTTGTTGTTGCCCACAGGTTCAGGATCTTACGTCGTATATTATGATGCATCACGTATTGGTCTTGGTGCAATATTGATGTAGGATGGCAGGATGATAGCCTATGCACTGAAAATTTGGAGGCACTATCTATACAACGTTAATTGTGAGGTCTATACCGACCATCACAACCTCCAACATCTTTTCAAATAGAAAGATCTTAATTTGTAGCAACGGAGATGGTTAGAGTTGTTAAAAGACTATGATATCACCATATTATATCATCCCAGGAAGGCCAACGTTGTGGCCGATGCATTGAGTAGAAAAGTGGAGAGTATGGGTGGTTTGGAATATTTACAGGTATTTGAGAGGCCACTAGCCAATATTCACGCTTTAGCCAACCGGTTTGTGAGATTATATTTCGGTCCTAGCCTTGTTCATGCTTGTGTGTTGTCACAATTTTTGTTATTGCAGTGTATTAAGGCTCGCCAGTTTGATGACCCTCACTTGTTGGTATTAAAGAATACAGTGCAATGGGGTAGTGCCAAGGAAGTTGTGATTGGTGATGATGGGGTTATGTGACTTGAAGGCCGGATTTATGTTCTAAATGTTGATTGGTTGATGGATTTGATTCTTGAGGAGGCACATATTTTGTGCTATTCTATTCACCCAAGTGTCACGAAGATGTATCGTGGCTTGAAACAACACTATTGGTGGCGCAAAATGAAGAAAGACACAGTTGCTTATGTATTTCGGTGCTTGAATTGTCAACATGTGAAGTATGAATATAAGAAACCAGGTGGACTAACTCAGAGAATAGAGATACTAGAGTGGAAGTGGGAGCGTACCACTATGGACTTTGTGGTAGGCTTGCAATGGACCTTGATGCAGTATAATGCAGTATGGGTTATTGTGGACTAGTTGACTAGGTCCACAAATTTCATTCTGGTGGCTGCCACTTATTCTTCAAAGAGGTTAGCTTAGATTCACATTCAGGATATTATCCGTATGCAAGGCTTGCATATTTCCATCATTTTCGATTGGGGTTCGCAGTTTACATTGTATTTTTGGATAGCCGTGTAGTGTGAGTTGGGAACACTGGTTGAGCTAAGCATAGTGTTTTATCCTTAGATGGATGGACAATCCGAGCGTACCATTTAGATCTCGGAGGACATGTTATGTGCTTGTGTTATGGATTTTGGAGGTTTATGGGACCCGTTCTTACCTCTTGCAGAGTTCTTCTACAAAAATAACTACCAATCGAGTATTCATATTGCACTGTTTATGGCCTTATATGGGAGGTGATATTACTCGCCGGTTGGTTGGTTTGAGCTCGGAGAGGCTAGGTTGTTGGGCACCAATTTAGTTTGTGATGCTATGAAAAAGGTTAAGTTGATTCAAGATCTACTTTATACTGCTTAGTCTAGGCAGAAGAGCTATGCAGATCGGATGGTTCAGGATATACCTTATATGGTGAAAGAGAGAGTTTTTTGCCTTTGAAGGGCGTGATGCAGTTTGGGAGGAAGGGCAAGTTGAGCCCTAGGTATATTGGGCCATTTGAGATTTTAGAGAGAGTTGGGGAGGTTGCATACAATCTTGCGTTGCCTCTTAGCCTATCTGCAGTACATCCGATATTCCATGTTTGCATTCTTTGGAAGTATCATGAGGACAGGCTCGCATGTTTTGGACTTTAGCATGGTTCAGCTGATGAGAATTTAGCATATGAGGAGGAGCTGGTGGCAATTCTAGTCCGGTAGTTCAACATTTGATGTCTAAGAGTTTTCCTTCAGTGGAAGTGAAATGGAGAGGTCAGTCGATCAACGCATCTACATGCGAGTCCGAGTTCGATATGCTGAGTAGATACCCACACCTTTTCACCAATCCAGGTACCTTTCTAAGTCTGTTTGAGGACGAACATTTCTTTTAGAGGTGGAGATTGTAACGACCCGATAGGTCGATTTGAGAACTAGTCCTTATTTTCGTGCTTTGAGACCTTCATTAGATTGTTTTGATGATTCTCAATTTACGTTCGTGGTCTGTGTCTTTTTCCGAAAAGATTTTATGTGATTATTTGAAGAAAAATATGATTTTTGGCTTTAAAAATAACTTGAGTTGACAACGGTCAATATTTTGTGTAAATAACCTTGGATCAGTATTTTGACGATCCCGATGGATCCGTAGGGTGATTTTGGACTTGGGCATATGCCCAGAATTGAATTCGGAAGTTCCTAACTTGATTTGACTCATTTTGCCGAAAGCTAGTAATTTTAAGGTTTGAAAATTTTCTAGGTTTTACCGTAGTTTGACTTTTTTCGTTATCATGTTAAGATTTTGGTTCTGGTACTTGGTATAGGTTTATTTTGCTATTTGAAACTTGTCTAAAAAATTTGGTGCAATTCGGAGTTGGTTTGATATGATTCGGACACTTAGATGTGATTCTAGTTGTTCTTGAGTTTTCCTTTGGAAATTCATTCGTTTTGAGGATCAATTTGTAGTTTTAGATGTTATTTAGGTGATTTGATCGTGCGAGGGAGTTCATATGATAAGATTATAGTTGTATACGTATTTGGTTTTGAGCCCGAGGGACTCGGCTGAGTTTCAGATGCGTTTCAGATGAGTTTCGTATACGTATCAGATGAGTTTGGTTAAAGTTTGCATAGCTGGTACATTTCTGTTTTTGGTGTTCATTTGCAGATCTCACAATTGACAAAGATCTGGATCGCAATTTTGAGCCTCTCTTTTGCAAACAATAGTTCGTATTTGCGAGCATGGGTTGGGGGCTAGGATTTATCAATTGCGAAGAAGGAGTCGCATTTGCGATGGATGGTTTGTCTGCATTTCTAATTATGGCATCGCAATTGCTATGCAATGTTAAGTTGAGTATCTTCGCATTTGCGTAGAATTTGTCCGCATTTGCACAGGTAGGTCTGTTCGCATTTGCGAACATTTCATCGCATTTGTGACATCTGAGCTTCTGATACAGGGTTTGCATTTGTGACTTTTGTCTCACAATTGTGAACAAGACTTCACAATTGCGATATCCGTAGTTGGGTAAAAGAGAGGAAACTTAGCTCATTTTATACCATTTCTCAACCCTAAACACTCTAGTGGCGATTTTTCAAGAGAACTTTCATCCCAAAATCATTAGTAAGCAACTTTAATCCATTTATTTTCAATTACCCATTACTTTTCATGTCAACATCTAAACTGGGATTTTTTGTAGTAAAAATTAGGGATCTGGGTAGAAATTGGTAATCTTGTAAAATTTAGATTTTTCCTTCAAATTGAGATCGCATTTCGAAACTAATTATATAACTGTGTTCGGAAATGAATGAGTAATCAGGTTTTGGTCCGAACCTCGAGTATTGACAAAGCGGGCCCGGGGTTGACTTTTTAAAAAAAATCAAAAAACCTTTTTCATTAATAGGTAGTTTCTAAAGCTTATTTCAAACCATTTGATCGATAGTTTTCTATATTTGATTGGTGTGGAGTCTTGTTCAAAAGGCAAAGCCGCGGTTGATTGATCTTTTTGGTTGCGGAGTGAGGTAAGTGTCGTGATTAAGCTTGACTTGAAGGATTAGGACTTGTTGGTCTATTTACTACATGTTTTATGTGTAGGGACAATATATATGTGAGTTGACGAGTATCTATGCGTTGTCATTGGGTTAAAGCATGCAGGTGGAAATTGTTTCTTTGTATTATATTGTTTCATTGATTATGTTTTCCATGCTTAGGATAGAATATCACTTCTGTTAATTATTCGTTTTGTATTTATTGTTTATTTCAAAGAAGCTAGATATTTTTAAAGTTGAATTTGATATCATGATTAAAGTGAAATTGTTTCCCGCCTTGCTTTTATTATTTGGATTTCTATTGTTGCTTGGTGAGAATGAGAAAAAAGCACGAAGGGTGTTGCCGTACTTTATTTGCATTCATTATCATATATTTAGAGATTTGAGAGTAAAAGCACAAAGTGTGATGCCATGTCATTTTATTTGTGATATCACATGGTGAGGACGAGAGTAAAAGCTTGAAGGGTGATACCATGTCATATTTATTTCATTACCTCACTTAATTCTGGGGTTTGTGATTTACCTGGTTATATTGTTGCTTATTTTGGAAGGTGTTATTTGTTATTTCGTACTTGCCGTTTTTATGACACTTTTTCCTTTCGCATGTCCCCTCCTAGATAATATTTTATCGTTCCACTTGTTATTTTGCTATTTTGTATAAATATCTATACATGGTTTTACATAAGTGTCCTGTCATAGTCTCGTCACTACCTCGTTGATGTTAGGCTCGATACTTACGAAGTACATTGGGTCAGTTGTACTCATACTGCACTTCTGCACTTCTTGTGTAGATACTGGTGCTGATCCTAGCTGCATTTAGAGGTATTCTACTCGAACCCAACTACATCCGGGAAGCTTGAGGTAAAACTGCACGCTGTTCGCAGCCCTGAAGTCGCCTTCTTTATCCACTTTATTGTTTATCTTGATTCAAACAATGTACTTTATTTCAAACCTTATGTGTAGTATTTAGTTGCTCATGTACTTGTGACTCCAAATTCTAGGAGATGTTTAGATATCGTCATATATATTTCATTATTCTATTTCAGACTATTTCGGTTTATCTTTATTGATGCTTTATTGTGAATTGTTAAAATTGGGTAAAATAATCTAGCCAACGTTAACTTCTTAGCAAGTGATATATCAGGCGCCATCACGGTCCCTAGGGTGGGATTCTAGGTCATGGCAATAATTGGACTTGTGGGGTTATGAGTCATCAGGATTTGGGCTTTAGATTTCAGCCATGTAGGCCCGAGTTGACTTTTTATTGATATTTAGGATTTCACTAATGATTGAAACTTATTGATTGGGGATGTTTTCTTTGGCATGATTTGACTTTGCTAGATGCTATTTGATTAAGTTTTGATCGTTTGAGCAGTATTTCTAAGAAAACCAGTATTGGATTGTTGAACTTGTTTCAGAATGAGGTAAGTATCTTGCCTAGCTTTGGTTTGAGGAAATTTTTCCAAATAAATGGGTATTCATGCTTGGGGGGAGATTCTAGGTTACTTTATGCTTTGTTGAATTGTGTGCTCTTCTTGACTTATGTCGTACTTAATTTTTATGACAACATGAATACAATTATCCATGCTAGAGATCATGTTTTAGCTTATGACATCTTAATTGAACATGATGGACTAGACTATAGATTGTTAATACACTTGATGTGGTCGTAGTCATACTTATTTCATGAATAAGTATCTATATCGGTTATTCTTATGATAATTGAGCTCCTTTATTCATGTTGATATCATTTTCAGACTCTGTTGCGATATTGGACAAAGTGGTTGTAAGGCCCCGTAAAATTTCACTAAGGAATTTCGCGACCGCAAAACTTTTCCGCGGACCACATAAGCATCGCAGAGTTGAGCAGAAAATTTATAAAATTTTGAAGGTAATTTCTGCGGTCCATTATGCGATCACATATCCATTCTATGGTCCGCACTTCCATCGCAAATTTTGTGTGAAGAATTTTATTGGGTGATTCTGCAGTTAGATCTACGGCCGCATAACTGGTCCGCAGACCTCAGACCTGCCACAGACCTAACGAGAACATCCCAATTTTTGGACCAGTTTTGCGGTCCATTTTATGGGCCGTATAGCTATTCTGTGGTCCACTCTATGACCGCAGAGTTGATTTCGGAGGGTCTATTATTTTATTTTATAATCCGACTGCATTTTGATAAATAGCCTTTGGGGCTCGTTTTGAAGGAAAAAATCTAATATTTTTAAAGAGAAGTGTGAGTGTTCTAGAGACAAAGAGGAGGAAGCCCAAGTGCTTTGTTCATCAAGATCTTGCCAATGCTTTGAAATCCAACAAGGAAATATCACAAGATCTTCACCCAAGAGGTAAGGTTCTAACCCTAGTCTTCAATTTCGAGTTTGGGGTAGAAGATAGGTAATTGGGGGAGTGATTCTTGGGTATGAGAGTTGTTATTTATACGTGCATGTAGCTATGAGGATTGTGGGGAGGTAATTTAGCTAATATGAGTAAACTCTTGGTATTGAATGGGTTGTGGAGTGAAGGAAATCTTGTAGAAGAACACTTTAGTCAAATATGCACACCTAGTGTTTGATAAAATGCTCAAATGAGCTGCAACCATGAATATCATCCTAATTTGTGTTCAATTTTGTTATGTCTCAAAATAGATTGGGATTGCTAGGATTTCCGAAATATTGTAGTAATTTAAGGAAAACTCAAGCAAGGTATGTTGGCTAAACTACTCTCTTAGAATTGAATTCCATGATGTTCCCGTAAATTTCAAGTATGGTTCGCTTAAGTTCCTTATTCCCATGTTCCGAGTTATTCCCAATAAATTCGATTGTCCCGAGTAAACAAAGTATCGAGAGTTATGTATTCAAAACGTATTTCGAATGTTCCTATCACATTATGTTATCCTTCGGGAATGTGTTCAAGAATGATTTGTGTTTTAAAATGTTATGGCTTTGAGTCGTGTTTTAAATGAAAGTCCATTATGATAAACTTGGAAAGAATACTCCATGCGTCTAAACCTCATATTGCTCATATATACTTAAGGCCTTGCTTTTGAATGTTCATCTTGTTGATAATCTATAAAGATGCTTGAAAGTGAAAGGAGTTGGAGATATAAAGTTTGGCCATCGTGCCGAGAATGAAAGTTATACGTGTGGCCAATGGCACCAATGAAATGAAATGATGTGAGAAAGGTTATGAAACGAGCCTCGATTCAACTATTCCTAAATGACTTCGAAAATAGATTTGCCTAAAAGCTTATGTACTCAAGTCATGCCCAAATGTGGCTATTTTAACTAATGTTGTTCTTTGTGAGTATTTCCAATGTGTTTTTAGTTCTTACATATTCATGACTTGAAATTATGTATTGCCCTTTCGGGAAAATGTACTTTTAGAATAAATGTTGTGTTTCTTGCTTATGATTTTAACTTGTGCTTCGATTGCTAATCGTCTTGCTCCATTTTTTCGAAAGGAAACTATTGTGTTTAAAGTCTTCATTTCTAATGAACTTGAAGTTGTGATTTTCGGAATATTCTATATGTTGATGTTTATGATGATGATCCATGAAAGCAAAGAGATGAGAGGGTGGAATATGGAATACGACCATTGTGCCATGAAAGAGAATTTATATGTATGGCCAAGAGAGCTAATGAAATAATGATGTTGTAAGTGATTGAAAGTACCAATGAGATTATAAAGTGGTGTGAAAGATTATGAGGAGTATGCATTTGTATTCTCGTTTCCTTTATATGAAAAATCAAAAATATTTTTGGGAGTATCGTTAGTCACCAAGGAAGGGTAGGTTGAAATAAGCTAACCCCGAAACCAGACGTGCCGGTGTAATAGTGCACTGTGATTATTCCCCTTATTTGGGATGAAATTGATGTGATGAGAATATTCCCCTAAATTAGGATGAGATGATTGCTAGCAGTGGTTGATGTCGACCCATACGACACTGTGGTAATACAACCTAGCCGATCGGGTCGTGACCGGATACCATGCTGCACACATGGTGGTGATTGTGATTGTGAATACACCTCCACCAGCACATATTGGGGTAAGGCGGTAGGGTCACTTTGTGTAGACATTGTGATTATAAATACACCTCCACCCGCACATATTGGGGTGAGGCGGCAAAGCCGCTTTGTGTAAAGATTGTTATTGTGATTACACCTCCACCCGCATACATTGGGGTGAGGCTGTGAGGCTGATTTGTGTAGATTGGATGTCTTCAGATGAGACGGACTAGACCCACGAGCCGTGATTGGACTTTGTGCTAAATTCACGGTGGTATATCGGTGCTAAAGATCTCCCCAACAAAAATAATATTATATTCATATTTTGATTATCCTCTTCACAGTATTATCTCTGTATTTTGAAATTATTATGTTTTAACTTGGCATTCAGATATCATTGATTGTTGCTTGTTGTTTCCATGGTTATCCCTTTCTTATATTGGCATTCTATTTCGAAAGAGAGGACATTTGGGTTTACATACTTGTGCTATTCCATATGTACTAACGTCCCTATTGCCGGGGCGTTGCATCTTCAATAGATGCAGGTGGTTCATCAGTAGGTAGCTTGGTCCTCGTTAGTATTTGCTCCTTATTCAGCAGATTTTTGTGAGCCCTACTCTATTTCGGGCTTGATATCACTTGATGTTGTACTTTGTGATTTGAGGTATAACCGGGGCCTTGTTGCCGACACTTCCATACTACTCTTTTGTTGTACTTCGAGGCTCCATAGACAGGTTGTCGGTGGTGTTTGATGTTGGGAATTGAACTAGAAGTGTTGGTATTTGGCAAAAATATTTTTCATTATATCTATAAACTTGTAATATTTTGGAAATTATAAATGAAGATTCTAATGGTAATGATATGGGTGTTGTTTATGAAATCTTTTCATTGTTTAATTAATGGAGTACATCTCCACTCTATTTATGGGCAAGGTCGGGTAGAAAGTATCTAGAGGGCTTGCCTGACCGGGTTTTCTTGGTTAAGCATCGATCGCGCTTCCCAGGGTGGGGGCATGACAACGACTCTTGAATTGCTAGCTTTACTAGTTGTATGGTGGCTATGATTATCTCTCATGTATTGTAATATGCTTACTCATCCTTCTTGATTGTATTTATGCATCCTAACTTGCTTGGTACTGATATACATATGCTTGGTTAGAATAAGTGATATTGTACGATGGGAGGTTCTGTGCATGTGAGGATGAGCGACATTGCACGACAGGTGCTTCCATGCAGGTGAAGATGAGAGTTCATGGCACGACGGGTGTTTCCGTGAAAGTGATAATGAGAGCCATGCATTGTATTATGTTTATCTTGAGTTCATGGTATGATGGTTATTTCCATGCAAGTGAAGATAAGGGACATGCATTGTATTTTGTTTATCTTGAGTTCATGGCACGACGAGTGTTTCCGTGCAAGTGAGGACGAGGGTCATGTATTGAATTGCGTTTATCTTTCCCTTATATACACATATATGTATTTTACCTTGATTGCTAGCGTTACTCATATACATTTTACTTTGTTGTTGTTGTTATTTATGTGCTACCTACCTTGTTTGTTGTTGTTACTCAGGTACATTCTATCTAGTCTACTACTGTTACTTACATGCTTCCTACCTTGTTGTCACTGTTACCTATATGCATCCTACCTTATTTTTCACTATCACATATATTCCTTTCACCTTATTTGTTATTGTTATATCTATGCCTTTTACCTTGTTTGTTATTGTTACATATTTGTCTTCTACCTCTTAATCATTGTTAAATCTATACCTCCTACCTTATTGCTTATTACTATTATATCTATGCATTCTACATGTTATATTGTTATATACATGCTTTCTACCCTGTTTGTTGATGTTAATTACATGCTTTCTACCTTACTTGGTATTGTTATACATATGATTGGTAAGGAAGAATGGTATTACACGACAAGTATTTCCGTCATTGGTAAGGATGATATGAATGCACAAAGGTTGTTTCCGTGTCATTTGATTTGATATCTTGTACACATTTATCTTATTATACTGATTTGTGGATTTGACTATATGACACGACCCAAATGGATGGGCCGCGACGGGTTCCCGAGTCCTACCGGTTGAACACCCCTAAGCATGCGACTAAGATATGAACCTAAATGACGTCTGCTGAATTATGAGAATAACATACATGAAGAAACTTGCCAAAAAAGCATATGTACATATACATGCAGAATACAGTGGGCGAGCCGGCAAGGCTGCTATAGACAAGTATATACCCAAAACTGAAAGCCGACAAGACCACATATTATCCAACTATACATAACTCTCTATAGACCTCTAATAGAAATACAACTATACAAAGACGGGATTGAGCCATGTCATACCCATATATCTATATACAAACATATCATACCAAAATCAAAAGTAGCTCCGGATCAAGTGGAGCACGCCAACTCTCGTTGATCAAGGATCCTAAGAATGGGGACTGTCGACTTGCCTACATGCACCTGCGGGCATGAAATGAAGGCCCCGTGAAATAGGGCGTCAGTACGAAAAATGTACTAAATATATAAGGTATGAAAATCAGTACATAAAAGACATAGATGAAATATGGAATAAAAAAATCCATCTGTAAGTCTGAATAACTTTGTAAATTCTGAAACGTTTATAATGTCATGCACGTGTATATAAATGTCATGTCATGCATAGGTATAGGTGTACTTAACATCATCAAGCTACCGAGGGCATCCCATCATATCGTCTAGGCCACTGTGGGCAACATTATCAACATATACCAACTGATCAGGTGGTGGTGCGTATATAACGCCGTAACATTTTTCCTGTATCCCATATAAATATAATATACATATATACGCGTATATAATGCCATATGGTCATGGGTCAATGTACATGTATAAATGCATTAAATGCATAAGAAATACATTAATAATATTTTCTTAGAATGCCATAAAACTCAATATGTCTTTCGGATAAACTTTATCAAATACGCATTTTTCTGAGACCCATGAACAGACAATTGTATACGGCCAAAATCGAAGACCCCAGTTTTATGATCATTATGATATCCTACAGCCTGTTGTCGAAAGGCTCGAGGCCGAGTTCGAGGCCCGACTCCAAGGGCGCCCATACGCTCGATCTCGAGGTAGTGCAAATCAACAACCATGATGGACTAGCAGGAAGTTCCCAAGGTACGTGGCTAAAGCTGACCAAGTCTATCAGGCTAGTTCAAGCATGTACCGTGGCATTAAATGGTTGTACCAGTCATATATCTTTGTAATAAATGTATTTTTACTATATTGGGATTCCCTCTTGGTATATAAAGGGGACCCTTGTCATCTTGTAAAAAGATACATTATTCACAACATTCAATACAAAAATATTCTCTGCTCTTTAACTTAAACATATTCTTCATTGATTCTATTACTTACATTTATTGTGTTCTATTTATTGTTCTTCATTTATTGCTCATTATTGACCATAAAGAGCCTTCATCAAAGCTCTCAATACTGTTAGCCCTTCATCGGCTATCCACAACTCAATATCGAGCTCGACCTCGAGGCCTCGTATAACTAGGCTCGAGGCACCGATTCTCAGCCGCTCGATTTGCTTAAACATATTGTTTTCAAGTTCTTATCTTATTTCCTAGTCTCATACTTAGCATCTATTGCCTAACAACTAGCATAAAAACAGATCACGTATTTTCAGAACCACATAATAAAATCTATTTGTAATTACCATTTTCAAGGTAAACAACGATAGAAAAATAAGACTTATGGGAGAATAAGAATATACACATCTCTAGCATTTCTATGAATAGAGTAATTTAGGGAAGTTGTGCATTTGCTCGTTTCATTTTTGTCGTATAGGTTATGCCAAAAAGAAAGAAGGGATAGCCTTAATATACCTAGAATTGGAAATAATTCATATAATATTCTTGAAAAAGATTGCACCGTACTCCTTTAGAGCTGCAAAATTTTACATTGCTATGGTTCTAAAAATTCTCGTTGGAATTTCTTGCAAAATTTCGTTGGAAGCCTTTTTCAGTTGAAGCTTAGTGTCTGTTTCTTGAATATTTGAATTAGGAAGAAAGACTTATATTTTAATTTGGAAACCTTGTTCCAGACCAGACATGGCACATGACCAAAGACATCTAAATTTCAACAACAATACACTATTTTGATCTAAAGGAAAAGATGGATTAATGGACAATATCACTCGTCAGCTTTAGTTACATTGTTCTAAATTCCATTTGTTCTCAATATCATATTACAGTATTAATTAGGAATAATACCAAACTAAAGTGTCCAAATGAACCAAGCTTTAAAAGAGATCCAAATTGTAACGACCCGACTGGTCGTTTTACTTTTTAGAACCCCGTCCCCCAAATAAGACTTCTCACGCTTGCTTTAACTAATTTATAACCTGCGGGGATGGTTGGTTCGGGATCTAGAAGAGTTTGGGTTGAATTAGGCACACTTGATTCCCTAAGATTTTTTTAAAAGGCTAAGTTTGACTTTGGTCAACATTTCTATTAAACAGACCTAGACTTGTATTTTGACAGTCTCGGAGTGTCCGTAGGAAAATATGGGTCCTAAGCGTATGCCCAAAATTGAATTCCGAGGTCCCTATCCCGAGTAATGAATTTTTGTTAGAAATTGTTGAACTAAAATTCTAAGGATTTAATGAAATTGAATAATGCTTCATCATGTTGGTATCGGTCCCGTATGGTGATTCCGGATCCCGGTACAGGTCCAATATACATTTAAGACTTGCATGCAAAATTTTGTGTCAATCCGAGTAGTATAGGTACGTTTCGACGCGTTAGAAGTAAATTGAAGAACTTAAAGTTCATAAGTTTGATTCAATTGGTTTTAGGGGGTGATTCTTATATTTAGCGTTGTTTCAGGCGTTCCAGGGTTCGAGTGAGTCCGTTTTATGATTTTAAACTTGTCAGTATGTTCGGACGGGGCTCGGGGGCCCCGAGCGTCACTCGGACGAGGCTCAAGTGAAGTTGGAAAAATTGGCAAGGAGTAGAAGCTCCAGCTATCTGTCATAACCGCACCTGCGGTTGGTCAACTGTAGGAGACCGCAGAAGTGGGCAAGGGAAGGAGCCCAGGAACCGCAGATATGGCTCCTTCTCCACAGAAGCGGCTGCGCAGGAGCGGCTCCAATACCGCAGAAGCGGTCACAGCCCCCCTGGCCCAATTCTGCAGATGCGGACCCCTTCTCGCAGAAGCGAGACCGCATATGCGATCCCCTAACCGCAGGTGCGTAAATCGCTAAAGGGAGTGCCTTCGTTTCATCCCACTTATTTCTAGTTTAATACTTGAGTGTTGGGTAGATTAACACACAAAGATTAAGGAAAAATCATGGGACTAGAGCAAAACTTAGGGTTTTGATAAAAGTTAGATTTAACCACGAAATTTGTTATAGAATGAAGTATAAATCATATATTATTGATCCATAGGTTATAAAGAATAATATTCTTCGAAAAATTTCGAAATTCGGGCGCGTGGGCCCGGGTCGGATTTTAGGAAACTTGTGTTTAGGGTTGGGAAATTACTTTAATAGATAGAATGCGAACTTGTGAGCTTTTATTGACTAGTTCCTACCTCGTTTAATTAGTTTTGGATCGTTCGGCTCCAAATTGAGGGTTTGAGCACGTTATTGGTATTGGAAGTACTCTTTGGAGTGAGGTAAGTCTCCTTTCTAACCTTGTAAGAATGAATTGTCCCTATAGGTGAAATAATTGAATAATTTGCCACTAAATGCGGGGGATACGTATGCACTAGGTGACGAGAGTCCGTGTGTAGCTACTATTATGTTGATTGTCCGGGTAGATTAGGATCCATATCATGCCATATTTGTGAATGTTTATATCTTTTTATGCTAATTAGATCACTTAGGATATGCTAGAGGCTTGGGGAAAAGAACATATGTGAACGTATACACTTGCTTGAACACTTGTATGAATTTATTTGAATATAAATGCACCTTTGTGTACTTTCTTAATGATAATTGATATTTGTGGATCGGGCAGATCGCCTCGATAGAAATAGATGCATCTATGGTTCGCGTCATTTGACCCTCTAGCAGTGCACAGTTTCTTTTCTGTTTGATCGGGCCGTACGACCTCGGCATAATGTGCGCATAATATCTATGTGAAATCTTATTCATGACTTACTTTGTTAAATGCTCTAAAATGTATATTGCTAACTGTGATGCTATCTAGGCATGAATTATCATTTCTTGCTATAAGTTGATATTTATCTGTGACATCCATGCTTAGCATAAAACTTTATTATATTATTTGACCCTAGTAAGTATCAAGTCGACCTCTCGTCTCTACTTCTTCGAGATTAGACGGGATACTTACTGGGTACATATTGTTTATGTACTCATACTATGCTTTTGTACTTAAATGTACAGGATCTGAGGCAGGTACATCTGGCTACCAGTCTGGTGTGCGTTCTTGATCATAGTTTGAGACTTCCACTGTGAGCTGCTCCCTTCCTATGTCGTTCAGCAGCTTGATGGAGTCTATCTTTACTTTTGGCTGTCTAATCTATTTTAGACAGTAGGATAGATTTATTCTTTTGTATATTCTACTAGATGCCCACATACTTGTGACACCAGGTCTTGTCACACACATTGGTAGACTGTTCTTTTGGGAATGTATACATTACTTTTGCACGTTACTATCATTACCTGTTTTAAATCCAATTAAGAAGTTGTTATAACTATTTTAGTAAAGTAAAATTTGAACTTATTAATATTTCTGCATTGGCTTGCTTGGCAATGGTGTTGGGCGCCATCACGACCTATAATGAAATTGGGTCGTGAGACAAATTTTATATAGACCTTATAGTGTTTACATAAGCGCATATGACTACTTAGTTTTGGTAAGCTTTCTTGCTGCCATATTTGGGGGGGGGGGGAATTATTAATCTTTATCCCCTTATTAGTTAGTTAGATAATATCCCGTTACCCGATAATTAACCAATTACCCGAATAATTAAAAATTATCTCAAATTACTTAAAATTCTACTTATTTTTAATATACTTTATACATAATACTATCGTGGTCATATTATACCTTGCATGGTACTAGCCCATAATTATCGGGTGTTATCGCTCGACCCGTATTTTATCCCAAGTCGGCTACCTTCAACGAAGCTCATATTTTTTAATTCGTGTACTATTTATCCTTCGTGACACTTACTTATTGCTTGTTATAAATGCCATGAACATGTTAACCTCAAGATAATCTCATCCCCGAGTCTACATCGATTAATTTAAGACAAAACTTTAACGTATGAAAACGCCAGATGTAACACTATATTATTTCATGGATGCGTTTCATCCTCTTGATTTGAGTTGTTAAGGAAGTTTTGATTGTTATAATTGTGAAACATGATAGTTATTTATTTTAGTTAATCATTTTACTATTTCTCGTATTTATTCGCATTATCTATCTTGTTATTTCTATTGCTTATTAACTGCACAACTTACAGTAGTGAGTATCTTTTGACTTAAAAACCTTGCCACTATTTTACTGAGGTTAGTAAATGCATTTATTGTGTACATGTGGTCGGTTGTACCCGTACTACATTTCTGCACCTTGCGTGCAGATTTTGAAGCTGTGCGGTTTCGAAGTCCGAGGATAAGCATTGAAGACTACATCGTTCGAGCGACCTACTATCATGGGGTGGTTGATTTAGTTTCTAGGAGGTTCTGGACTGAATTGGGATACTTAATCCCAAGGTTGGAAGCATAGTTTGTAAGAGTTGACTGGAGTTTAGCATTGATGGAGATGACTTTGGAATGGTGTTTTGATGATTTCAATAGCTTTGTATGGTGATTTTAGACATAGGCGTATGTTTGAATGTAGATTTGGAGGTCCGTAGTTTGATTTGGTGCTTTTTGGCGAAAGTTGAAAAGTTAGAGGTTTGGAAGGTAGATAGGTTTGACCAGGAGTTCACTTTTTGATATCAAGTTCGGATTTTGGTTCCGGGAGTTGGAATAGGTCAATTGTGTCATTTGGGACTTGCATGCAAAATTTGAGTTCATTCTGGGTTGGTATGGTATGTTTCAGCATGAGTTTTGGAGGTTGGAAGTTCATTAGTTCCTTAGGCTTGAATTGAGGTGCGATTCATGGTTTTGATCCTGTATTAGGTGATTTGAGGCCTCGGACAGGTCCGTGTTATGTTTTGAGATTGGTTGGATGCGATCCTGGGGGCCTCGGGTGTGTTTTAGATTGATTTCGGATCATGCCTGATGTTATTGTATCGCTGAAGTTGCTGGGACTGGTGTCTTCGCATCTGCAATCAGATCACAGATGCGAGTCTACAGAAGCGGACAAGGAGCCGCAAAATTGGAATTTAGTTGAGGAACAAGGGGTCCGTAGATGCTGTTAGCTGGGTGCATAAGCAGGAGCATCTACGGAAGGACCGCAGATGCGGATACGCAGGAGGGATCGTAAGTGCGCTTGGTTGGCAGGTGAAGGGAACTCGCAGATGCGAGCTTGAGTCCACAAATGCGTTATCGCAGAAACGACTAAGTGATCGCAAATGTGAAATCGCTGACAGATTTTTATATCAGAAGGGTTTGGTCATTTTTCATTTTTTGGAGTTGTAGAGGTCAGTTGGAGGTGATTTTTGGGAGAATTTTCACCACAATTAAAGAGGTAAGTGAAGTTTATTAAATTTTGTTGGTACATATTGATTATCCATAGATTATTACACCTAGCATTTGTGAATTTAACGTAAAACTTGGGAATTTTTGACTATGTTATTGGAGAGTGAGATTTGATGATTTGAGGGTCGATTTTTGGTTGGAATTGGTATGGTTGGACTTGTATTTGAATGGATGTTTGGAATTTGTGAGTTTTATCAGGTTCTGGGGAGGGGGCCCGGGGTTGACTTTGCATAATTGGATAAAGACATTAGTTTTATTATTTGGGATTATTCCATATGGCTTCTATAGATAATATTAAGTTGTTTTGACTAGATTCGAGTCGCTCGGAGGCCAATTCACGTTGTAAGAGCTTTTTGGAGTATTGATTTCCGAATTTTAAGGCACATAACCTATCTAAACATGAACTTGAGGGTAATTATCCCTAGGAAATATATTATATGAGATGTGTTGGGGTGACACAATTCTAAGTGACGTGTGTGTACGTGTACCGGAGTATTCATGACTCGAGTGGACTTAGGCATTTACCAGACTTATTTTGCTATCATGCCTCATTATATCCGTATTTTTCTCTATTTGTATGATTATTTGAGTTATGATTCATGTTAGAAATGATGTTGAGATTGTGTGCTTAATTGGTTGAGACATATGGGGCTATTCTTGTTGTTTGAGATGTTTGCCTTAATTGTAGTTATATCCACAGTCACAATTCTTCATTTGTATGTCATATGCCAGTCTATGTACATTACTTGTTTATTTCATCACTTACTACTGTTGTTTTCCATATATGATATTGTTTGGGTTGAGTTATATGATTGTGAGCCCTTGAGACTTGAGAGGTTGATGATTGAGGTAGGACATAGAGCCGTGTTGCGAGTGATATTTGGATCGTGTTGCACGTAGCAATAGAGCGATATTCGGCTCGGGTTGCATGTTGCAACAGATTGTTATTTGGATGGGGTTGCAAGCTACAACAGAGTGTTATTTAGATTGAGTTGCACACCACAATATGTCATATTGGCTTTTGATTAGCCCTTCCGCCAGGATCTGTCCCTTAGGAGTCGGATATTATAGTGAAGATAGGAACAATGATATATACATGTGCTTTGGTCAGGGGCATTTATGGCAGGTACTCGTAAAATGCTGAGTGATTGTGTGTGTGATGGTAAGGGGCATTTGAGCCAGACACCTTGAGCGTGCATAGAGTTAGTATACTTGATTATATTATTGTGATGATATTAAATTGATATGTATATTTGGCATATAGGCATAAAGATATACTTTCCTCATGCTAGCTAGTAAATAAAAGGCGAAATACATAAAGCGCCACTTTAAGTTGTCATCAACGATTAACTGAACACCTCAACTGGCCCTTTTCTCATTTTGGCACTTCAAGTAGCTATTAAGTATATCAAGTAAACAGCTTAGTGCAGCAGACCATATGCGCGAATTACACTTGTCTAAAGAGCCAATTAAACAAGTGACACGTGTCATTTTGATTAAAACAAGAAAAAACCATCTGAATTTTTCCCGCCCTTTTTCCCAACTTGACTGTCCTTCTTCTTCACCTGAAATTGCAATACAGCAGCAGCAATGGAGGAATCCTAAAGCTTTAAAGCTTTAATATCTTCTCATGTTAATTGAGAGAAACTTTTCAGCTCAAAACAAAACTTTTTTTTTCATTCTCCACCATTTATTTCTTACTTTTTCCTGTTTTCTTGTTTAAATTTTTGTATTTAATTGCAAGTTTTTGAGAAATAAATCTGGAAATCTCAACAATCCTCAGCATCATATTCTTCACTGTAGAAACCAAGTTTTGGTTGTCTGGGTGTTGATGTTTCCTTCTTCTTCAACATCTTTTGGCGTGTGAAGGGAAAATCTATAGGTATATTTTTTTAGATAACAAGGAAGGAAAAATCTAGAGCTTAAAAAATTGGAAAAATTGAGGTAAGAAATTTCAAATAAGTTTACCAGAACAGCTTTTGCGCCTAGTGCTAAGGCCTTGAATATATCTGTTCCTCGCGTCATTCCTCTATCGAAGTAACCCATATTAGATATTGGAGATGTGAAAATTAGGTGGGGTCCACATAATTTTAGGAAAAGAAAAAGAAAAAAGACTAATTTTAGGTAGGCAACTCGCGTTCCAGAGAGTGCATTTCACATGATAGGGGCTGGCATGGTCGGGTGTTTAGTTGATCTTCTTTTGTGAATAAATAAAGTATCTAGCTGGAAATAGCCTCACTTGAGGTTTTCAGTTGATCATTGAGGACAACTTAAAGGGGCGTTTTTATGTATTTCGCCTAAAAAAAATATTTTTTTCGTGGGGGCTTTAACTATTATATTTGGAAAGTATGTCTAAATTACTGTAATGTGAATGAGCTGAACATGATATCACTGAGTTATTTACTTATATTGTTTACTTTATATCCAAGGTTGGGTTTGTTACTTATTGAGTATATGGGGTCAGTTGTACTCATACTACACTCAGCACTTTGCGTGTAGATCTAGGTACTTCCGAACGTGATGATTGCTAGAGCTGTGTTGGTGCCAGTTTTTGGGAGACTATGAGGTAGCTGCTATGTCGTTTGCAGACCTTGAAGTTCTCTTTCATTTATTTCTATTTTTACTACTCTATTATTCAAAGTTGTATCTGAGTATTTGACGTTGTATTTTGATATTTAGTAGTGCTCATGTACTAGTTGACACTAGATCTTTGGAATGGTTGTAGCAGTATTGTTGTTGTTTTTCATAGTTATTCATGATATTCCCATTGTTGAGTTTACTAAATTCTTTTTTATTGAATTCGCTGCTATTGTGAAATGGTTGGCTTGCTTAGTGGGACCGGCCCAGACACCGACAATACCTTTTATTGTACCTAGTATTTAGGAGGCATTGGCTCAAATTTTGAGTGTGTGCATGAGGTTGGCTCAGGCGGGTATGATACCAGTTACACCAGCTACCTTATAGGATGGAGGAGGATCCTATATTCTCAAAGCTCGCACACCGAAGTGGCAAAATCAGGGTTATCACAGACCAGAGGTGTTACTAGTTTAGCCAGTTGTCGCTGATTGGGCCGAAGTTGGTCCACCTCTGTCCGACGAGGAGCAGAAGAGGTTGGAACAATTTAAAAGGGTTGACCCTCCCGAGTTTAGTGGATCAGAGTCAGAGAATGCTCAAGGTTTTCTAGATTAGCGTCATCAGATTCTTTGCACAACGAGTATTGTGAAAACTAGTGGAATAGTTTTTACTACTTTTCAGCTGATAGGGGAAGATTATAGGTAGTGGAAAACTTATGAGTTGGGAAGTCTATTTGGAGTAGCACCACTTTTATGTCATGATTTCTCAGTTCTCTTTTTAGAGAAGTTTGTTACCCAAACTCGCAGAGAGGAGCTATGTAGAGAGTTTGAGCAGTTGCGCCAGAGAAATATGACTATAACTCAGTACGACATGAGATTTGTAGATTTGGCAGGTCATGCAGTATGGTTAGTTCCCACTAAGAGAGAGAGATAGAGAGAGGATCGGGAGGTTCAATAATGGCATCAATTATGGCCTGCATTACAGTTTGGATTAAAAGGCTGAGAGATATGTTATATTTGACTAGGTGGTTGAGATTATTAGATGTTTGGAGCAAGTTTACAGGCTTGAGTGTGTGGAGTGAGAGGGCAAGATGCCTCTGGTCCATGTGGTTTTGATAGTGCCTCAGTTGGAGGTCGGACACATCAAAACAGAGGTCATGCTTTTAGGCACGCTTAGACAGATCGTCAGATTACTCATTGTTGATCAACTAGCCACAATTCATGCAATGCTTGTCTGGTTCAGTCATCCTTCAGTCCACTCCAAGCTCAGTGCTTGTACTGTACTCTATCAATTCAGGGTTCGTTAGTATCGAGTTTCTCCAGTGGTTATTCCAGTTTATGGGATCCAATTCAGGTTGCACATACATCCCTAGGCCGAGGTTGCTATGAGTGTAGGGAGTTAGTGCATGAGAGGAGGCATTGCCATGTCTTATCATAGGTCTTGTGAAGTAGAGAGGTCAGACTATGACTTCTACACCAGTTTCTTCACCACCCGCTCAACAAACTTGGGATGGAGGTCGTACGGGTCGAGGTTGCCCTACGGGGGAGGTCAGTCAGGCGGTGGTCAGGCCCGTTGCGATGTATTTCCCGCTAGGACAGAGGTAGTTGCTTTCAATTCCGTGATCACATGTATTGTTTCAGTGTGCCACAAGAATGCTTCAGTGTTATTTGATCCTGTTTCCACGTATACATATATGTCATCATACTTTGCTCATTATTTAGATATTCCTTATGATCTTTAAGTATGCACCAGTGGATGATTTTATTATGGTGCACCGTGTATATCGGTCGTGTGTGGTGACCTTCGAAGGTTATGATACCAAAGTTAAACTTTTGCTACTTAGCATGGTTGATTTTGACATAATTTTTGGCATGGATTGGTTGTCTCTATATCACGCTGTCCTTGATTACTACGCTAAGACCGTGACATTGGCCATGCGGACGGTTGGAGTGGAGAGGCTCCCTGGATCATGTTTCTAGTGGAGTGATTTTGTATTTGAAGGCTCAACGGATGGTTAATAAGGGATGTCTGGCATACTTGTCCTTTGTGAGGGATGTTAGTGCTAATACTCATAATTTTGAGTTAGTTTCGGTTGAGAGAGAGTTCCTAAATGTGTTTCCAGCAGACCTGCCGAGCATGCCACCTGACAAGGACATCAAGTTTTGTATTGATCTGGTGTTGGTCACTCAGCCCATCTCTATTCTACCATATCGCATGGTACCAACAGAGTTGAAAGAGTTAAAGGAACAACTTCAAGGGTTACCTGATAAGGGTTTTATTAGACCGAGTGTCTCACCTTGGGGCGCTCCAATCCTATTTGTGAAGAAGAAAAATGTTTCTATGCGGATGTGTATTAACTACAGGCAGTTGAACAAAGTTACAATTAAGAACAAGTAACTACTACCGCGCACTGGTGACTTATTTGATCAGCTTCAGGGTTCTAGGGTATTTTCAAAGATTGATTTGAGATCGGGGTACCATCAGTTGAAGATTTGGACTTCAGAGATTCCGAAGATGGCTTTTAGGACCCACTATGGTCACTATGAGTTTCTGGTACATCTTTTGGGTTTACCAATGCCCCAACAACTTTTATGCACTTGATGAACATCGTGTTCCAACACTATATTAATTCCTTCGTCATAGTTTTCCTTGATGATATATTAGTGCATTCACAGAACCAGGAGGATCAGAGAAACACTTGAGGATCGTGCTCCAGACTTAAAGGGAGAAGAAGTTATATGCTAAATTCTTCAAGTCTGAGTTTTGGATTGATTCGATGGCATTTTGGGGCACATGTGTCCAATGAGGGGATAAGGTAGATCTGAAGAAGATTGAGGCAGTTCAGAGTTGGCCCATACCATCTTCTGCTACTGATATCTAGAGTTTCCATGATTTGGCCGGGTATTATCACTGTATTGTGAAGGGATTTTCATCTATAGCAGCCCTATTGGCTAGTGTGAGGAGAGCTTTCAGAAGCTTAAAACTGCCTAGAGTACATCTCCAGTTCTGGTTTTTCCTTCGGGATCAGGTTCTTATACATTTTATTGTGATGCTTCATAGGTTGGCATTGGATTTGTATTGATGTAAGAGGTTATAGTTATTGCTTATGCTTCACATCAGTTTAAGCCTCATGAGAAGAACAACCTAGTACATGATTTAGAGTTGGAAGTCATTGTTCACACATAAAAGATTTAGAGGCATTATCTTTACGGCGTGTCTTGTGAGGTGTTCATAGATTACATGAGTCTACAACACTAGTCCAACCAAAAGGATCTGAACTTGAGGCAACTAAGGTGGTTAGAGCTACGAAAGGATTATAATAGTACCATACTTTATCATCCGAAAAGGCCAATGTGGTGGCTGATGCTTTGAGTAGGAATGGGTGTCACATCCAAAAATTCCCACCTTAGGATGTCGTGATGGAACCTAGTCTCCAAGATAAGGTAAGCCTAACATATATTGAGAATTTAGCAAAATTAACAACAAAAATGATAAAAGAAACTGATAACTATCATAATGGAACCAAAACGGTACAACACTCATAATATACCCAAAACCGGTAGAACTAAGTCATAAGCTCTAAGAAATACATTGGGAATCTCTAAATACAACTCTGTTTGATATGAAGATAAACAATAGTAGAAACAAAAGTAGAAGGTGACTCCGAGGCATGCGGGTGTCAAGTAGGTATACCATGAAGACTCCATGATATCCGGGTCAACTCGTTGGCGCCCAACACGAGCAGAAGTACTTGGATCAGCACAAAAATGTGCAGAAGCATAACATGAGTACACCATAACGGTACCCAATAAGTATCAAGTTTAACATCGGTAGAGTAGTTACGAGACCAGGTCAAGACACCTACTAGTCATAAACAACCTGTGTAGTGTATTAAGATAATCTAAAAGAGGAGAAGTAAAGGCAATTAAATGACAATAAAGCAATTTATCAACACAACACTAACATTGAAAATAAAAGCAATAAAGGTCAGCAAAGATAGAACATATAATAGGAACAACCAGTGATCAAATATTGTCACAACACAAGTAAAACGATTGAAATATAGACAATAACCGCCCAAATCAATAAGCTATCTCAACATAGAATGTAAAACAAGAATCACAACCGAGGTACCACACCTCATATTCACATTTCACAATTTCACTAACACAACCTTCCTTATATCTCCGCATGAGCCTCGAATTTATTTTTTAAACATTTTTTCCCAAAATAGCTACACGCGCTTTATCCCCCTTATCTCTCCATATGGCTTGAAGTGATTCCTTTACTAGAAACACGTGGATATATCTCATTTTATCTTGTCGCATGCATATCAATCCCTATCATTATACCACCGTATATGCATAAATATGACAACACAATAATCAACTTGCACCACACGTGCCCATATGCCACAATATTGCCGAAATTGACAATACTGATATTGCCACAACACATAGCCCACAGCTCAACCAAAATGTGTACAAAAATCTCAATAATAATAAAATGAATGAGAAACAACTCACGAGGAAAGACATCTCAATAATCAACAACTTCAACCTCAATGTGTTAATATCATTCACAACTACAACTTCAATAACTCACCATAAAGGTATTCCCATGGAATGACATTTACCAATTCAAGAGCATAACATAAGCTTAACAATGAAAGATATAACATGAAATAACAAATACGACTAGATGCATGCGAATAACAAAACATTGGGGAGGATAACATGTAACAACAACTATAAATGAATGCATATAAGATCAGCTTTGACAATGAAAACAAGAATATGTAATAACAACTTCAATTAAGGCATGTATGAATAAAATTGACATAGAAAGATAGAACAAATAATAATAGCTTCAATTGGGTGCTTATAGGTAACCTAATAGTCTAAACCGGTAAAATAGCATATATAAGCCTGTGAAATCACTCGTCACTTCATGTACACGTCTTCCACATAATTCAAATAGTACAATCAACTTAAATCTTAAGGGGCAGTTCCCCCCACACAAAGTTAGGCAAGATACTTACTTCAACTGAGCTAAATAAACACTCAAAAATAAATTTCCCCCTTCAAATCCGCCTCCCATCGACTCAAATCTAACCAAAAACAACTAAATCATCAAATAATGTAAGAGAAATCAATTTTGATTAATAAGGCTAAGATCTTTACACAATTCACCAAAAGTCAACAAAATTCAATCTCGAGCTTGCCCGGTCAAAACCTGGATCTTACGGTAGGTCCCAACTACCCATAACACCGCGATATATATATATATATATATATATATATATATATATATATTGTTTTCACATTCGAGTCAAATTTGACTCTCAAAACCCAAATTTTATTTTTCAAAACATAGACAAAAATCCCCAAAATTTCTCTTTGATTCTCATAAATTTGATATTAAATCTAATATATAATAATGTCATATAGTTGGAAATTGATCAAAATCACTTGCCCAATAATTGTGTGGGAACAATCCCCTCTACAAATCGCCTCCTACCAAGTATAGGGTTTTATAAAGAGAGAAATGAGATCAAATCCCGTCTTCCCAACTCTTTTGTTCAGGTAGTCGCAATTGCAATTGCAACAAATTGCAAACCCTCGCAATTGTGAAGAAGGACTCGCAATTGCAAACCCTCGCAATTGCGACACTGGCTTTATAATTGCGAAGCCTGCTCCCATCGAAAATGCGATCTTTTAATCGCAAATGCGAAACCACCCTACCTAGACTACCTTAACAAATGTGAGTGAGGCATCACAATTACGATACCTGCCCCTACTGTTCACTTCGCAATTGCGAGGCTATGCTTGCAATTGCGATAACTAGAGCACCAGTACACAAGCAACCCAAAATGAGTTCTATCCATTCCGAAATATTCTGAAACTCACCTGAGCCCTTAGAGCTCTAAACCAAACATCTACACACGTCTAAAAATATCATACAAACTTGATCGGGCAATCAAAACATCAAAATAATATCTAGAACCACGAATCGGATATCAAAATGCATGAATTTCAAAATAAAACTCAAGAACCTCTAGAATTGCATCCAAGCGTCCGAATCCTATCAAATCGATTCCGCATGAGACCAAATTTTGCAAACAAGTTCCAAATAGAGAAACATACATTTTCCAAGTCCCAAACCCAAAATCCAAGCCCGATAACTAAATAGTCAACCTACAATCAAACTTAAGGAAATATCTAAACCTCAAATGTCTAACTTTTGACAAAACAAGTCAAGCTAACATAGGGACCTCCGAATTCAATTTCGGATATACGCCCAAGTACAAAGTTCCGATATGAACCTATCAGAGCCATCAACATACCAATCCAGTGTTATTTCACAAAAGTCAAACATTGGTTAACATTTCTAACTTAGGCTTCTAAACTAAGAGCCAAAGGGTCCAATCAACCCAAAATCTTCTCGTAACGAGACTAACCATCCCGTCAAGTCATAAAATCACAAATGCAAATGTGTGAAGCATCAAAAGGGGAAACGGAACACAAATACACAAAATGATCGGTCAGGTTTTCACATTCTCCCTCTCTTAAAACAAACATTCATCCTCGAACGTGCATAGAGACATACTTGAGGTGACAAAAAGGTGAGGATAACGGCTACGCATATCATGCTTAGTCTCCAAAGTTGCCTCTCCGACCGGTTGACCTCTCCATTGAACCTTCACTGAAGAAATGTTCTTTGCCCTCAACTTTTTGACAGGATAGATACCGACTCCTTATCATAAGTCAAATCCTTGTCCAATTAAATCGAGCTAAAATTTAATACATGTGATGGATCACCATAATACTTCCGGAGTATGGAAACATGGAACACCAGGTGAAATGTTGATCAGATAGGTGGCAATGCAAGTCTGTAGGCCACCTCACCAACTCTTTCAAGGATCTCAAAAGGACCAATGTATTTAGGGCTCAACATACCCTTCTTCACAAACCTCATCACACCCTTCATGGGTGAAACGAGCAAGACCCTCTCTTCCATCATGAATTCTACATCACGAGCCTCCAATCAACATAACTATTTTGCCTAGACTATTCTGTATGAAGCCAATGCTGAATCAACTTGACTTTCTCTAATGAATACTGAACCAAATCAATGCCCAACAACCTAGCCTCTCCCAGCTCAAACCAATCAGCTGAAGAACGACACCGCCTCCCATATAAGGTCTCATAAGCAACCATCTGAATACTTGATTGGTAGTTGTTATTGTAGGCAAAAGCTACAAGCGGTAAAAACTAATCCATGTACCCTCAAAATCCATAACACAAGCATGTAGCATATCCTCCGAGTTTTGAATGGTGCACTCGGATTGCCCATCCGTCTGGGGTGCTATGTCGTGCTCAAATCGACCTATGTGCCTAACTCATGCTGCACACCTCTCCAGAAATCGATGTGAAATGCATGCCTCAACTGGAGATAATAGACACCAGCACACCATGAAGACGAACAATCTCACAGATATAGATTTGAGCCAACTACTCTGAAGAATAGGTAGTCAACTAGAATGAAGTATGTAGACTTGGTCACCCTATCTATAATAACCCACACTACGTCAAATTTCTTCAAAGTCCATGGCATACAAAAAACAAATCCATGGAAATGCTCCCACATCCACTCTGGAATCTTAAGTCTCTGAAGCAAACCATCTGGCCGCTGATGCTCGTACTTCACCTGCTGACAGCTTGAACACCGAGCCACATACTCAGTATATCTTTCCTCATTCTTCTCCATCAGTAGTGATACCTCAAGTTCTGATACATTTTAGAAGCACCTGGATGAATGGGATACCACAGACTATGGGCCTCCTCAAAGATCAAATCACGCAACCCATCCATATTGGATACACAAATCTAGCCTTGCATCCTCAGCACCCCATCATCTCTAATAGAAACCTTCTTGGCATCACTGTGCTGCACCGTGTCCTTAAGGACAAGGAAATGGGGGTCATCATACTGACATGCTTTGATACGCTCATACAAAGAAGATCGAGAAACCACGCAAGTAAGAACCCAACTAAACTCCAAAACATCCAACCTCACAAATTAATTGCCAAAGCCTGAACATCCAATGCTAACTGACTCTCTCCAATTGGAATATATGCAAGGCTACCCATACTCTCAGACTTTCTACTCAAGGAATCGTCCACCACATTGGCTTTCCCAGGATGATACATAATGGTAATATCATATTTTTTAACAGCTCTATCCACCTCCGCTACCTCATGTTAAGATCTTTTTGCTTAAATAAGTCTTGTAGACTCTGATGATTTGTAAATACCTCGCAAGACATGCCTAGAGATAATGCCTCCAAATCTTCAATGCATAATCAATGGTTGCCAACTCTAAATCATGAACAGGTCGGACCATCTGAATGGAGCACCCTTCTAAGTCAATTTAGTCAAAGGAGCTACGATGGATGAAAAACCCTCCACAAAATGGCTATAATAACCAACCAAGCCTAGAAATTGCCAGATCTCATAAGTAGAAGACGGTCTGGGCCAACTCTAAACTTCCTCCACCTTCTTCAGGTCCACCTTAATTCCCCCACTAGACACCACATGACCAAAAAATGCCATCGAATTAAGCCAAAACTCAAACTTGGAGAATTTGCATGTAACTTCTTATTCCTCATGCCACTGAATCAAGCCAGAATTCACACTTTGAAAATTTTACATACAAATTCTTGTCTCTTAAGGCCTGGAGCACCATCCTCAAATGATGCACATGGTCCTCCCGGCTACAAGAGTACACCAAGATGTCGTCAATAAACAAAATGATAATTAAATTGAGATATGGCTGGAATACACTGTTTATCAAGTGCATGAATGTTACTGGGGTATTGGTCATCCTTAATGACATCACAAGGAACTCGTTGTGACCATACCTAGTCCTAAAGCAGTCTTCAGAATATCCGAATCCCGAATCTTTAACTGATGATAGTTTGACTGCAAATCAATCTTTGACAACACTCTGGCCCCTTGTGGCTGATCAAATAAGTCATCAATGTGTGCCAATTGATACATGTTCTTCATTGTAACCTTGTTTAACTATCGATAGTCAGTATACATGTGCATAGAACAATCTATCTTATTTACAAATAAAAACGGAGCATCCCAAGGTGACACACTAGGCCGAATGAAACCCTTGTCCAGCAACTCTTGCAACTGCTCCTTCAACTCCGACGGGACTATACAATATGGTGGAATAGAAATGGGTTGAGTGCCCGACAACAAGTCAATACCAAAATTGATATCCCTATCAGGCAGCATGCCCGGAAGATCTACTGGAAATACATCTGGATAGTCTCTCAATACCGAAACTGACTTGACGATATGAGTATCAATACTGAGATCTCTCATGAAGGCTAGGTATGCATCATACCCCTTCTCAACCATCTATTGTGCCTTAAGGAATGACACAACCCTGCTAGGAACATAATCCAAAGTGCCTCTCCACTCTAACCGTGGTAAACCTGGCATAGCCAATGCCACTGTCTTGTTGTGACAATCTAGAATAGCATGATAGGGTGACAACTAGTCCATGCCCAAGATAACATCAAAGTCTACCATACTGAGTGACAATAGATCAACTCTGGTCTCAAAACCACCAATAACAACGAAACACGACCGATACATATGGTCAATAACAATATAATCTCCAACAGGCATGGACACATAAACAGGAGAGCTCAAATAATGATGAGATATACCCAAATACAGAGCAAAATAAGATGATACATATGAGTAAGTGGATCCTAGATCAAATAAGACTGATGCATCTCTATGACTAACCGGAACAATACCTGTGATAATTGCATCTGACGTAACCACCTCCGTCCTACCTAGAAAATCATAACATCTGGTCTGGCCTCCCCTTCTAGAGCGACCCTTACCCGTCTGACCTCCACCCCTAGCTGGGTGTGCAAGTAGAGCGACAACTGGAGACTTAACCACGGCTTGAGAAGTATGGGGACCCAGTGGAATATGTGGAGCCTGAGTAGTCAGTAGAGGTGCACCCCTTATGAGTCTGGGGCAGTCCCTCAGCATATGACGAGTATCACCACACTCAACATAAGCTCTTGGAGGACGTGGATGCTAAAACTAGCTCGGGGATGGTTGGCCGGACTGATTGCTAAAAGCACCCCATGCAGGAGGTAAACTAGACAGTGGCGGTGCATAATGGGCAACCTAAGACCTGGAAGTAGTCAGAGTACCACTAGAAGCTAGAAGTGATGAATGAACTAGATGGCTCACATAGCCTCTACTATGACGGGCTGCAACTAGGGCACGAGCACCACTATACCCGCTAGAATCTTAAGGCCTCTTGGCTTCCCTGTCCTCTCTCTCACGGCCCCCCATACCCTCCAATCTTCGTGTGATATCTACCACCTGCTAATATGAGGTATATATCTCCAACTCTCGAGCCATACTGAATCTAATACCATAGTTGAGACCCTTGATAAATTGACGGACCCACTGGGTCTCCTGAAATGCAAGGGTGGAAACAGGTTCCTCAGGTGCATGCCCCCCAACTTAAGCTATTGGTGGCTCTTCCGTCACAACTCGGGCAGATGCTTTGGCTACACCACATGCCCCTCCTCAGCCTCTACCCCTCCCCGGCCTCTCACGACTCTAGTAGGAGGCGCGAGTGTCTAATCATTAGATCTCGTGTTGTGTGTTATCACCATCTATGAGAGAATGGAAAGACAAAGATTCAGAATTTCGAAGTCAACAAATTTGCACGATAAGGAATCAAAGAAGTGTAGTCTCCTAACATTTCCATAGCCTCTCGAAGATAAGTACAGATGTCTCCGCACCGATCCGCAAGACTCTACTAAACCTGTATATGACTCATAACACCTATGAACCTAGAGCTTTGATACAAACTTGTCACTCCACCAATCTCCCTCTGTAGGATGTCGTGATGACACCTAGTCTCTAAGACTAGGTAAGCCAAACATACATGAAGAAATAATAGAAATAATAAAACAACTTCAATCTAAACCAACCAGCTATCATAAAAGAACTTTACAACACAACTGACAATAATTTCCAGAATCTTGTGAGAGTGAGTATGCAATAGAAACTAAGATAGAGGGTGACTCTGAGGCCTGTGAATGCCGGCAGGTATACCTTGAAGTCTCCGATCCAAAGCTCAACTCACGAATGCCTAGCCTGGTATAAAGTACCTGGATCTGCACAAAAAATATGCAGAAGCATAGTATGATCACATCACAAGTGTACCTAGTAAGTATCAAGCCTAACCTCGGTAGAGTAGTGATGAGGTCAGGTCAAAAAACCTACTGGAATAAATAAAGAAACTGAACAGGTATGGTATAGTATAATAATGGAAACAATGGAAATGATACAATGAAGAAATACAACAAGAATAGCTACACTAAAATTAAGGCAATATAGGCATCACAGAGGAACACATAATAAGAATACCAAGGAAACGATGTATACAAACACATGTGATGTAAATGAAGGGTAATGACAAGAATCACACCGATGTACCGCCTCTCACAATCAAATTACAATCTTTCCTTATATCACCACGGGAGCCTTACATTTAGTTTTGAAAATTATTTTCCCGAAAGAGCTACCCGCATTTTAGCCCGCCTGATCACACCGCGTGACTTCAAGTAGTTACCCTACTAGCAACACGCGTATCAATCCCACCTAATCTTACTGCATGTGTATCGACCTCATCCTTATATCAGCACATGAGTATCAATATCATAATATATCAGAAATCGCACCTCAAGTGCCCAATACTATAACTTACCAAAGAAGTCAACCATAACAATGTTTCCGCAATAAATAACCCATGGATCAACCAAAATGTGTACAAGAGTCTCAACAATAGAAACTAAAAGTGAATAGTTCAACAAGAAAGATATTTCAATAATTTTAGAACTTTGCCTCAATATGATCATGACTTTTACAACTTTGACGCCAAAAATAAAAAATAAGATATTACAAGAAATAACAACTTCAGGTAAGGTAACTCAACAATTAAATATTTAACAAGGCAATAAGGAAACAGTAACTTCAACTAAGCATGTAAGGGCAAATAAAAAGTAAGAGATGAGACAAGTATTAACAATGTCAAGTAAGCTATGTTAGGATATATTAACGGTGATGAAGATAACATGTTATGACAATTTGATTAAAGACATGAAGAGAATCAATATAGCTTTAACCGGTCAATTATCACATATAGCATGTGTATCCACTTGTCACCTTGTCTACACGGCTTTCGCGTACCACAATTAACACAAAACAACACCAATCATAAGGGGAAATTCCCCCACACAAAGTTAGGCAAAATACTTAACTAAAACACGTTAATTCAATCCACTAGTAAGCCTTTCCTGCGAATATCCAACTCTGAATGGCTTGAATCGAGCCAAAATAACTTTATACCATAAATACAAACAATAGGAAACTATTCTGGATAATAAAAGCCCATTTGGACATAAGAATTTTTTCTCTTTTTTTTGAATTTTTTTTAATGTCCAAACGCCATTAAAGTTAAAATCTTTAAAGAAAACCAAAACGTCAACTAAAAAAGTCAACCTTGGGCCCACGGCTCGAAACCCGAGCAAACTTAAAAAAATCCAAACACCCATTCGATAACAAGTCCAACCATACTAAAATTACTCAATTCCGACCTCAATCAACATTCAAATATATTTTATGATGTTTTCACAAATTTCACAAAATTTTCAAACTCAAAGTACTAATTAAATGATAAAAATAATAATGGATTCATGTATAATAGCCAAATCTAAGTTAGACTCACTTACCCCGATCAAATCCTTGAAAATATCTCTAAATATCGCCCAAAACCGAGCTCTTTAAGTCAAAAGATGAAGAATGAAATAAAACCCTTGATTTGCCCCTTTTTTGCCTAGCAATTTTGCTTCTACGAACCTACAGCCGCTTCTCTGGCTCTGCACCTATGGAAAAATCCATCGCAGGTGTGACTTCCACTTAAGCCAGGATTTATCGCTCTTGCGGTCACCAACCACTTCAATAGTTGCGCTTCTGCGGATTCACTTCTGCGGAGCATTGATCACTTCTGCAAGCTCGCTTCTACGGCTCGCCACCGCACCTGCAACCAATAACCAAAAGCCCAAATTCTGCTTCTGTGGTGCCTTATCCGCTTTTGTGGATGCACATCTACGCGCCAAACTCCACACCTACCATCCTTCCCTTGGTTGGCCCTCTTCTCTTCTGTGATGACTCCCTCGCACCTGCAGCCAAACCCATCGCAGGTGCGATGACACTAGAACTTTAGCTGCTTCAGCAATCCTCAAAGTTCAAAAATGATCTATTTCAATCCGATTGACACCCGGGGTCCTCAGGACCCCGTTAAAACATACCAACAAGTTCCAAAACACATAGTAAACCTAGTAGAGACCTAAAATAACATCAAACAACATCGATTCTATGAATCGCAATCATATTCAAGCCTATTGAAACCATGAACATCCAATTCCCAAAACTAACGCTGATTCATACCAAACCAACTTTGATTGACCTCAAATTTTGCACACAAGTCATAAATGACACAACAGACCTGTTCCGACTTCCAAAATTAGAATTTGACCCCCATATCAATAAAGTCAACTCTCGGTCAAACTTCTCAACCTTCCAAGCCTTCAACTTTCTAACTTTCGCCAATAAATATGAAACAATTAGACTCGTCAGAAATTCATTCCGGATTCGTCTACACAAAAGTTGAACTTTGGTCAACCCTTTCAACTTAATCCTCCAACTTTGGGACTAAGTGTCCCATTTCACTCTAAACTCATCTGAAACCAAAACCAACTACCTCGGTAAGTCAAATAACCAAAATATAATATAGAGGAGGAAATAAATAGGGGAAAGAGGCTAAAATACTCAAAACGACCAGTCAGGTTGTTACAGCCACAATACTGATAAAGTATCACTTTCCACGAGATTTTACGAAGTTATTAAGAATAGAGCCCTATGTCACATATAATTGAGAAGACTTGACTCCTCGATCCATGACTAATGAACCCTGTGTGAGCTTTTATTGGCCATTAAAGAGGGCATTATGGTAACCTTCATCGTCTAATCTTCCTGCAGAGCTCAAACTGAAAGGAAAGTCTGGAGCATGCTTGACATCTTGAAGAACGAACGTTGAACCATTATTAGTTTTCAAACGAACTGTGCCAACATCAAACACCTTAACTTTACTGGCATTTCCTATCTTTAACACTTCAAAATCAACAAGAGTATAAGATGAGGAAAAGTCTTTTCTTAGGTGACATGTGAGATAGCTCCAGAATCTGTTGTCCAGCTCGTCTCATTGGATACCAGATTGATGATGTTTTTATCATAAGCGAAAAGAATGTCACCTCGAACAATAGCAGCAACATTGTTCTCGTTATTTTCAACTTTATTTCCTTCTCTAATGTCTTACTTCAACTCGTGGAAAATCTTTTGATATGCCCTTTCTTGCTACAGTGGTTACACGTAATATTATGGTATTTGGACCTTGACTTACTTCTGCTTTTACCTTTGCTCCTCAAAACTATTGTTCTATCTCTCCTCCGGTCTTCTATAACCAATACATCTGCTTATGAGGAAGAGTCCTAAGACTTTCTCTTTACTTCCTCGTTTAACACACCACTTTTGGCATATTCAATGGTCACCTTACCACTTGGAACTAAATTTGTCAATGAAACATGCAGAGTATTAAGAATCCAAAGTCCTTGTATCTCATCATTAAAATTAACTCTCATTCTGGATAGCTAATCAAGGACGCCCTGAAAATTATTTATGTGATCAAGGATAGGTCATCAATTACTTTAGTATGAACAACTTGTTGTTCCCAGTTTTTGAAGCATAAAGAGTCTAGCTTTTCCACAATGATCTCGCATGTGTCTCATTCATAATCATTGTCGTATATATATACATACTTGCTAGTGCTCGATATCCCAATCTTCATAAGAAATACTCTCGGGTTTATGAGCTGCAAAAACTAGTAGATGCATCTTCGTCACGAACAACAAATCTTTCATCTCGATATTCCAAATATTATAATTGCTCCTATTAAACATACCATCTTGCTCATATTAACCTCAGATAAATAACCAAGGCTTTGATAGCACTATTATGTCGAGGAATAGGCAAACCCAAAAATAAAGAAGATAAAAAACACCAAATTTAATGTGAAAAACCCTTCAATATCCTAAGTCAAAAATCACATCTCATATTTTTTTCTTGCACTTAATTTGAAATGTGATAAGTGGATGAACTAATTGTTTGTTATATTAAACCCAGCTTAACAGCAGGTTTAAAAAGTGGTAAAAACAACTATTTCAAAAAGTATTTACAAGTTTGCGCTTTTGCAGTTCATCTTGAAAGATAACCCACAATTTCATAACAGGCTTCATTGTGATCTTGGGCGGAAAATCAACTCTTTCCCGTAGACATGTGATCAATCCCAACATTTTCAACTTTCTATATCCACTAAAACTTGTCATATGCAAAGTGCAATCATGGATATGTCTCGACCCCAAACTCCTTCCATATGATGTCGTGATGGCACCTTGTCTCTAAGACTAGGTAAGCCTATTACTATAACAATTAAGTTGTTATTAACAATGATAACTTGAAACGGATGTTAATATGAATACTGATACAAGTGCAAAATGAGCCTACGTGGCAATAATCATAACAACCTCCCAAGATTGGTAATATAGAGTCACGAACTCTAGTTAAGTACATGGAAAGATCTCACAGATCGAAATACAATACTACTCTAATGACAAGCTAAAAGTATAATATAAGGAGGACTCCAAGAGACTTCGACGACCAAGCAGCCTACATTGAATCATTGCGATCAACAAGCGAACTCACCTCGCGTCCGATATCTCCAATACCTAGATATGCACAAAAATATGCAAAAGTGTCGTATGAGTACACCACGGTAGGTACCTAGTAAGTATAAAGACTAACCTCGGTGGAGTAGTGACGAGGTACAAGTCAAGACATTCACTAGACAAAATAACTTGTGCGGTATAGAAATATAAAGCTAATAATGGAAGGCAGGAATCAGTAAATGGCAACAAGAATCAACATGTGATATAAATAGTAAGGCAATAGGAATACCATGAAACTACCATTGAAACCAAATAAGGAACACAATGACAACCAATAAATCAAGCCGTTCTAACACAAGTTTCACAACAAAATCACCTTGCGGTACTTCATCTCATAGTCACAAGTAACGGGTCTCAACCCACCATCATGTACTCACGGCACCTCGTGCCACATCTTGAATCACAAGCGCACAGACAACTCATGTGCCAATATCTCAATCCTCCTGGTATGATCACAGGCTCACAATCACGATCCGCTAGACATTGTCACAAGCTCAATAGCAACATGAAAACAAATAATACAAGAATGCATGGGTATGATCAATAAATGTCAAGTTTCATATTCCTGGGATAGTGTAAGTGGAATATTATGGCGTATGCTTGTGCAAGTGTGCTATTGCAACGCAAGTGAACAAGTAATGTCAAAGACATTGAGTAGCTCTTTGAGGCAACAAAACAAGTCACACAAGGTGTATCGCATACACAAGGAAAGGCACACCATCACACGAAAATCACCAACACAATGTTCCCCAGCCATCACACATCATCCCTAACATTGCCACCCTTATCTCTACAATAGCCACCCGTATCACTTCGCCATGACAATATCCTTAGCCACCCTTATCTCTCTAATAGCCACCCGTATCACTCCACCCTAACAATATCATTAGCCACCCTTATCTCTCAGATAGCCACTTGTATCACTGTGTATAATATCCATCCTTATCACTCCATACAATCAATAACATAATAGCCACCCTTATCACTACGTACAATCAACAATAGTGAAATGCCACCCTTATACTTTGCATATCAACAACGGTGAAATGCCACCCTTATACTTCATATATCAACAACCAACCCACACAGAAATTTGCAATGCTAACATCATAACAACAAAACGTATACTCGTAACACAAGTGCACATAGGCCACAACCTTTCAAAAGATCCAACAATATCAGTATTTTTGCAACAAATAGCTCATGACTCAAACACAATATGTACAAAATCTCAATAACAACAAACAAATGGGAAAGTAACTCACAAGGAACAATACCCCTTTTAAACACATCTGCAATTTAAAATAGATTAATGACTTTGATAACCTCAATTCCAATTTTTTTGTTTAAGGATAATATCGATAGTGAAAGTATTTCCATAAAATGTCAAACTTTGAATTCCAGTGTGTGAATTATGCAAACAATAGAAGAGATGGCACGAACTAATGCTACGTCTAAATGTATGAGATTAAACCGACAACAAAAAGGATATCACATACAACAATTTCAACTAAAAGTAACTCAACAATAAAAAGAAACCACATAATGGTAAAAGTGGTAACAACATTAAATAAGACATATAAGAGCAAACTCGAAAAGTAAAGGATGTGACATCTCAAGAAAATTCCACATAAATCATGTGATAGTAAACATGACGAATAAAAGATATGACAGGTGCCAACAATTCCAAATAAATACATGAAAGAAGCCTAAGAGTTTAAACCGGATAATTTTCACATATAAGCCTGAGTACATACTCGTCACTTCGCATACACTGCTTTCACAAGACACAAATAGCACAAACGACTCAAATCCTAAGCGGTAGTTCACCCACACAAAGTTAGGCAAGATACTTACCTCAAAGAAGCTAAACCGATACTCTAAAATGACCTTCTCGTGTGAAACAACCTTTGGAAGGCTCCAATCTAGCCAAAATAACTCAATATCATAAATAAAAACCATAACAAATAGTTCCAAATAATAAAGCTTCGATCTTTAATGAAAATTAAAAAGTCAACCCAAAAGGTCAACCGAGGCTCACACCTCGGAACTTTACAAAAATTGTAAAATTCGAACATATATTCCGATTCAAGTCCAACCATACCAAAAGTATCCAATTCCGACATCAAATCGTCCTTCAATTCCTCGTTTTACATTTTTGAAAAATTTTACAAAAATTATCATTTTCTCTCATTCAATTCACTAATTTAATGATAAAAATAATTATGGAATCATGAAATATAATCAATTCCGGAAAAGGAACACTTACCCTAATCCAACAGGTGAAGAATCCTTCCAAAATCATTGAAAACTGAGGCCTCTAACACAAAAAGTGACAAAATAACCAAACCCTCGACATAAATATAATCTGCCCAAAGATCCCGCTTTTGCGGTAAGAAGGTCTCTTCTGCGGCAAAGTATACACCTCTACAGAAAAGCCTCGCCTTAGCCAAAATCGCTTCTACAACAGGGAATGCGCTTTTGTGCTTCAATTTCCATTTTTACAATTGTGTAGATACGCCTAGACATCCGCTTCTGTGATCTTCCTCATCCAGCCTTACTTCTGGTTCTGCGCTCTTTCTCTTCCGCACCTGCGATCACCGCACCTACCTCAGGGGTCCGCAGGTGCGACCACACCAGATCTTGTCCAAACCAGCTTCACTCAACATGATCTAAATGGTTCGAAACTCGTCCGAAACACTCTCGAGAACCTAGGGACCCTATCTGAACATACCAACAAGTTCCATAACATAACACGGACCAGTTTGACACCCCTCAAATCACATCAAACAATATCAAAACTATGAATCACACCTCAAATCAAACTTAAGAAACTTATGAACTTTCAATTTCTACAAATCACGCTGAAATATATCAAATTAACCGAGAATGGCGTCAAATTTTGCATGCAGGTCCCAAATGAGATAACAGAGCTATCCCAACTCTCGGTATCGCAATCGAAGCCCGATATCAACTAAGTCAACTTCCGGTCAAACTTCTCAACCTTCCAAACCTTCAACTTTTCAGTTCTCTCCAAAATGCATCAAATCAACCTACGGACCTCCATATCCAAATCTGGAAACAGGACTAAGTACAAAATCACCATACAAAGCTATTGGAGTCATCAAAACACCATTTTGGAGTCGTCTACATAAAAGTTAAACTTTAGTCAACTCTTTTCACTTAAGCTTCTATAATAAGAATTATTCTTCCAAATCAATCCCGAATCATCCGAAACCCAAACTCGACCACACACGCAAGTGATAATACATAATACAAAGTTGCTCTAGACCTTAAGCCATTGAACGAAATGTTAATTTTGAAAACAATCGGTCAGGTCGTAACATTCTCCCCCTATTAAACAAACGTTCGTCCTCGAACGTGCCAAAAACATTTCTGAAATCATCAAATCACTAAATGAACTCACCATACATATACTTGCGGGTGATCCAAGTCACCCCAATCCACGTAGGACTGACAACACCATATCAACTGAAAAATTGTTCCTCCCACCCACACCAATAAGCCTTAGAACCAAATTCTTCACCATCCAATCATTTCCCAAAGACCCAATTCCCTCATCAACACACGGTATCAGCCTTAACCAGCTGCAACAACTCATGCCTACACCCACAAGGTATGACCACACAACGTAATATATTGCCCATATTCCCATAACGATATATCTAACCATTATAGCTACCCATAATCAAATCCAGCACCGACAAATAACTTCATCTCAACAAAAACCTTATCTCAAAGCTTCACAACGCTGAACAATGATGCAAATAACATGAAAATCTCATAACCATTCACCCCATCAATAGGTCATATCAAACGCCACATGGAACACACCTCGCAAGCTAACCCAATAAGCACATCGCGAATATGACCAAATATGCAAAGAGAAACACATGAGAGAATTACCAAACAAGCCCGACATGCACAACTCCCTATCAGTAGCATACTATGAATCAATTCCACAAGGGAGAATCAGAATATATGAACTAATCACGAGAATATCATCCTAATACAATTCCACAGAAGCATGTCGCCGGATTCAAACATATCAAACTGCATGAAAATGCGCGGATCCCATCCTTATCTTTGAATTACAAGTAAAATACACCTCACACCAACCGAAAGCTTCCACTAACTCAATTTTCCAAAATAAAATCACAACAAGTAACAGATTTCCCATACCGGTAGAGCAACCAAATCACAAATTGTAAACTAACCATCTAGAAATCACATCAAAACCTATAATGAGTAACAGGAAGTCACTTCTAGTCTCATAGCTCTCAATATAGAACAAAATAAAATGATAGACACTGGCTACAACTATAAAATCTTCCAATAGGGCTTAACACAGAAGCGAGGTACAAAATCACGAAACTCACCCATATGGGAAGAAAAATAGGATGACTCACCTCGATAAGCAGAACCGAATCAAAAGAAGAATGATGCTCCTCTATAACAATTGAATCATACATGTACTGACACCATCTAGTGCAGCGGCCTCAGCCATAAAAGCATATCAACTGGTTAGGCTCCCCCTCTAGGGCGCTCTCTACCCGTTTGTCCTCCACTCCTAACTAGCTATGAAGGTGGAGTAGCAACTGGAATGGGGACCATAGCTTGAGTTCTCTAATGAAATATACCCCTCCCGAGTGTGGGATGATCTCTCATGATTTGCGTAGTATCACCAAACTCATAACAACCAATCTGCGAGGGTGGCTGCTTGTATGGAGTCCATACCGGATAATTAGAATAACCACTGTAGGAAACCTGTATCGGTGTTGAAAAAGATGACTGCCCCACATGAGTACCTAGACTAACTAGAGCACCACGAGTAGTCAAAAGTGCGGACTGGACTGGCCAATTGCCCGAGCCTCTTCCATGATACGTCATAGCTGAAGAGTAAAATCCGCTGAACCCTCTAGAACCTCAAAACCTCTTGGTCTCCTTATCCTTCCTCTCCTCACCCCAAATACGCTCTAACATAATGGTAATCTCCACCACCTATTGAAATGGAGTGTCAGTATGCAACTCCCAAACTATGCAGAGTCTGAGATCATAACTAAGTCCCGTAATAAATCTACAACTCGCTCTCTTAATGTAGGAACCAAAGTAGGTGCATGATGGGATAACTCACTGAAACTGATGGAATACTCTGACACTGTTATAGTGCCATGAAGCAGCTGTCGCGCCCCCTTTTCCTTGCGAAATCGGGTTTATGACATTTTTGTTGGGACAACTCTTTCCTTTTGGGAAAGGGGGTTTGAATTTTTGAAGAGTTACCACCTAACGATTTAAGGTGCGTTAGGGCACCTATAGGGTTCAGTTATAACTACGTTTGGTAACCAGAGATAGGTTAAGGGCTTGAAATTATCCTAAGGGGAAGGTGTTAGGCACCCCTCAGGATCCACTTGTGTGGTTCCCGGATAATTTTTGTGAATTTGTACAATTAGAAAATAAATAAGTATGGCTCAAATAGTAGGGGATTTAAGTTTAAGAATATAGATATTTGGAAAGTAGTTAATGAGAGCAAGATTTTGAAAAGAATTACAATCTAAGCATATTTGAGAATGTAAAGGGGGGTGTCCTAAAATTGTTTATAATATGGATCACATCAATGCAATACCCGGTATGACACTCCTCAAAGAGGGGCTACACGTGGTATTAATGCACCGGTCATCATGTCTATATCTACGCTTTCCCTACCCGTGAAGGTAATTAAAGCGAGGGTTGGTCTCGACCCCTATTGCATGTTGTTACCCGTCCCTTTCGATCAGTCCCGGAGGAATTTAGGACTCATATCCTATAAAGGGGGTTCTAGGCAGACCCTCAAGTTGAAAGGCAAAATGCTAAGGCAACATTTAATAAACAAGTAGGACTTCAATTAAGGGGAGCATGGAAGACAAATGAAAGGCTCAGATATACCTCCACACACAGTACACATAAACAGCATGACTCATACACAATTAAGGTCTGAATTCAGATCCTAAGCATGGTATCTAAGTGATAATAGCAGAGTCATATTTATAACATAACTCAAATAGGAAGTCCTAATCAGGCTTGTCTACTGATTTTAACATGCTGATAGTTAAACAAAGGCAGTTCTGGTTTTTATTTAAGCTATATTACATAAGGATTGCCTATGTGTAAAATAATATGCAGCAGTTACAAGAATTATAAAACAGTTATTTTACCTAAAGTATGTTGTTCTAAATGTTTCAAAGACATGCAGGATTATGACCAGTTTTACTTAAAGAGGTAATCAAACATGAGACTATTTTATGTCCTTTTTCATGCATCAGTAGTTTAACTAGGTGTAACTGCGCAAGATCCTAAAACAGGGTATCTAATGTGCACATATGAAAAATGCAGAATGATTGCATAATATGCAGAATTCCTAGAGCATGGTTTCTAAGTACAGGAGCAACAGTTTCATGTTGATGTTGTTATTTAGCCTAAAGCAGGATTTCTAAGTGATAAAGTGATGTAAAATGAGATGCTGAAACAGTAAACCTAAGAACATGGTATCTAATGCATGACATGCTTTGAATATGTTGGTCTTACACATGGATTCTAATGCACGTATAGGAAATGTAAACCTAAGGCATGGTTTCTACCCATTGATGTCGATAGCATATGTAACTACCCTCCCCTTCTCACTAGTTAGCCCCAATACTTGTTTACGGTAGATTATTACAGACCAATACTGAAATGAATTACAGAAGTAGAAAAGAAAGGTAAAAGTTACACTATAGAGAGCCTAAAAATAGGGCCAGATTTCCAACACCTGATTAAGACTTCCTTTCTGAGTTATGTAATAAATCACCTCAAGTGCCAAGATTGTTTCATAGCTTTTCTCATATCTAGGTGTGTTAGAGTTCCCTAAGGACCTCAAGGGATCCCAGGCAGTGCTCAAGACCAGATTTCATAGCCAAGTTAGAGTAAGTGCCCTGTGAAAAGGTCAGCTTTCATGTGTCCAAGTTTAGAGGGAGCTCAAGGGTCCCAAGGCAAGGCTCACACAAAAGGGGCAGAACCTAGTGGTCTAAAAGTAAGGTGAGAGTGCTTGATGAAAGACTTAGTAAAGCAGTTTAGAAGTGAAAAGGTCCAAAAATAGTTTTCAAAAATACTAGGAATTATCAGTTTTGAGAAGAACGCTAGGAGTAGGAGCAACAGTTTTGAAATCATTCTTTGAGAAAAGCATACTCTGCAAACAACCCAATTAACCATAGAATACCCAGATTTACTTGACAAGCATACTTACAAACAGGGTGAATGGATTGGGAACTATAGGTTTGAAACCACATAAATAGGGAAACATTCAACACAACAAATATACAGAACATCTATGAGTCTATTGAACAAATCAGTCGTGGTAACAGACATTTAAAACACAGGGAAGAATGTAGTAGGATCATGTTGAAAACAAGAGTTTTGTTGAACAAAATTTGACATACCATTAGGGCCAATAGAACACACTAGAAGACTAAGTGACTACATGGTTATACCAGTTAAGGGATGGGTAAGGGAACTAAGTGAACATGTTGGAAAAGTATCAAAGAACTAAGTAACGTCTGATATGATAATTACAAATAAGGGCAAAATTTAGACATGCTTAATACTAGGAAACCTAGAAACAAATTGAAGAACTAGTATAGTAACAAGCATCGATGTATAGGAATGGAACACATAAAGTTGAGTTTCAAATTTAAACTAGAGACATACCAGTTAAGGAAGCAAAATGCAGAAAGTAAAGCAAGTAGAATTCCACAGTCTAGCCTTGGCTTTCAGCCGGCTAGACAAGCAGTTAGCACAAGTAGCAGAGAAGAGAAATTTTTTATGTGTGTGTGTGTTTTTTTTGAACTAATTGTTCGTGTGTTAAAACTGTAGAAGCGAGTCATTTATATAGTAGTTTGAAAACTGGTTAAAAATAAGGCAAGAATCAATTCTTCACTAATTATAGAACTCAGTATAGAAAGTTGGTTCGAATCTGCCTTTAATTAAAGGAGTCAGTGCAAACGGTAAAGAGCAGGTGGCAAGTAAGGAAAGAAATTATACACGGCTGGAGTATAACAAATAAGGAATGACTTCAAAATAGTACCAGTATAGAGCAGGTAATTAAGGCTAGGTTTAGAATGTTTTTAAACTAGGGAAACAATCAGTAAGAATTAAGTAGAAATGCAGACAAGGCAAGGGAAAATTAATTAAGGCAAGAAACTAATCAAATTAAGTGGAAAGGTAGGAATCGAGATTCAGTAACGTAGAGTAGTCGATTAGGACCAAATTCATAAATCCTTGATTAAGGACACAACTTAGTAGAAATAAGAATCATAGCAAATATGTTAAGGAAATCAGTCAGCTTAACAGACGGGGCAAAGCTTTTAGGGTTTTGAAAGAAAATTTTCAATTACCATCAATTAAGGAAACCAGAATTGATCACAAGGGAGTCATGACTCTACACTTTCAACATATAATTAGAGGAGGTCCACAAACATAGCAAGAAAACATATTCGAAGCATAGTCACAGAAAGAAGCAAGAGATGAACAAACAAAGTGAGCATAGTCACACAGAAGCGACATAAGTAGGCTAGGGATTCAGGAAAACATATTCGAAGCAGGGTAATAACAGGACTTCAAGTAAGCAGGCTAACACACAGAAACGAAGTAAAAAAAGCATGTTAACCCTCATAGAAGCAAAGTAAGAAAAATCATGCTAACATTCATAGAAACAAAGTAAAGAAAATCTTTAAAAAAATAGGGCTTTTAACAAAGTCAAGTTAAAAGCAATAAGATCACAAAATCAGTCAAAACAAACAAGGGAAAAGGTTTAATCATAACGATATCAGTTAGAACATGCGTAAAAGAACTCCGAGAAACCCTAGTTTTAGAAAAGAATGACTAAATTCAAAATAATTAGTTAAAACAGGATATTTTTAAAGGAAAACGTTTAATAATACTCGAATCACCTCAGATCTATAAAGATTTGAGAAGAATCAAATAGTAGCGAACTAGGGTTTTTAGAAAATAGTAGAGATGAAGAGAATCGGTTAAAATTCATGGATTCAAACGAAAAACAAGAGGAAATCCTTTCTTACGAACGAAAATGGCCGGAGATAGGCCAGTAAAGGAGTTTCAAACCGGAGCAGGTTGGCTTTCCTTGAGATCTTCTCAACAACTCATGAAGTCGAAGAGCCATGGAGTATAGGAGACCAGAGGTGGTCGGAGAAGGCACGAAAATACCATAGGAACGAGGTTCTCGCCGGTGACGGCGATTAGAGTTAGGGTGAGTTGAGAGAGAATTTGGAGATGAGAGAGTTTGAGGGCGACTATCTTTGAATTATGAGACTAGGGATAGGGGTCAGGTGAAATTAAAAAGGAAAGGATACGTTTGGACTGTTGATCTGGGAGATCAACTGTGAGATTAAAAAGGGTAGGTGGGTTCCGGGTTTGGGTAAGGGTTAATAGGGTATGGGTAGGGTGATTCGGGTGTGAAATTGGGCTGGAAAGGGATCCAATTTTGGATATAATTGAAAACCAAATTTGGTTGTTATTTAAATAGCCAATTTTCCCACATTTAATTTATAAAACAATAATAGGTAATTTCTAGAAAATAAATTAAGGTGCCGAAAAAGATTTAAATTATATTATTAACAATTTAAAAATGCAGGGTCTAATTTTATGCATATATAACATATTTAAATCTTAAAAGGGCTAATATTGTAATTATGTACAATTTAGCTTTAAAAATACTAAATATAATTATAAAAATATATAAAAATTACCTTAGCCTTATTTTGGCATAAATATAGAAATCCAATAGATGAATTATCAAAAAATTAATTTTATAAATAATTATTGGGGATTTTATGGATAAAATAAATCAATTTAAGACCTTAAAATTATGGAAAAAATAATAAAAACCTTGGACATGCTTATATATGCATATATATGCTATTTTGAAGATATTTTGCATATTTAAAAATATATAGGGAAAAATTGGGTATCAACAGCTGCCCCTCTTTACCCCGGAAGGATGAAAGAGTTTTCGGGTAAAGAAATGATGGCCAATTTTGATCGAGCGAAATAGTTTGGGATGATTTAGGTCACACCCTGGCTTCTGAGTTACCTACATATCCCTAGTTTTATAGGAATCGAGACGTATGTAGTTCAGGATCCATCGGTAGAGTATACCGATGAAGCAATTTCAAGAACGAACGCAACATCTAGGGCTGGGTGAGTGGACAGTTTACGGGAATGGTTAGGTTTGATATGGCTGAGGGAACTGGGGCGGGATCGCTCCTGCTGGGATAGCCGTTGCTCGCCGGCTCACCTGCAAATAAGCAATACAAGCATATATTGTGCGTAAATTTAAACATGATGCAAATTTTCGTTGGATCATGAATGTTTTCTTCGGACAGTTAGGAATGGTGTCCTCAGACCATGATGTCCTGGGCCATGGGTTGTTTGATGCAGGATTCGCAGGCCATGAAATGATTTTCTTGGGCTATGAGGATGGTGCCTCTGAACTATGACGTCTTTGAATGATGATATGCAAAAGATTGAAAGAGATTCTCAGGCCATGACATGGTGTTCTCGGGCTATGAAGATGGTGCCTCCGAACGATGACACCTTTGGATGAGTTGGCGATATTTCAGCCCATGAAAGATGTAGTAGTATGATGCGGACAAGACAGAGCTCAGTCTTGCGAATTGAAAGGCAGAACTTAGCCCGTAAGAGAAGCGAGATAAATAGTGCTTGGGATAGCGCTTAGTTTCGAATTAGAGTCAGAGCTTAGCCTCGAAAAGCAGAATGGTAGCCTTATGCAAGAATGTGAATGAAAATGGAGACATCATTTAGTCTCAGAAGGCAGAATGGTAGCCTTATGCTAGAATGCAGATGGAGACAATGTTTAGTCTTGGAAGGCAGAATGGTAGCCTTATGCAATGCGGATGCAGGTGAAGACATCGTTTAGTCTCGGAAGGCAGAATGGTAGCTTTATGCAATGTAAATACAGATGGAGGTAGAGCTTAACCTCGGAAGGCAGAATGGTAGCCTTATGCAGATTAGGAGGCAGAATAGTAGCCTTATGAAATGCAAAAGCAGATGGAGATAGAGCTTAACCTCGGAAGGTAGAATGGTAGTCTTATGCAGATTGGAAGGTAGAATAGTAGCCTTATGCAATGCAAATGCAGATAGATACAACGTTTAGTTTTGAAAGGCAGAATGGTAGCCTTATGCAGATTGGAAGGTAGAATAGTAGCCTTATGCAATGCGAATGTAGATAGAGGCAGCGTTTAGTCTCGGAAGGCAGAATGGTAGCCTTATGCAAGAAATAAGATAACAAATGACAGTAGAGTTTTCTTAGCTGATAGCAGATTGTGGCGTTGTGATTACTGGGAGAATTGTGACATACGGAATATCACTGCTGTGTGCTGATAGCAAATGTTGGCAAGTACAACAGTTTTGAGAATCGTATTCTTGAACAATGTTTGTCCTATGGGCGTACTGTATGTTTAATGATTTCGCAATCCTAGTGTCTGTATCCAAATAAAAATCGTGAGTTTGTAAGGGGAAGGTGAGTTCGTATCCCCGCTGGCTTGGCTTGACTTGTTCAGCTTTGATCTGGTGATACCGTTTGTATTATTGGGGTAGAGTTGCTAAAACATGCATGGTTTTGTAAAAGTATGACATAAATGTATAGTTAAAAATAGCTTTTAGGTGAACCGACGACTGTGACGTAGTTTAGGACATTGCAACCTCTCCTGTTACGAGATTTTGAGGGTCATCCTCAAAATTCTGCCCCAGTTTGATGGGTTGATGTTGATGATTATTGCTCGTGCGGCGATCGGCTGAAATGACTTCGGAATTTTGAGGGTCCTCCTCAAAATTCTGTCCCAGTTTCCAATTGCGGGAGAAATGAAATTTTATTGAATTGTGATCGAACCCATAGGGCTGCCTACGTATCCCCTCTTAAACGGGAATCAGGTCAGGCGTAGTTCAATTTATATCATATAAGGAAAGCATAAAGATTACACATAGTAATGCTTGATAGCATCTGAATTGATCGGCTTTGGCCAGACTTTTCCGCTCATTTCTGCAAGTATGAGGGCTCCTCCTGTCAAAACCCGGTGAACCATGTATGGACCATGCCAGTTGGGAGAGAACTTCCCTTTGGCTTCATCTTGATGCAGAAATTTTTTTTCAACATCAACTGCCCCGGTGTGAACTGTCTTGGCTTAAATCTCTTGTTGAAGGCTCTGGACATTCTGTTCTGGTAGAGTTGGCCATGGTAGACTGCATTCATTCTCTTTCCGTCTATAAGGGCTAGTTGCTCATAACGACTTTTTACCCACTCTGCGTCGTCCAACTCAGCTTCTTGTATGATCCTTAGGGAAGTAATTTCTACCTCAGCGGGAATGAAAGCCTCTATACCGGAAACCAGCATGTAGGGGGTTGCCCCAGTTGATGTGCGGACTGTGGTGCGATACCCCCAGTAGAGCAAATGATAACTTCTCATGCCACTGTCTGTGATTCTTTATCATTTTCCTCAATATCTTCTTGATATTCTTGTTGGCGGCTTCTACAGCTCCATTCATCTGAGGTCTGTAGGTTGTGGAATTCTTGTGTTTGATCTTGAAAGTTTCGCACATGGATTTCATCAAGTCACTGTTGAGGTTGGAGCCATTATCAGTAATAATTGACTCTAGAATTCCGAATCAACATACAATGTGGTCACGGACAAAGTCTGCCACGACTTTCTTAGTCACTGCTTTTTAAGATGCTGCTTCGACCCATTTGTGAAATAGTCAATGGCTACTAGGATAAACCTGTGTCCATTGGAAGCAACAGGCTTGATTGGTCCAATAACGTCCATTCCCCAGGCGGTGAATGGCTACGGTGAGCTTGTTGTGTTAAGTTCGCTTGGAGGTAGCTTTATCATGTCTGCATGTATCTGACAGCGGTGGCATTTCTGGACATACTAGATGCAGTCCGTTTCCATAGTCATCCAAAAGTAACCAGCCCAGAGTATCTTCTTTGCTAAGACAAAACCATTCATATGTGGACCGCAGGTCCCAACATGAATTTCATCTAGTAGCCTGGATGCTTTCTTTGCATCGACACATCGTAATAATCCCAAATCGGGAGTCCTCCTATATAGGATTCCTCCGCTGTGAAAGAAATTGTTGGACAATCTTCGAAGAGTGCATTTCTGAGTAGGATTGCAAGCTCCGGGTACTCTCCTTTTACCAAATATTCCTTGATATTATGAAACCAAGGCTTTCTGTCTGCTTCCTCTTCGACATGGGCACAGTAAGCTGGCTGATTATGGATTTTCACTGGTATGGGATCAATGAAATTCTTGTTAGATGTTGTATCATAGATGATAGGGTAGCCAATGCATCGGTGAACTCATTTTAGATTCTGGGAACATGCTGGAATTCTATCTTCGTGAACCTCTTTCTCAATTCCTGTACATGATGTAGATTCGGGAGTATCTTGGAGTTCTTGGTCGTCCATTCTCCTCGTACCTGATGTATAAGCAAGTCTGAATCTCCAATCACTAGCAGTTCTTGAACGTTCATGTCAATGGCCATTTTGAGTCCTAAGATGCAGGCTTCTTACTCGGCCATATTGTTGGTGCGGGGGAACCTGAGTTTGGCAGGCAGCGGATAATGCTGACCAGTTTCTGATATTAGGACTGCTCCTATGCCAACTCCTTTGAAGTTTGCCGCTCCATCAAAGAACATTCTCTAACCGTCATAGGATTCCGCAATGTCTTCTCCTATGAATGATACCTCTTAATTAGGAAAATACGTTTTCAAGGATTTGTATCCTCCATCCACGGGGTTTTCAGCAAGGTGGCCTACCAGTGCATGTCCCTTGACTACTTTCTAAGTTACATAAACAATGTTGAACTCACTCAAGAGGATTTGCCACTTGCCTAGCTTGCTGGTGGGCTTGGGCTTCTGAAAGATGTACTTCAAGGGATCCATCCTCGATATGAGATATGTAGTATAGGCGCAGAAGTAATGTCTTAGCTTCTGAGCTACCCAAGTCAAAGCATAATAGGTGTGTTCCAATAGAGAATACCGGGCCTCGTACAGGGTGAAATTCTTGCTAAGATAATAAATGGCTTGTTCCTTCCTCCCTGTTTCATCATGCTACCCCAGAACGCAGCTGAAAGCTCCATCCAACACTACAAGGTAGAGTAATAAGGGTCTACATGGCTCGGGCGGGACTAAGACTGGTGGTGTTGACAGGTACTCTTTGATTTTGTCGAAGGCCTTATGGCAGTCATCGGTGCATTTGGAGGCGGTGTCCTTCTTTAACATCTTAAAGATTGGCTCTCAGATAATTGTAGATTGTGCTATGAATCGGCTGATGTAGTTAAGCCTTCCCAAGAAACTCATCACATCCTTCTTGTTCCTTGGCGGTGGTAATTCTTGAATGGCTTTGACTTTCGATGGGTCCAGTTCTATTCCTCGGCGGCTCATAATAAGCCCAAGCAATTTCCTAGCAGGAACCCCAAATGCGCACTTTGCGAGGTTTAGTTTCAGGTTGTATCTCCGTAGTCTATTGAAGAACTTCCTCAGATCTTCTATGTGGTCAGTGGCCTTCTTGGATTTGATAATAACATCATCCACATATACCTCTATCTCTTTGTGTATCATATCATGGAAGATGGTAGTCATGGCCCTCATGTAGGTGGCCCCTGCATTCTTTAGGCCGAATGACATCATTTTGTAATAGTACACTCCCCATGGCGTAATAAAAGCCGTTTTCTCAGCATCTTCTTCATCCATCCAGATCTTATGATAACCAGCGAAGCAATCTACGAATGACTGTAGCCCGTTCTTGGTACAATTGTCAATCAGGATGTGTATATTTGGCAAAGGGAAGTCGTCTTTTGGATTGGCTTGGTTGAGATCCTGGCAGTCGACATAGACTCTGGCTTTCCCATCCTTCTTTGGCACTGGCACAATGTTGGCTAACCATGTCAGGTATTCTACTACCCTGAGAACCTTAGCGTTGATCTGCTTGGTGACTTCTTTCTTGATTTTAAAACTCATATTACGCTTGAACTTTCTAAGCTTTTTCTTTACCGGTGGACACATTGGATTGGTTGGCAGTTTGTGAGCCACAATAGACGTACTCAAACCAATCATGTCATCATACGACCAGGTGAATATGTCCTCATACTCCTTTAGAAATTCTGTGTACTCTTTCCTTTTTGATGGCGATATGTGAATGCTGATTCGCGTTTCCTTGACATTTCCTGCATCTCCCAGGTTAACAATTTCGGTCTCGTCCAAGTTGGACTTAGGTCTGTTCTCAAAGTTCTCAACTTCTTTGACAATCTCGTCAGGTATGTCATCTTCCTCTGAATCCATGTCCGTTTGTTACATTGTGTCATTGCATGTCACAGTCATTAGTTCATCAAGACAAGTAATAGTAATGTTGTATTGGTAAAGCAAGGAGAGAAAACAATAGCAATAAATATTAATTCATAAGAAAAAATCAAAAATGCTTTTGATAGATTGAGTAACTATTTTGAACATGAAGATCTTATTGCGGGAATTGAAAAAAATGTGAAAAGAAAATCATTTAATAAATAAAATAGTGAATAAGCTTGTTTTAGCCTTGGTACCCCGAGGCTCGTCGGGCTTTGGTTGTCCTGATGGTCCAATTCTTGAGATGTGCCCCTCTGCTCATAGCCTATATGGAAGGGCCTTCGTCCCCCTCCTCCTCGAGAATAACGCAACAGTCCACATTACTGTCCTCTAGAAACAAGTTCTTTACTGCTGCAAGTGCTTCTTCTTCATCTGACCCATAAATAATGTCGGCCTATTGGAAGGTCTGCTCCAGATGCGGTATTGGCTGCTCTAGTGGATAGTAAGGATCGTGCCATGGTGGAAACTAGTTATTGAATTCTTCCCAGGTGTATTCATATCCCAAACGAAGGTAGTTCCATGTTTCTTGAGTTTTATGGGTTTAGAGATTCCTTAGAAGTTCTTGCTGAGCCCTTTGCCAGGTTCATACCCACTCCAACTTAGTATACTCTCGATTTTTCTATCCCACCATTTGTCTTTGTCGATAGTATTGACCCGCTCAATGTGGTGGTAAGTTTCTCCACCCAGCTTCCTTCTTCCCTCGAATGTTGGAATGGTCAGGCGACTGTATATAGGGTTGTTACCGTCGTCGTGAATGATCACTTCCTGGTATTCCATTCAAACTTTACTGCCTGATGCAGCGTTGATGCTACGGCCCCAGCAGCATGAATCCATGGCCATCCTAGCAGCAAGTTGTAAGATGTTGGTACATCTATTACCTAGAAATCGACCTCAAACCAGGTTGGTCCCATCTACAGGCATAGACTAATCTCACCAATGGTGGTCTTCTGAGAACCATCGAAGGTTTTCACATTGATTGCTCCGTTCTTTATATCATGCATCCCTTTACCCAACTTCTTGAGTGTTACCAGCAGACAAATGTTAAGACTGGAACCTCCATCGATCAGGATTCTTGTGATGAAATAATCTTCGCATTGCATGGTGATATGCAGTGCTTTGTTGAGCCCCAGCCCTTTAGGTGGCAGCACATCCTCATAAAAGGTGATCTTATGGATTTCCAGCACTTGTCCTACCATATTAGCTACTTCCCCGCTAGTGATGTTACTTGGTACATATGCTTCATTTAGCACCTTTAACAGAGCATTCTTGTGCGCCTCAGAATTTTGCAGCAAAGAGAGAATGGATATTTGTGCTGGCGTCTTGTTTAACTGGTCGATGACCAAATATTCATTGGCCTGTATTTTCCTTCAAAGGTCGTCCGGACCTGTCTCAATGAGGGGTGGCCAATTGGAGGCCTCCTTGTTTGATTCAGCTAGATGTTCAGGGTATAGACTCTACCCGTTCTTGTCATACCCTGTGCTGTGACAGTTTCTTCAATCCTGACCTTGCCCTTCCTTCATGCCTCAGCTCTATAGTCCTAGGGCACAGCATTAGTATAGAAGGGTGGCATGGTTGACATCGCCATTGGAATCAGTGCGTCTATCCTCACTTCGAATGGAACATGTGCCTTGGGTGGCAAGACTGCAACTTCAAATGGTACGGGTGCATTTGTCGGAGACTCGAATTCAACCTCAATTGGTACCGGCGTCTTTGCGGATGGCGCTGCTTTAAACTCAAGAAGTATAGATATATTCACCTCAGTATCCTTAGACGGTTGGATCTGGACTATGATTGGATTAAGAGTAATTATTGGTTTCTTTTGGTCATCACCTTCTACGATTAACCTGATTGATCCCTCGGGATCCCAGTCATCTTCTATTTCGATCGTGTGGATACCTCCACCCTTATGGTCTGGCAAAGGGTTGTTGCGGATGTTTGAAGCGGGTTCCTTTGCCACAATGATCTTTTTATCAATCAAACACTGTATCTTGTCTTTCAAGGAGCGACATTCATCGATAGTGTTCCCTTTCATGCCGGAGTGGTATGCACAAGACTTATTTGGGTTAACCCACTGAGAAGAATTCTCAGGGGTTGCAGCAGGGATGGGGGTGACATAACCAGCAACTTTGAGCCTCTTATACAGCTGGTCGATGGGTTCAGCAATGGATGTATACTATTTTGGAGGTCTGCGATCAAAATTAAGTCGGGGTCTAGGGAAATTTTGGCATGCAGGGGGTGATTGATAGTAGGATGGTTGAGCATTATACGTTTGGTAGACATGAGCGGGTTGGGAGTATCTGGGTGAAGTAGGTTGATATGTAGGAGGTGGAGATGACTGATAAGTTGGTGGCAGAGCTTGGTATGAGGGTGCTTGGTAATTTGGGGTTGGCTAGTATATGAGTGGAGGTGTTGGGAAAGCTTGGTATTTAAGGGGAGACTTGGTCCTTTGTACAACCATCACGGCCTCTACGTCCCTTTTTTGGACACACCACCGGACTGTAAAGCCTTATTTGTAGCTTGCAAGGCCTCGAAATTTGTAACCATGCCACTTTTAATACCTTTTTCAATTCTCTCGCCTAGTTTGATAATGTTGGAGAACTTGTAGTTCTCAATCATCATCAATCGTTCATAGTACTGCGGGTCCTGAGACTGGACAAAGAACTTGTTCATTTGCTCCTCTTCTAAGGCGGGTCTGACCTTAGCAGCTTCGGACCTCCAGCGAGTAGCATACTCACGAAACATCTCCATGGTAATCTTCTTCAAATTCTAGATATAGAACACGTCTAGTGTATTCTCTGTATTAAACCTGAATTTGTCCATAAAGTAAGATGCCATGCCTGCCCAGCTTGACCACTTCTTGGGATCTTGGCTGATGTACCAAGATAATGCATCTCCTTTCAAACTCTTCATGAATAGCTTCATGCGGATCCTTTCATCCTTCCCTACTCCAACCATCTTGTCCCAATATGTCCTCAGATGGACCCTTGGATCACCCGTACCATCAAATATTTCAAACTTAGGAGGTTTGTACCCCTCAGGCAGTGCGACATCAGGTTGTATGCAAAGGTCCTCATAGTTTAGCCCCTCGATTCCTTTGCTTCCCTCAATTCCTTGAATTTGGCTGGTCCGTTTCGTAAGTTCCTCGGCCAAGTTTCTGATAAGTAGATCCTTTTCATCAGACTCATGTGTGCATGAGATAGGTTGGGTGGAGTGTGGCATGGTCTCAACGTAGATAGGAGTGTTATGGTGGCCTGGTGTATGGGTGTGAAAATGGTCGTTTGTGGAGTTCTGAGGTTCTAGGATGAGTAGTGGAGTGTTGTTTGGGGTATAGTAGGTGTTACATTGGTTCTTTGGTGGAGCAACGTGATGATGAGGTGCAGGATGATTTCGCTGTTTTGGGATATTTTGACGAGGTGTAGGGTTTTGAGCTTTGGGGAAGTTGATATCTAGGGTGTTGAGGGAAAATAAGAGGTTTGCCAGATTTCGAACCTGATCGAGCTCTTCCTGGAATTTCAACAGTTTCTGTTCAAGTTGTGACACATTCTCGTTAGGAACCCGAATACCCTAGCCATCAATGGCCTCGACCCGTTCAGTTGTATTCTCATTCCTGATGTTGTTTAAATCTTCCATTTTATACTTACCTTTGTTCTTGCCTTTAATGGGACTAAGAGTAGGAGTGGGTGGAGGGCCCCTGGAACTTGTAAAATAAGATGATGATGCCAGAGTGCAATAACTAACCTTTGGGGAGGGGAATATAAACAAAAATAAAATAAAAGGTAATCAAGTCAGTGAGGATTATAAAAAAGTATTGCAATATTTAAACACATAATGCGGGAATGCAAAGCGTGTCCTAATTTGGGAACCTCTTTGTGCCTGAGGTAGGCCTAGCAACAAATAGACTTGGAGAACTTTTAATGCTAAATTCCTCTTTTTATTGATAAAGATAGGCGAATCCCAAAAAGACACTAAATAAGCAAGAAATAAAAGTCACTAATGGCCATTGGCCTTATTACATTCATAAAGCAAAAAAGTAAATTCCTATTTATTTGGTCCCAGAAGGACCTTCCCCAGATTCGACATCCTTGGCTCCGTCGAACAGCTTCCCCAACTCGCGAAGTCCCAGCAACAAGTATGCTCTAGATAGATGTCCCCCTTCGGTCCCTTCAGCCTTTTGACAATCTTCAACCCTTTGAGAAATTTCCCCTCTAGTTCTACTATGCCTTGCTCCAAGTATCCTAGCCTTTTGTTGGCACTGATAGCCATGTCTTTCCATTCCTCAATCATCTTCTTGTTGGATTCTTGTATCTCGCGGTGTTCGTTCTCGCATTCACGGATCCTTTTGCGCAGCTAGTTGTACTTGACTTGTGCCTCGGCCTTTTAATCTATAATTTTGTGACCTGGAATGAACCTTGCTAGCCCAGACCATCCTAATTGTCTTCCAACTAACCCGAATAGAAAAGGGTACAACCGGTATGATATCTGTCTGGCTCGATGGTGTCTTTCTCCATTACGATCTTGCAGTGCCACATGTGCTAGGCTTGGCACTTGTGGGGACTATCATCATTTTTGGAAGTCAGCTCGAGGGTGGCTCATCTTGTCGACCCTGGGTATGACTTTCTTCCTACCAGCTTGCCTCATAACTCGAAAAGGGACATAAGGGTATGTTCCTCTTAGACCAATCAGTATCAGGAAAGGTGCATCTCTAGATCGGGCAATGAACTCCTCCGTCGGAAACCACTCGAACATCCATTGAACCTGCCCTTCAGTCAAATTATCAAAGAGCTCAACCCATTCTTTGGCATTCTCAGGTTGAGCGAACATGTCGGGGATGTAATTTATTCGCTTTGGATGGTGGAAGGCGATGTGATCATCCCAGGCCCTTCACTTAATTTCTTGTCGGTATTCTCCCTTTTGGAGATGTTCCATGAGCCAAAGCTGAAGTAGTAGATTGCAGCCTTTGAAGTGTCTCGTTCCTCGTTGATGCTTCTCTAAGGCTCGGTATATGTCTGTGATGATCATGGGTACAGTGTTGAACGTCTGCCCACCAATCCCTTCCATTAGGGTCTTGTTTACCATAGACAACCTAGTATGGATTCTCCCTTTCTTCATTGGAAACACGATCAGAACCAGGAAGTAAAACATGAAGACGAATACCCTATGACGAATATGTCCCAAGGACGTGATGGAAAACTCGTCATGGTAGGTACGGTATGATTTACTATGACCGTACCTCTCATAAAGGTAGTCAAAAGGGATGTACAATTCTTTAGGCATACCAGTTCTACATTCTTCTTCAAACCCATCATTTTTAGGAAACCCTTGCCTGTGCGGTTCTCAGGCATTAGCAAACTCGAGGTTTCCCACACTTGACCAGCCAGTCCTCCTATCTTCTCTAGCAAAGGTGTCATTTCGATGTCCCCAAAGCGGAACACGGCCCTTTCACAATCCCAAAATAAGGTAACAACTTTTATTATCATGTTATTAGGCTGGATCTCCAGGAGGGATGGTAGATTGCCTAGATATTTTCTAACGAGGGTTTTGTCACTAGAATGTAAATCTTCCCACAAACTTAGCAATCTTGGGTGGATATTGGTGACCATGCCGAATCTGGGGACTTCGTGCCTCATATTTCTGTAAGGCAAACAAGATTAGGCCCTTACCCCTACTAGACTCGACTATTTAATATCAATAATTAGTATAAAGCATTTAGTTCTCCAAATAAATGCACAGAACGTGATGATGTCCGTTTGGGTTTAGGGAAACCCAATGGACTTTTGGACAAGGCTATCTTAAAGGATCATTATGTGGACAACATAACTGACCTGGCTAGGTTTGACCATGATGCATGTGCAATTTAAATAGAGTAAGGTTTCTATGGGGTTTTAGGCTGATACCCTTGAGCGGACAACTCAAGGGGGAAGGCACGGAACTGTCAACTGCACCGCTGATCGACTAGTTTTATCGCAAATAAGCCTTTCCGAATTTAGGGGGTAATGATATAGGAAGGGCGCGACCACTCATCAAGTGTTGCTATAGTATTTGTTTGGAATGAGTGGAGTATGATGTTGAGCATGATTATGCAATAATTAAAAGTATGTTGACATGTATTTGCACGTTAAGAAGGCGATAAATACAACAGTTTTATAATTTAAAGCAGTTATAAAGGAAGGAAACGAGAAAGATATGTCAGTTTTGCTTTTGAAGAAGAAATTAAATGCTTAAAGAAATTAAACAAATAATTGCACATAGGGAGGGTACAAATTCACAAAAATGGTATGAAATGGTAAAAGCCTAAATATCCCCAGCAGAGCCGTCATGTTGTCGTGCCCCCTTTTCCTTGCGAAATTGGGTTTATGACATTTTGGTTGGGACAACTCTTTCCTTTTGGGAAAGGGGGTTTGCATTTTCGAAGACTCGCTACCTAATGATTTAAGGTGTGTTAGGGCACCTATAGGGTTCATTTATAACTACGTTTGGTAACCAAAGATTGGGTAAGGGCTTGAAATTATCCTAATGGGAAGGTGTTAGGCACCCCTCAAGATCTACTAGTGTGGTTCCCGGCCAAACAGATTTTGTGAATTTGTACAATTAGCAAATAAACAAGTATGGCTCAAATAGTAGGGGATTTAAGTTTAAGAACACAGATGTTTGGAAAGCAGTTAATGAAAGCAAGATTTTGAAAAGAATTACAATCTAAGCATATTTGGGAATGTAAAGGGGGGTGTCCTAGGTTTGTTTATAATATGGATCACATCAATGCAATACCCGGTATGACACTCCTCAAAGAGGGGCTACACGTGGTATTAACGCACCGGTCATCATGTCCATATTTGCCCTTTCCCCACCTATGAAGGTAATTAAAGCGAGGATTGGTCTCGACCCTTATTTTATGCTGTTACCCGTCCCTTCCTATCAGTCCCGGAGGAATTTAGGACTCCTATCCTATAAAGGGAGTTCTAGGCAAACCCTCAAGTTTAAAGGTAAAATGCTAAGGCGACATAGAATAAACAAGTAGGACTTCAATTAAGGGGAGCATGGAAGATAAAATGAAAGGCTCAGATATACCTCCAGACATAGTACACATAAACAACATGACTCATACACAATTAAGGTCTGAATTCAGATCCTAAGCATGGTATCAAAGTGATAACAGTAGAGTTATATTTATAACATTACTTAAATAGGAAGTCCTAATCAGGCTTGCCTACTGATTTTAACATGCTGACAGTTAAACAAAGGTAGTTCTGGTTTTTATTTAAGCTATATTACCTAAGGCTTGCCTAGGCGTAACATAATATGCAGTAGTTACCAGAATTATAAAACAGTTATTTTACCTAAAGCATGATGTTCTAAATGTTGCAAAGACATGCAGGATTATGACCAGTTTTACTTAAACAGGATAATCAAACATGAGACTATTTTATGTCCTTCTTCATGCATCAGTAGTTTAACTAAGTGTAACTACGCGAGATCCTAAAATAGGTTATCTAATGTGCACATATGAAAAATAAAAAATGATTGCAGAATATGCAGAATTCCTAGAGTCCTAAGTGCAGGAGCAATAGTTTCATGTTAATGATGTTATTTAGCTTAAAGCATCATTTCTAAGTGATAAAGTGATGTCAAATGAGATGCTGAAACAGAACCTAAGAACATGGTATCTAATGCATGACATGCTTTGAATATGTTGGTCTTACACATGGATTCTAATGCACATATAGGAAATGTAAACCTAAGGCATGGTTTCTACACATTGATGTTGATAGCATATATAACTACCCTCTCCTTCTCACTAGCCAGCCCCCATACTGGTTTACGGCAGATTATTATAGACCAATACTGAAATGAATTACATATGTAGAAAAGAAAGGTAAAAGTTACACTATAAAGAGCCTAAAAATAGGCCCAGATTTCCAACACCTGATTAAGACTTCCTCTCTGAGTTATGTAATAAATCACCTCAAGTGCCTAGATTGTTTCATAGCTTTTCTCATATCTGGGTGTGTTAGAGTTCCCTGAGGACCTCAAAGGATCCCGGGCAGTGCTCACACCCAGATTTCATAGCCAAGACAGAGTAAGTGCAGTGTGGAAAGGCCAGCTTTCATGTGTCCAAGTTTAGAGGGAGCTCAAGGGTCCCAAGGCAAGGCTCACACAAAAGAGGCAGAACCTAGTGGTCTAAGAATAAGGTGAGAGTGCTTGATGAAAGACTTAGTAAAGCAGTTTAGAAGTGAAAAGGTTCAGAAATAGTTGTTAAAGATACTAGGAATTATCAGTTTTAAGAAGAATAGGAGTAGGAGCAGCAGTTTTGAAATCATTCTTTGAGAAAAGCATACTCAGCAAACAACCCAATTAACCATAGAATACCCAGATTTACTTGACAAGCAGACTTACAAACAAGGGTGAAGGGATTAGGAACATATAGGTTTGAAACCACATAAATAGGGAAACATTCGACATAACAAATACATAGAACAACTATGAGTCTATTGAACAAATCAGTCGTGGTAATAGACATTTAAAACACAGGGAAGAATGCAGCAGGATCATGTTGAAGACAAGAGTTTTGTCGAACAAAATTTGACATACCATTAGGGCCAATAGAATGCGCTAGAAGACTAAGTGACTACATGGTTATACCAGTTAAGGGAGGGGTAAGGGAACTAAGTGAATATGTTGGACAAGTATCAAAGAACTAAGTAAAGTCTGATATGATGATTACACATAAGGGCAGAATTTAGACATGCTTAATAATAGCAAACCTAGAAACAAATTGAAGAATTAGCATAGTAACAAGCATGGATATATAGGCATGGAACACATAAAGTTGAGTTTCAAATTTAAACTAGAGACATACCAGTTAAGGAAGCAAAATGCATAAAGTAAAGCAAGTAGAGTTCCACAGTATAGCCTTGGCTTTCAGCCGGCTAGACAAGCAGTTAGCACAAGTAGCAGAGAAGAGAAAACTTTTATGTGTGTGTGTGTGTTTTGAACTAATTGTTCATGTGTTAAGACTGTAGAAGAGAGTCACTTATATAGTAGTTTGAAAACTTTTTAAAAATAAGGCAAGAATCAATTCTTCAGTAATTATAGAACTCAGTATAAAAAGTTTGTTCGAATCTGCCTTTAATTAAGGGAGTCAGTGCAAACGGTAAAGAGCAGATGTCAAGTAAGGAAAGAAATCATATACGGCTGGAGTATAACAAATAAGGAAAGATTTCATAATAGTACCAGTATAGAGCAGGTAATTAAGTCTAGGTTTAGAAAGTTTTTAAACTAAGGAAACAATCAGTAAGAATTAAGTAGCAATGTAGACAAGGCAAGGGAAAATTAATTAAGGCAAGAAACTAATCAAATTAAGTGGAAAGGTAGGAATCGAGATTCAGTAACGTAGAGTAGTCGATTAGGACCAAATTCATAAAGCCTTGATTAAGGACACAACTCAGTAGAAATAAGTATCCTAGCAAATATGGTAAGGAAATCAGTTAGCTTAACAGATGGGGCAAAGCTTTTAGAGTTTTGAAAGAAAATTTTCAATAACCATCAATTAAGGAAACCAGAATCGATCACAAGGGAGTCATGACTCTGCACTTTCAACATATAAATAGAGGAGGTCCACGGACGTAGCAAGAAAACATATTCAAAGCATAGTCACAGAAAGAAGCAAGAGATGAACAAATAAAGCGAGCATAGTCACACAAAAATGACATAAGTAGGCTAGGGATTCAGGAAAACATATTCGAAGCAGGGTAATCACAAGACTTCAAGTAAGCAGGCTAACACACAGAAACGAAGTAAAGAAAGCATGTTAACCCTCATAGAAGCAAAGTAATGAAAATCATGCTAACATTCATAGAAACAAAGTAAAGAAAATCTTAAAAAATAAGGCTTTTAACAGAGTCAAGTTAAAAGCAGTAAGAGCACAAAATCGGTCAAAACAAACAAGGGAAAAGGTTTAACCATAACGAAATCAGTTAGAATATGCGTAAAAGAACTCCGAGAAACCCTAGTTTTAGAAAAGAATGACTAAAATCGCAATAGTTAGTTAAAACAGGAGATATTTAAAGAAAAACGCTTAATAATACTCGAATCACCTCAGATCTATAAAGATCTGAGAAGAATCGAACAGTAGCAAACTAGGGTTTTCAGAAAATAGTAGAGATGAAGAGAATCGGTTAAAAACTCATGGATTCAAATGAAAAAACAAGAGGAAATCCTTTCTTACGAACGAAAATGGCCGGAGACAGGCCTGTAAATGAGTTTCAAATCGGAGCAGGTTGGATTTCCTTGAGATCTTCTCAAGAACTCATGAAGTCGAAGAGCCATGGATTATTGGAGACCAGAGGAGGTCGGAGAATTCACGAAAACACCATAGGAAGGAGGTTCTCGTCGGTTACGGCGATTAAGGTTAGGGTGAGTTGAGAGAGAATTTAGAGATGAGAGAGTTTGAGGGCGGCTGTCTCTGAATTATGAGACTAGGGTTAGGGGTCGGGTGAAATTAAAAAGGAAAGGGTGTGTTTGGATCGTTGATCTGGGAGATCAACGGTCGAGATTAAAAAGGGTATGTGAGTTCCGAATTTGGATAAGGGTTAATAGGGTATGGGTCGGGTGATTCGGGTGTGAAATTGGGCTGGAAAGGGGTCTAATTTTGGCTATAATTGAAAGCCAAATTTGGCTGTTATTTAAATAGTCAATTTTCCCCCATTTAATTTTTTTTAAAAAATAATAGGTAATCTCTAGAAAATAAATTAAGGTGCCAAAATGATTTAAAATACATAATTAACAATTTAAAAATACAGGGTCCAATTTTATGCATATAGAACATTATTAAATCTTAAAAGGGCTAATATTGTAATTATGTGTAATTTAGCTTTAAAAATACTAAATGTAATTATAAAAATATATAAAAATTAGCCATATTTTGGCATAAATATAGAAATCTAATATATGAATTATCAAAACAATAATTTTGGAAATAATTATTGGGGATTTTATGGATAAAAGGGGAGAAAATAAATCAAAGACCTTAAAATTATGGAAAAAATAATAAAAACCTTGGACATGCATATATGCATATATATGCTATTTTGAAGGTACTTTGCATATTTAAAAATATATAGGAAAAAATTGAGTATCAACAGCAGCTACTCAAACTCTGTATGCCACGCATCCCGGAGGGTCCGGGGAACAAACTCCCTCAAGAACATCTCAGAACATTGAGCCCAAGTGGTTGGTGTTGCATCGGTTGGTCTACCCTCCTTACAAACCTTCCACCACTGATACGCTACTCCCGACAACGAAAATATAGCAAAAGCAACTCCGCTCACCTCCACAATGACCATGGTAAGGAGAATACTTCTCTAGAAACCCCTATGCATCCTCGGTATTTGTGCTGCTTAAAGTAGGTGGAATATAACTATTAAACCTCTCAAGCCTCTTTTACTCCTCCTCTGATGCCCTTGAAACCTGGTTGCACCGGCACCACTCCGAAAGCTGGCCAATGTGAGCCCGTTACTCTGGAGTACGAGCGATGGGAGTCTAAGCTCCACCCCCAATCTAAGAAGTGGTTGGTACAACGGAGATCAACCCCGCCTGAGCCAATGTACCAAACATGCTCAGGAACTGCGTTAAAGTCTCCTGAAGTCGGGGGGTAACATTAGGCGCCTCCTATGCCTGTCCCCCAACCAGAGCTACTGGCGGCTCCTTAATTGCTGCTCTGGAAGGTGCTCTACCTGCGGCACGTTGATAATTGGGGATTTTGACTACTTATTTGTGTCTTTTAGCTTTCGTTTTAGTCCAAAAGCGCTTAATTCTGTTCCCGAAAACTGATGAAATGTGCTTAATTGCAAGAATAATGGAAGATGAGCTCCCAATAGGAAATCCAACTCAAGAAAGAGTAATCTAAACAATGACAAAAACAGGCACAAAAGCTAAGAAGTGTGGACCGTAGAATATCATTCGCAGCCGCAGGTTGTGAAGAAATTCCCATCAGAGAAATGTGCAAAGTGCGGTTTGCACATGATATGTGCGGCCGTAGAAACATGGTCAGAGCAAAGGTTCAGATAACCCGCATCTCAAGTCCAACAAAAGTGCGGACCACGCAATTATTGTGCGGTCGCAGAAGAAAAGCTATGCGGCTGCAGACATTATTATGCGGACCACAAAAGGAGAGCAGTGTGGCCGCAGTTCAGAATTATGCGGCCACAGATTTTCAATCCTGTCAAGCTGAAGCAAAGTGCAGACCGCACATGGAGTTGTGCAGCCGCAGAACCTCCGAAAAGGGCTTTTTTGTCCAAAGATTCCAACCCTGTATAAATAGAAGAGTTTCACTTTTTTAGGTCATGTTTTGACATCAGCCGCTATAGTAGACAGTTTCTTTTGCTCTTTTTAGTAGTTTTTCCTATTTTGAGCTTTTTGAACATTGATTTCATCATTTTAAGTATCAATATGGGTTTATATCAATTTTTCTTCTACTTCTTCTATTTTAAGCATGAGTAGCTAGATTTTCACTAGGGATGTTGATAAGTGAATATTTTGACTGCTTATTAGTGCTTTTAACTTTCATTTTAGTGCAAAAGTGTTTATTGTGTTCCCGAAAACTGATGAAATATGCTTAATTTCAGGAATATTGAAAAATGAGCCCCCAAGATGAAATGCAACTCAAGAAGGAGTGATCTGAACTCAAGGATAAAAATAGGCAAAAAGGTTCAGAATTGCGAACCGTAGATTATTATCTGCGACCTTAGATTGTGAAGAAACACCTTTCAAAGACTTGTGCAAAGTGCGATTCTGCAGAAACTAGGAAAGAGCAAAATTTTAGAGAACGTGCATCTCAAGTTCAGCAAAAGTGCGGACTGCACAATAATTATGCAGCTGCAGTCACATTTGTGCGGTCCACTTAAGAGCAAAGTGCGGCCACAGACACATTTGTACGGATCGCAGAAAGAGAGAAGTGAGGACTTAACTAGAATTATGCGACCGTAAATATGACGACTCGGCCAGTCGTCTCATGAATTACCACTTCTTTTTTCCCCTTTCTGCTTCTTTATGCCTTGTTTATCCGTGTTATGTGGTATCGGATTGGTCGGATCGAATTCGGAATGATTTTGGTAAGGTTTGAGACACCTAGTCTCTTTTAAGGAAGCTTAAGTTAGAAAAGTCAACTGGATGTTGACTTTTGTATTAGGGGCTCGGATGTGAGTTTCGATGGTTCGGTTAGCTTCGGGAGGTGATTTATGACTTAGGAGCGTGATCAGAATAAGTTTTGGAGGTTCGGAGTAGATTTAGGCTTGAATTAGCGAAGTTGATATTTTGGTGGTTTCCAGTTGATAGGCGAGATTTTGATATAGGGGTTGGAAGGGAATTCCAAGACTGGCAATAGCTCCGTTGTGTCATTTGGGATGTGTGTGCAAAATTTCAGGTCATTCGGACGTGGTTTGGTTGGATTTTTTATCAAAAGCGGAATTCGAAAGATTTTTGGAAACTTAAGCTTGAATCCAATGTGTTTTGGTTGATTTAAAGTTGTTTGAGGTGTTTTGAAGATTGGAATAAGTTTGAATAAGGTATTGGGATATGTTTGTACTTTTGGTTGAGGTCTCGAGGGCCTCGGGTGAGTTTCGGGTGGTCAATCAGACAATTTCATGAAGTTTGGAGTTGCAGAAATTGCAGGTTTTTACTCTTCGCTTTCGCGAAGAGTCAGTGGAAGTCAGTGAAATTTTAGCCTTCGCGTTCATGAAGGGCTGGATGCTCGTGCATCGCGTTCGCGAGAAGGGAGTCGCGTTCGCGTAGAGTCTTTTGGTCAGCTGGGTCTGAAGTCGAGTTGTTCATAACGTTCGCGAGAGAGGGAGTGCATTCGCAAAAAGTAAGTCTGAGGAACCATCGTGTTTGCGATGGCCTTGTCGCGTTCGCGTAGGAGGATTTTGGTCAAAGTCATTTTTGTTCTTCGCGAACGCAAGGCGTTGAACGCGTTCGCGAAGAAGGAATTAATGCCTAGGCAGAAAGTTTTTAAGGTCGTCTTGTCCGCGAATGTGGGGCTTATTTCCTCCATAGTTGGTTGTTTTGGAGCTTTTTGAAGGAGATTCAAGAGGGATTCAAGGGGAAACATTTGGAGGTAAGAATTTTGGACTTAAAACTCGATTCTATTGTGAAATCTACCTAATAAATCGTGGAATCTAAGCCTAAAATTGAAGAATTAGGGCTTGAGATTAAGAGACTTAAAATGAGGATTTGATGGGCCATTTGGACTCCGATTTCAGTGTTCTTGGTATGTATGAACTCGTAGGGAGATAAGAAATCTATTGATGTAAAAATTATTGAATTTCGAGATGTGGGCTCGGGGTCGGGTTTTGGTAATTTCGGGATTTGTGCCGTTTATTGATTGTTTTCGCTTGGGCTTCGTTCCATTAGCATATTTTGACATCCTCGTTCTGATTTTGTATAGATTCGACGCGGGTGGAGGCTGATTCGAGGGGAAAAGGCATCGCGAACTAGAGATTTGACCGGTTCGAGGTGAGTAATGATCGTAAATAATGTTCTGAGGGTTTGAAACCCCGGATTGCACATCGTAGTGCTATATTGAGGTGAGGCACATGCTTGATGACGAGCGTGGGGTCGTGCACTATTGTGGATTGTGACTTGGTCCATCCTGATTGATGATTTTACCGCGTATTTGACTGAGATCTATCTGTTATCATCATTATTTGGGCTGAACGCCATATTTAGGCCTTGCGCCAACTATTTTAACCCTTCGGGGATTTTTACTGGTATTTCCTCACTATTTTGACTTTATACTTGAACTCAGTCATGTTATATTTCATTGGTTATCATACTCAGCGATGTTTTACTCTGTTTTAATACTTACATGATCTTTTAAATGATATTTTGGGCTGAGAAACATGTTTACTACTGCCCGAGTGGCTTGTGACGATTTTTGACTAAGTAAGGCCGAGGGCCTATGTTGTGAGGAAATATTTGATACTGATTATGAGGCCGAGGGCCTGAGATATGTACGCCACGAGGTGGATTGATTTATATGAGGCCGAGGGCCTAGTGATGATGCCATGAGGTGGCTTGATATTGTGCTTGGGCCATAAGGGGCCCCTCTAGGAGTCTGCACACCCCTAGTGAGCGCGGGTACCCATTGTGATGTGAGATTGAACCCGAGGGGCTGGTATTGTTCTATGTGATTGCCCGAGGGGCTGCTACTGTTCTGAGATGTTGCCCGAGGGGCGGATTTGTTGATATAGTGCCCGAGGGGCGAGCCTTTATGTGTTTACTTTTCATAATTGACTGTCAATTTCCTGCTTAATCATTGAGAAAGGCTTTTTATGAAGTTAAATTTTAAGTTAAAAGACTTTACCTATCTTTCACTGTTTTACTATTTCAAAATGGTTTTACTGCTTTATTATAGAATGTTTTGTGCCTTACGTGATTACTTGCTTTCAGTCTTTATTTACATTATTTACTTATTGAGTTGGAGTACTCACTTTACTCCCTGCACTCCTTTGTACAGATTCGGGCGTTGCTGATCCTGCCAGTGCGAGTTAAGAGCTCCTGGCGGACATTCGGAGTTCACGAGGTAGCTGCTTGACGTCCGCAGACCCGTATTTCTCCCACATTATCATTTCTCTCTTATCAGACATTGTACTAGTTTATAGGCTTAGCAGACTTGTATTATGACTTATAGATGCTCATGACTAGTCACACCCCGGTTTAGGGCTGTGTTGGGTTGTACTTCTGCATTTTATTGATATTACCTGCTACTTAGTATTATTAAATCACGTTTTAGACTATTTTCTTGTTGTTTAACTATTTAATGTCGAATTGGGAATAGTTGGATGGCCTTGTCTTCACAAGAGGTAACATCACGACCGGGTCCGGGTTTAAGGTCGTGACAAGTTGGTATCAGAGCCTAGGTTACATAGGTCTCATGAGTGATGAGCAGGTTTAGTAGAGTCTCGCGGATCGGTACGGAGACGTCTGTATTTATCCTCGAGAGGCTGCAGAACCTTTAGGAAAAACATCATATTCTTGGAATTCTCATCGTGCTTCCTTGGTTCAGCTTGAAAAGTAACTCTTTCAATTCCTTCCACTCGTTCGTATGCGTGCATGAGCGTTCAGTATCGGATATGCATCGATGGCTTGTGATTCCCTGATCAAGGGGCGAGATTTAATCTCGTGAGTTGATGTTGGGCCAGTCGGGAAGACTTAAGGCCGGATTTTTGCCTATAGCTTGAGCCCTGAGTTGTTGATTTCGTGAGCGTGTGTTTCTGGATCCATATGTTCTGTTGTGTCCCTATTAAGGGAGGTGATGACTGGATAGTTATGTGATGAGTGTGATGTGACTGCGAGGTGTATTCATGTGATTTGGAAGCGGCGAGAATGGTCTGCTTGAGGATAGAAGGACTATTAGGTGCTCGATTTTCATCTTGATTTGAGGAATAGCCCCGAGTTATGGGTGTGTGAAGAATCTTTTCATGTTTTCTAGTTGGTAGTGAAGTAAATTTTGTGTTGCGGTATGAGTTCAGACTCAGGAAGATTAAGTGACTGTGTAACGGTTATGATGGGGGAAGGTATAAAAAAATGCCAGTTTGAGGCAAAGCAGGTGGGTTATCTCCTGCGGAGTGTTCTGAGGTTGTATAATCCCTATGTTGTCTGTTTGAAGATCTTATTTATAAGTGAAATATATGTGTTGCAATTTAAATTTGGGTCGCTTAAGAGAGTGGGTTTAACTGTTACGAGAGTGAATGCGAGATATACACAAGAGTTAGTGTACCAGATGGTCTGTGTTTCACAAGCTTATGAAGGATTGAGTTTAATATCACTATGGTATTGTGGCAGCAATAGGGTATATGCGTTATGAGTTATTGAGTGTGTTTTGATATATGGCTTCGAGCCAAGTGGGGGAGTCTGCTATTGATTAGTTGATTGTACGATTATGTGCTATATTGGTTCCAGTTTGAGGCGTTCGGGAGAATCAGTTATGGCTTACAAATATGTGAGACCGAGGATGGCTCGAGTAAAGGAAAAGGTTATGTTATGCTTCGTAGGTGTATGAGAATCATGGAATATCTTGAGTTGTTATGAGTGTGGAGAGATGGGGCATATGTGGAGGTAGTGCCCTCGTCGTCTTGCAAGTTTATCTTAGCAGAGGGGTCAGTCATCGTCTTCAGCGCCAGTTACGTCACCACCATCCGCCCAGCTATCTAGGGGTGAAGGTCAGTCAGCTAGGGGTCTCCCCATAGGGGGAGGTTGATCAGGTGGCGGTCAGGTCCGTTTCTATGCACTTTCAGGTAGACCTGATGATATTGCTTCAGATGCTGTCATTACAGGTATTGTTTCAGTCTGCCATAGAGATACCTCTGTATTATTTGAACTCGGTTCCACCTTTTCTTATGTGTCATCATACTTTGCTCGTTATTTGGGTATGCCCCGTGAGTTTCTTACTTTACCTGTTCATGTATCTACCCCGATAAGTGATACTGTTGTTGTAGGCCATGTGTACCAGTCGTGTGTGGTGACTATTGGGGGTCTGGAGATCCAAGTGGATCTTCTGTTGTTATGTATATTGGATTTTGATGTTATATTGGGGGCATGGATTGGCTATCTGCATGTTGTGCTATTTTGGACTGTCATGCTAAGACAGTCACATTGGCTATACTAGGTGTGCCACGGATTGAGTCGTGAGGTATGACTGATTATGTTCCCAATAGAGTGATCTCATTCTTGAAAGCCCAACGTATGGTTGGGAAGGGTTATCTTTCGTATCTAGCCTTGGTGAGGGATGTCGGAGCTGAGACTCCCAGTATTGACTCTATTCCAGTTGTGAGGGATTTTCCCGATATGTTTCCTGCAGACCTGTCGGGCATGCCACCGGACAGGGATATTGATTTTGGTATTGACCTGGTGTCGGGCACTCAGTCATTTCTATTTTGTAATATCGTATAGAACCAGCGGAGTTGAAGGAATTAAAGGAGCAGCTTTAGGAACTCCTTGATAAAGGGTTCATTTGGCCTAGTGTGTCACCTTGGGTGCGCCGGTTCTGTTCGTGAAGAGGAAGGATGGCACTATGAGGATGTGCATCGATTATAGGCAATTGAACAAAGTAACAAGTAAGAACAAGTATCCTTTGCCTCGCATTGATGATTTATTCGACCTGCTTCAAGGAGCGAGAGTGTTCTCCAAGATTGATCTTCGTTCAGGTTATCACTAGTTGAAGATCGGGGACTCGGATATTCTTAAGACAGCTTTCAGGACCCGATATGGTCATTATGAATTCTTGGTGATGTCTTTTGGGCTGACCAATGCCCCAACAGTGTTCATGCATTTGATGAACAGTGTGTTTTGGCCTTATCTTGACTCGTTTGTCATAGTCTTCATTGATGATATTCTGGTATATTCACGTAGTCAGGAGGAGCACGCGGAGCATTTGAGAATTATGTTGCAGAGAATGAGGGAGGAGAAGCTTTATGCAAAATTCTCCAAGTGTGAGTTTTGGCTCAGTTTAGTGGCTTTCTTGGGGCACGTGGTGTCGAGCGAGGGTATTCAGGTTGATCCAAAGAAGATAGAGATGGTTCAGAGTTGGCCCAAACCGTCCTCAACCACGGAGATTCACAGCTTTCTTGGTTTGGCAGGATATTATCGCTGGTTTGTTTAGGGATTCTCATCTATCGCATCGCCCTTGACCAAGTTGACTTAGAAGGGTGCTTTATTTGTATGGTCGGACGAGTGTGAGGAGAGCTTTCAAAAGCTTAAGACAGCCTTGACCACAGCTCCAGTGTTAGTTTTTCCATCAACTTCAGGTTCATATACCGTGTATTTTGATGCTTTGAGAATTGGCATTGGTTATGTATTGATGCAGGAGGGTAGAGTTATCGCTTATGCTTCTCATCAGCTGAAGCCCCATGAGAAGAACTACCCCGTTCATGATTTGGAGTTGGCTGCCATAATTCACGCGTTGAAGATTTGGAGACATTACTTATATGGTGTGTCTTGTGAGGTGTATATTGATCATCGTAGCCTCCAGCACTTGTTCAAACAAAAGGATCTTAATTTGAAGCAGCGGAGATGGTTGGAGTTGCTTAAGGATTATGATATCACTATATTGTATCATCCGAGAAAGGCCAATGTGGTGGCCAATGCTTTGAGCCGAAAGGCAGTGAGTATGGGAAGTTTGGCATATATTCCAGTTGGGGAGATACCTCTTGTAGTTGAGGTTCAGGCCTTGGCCGATCGGTTCGTGAGGTTGGATATTTCGCAACCCAGTCAGGTATTGGCTTGTGTGGTTTCTCGTTCTTCCTTATATGATCGCATCAGAGAGCACCAGTATGATGATCCACATTTGTTTGTCCTTAAGGACAGAGTTCAGAATGATGATGCTAGAGATGTGACCATTGGTGATGATGGGGTATTGAGAATGCAGGGCCGAATTTGTGTGCCCAATGTGGATGGGCTTCGCGAGTTCATTCTGGAGGAGGCCCATAGCTCGTCGTATTCCATTCATCCAGGTGCCGTGAAGATGTATCAGGATTTGGGGCAGCACTATTGGTGGAGGATAATGAAGAAAGACATTGTGGGATTTGTAGCTCGGTGTCTCAATTGTCAGAAGGTGAAATATGAGCATTAGAGACTAGGTGTCTTGCTTCAACAGATGGGTATTCCAGAGTGAAAGTGGGGCAGAGATCTATATCCGGGAGATTGTTCATTTGCATCACTCAGTTTACTTCGCAGTTTTGGAGGTTTGTGCAGCGAGAGTTAGGTACTCAAGTTGAGTTGAGCACAGCTTTTCACCCTCAGACAGACGGGTAGTCCGAGCGCACTATTCAAATATTAGAGGACATGTTGCGTGCTTGTGTCATTGATTTCGGAGGGCCATGGGATCAGTTTCTACCGCTTGTAGAGTTTGCTTGTAACAACAGCTACTAGTCGAGTATTCAGATGGCTCCATATGAGTCTTTGTATGGGAGGCGGTGTAGATCCCCAGTTGGTTAGTTCGAGCCCGGTGAGGCTAGGCTATTGGGGACTGATTTGGTGCAGAATGCTTTGGAGAAGGTAAAGGTAATTCAAGAGAGGCTTCGTACAGTGTAGTCGAGGCAAAAGAGTTATGCTGATAGGAAGGTTCGAGATGTGTCCTACATGGTTGGCAAGAAGGTTTTATTTAAGGTTGAGCCCATGAAGGGTGTTATGAGAGTTGGGAAGAAAGGGAAGTTGAGTCCGCAGTTCATTGTACCTTTTGAGGTGCTTCGAAAGATTGGGGAGGTGGCTTATGAGCTTGCTTTGCCACCTAACTTGTTGTGTGTGCATCCGGTATTTCATGTCTCTATGCTCCGGAAGTATATTGGGGATCCGTCTCATGTTCCGGATTTTAGCACGGTTCAGTTGGATGATGATTTGACCTATGATGTGGAGCTAGTAGCTATTTTGGGTCGTCAGGTTCAGAAGTTGATGTCAGAGGATATAGCTTTAGTGAAAGTGCAGTGGAGAGGTCAGCCCGTGGAGGAAGCTACCTGGGAGACCAAGCGGGAGATGTGGAGCAGATACCCTCACCTGTTTGAGGCTTCAGGTATGTTTCTTGACTCGTTTGAGGACGAACGTTTGTTTAAGTTGGAGAGGATGTGTCGACCTGGCCAGTCGTCTCATGAATTACCACTCTGTTTTACCCCTTTCTGCTTCTTTATGCCTTGTTTATCTATGTTATGTGGTATCAGGTTGGTCGGGTCGAATCTGGAATGATTTTGGTAAGGTTTGAGACACTTAGTCTCTTTTAAGGAAGCTTAAGTTAGAAAAGTCAACTGGATATTGACTTGTGTGTTAAGGGGCTCAGATGTGAGTTTTGATAGTTCAGTTAGCTTCGGGAGGTGATTTATGACTTAGGAGCATGATCGGAATGAGTTTTGGAGGTTCGGAGTAGATTTAGGCTTGAATTGGCGAAGTTGATATTTTGGCGGTTTCCGGTTGATAGGAAAAATTTTGATATAGGGGTCAGAATGGAATTCTGAGAGTTGTAGTAGCTCCATTGTGTCATTTGGGATGTGTGTGCAAAATTTCAGGTCATTCGGATGTGGTTGGGTTGGGTTTTTGATCAAAAGCGGAATTCGGAAGATTTTTGGAAAATTTAGGCTTGAATCAGATGTGTTTTGGTTGATTTGATGTTGTTTGAGGTGTTTTGAAGATTGGAACAAGTTTGAATAAGGTACTGGGATATGTTTGTTCTATTGGTTGAGGTCTCGGGGGCCTCAGGTGAGTTTCGAGTGGCCAATCGGACTATTTTGTGAAGTTTGGAGTTGCAGAAATTGTAGGATCAGCTGTTGCAGGTTTTTACTCTTCGCATTCGCGAGTGGACCATCGCATTCGTGAAGATTTATCGGAAGTTAGTGGAATTTTATCCTTCACATTCGCGAGGGAGGTTCCGCGTTTGCAAAGGGCTGGATGCTCGTGCATCGCGTTCGCGAGAAGGGAGTCGCGTTCGCGTAGAGTCATTTGGTTAGCTGGGTCTGAGGTCGAGTTGTTCATCACATTCGCGAGAGAGGGAGTGCGTTCGCGAAGAGTAAGCCTGAGGAACCATTGCGTTCACAATGGCCTTGTCGCGTTCGCGTAAGAGGATTTTTGTCGAAGTCATTTTTGTGCTTCGCGAACGGGAGGCATTGACCGCGTTCGCGAAGATGGAATTAGCGCCTGGGCAGAAAGTTTTTAAGGTCGTCTTGTCCGCGAATGTGGGGTTTATTTCCTCCATAATTGGTCATTTTTGGAGTTTTTTAAAGGAGATTGAAGAGGGATTCAAGGGGAAACATTTGGAGGTAAGAATTTTGGATTTAAAACTCGATTCTATTGTGAAATCTACCTAATAAATCGTGGAATCTAAGCCTAAACTTGAAGAATTAGGGTTTGAGATTTAGAGAATTAAAATAAGGATTTGAGGGGCCATTTGGACTTCGATTTCTGTGTTCTTGGTATGTATGAACTCATGGGGAGATAAGGAATCTATTGATGTAAAAATTATTAAATTCCGAGATGTGGGCTCGGGGGTTGGGTTTTGGTAATTTCGGGATTTGTGTTGTTTATTGATTGTTTTCGCTTTGGCTTCGTTCCCTTAGCATATTTTGACGTCATCGTTCTGATTTTGGATAGATTCGACGCGGGTGGAGGCCGATTCGAGGGGAAAAGGCGTCGCAAGCTAGATATTTGACCGGTTCGAAGTGAATAATGATTGTAAATGATGTTCTGAGGGTTTGAAACCCTGAATTGCACATCGTAGTGCTATATTGAGGTGAGGCACACGCTTGATGACGAAGGTGTGATCGTGCACTATTGGAGGTTGTGACTTGGTCCGTCCCGATTGATGATTTTACCGCATATTTGACTGAGATCTATCTGTTATCATCATTATTTGGGCTGAATGCCATATTTGGGCCTTGCGCCAACTATTTGAACCCTTCGGGGATTTTTACTGGTATTTCCTCACTATTTTGACTTTATACTTAAACTCAATCATGTTATATTTCACTGGTTTTCGTACTCAGCCATGTTTACTCTGTTTTAACACTTACATGATCTTTTAAATGATATTTTGGACTGAGAAACATGTTTTACTACTACCCGAGTGGCTTGTGAGGATTTTTGACTGAGTAAGGCGGAGGGCCTATGTTGTGAGGAAACATTTGATACTGATTATGAGGTCGAGGGCCTGAGATATGTACTCCACGAGGTGGCTTGATTGATATGAGGTCGAGAGCCTAGTGATGACGCCACGAGGTGGCTTGATATTGCGCTTGGGTCGTAAGGGGCCCCTCCAAAAGTCTGCACACCCCCAGTGAATGCGGGTACCCATTGTGATATGAGATTGAGCCCGAAGGACTGGTATTGTTCTATGTGATTGCCCGTTACTGTTCTGAGATGTTGCCCGAGGGGCGGATTTGTTGATACTGTGCCCAGAGGGGCGAGCCTTTATGTGTTTACTTTTCATAATTGACTGTCAATTTCCTGCTTAATCATTGAGAAAGGCTTTTCATGAAGTTAAATTTTGAGTTAAAGGATTTTACCTATCTTTCACTGTTTACTGTTTCGAAATGCTTTTACTGCTTCATTATAGAATATTTTGTGCCTTACATGATTACTTGCTTTCAGTCTTTATTTATATTTGTTACTCACTGAGTTGGAGTACTCACTCTACTCACTGCACCCCTGTGTGCAGATTCGGGCGTTGCTGATCCTGCCAGTGCAAGTTGAGAGTTCCCGGTGGACATTCGGAGTTCACGAGGTAGCTACTTGACATCCGCAGACCCGTGTTTCTCCCTCTTTATCATTTCTATCTCTTATCAGACATTGTACTAGTTTATAGGCTTAGCAGACTTGAATTATGACTTATAGATGCTCATGACTAGTGACACCCCAGTTTAGGGATGTGTTGGGTTGTACTTCCGCATTTTATTGATATTACCTACTACTTAGTCTTATTAAAACATGTTTTAGACTGTTTTCTTGTTGTTTAACTGTTTAACGTCAAATTGGAAATAGTTGGTTGGCCTTGTCTTCACGAGAGGCGTCATCACGACCGGGTCTGGGTTTAGGGTGATGACAGCAAAGCTTCCAATCCTGTCAGGCTGAAGCAAAGTGTGGAACGCACATGTAATTGTGCGGCCACAGAACCTCTGAAAGGGCCTTTTTGTCCGAAAATTCCAGCCCTGTATAAATATAAGAGTTTCACCTTTTTAGGTCAAGTTTTGACATCAGCCGCTATAGTAGACGGTTTTCTTTACTCTCTTTAGTAGTTTTTGCTATTTTGAGTTTTTTTAATATAGATTTCATCATTTTAATTATTAATAAGGGTTTAATTATCATTTCTTCTTTTATTTCTTTTATCTTAAGCATGAGTATCTAGATTTTCACTAGGGTTGTGATCCAACCTAGAGTGTAATCTTAATGGGTGTTTGATTTATTGTTTGTTTATGATTGTGTGTTTATTATTTAGCCTTATTCTTGCTTTTTATTGTGGAATTAATGGTTGCAAACATTAGTTCATTCCTATTTGACTTGGTCTCTACTTGAGAAAGAAAGAATTAGTCTAGGAAAGCTTGGCTAATAAGAAATTGGGTCAATCGAGAGATTGACAAGCCCAATTAAAGAGTTGAACCTAGAGATAGTAAAACCTGACTTGAGTTTTTTATCAACCATTTTGTTCAATACCCATTTGGAATTGAGAATTCCAAATTGAGAAAATTCACTCTCTGACCGAGAGGTATTGAGTGGGTACTCGAGTGTTGATAGCTATAATACAGCCCGGCCAATAAAACAAGCTTTAAAGTTTACAACCCGTTAGGCAAATAACTAGGTGAAGGTCATAGCCCTAGGCCTTTTATATCATTTGAAAAACAACAACAAAAATAATTTCCTAATTTCAATTATTAGTTTGTACTCTTAATTTAAATTAGACCTAGAAACAACCCAAGTTTGTGGAAGTATAATTTGAGATAATTCTAGCTCATACACTATAAAATATACCCCTAAGTCCCATTCATAATTTCCTGTGAAAAATTGATCCTGACTTCTTGTTGGGTATTACTATTGCATCGACCGTTTCATAATCTTAAATATAGGTGTGACTTGGACGAGATCAGTTATGACCCAATCCTAGAGTGTAATTTTAATGGATATTTGATTTATTGCTTGTTTATGGTTGGGTGTTTATTATTTAGCCTTGTTCTTGCTTTTAATTGTAGAATTAATGATTGCAAATATTAGTTCATGCCTTTTTGACTTGGTCTCTACTTGCGAATGAGAGACTTGGTCTAGAAAAGCTTGGCTAACAAGAAATTGGGTCAATCGAGAGATTGATAAGGCCAATACAAAGGGTTGAACCTAGAAATAGTAAAATCTAATTTGAGCTTTTTATCAACCGTTTTGTTCAATTCCCAATTGGACTTGAGAAAGCCAGATTGGGAAAATCAATCTCTGGCCGACAGGTATTGAGTGGGTACTTGAGTGTTGATAGCTATAATATACCTCGTCCAATATAACAAGCTTTAAATTTTACAACCCATTAGGCAAACACCTAGGTGAAGATCATAGACCTAGGCCTTTTATATCATTAAAACCAACAAAAACAATTTCCTAGTTTCATTTTTTAGTTTGCAATCTTAGTTTAAATTAGACTTAGAAACAATTCCAAGTTTTTGGAAGAGCAAATTGAGATAATTCAAGCTCATACACTGCAATCTATACTCCTAAATCCCACGTATTGCTCCCCTTAGAATTCGACCCCGACTGCTCGTTGGGTATTAGTATTGCATCGACCATTTCATAACCTTGAATAGAGGTGTGACTTGGACGAGATCAATTTTTGGTTTTGGCGTCATTGCCGGGGAGCTAAAAACGGATTTAGCTATATATTTGGTTTTGTGTGTGAATTGTCTTCTTTTCCTTCTATATTACTGATTTTGGTGAATCAGTTGTAGGTGCAACAAGGGCTCTCAACAATGATCAACTCGGAAACATGGCTTTGGGGGATGTGGACGTTGATGATGACCTAGTCAATGAGGTTTCTCTTGAAACTCAAGCAAATAGACGAGGTCGGGCACTTCAAGACAACGTCGCAGTTCCACCCCCACCACTACCAAGAGCAGCTCTACACCGGGTGTTGTCGAATTAAGAGTATGCAAGTGCCATAGTCCTGCCCCGTATTAGGGAGGGCATATTTCAAATCACAAACATAATGCTCATTGCTAGAGCAACGGGGTTTCTTTACCGGGGCTCTGAGTCAAAATGCATACAAACACTTGAAGGGGTTTGTGGACACTTGTTGGGGGAGTAAATAGACAAATTTCTCCGAGGATGCTTTAAAGTTAAGGCTATTTTCCTTCTCTCTACGGGGGAAAGCCTTGGATTGGTTAGAGAGATTGTCAAACCATTCCATCCATACATGGTATGAGTTGGCAGAGAAATATATTTCCAAGTTCTTTTCTCTAGGGCATATGGCTACTCTTAGAGACAAGATTCTAGCATTCAAACAAGAGCCCAATGAGTCGTTACATGAGATATGGGAGAGGTACCGAACAATTGGCAAAGAATGCCCCAATAATGACATAACGGAGGCTATGATTCAATAAACTTTCTATCGGGGGAACAATACAGCCAATCAGCGTGGTAAATCAACTTGCCAATGGAAATTTCATGACGACGCCGTATGCGAAGCTTGTGAGATTTTAGACGAAATAGCGGACACATCATCGACATGGCAAAGTCAAGCTAATGTTTCTCAAGGTGATCCAAATATGATTCTCCTCCATAAAGAGTTGCATGATCATGGGCAAGTCATTGCCAAATTGACCACCACAATGAATCAATTAGCCAAGGCTCAAATTCAACAAGTGCAAAGTCCTAAGCAAGTCAATGCCATGGAGGGAGTAAATATGATGGTGAACAAAAGAAGAACCAAGGGTCAACGAGAGCAAAATCGAGTGGAGAATTATGTGCAAGAAGATAGTAGGTATAATCAAGATGAATCTTACAATGAACAAGACGAGGAAGTGCAATATGTGAACAAATTTCAAGGGCAAAGAAACAACTCTCAAGGCCCGATCAACAATAATGGCGACCTCAAGGTAATCAAGGTAATTGGAATTCTAATAACCAAGGTAATTGGAGTGGTGACAACAATCAAAGGAATTGGAATAATAACAACAACTAAGGAAATTGGAGTGGTGGAAATAACCAAGGCAATTGGAGTGACAACAACCAAGGATATTAAGGAGGCAACAACCAAGGGGGATGGAACAATAATCAAGGCAATCTGGGGTCGGCTTTTCAAAGGCCCCCGATATATTAACAACCGAGAAACCCGCCTCCTTATCCTTCCCATGGTCCAAGTTCTTCCAACAATAAAATGGGTCATATTGAGAATATGTTTAATAAAATGATGGAGAAGAATGCCGATTCTGATGCCCAACTTGTTTCCCACAATACATCAATTTATAACTTGGAAGATCAAATGGGGAGAATCTCTCAAGATCTAAAAACTCATCCTAATAGAGCACTACCAAGTGACACGATGGTGAACCCAAAGGGTCATAACAACACGGGACATGCCATGGTCGTTACTACAAGGAGTGGAAAAGGTGGGAATGCGCCCACCTCTAGTAAAAGGAAACTTGTAGATGATGAGCAAGTGGTACAAGAAGATGAGACTCCGAACAATATGGTGCAAGAAAATGATGAAGTACAGATTGATATTGATGACAATGTGGAAGAGACTTAAGAGGAAGTGAACCCGTCTAGCGATCACATTGTTGACATACCGGAACTGGTAGTGCAAAAGGCTAAGGCACCATTGCCTAAGCCTCCTCCTCCATACCTTCAATGGATTGACAAGCACAATGGTGAGAATCAATTCAAAAAGCTCATTGACATGATGAAGCGTCTATCTATCAATGTGCCATTGGTTGAAGCTTTGGAACAATGCCCGGTTATGCAAAGTTTATGAAGGATTTGGTGACAAAGAAGCAGTTGATGAATTGTGAACCTATAAAAATGACTCATCAAGTGAGTGCAATTGTGCATTCCATGGCTCCCAAATTGGAATATCTTAGTGCTTTCACAATCCCTTGTACCATTGAAAGTGCCAAGTTTGCAAAATCTCTTTGTGATCTTGGGACAAGTATCAATTTGATGCCCTATTCAGTTTTCAAGACTTTGAGAATTGGGCAACCAAGACCCACATCTATGAGTTTATAGCCGATTGTACCATGAAGAGACCATTGGGAGTGATTGAGGATGTTTTGGTTTGTGTCGATAAATTCATTTTTCCAGCAAATTTTGTCATTCTTGATTTTGAGTTTGACTATGAGGTACCGTTATTCTTGGTAGACCTTTACTTTCTACGGGAAAGGTTCTTGTTGATTTGGAAGCCGTAGAACTTACTTTCTAGGGTTGGCAATGAAAAAGTGGTTTTCCATGTGTGTAAGTCTCTGAGGCAACCCAATAGCAATGATGTGTACTCTTTCATAGACCCGGTGACCTTGTGATTGAGGGTAAAACAAGTTATGTGATAAATGTTGGTGATACATTGGAGGTCGTCTTGCTCAATTTTGACGCTCAAGAGATGGAGGTCTTCGTGGAATGTGTGAACTCTTTGCAAGGAATGGGGTCGTACACTTATGAACCCTGCAAATTTTCCTTGGATCTTGAAAATAGGACAACTCCTCCTACAAAGCCTTCAATTGAAGAACCTCTTGTATTTGAGTAGAAGCCATTGCCTCCACATCTTTGGTATGAATTTCTTGGCCCTTCATCTACTTTATCGGTTATTCTTTTCTCTTGTTTGACTAACATGCAGGTAGACTTTACATTGGTGGTGCTACAAAAGAGGAAGAAGGCTATTGGATGGACATTGGCAGATATTTAGGGGATAAGTGCTGCATTTTGCATGCACAAGATTAACTTGGAGGAACGTGTCAAACCATATATTGAATATCAAAGGAGACTTGATGAATCCATGCAAGAGGTTGTCAAAAAAAGAGATCATTAAGTGGTTGGATGTCGGGGTTGTCTACCCCATTTCCGATAGTTTGTGGACTTTTCCGGTTCAATGTGTCCCAAAGAAATGGGGCATGACAGTGGTTACCAATGATAATAATGAGTTGATTCCTACAAGAACGGTGATCGAGTGGAGTGTGTGTATGGACTATCGTAAGCTCAACAAATTCACAAGGAAGGACCATTTTCCACTTCCCTTCCTAGATCAAATGCTTGATAGATTGGCGGGCCGTGCTTTCTATTATTTCCTTAATGGATATTTCGGCTACAGCCAAATTCTAATTGCTCCAGAGGATCAAGAGAATACTACTTTTACATGTCCTTATGGTACTTCCGCCTTCAAGCGGATGCCATTTGGGTTGTGCAATGCACCGGCGACTTTTCAAAGGTGTATGATGGCGATATTCATGGACATGGTGGAGGTTTACCTTGAATTTTTCATGTATGACTTCTCGGTGATCAGGAATTCTTTTGATGATTGTCTCGCAAACTTTGATAAAGTGTTGGCAAGATGTGAAGAAACAAATTTGGTGCTCAATTGGGAGAAATGTTATTTCATGATCGAGGAAGGCATTATCCTTACCACAAGATCTCAAAGAATGGAATTGAAGTCGATAAGGCAAAGATTGAGGTGATTTCTAAACTTCCACCTCCAATTTCGGTGAAGGGCATGCGGAGTTCCTCAGGACACGCGGGGTTTTACTAGCGTTTCATCAAGGATTTCTCTAAAGTGGGGAACCCGTTGTACAAACTTTTGGAAAAAAGATGCTAAGTTCCACTTCAATGATGGTTGTATGAGAACTTTTGAATTTCTAAAGTTCAAGTTGACTACTACTCTCATTATCACTGCTCCAAATTGGAGTGTTCCTTTTGAGCTTATGTGTGATGCAAGTGATATAGCGGTAGGGGCTATTTTGGGGCAATGCATCAACAAGAATTTTTATTCGGTCTACTATGCTAGTAAGACCATGTATGGTGCTCAAGTCAACTACACCTTTACGAAGAAAGAGCTCATTGCCATTGTGTTTGCTATTGAGAAGTTTCGCCCGTACTTGATGGGTGAAAAAGTGATTGTCCACACGGATCATGCGGCACTTTGGTATCTTATGAGCAAGAAAGATTCCAAAGTCCGGTTGATGAGATGGGTGAGTTTGTTGCAAGAGTTTGATATTGATATCCAAGATCGAAAAGGAAGTGAAAACCAAGTGGCGGACCACTTCTTTCGTTTGGAGGTGGAGGGGAGTCCGCATATAGCCTTGAAATCAATGACTCCTTCCCCGATGAGCAACTTTTGGCTATTTCAATGAAGAAGGTGTCGTGGTTCGCGGATCTAGCAAATTTTCTTGTGAGTGATATCATCTCGGATGAGTTCTCTTCAAACCAAAGGAAGAAGCTCAAACGGGATTGTCAAAACTATTATTGGGATGAACTGTACCTTTTTCGGATTTTTATGGATGGAGTGATAAGAACATATGTAATGGAGGAGGAACAATGTGAAATTCTTGGGGCTTGTCATTCTTCTCCATATGGTGGTCACCATGGGGGAGCGAGAACGGTGGCCAAAGTTGTTACATCCCGTACATTTCTATATTGGATTTATCATAAGATAGTTGATTTAAGTTCATGGACAAGACTATTTTTGAGATTATAAGTATTTGTGATATTCCAAACAAGTGATAAGTAAGTGTTATGAAGGTCAGAAGGTAAACGAATCGAAGAAATTGAGTATCGCCGAAGTTTGACATTTTGAGGTGAAATAAGGTCCAAGCTATAATACCCCGTAGTTATGAATTAGTGTTATACGACATGATCATGATAGTAAAGTATATGACGTATATTAGTAATTAAGCAAACTGAGTGCTAGAATTAATTATGTGTCGTTGATTAATTGAAAGATTGTAGTGTAAGACAAGAAATTTATTAGGACCATTGAATAAGTGGTACGTGGGACATAAGCCATGTGGGATGTGGACAAGTGGTAGTAAGTGGTATATATCCATACATGCAAAAATATGTGGTGTCTTCATGTAATGAAAGGTTGACCAAAGGATGACACATGTAAAGAGGAACTTTAATGGGCTGCCACATGGAATTAATATGAGCTTAAAAGGGATTATGGTCATTCATGAGGTTATAGAGAATTTGTGGTAATGTTATTGTAAGGCTCCATAAGTTTAACAACCTTGATACCGTCATATACATTTGATATGATATTTTGAGCAGAATATTTTTGTAAAAAGTTTGAAAATTATGATTTTATATAGTTATTAATATTACTACTTTCAAATATGCTTTAAATTTTACACATATATATTATGAGAAAGTTTATGCGATTTTATTTATTGTAAAGTTAGAAATTATTTTCTCACAAGAAAAGAAGGTTAATTTTTTACTATTTTAAGAATTAAGCGTACGAGAATTTTAACTCTTTATATGAGATTAAGAAAATTATAAGTTGAGAAAATATAGGTATATTTACATGAACGTTTTAATGAAATAATAGTATATGTGTTTATTTTATGGAGATGCCTTATATATTTTAAGCCATTGACGTATATGTGGTTTACATGAGTTTTCTATTCTTCTATATTAATTAGTTAGGAGTGATTGCTTATTGTTCTAATTATTAAGGTTGGATAAGTTTGATATGTGAAAGTGATTAATTTTTATATCTCATGCATAGTTAAATTTGTTGCAGATTTATGTTTCAATATAATAGCTTAATTAACTTTCACAGTAATTGCCTTGAAAGTTGATATCATACTTGACGATTCTACCCTTTTGAATATGTCATGATAGCCTCGCCTAACTTTTCCAATTTTGGTCCCACATAACTATTCATTGCACACGTTGCTAACTTGTTGTCAGTTTCTAGCGCTTTAAATTTCTCACTGCCACGTGATTTCTTTTTAATACTATAGCAACTAAAAACTTATATACTCTGGTAAGTTTCCAAAACAAATTCTAGCCCAAATCATATTTTCAAAAACCATTACTTTTTTTGGGCAAGCATTTCCCACATCACATGTACATCCGCATACTCAAAGGACTGTATATCACCATGAAGCTTCAATAATCCAGCACCCAAAGGAAACAAAAACCTATATAAAAGCATGAAGGACTATATTCTTTCTTCAAATTTAAAGTACCTCCTTCTACAATGAACTAAGGCTATGAGCTAATGGCTGGAAGTAAATGAAGAGATGTTTAATAGTCCGCTCTTGTCCTTTCCAAAGCACTTAATTTACCGCTGACAAGCAGTGGCGAAGCCAAAATATTTCTCCAGGTATATTAAGGTTATCCCTTCTTTCTTTTGGCATGATCCAAGTAACGATACGTAAACGTAATGATATTCCATAAGTGGTTCTACTCTTAGCAATTAAGGATGTCTATGTTATTCATTCCCGTAAAGTGATATTCAAGCATGTCTAAGTATGTATCTAGTTCTCTATTGAGGTATATGATAGTAATAGTAAAATTTATAATATAGTGATACATGTGTATGCATCTTCATTCGTTTACCACCGGCTATGGCCGGTCGGGCAGTTACCACCAGTTGGGTAGTTATGTATCATTATTTACCACCGGTTGGGCAGTCATGCATACGCATTTACCACCGAGCTACGGCCGGTTGGGCAGGTACACATTTACCACCAAGCTACAGTCGGTTGGGCAATTACCACCGGTTGGACAGTTATGTATCATTATTTACCACTGGTTGGGCAGTCATGCATATTCATTTACCACATGCGCAGTTACATATTTACCACCGAGCTACGGCCGGTCGGGCAGTCATGCATTTACCACCGCGCTACGGCCGGTCGGGCAGCTACCACTGATCAGTTGGGCAGTCATGCATCAGATGATATGGATAATAGTCTTAAAGAGAATCATTGTATATATATATGTAAGTATAATAAGTATGTATATACGGTGGCACTTCAGAGATTCAGGCTGATTCTTATATATATTTAATTAATATTGACTTATGGTTATGTTTGAGTTTTACCTTACATACTCGGTACATTATTCGTACTGACGTTCTTTTGTTGGGAACGCTGCATTCATGCCTGCAGGTATAGATAATCAGTTTGATGATCAATCACAGTAGACAAGATTGACATTCAGCGAAGGATCAGTAAGACACCACGTCATTCGGAGTGCAGCCGAGTCTATGAATCATCGTCTCAGAATTTTGTTACAGACTAATGGGTAGGCTGGTATCCTGTCCCGTTTGATGTCAAATAATCTTAGAGGCTTTGTAGAAAAGAGGTTCATTTTTTACAGCATGTCAGAGGCCCTAATGGCCCATATGTATTTATGTTTTAAGAAAAATTGTTCAGTGATACAGTGTTGCCCACCTATAGTTATACATTATGAGTTATGGCCATGTTGGCCCATGATAGTTACAAATAAAGAAAAAGGAGCTGCAGAGTGGTTCGCTCGGGCCAGTGCGACACCGAGTGCCAGTCATGCCTCCCCAGGTTTGGGGCGTGACAAAAGTGCTAAGTTGCGGTTTCTATTAGCCCACTCTTTACAAGGATACAAGTGATCCAGTCAATCATTGTGATGAATGTCAAAGGGCCGGTGGAATCTTTTAGAAAAATAAAATTCCCCACACCACCATTTTGAAGATTGATATTTTTGTGGGGTATTGACTTCATGAGTCCTTTTGTGAGTTCTTGTGGAAACACCTACATCTTGGTCGCACTTGATTGTGTGTCCAGATGGATTGAGGTTGTTGTTTTACCCAACAATGAAGCGAGAAGTGTGGTGGCGTTTTTTAAGAAGAATATTTTCACAAGGTTTGGTACTCCGCGGGCTATTATAAGCGATAGGGGGTCGCATTTTGCAACAAATCTTTCGACATTTTACTCACCAAGTATGGTGTCACTCATAAAGTCACGACTCCCTATCATCCACAAGCAAGCGGTCAAGTAGAAGTCTCCAACCCGGAGATAAAGAGTATTTTATCCAAAACAGTGCATGCTAACCGGATGGATTGGTCCAAGAAACTTGATGATGCTTTGTGGGCTTATAAGAAAGCTTACAAAACACCCATCGGAATATCTCCATATTGGTTGGTGTTCAGAAAAACTTGTCATCTTTTGGTGGAACTTGAGCACAAAGCCATGTGGGCTTTAAAGAAGTTGAATCTTGAGTGGGATATCACCGCCAACTTAAGGGTGGCACTTTTGAATAAGTTGGATGAATTCTGGTACCATGCATACACAAGTTCGTCATTATAAAAAGAGAAGATGAAATATCTCCATGACAAGTACATTTGGAACAAAGAGTTCAAAGAGGTTGATCTTGTGTTGTTGTTCAATTCACGGTTGCGGATGTTTCTCAGAAAGTTAAAATCTAAATGGAGTGGCTCGTTTGAAGTTGTGGGTATGACACCCTTTGGTGCATTGGACTTGAAGAATAAAAATGATGAGGTGTTTATATTCAATGGTCACCGGGTGAAGCATTATTTGTGAAAAGTTGGTGATGGCCACATTGTGGCGGTAATTCATTTCAAGTGATGGTAATATGCGTCGTGCCACAATGTTAAATTAGGCGCGTCTTGGGAGGCCCCATGTTTCATTTTCCTTTCTTCTTTTTTTAGATAGGTCTTATTTTGTGCTAACTAGATTTGAAGTGTGTTGGAGGAATGAGTGTGTTTTACAGGAACTATGCTCAGAAAATTGGCTAAGTATGGAAAGAAGTGCGGACCGTATGTTCATTGTGCGAGCCACACAATTTGGATTGCTAGAGCATAAGGCACCTGCAGCCGCACAATCTTTTGCGGACCGCACAAATAGGACAAGGAAAATGCAAACTCCCTGAAGTTTGTTTGTTAGAGAAACAATCAAAGTGCGGCCTCATAGCCAATTCTGTGATCCGCAATTAAAATATGTGGTCGCACCCCGAATTGTGCGGACTGCAGATCATTAAAGGAATTTGAACCTATAGGTAATACAGTGTGAACCGCAGAAGAAATTCTACAGCCGCACTCGTCTCTTTGTTCCTTAGCCAGACCCGTCGTGTATAAATAGTAAACCTAAGGCTACTGTACAATCTTTTCACTCTCTGAGCACTTAAAAAGCTAAAACTTTGCACGCATCTGTTCAATCGTCTACCATGCTAAATACATATATGTGTTCATTCCTTAGCACTATTCATCACTGGTATGCTTCAATTACTCACAGATTTTTCAAATTTTTAATCTAATTTTCAATTTGTTAGTTAGTTCAAGCCATTTGTCACTAGAAATCAATTTTAAATCCATGTGGAGTTTAAATTGTATTGGGCAAACTCCTAATTGCTATTTGGGGAATGGGCATCTTGATATCATGTTTAATTACTATTAACATGTCGAATTTGTGCAAAATTGAAACCCTTAGGAAGTCTGCCCAATTTTATTTTGAAATTGACAGTCGCACAAGAAATTGTGCGGTCCGCAGAAGTTGAGATTAGGGAAATTGGTAAAGCATAATTCTGCGGATCGTACTTGAAATTGTGCGGATCGCAGAAATTTCATCGCAGCCGTTTACACTCAAAATTGTGCGGTCTGCACAACCCAGTCTGCGATCGCTCTTGTAATTGTGTGGACCGCACTTCCCCAACCTACAATCATATTTCATACTGTGTTGACTATCTGTTTTGAACTTGAATTGCAACTGACTCATGTGCTTCTTGTTACAGATAATGGCTAGATCACGAGGCCATGGAGATACATCAAAGGGGAAGGGTGAACCTTCTAAAGGTCGATGCAAGAGTGCCTTACCCCTCACCCTTCAAAAGACTATATCCAAAAAATGGACATCCAACCACGGTAGAACTACAGAGCCTGCCGAATCAAGCTGTTATGTCCCATCTAGGGAGGCATCGGAGGCCAACTCAGTTGAAGAGCAGCTGGTTGTCCAATCAAAACCATCAGGAAGATTCCAACTCCGGGACGAGCCTTCTACATCACAAATCACTTCCGAGGTTTCGTAAGGTGACAGTCAGGCTTCGGAGCCCTCATCTACACCTACCACTATAGTGGATGTTAATGATATTCCGTATGATAGCCGAGGGGATGATACTAGAGTTGCCAGCCTTGAGAGGTTGAAGAAGAAATAGGTGTGGAAAGATAGGTTCGTTAGTCTGGCTGCCTTCACGAGCTTCCGTGAATGGTGGCCGGTGAAATCGCTCATTCTTGAGCATCAGTTCAGTTTGAAAGACCTTGATAAATACAACCCCCCAGTGTTGAGACAGTTCCGAGAGTGGAAGGGATGGATGTGGTTCACCTAGAGTGTGGTAGATGCCAAGAAATACCTGGTCTGGGAATTTTACGCCAATGTGGCGCATATAAAGAACAGGACCAAGGTAACAAAAGTGAGAAATCTGAAGGTGAGATTCGACCCGAATACCCTGAATGCTTATTTAGGGTTTGAGGATTTGGAGCCTGTGCAATACCTAGAAAAGCTAGCACTGGGAGATGCAGCTCACATGTGGCTAGCTGAAATTCTTGCAGCTTCGGGGCCACCTCCAGCATGGATCATAGTAGGGGTTCCTATTCAGCGGAGCACCCTAAACTTTGAGGCAAAGGGATGCCAGACATTCATGTGCAACAGACTAGACCCCTGGCAAAATGAAACAAATCTTCCTATTCCGCGAGCAGTGCTAGTCGCCTCTATTATGGCCGGGTACCTGATCAATGTGGGTGACGTGATAACGGACAACATGTCTGTGGTCTCCAGGCCAGGTGACGCCTCATACTTGTATCCCAACACCATCACTGAGTACCTTACAGATGCAGGGGTGGAGCCGAGGGATTTTGATACTAAGGTGCGGGCGAAGAAACCTTTCTCATGGTATTCTTTGATGGGTAGTGGAAACCCAAAGAAGAAGGGTCAGCCCCCTACTACTGTGGGCTAATCTGACGAGCCCGTTGGGGTAGCTGCTGAGACAGTTTATGTGCCATCTACTTTAGCAGAGCCTTCAGCTAGTACAGTTGTCTTTCCCCCACCTTCAGCATCAGTGCCTTCCACCTCGGCTTTGAATCCGGTGTTTGTGCCCACTCATCCACTATCCGCGCTGTGAGTCTCCTAGACACTGGTGAGCCTTAACAACTGGATGCAGATAGCCACTGTAAAGTTGTCTAACATATCCAGTATTGTTGTAGCGCAGTCATCTATTCCGCCACCCTAGGTTCCTCTGACAGTGGAGGATACATTGAAGAAGCTCTTGGAGAACCAGAATACCATAATGAACACCTTGGTAGCACATGAAGCAGTGATTGAGGAGCTGGGAAAACATGTAAAGAAAATGAGGAAAATCCCAGTCGTCCAAGAAATCAGTTGACAGGTTGCGGAGAGAGGTGACCAAGATAACAGCAATTGGTGATATTCCATTTGACATGCTGATGGAGTTAGATCCAGCAGCACCAGCAGATCCAGCAGCACTAACAGCTCCAATGGGATTGGCTGGTCGGTTTGAGAAGCTAGACCTGGCTGCTGACACTGCCAAGTTGGTGCGCCAGATGTTCACCAACACAGCTACTCTCAAAGTCTAGGTTGATGAGATTCAGCTAGAGGGGACTGAGGGCAGTGACGCTGCTATGGACACAGATATGTCCAAGTCCACACCGGGAGACCTCTTCACTCTTAACTTTCCTTATTCTTATTTTGTTAATCACTAGGGACAATGCTTATTTTATTAGGGGAGTTGGAGCATATTTGAGCTATTTGGATGGTTTTTAGATATTTGGTTTGTAATAACTGACAGTATTTTCTTCTTTCATCTTATTTTGTATATATTCTCTCCTTTCTCTCATGATGTATATATTCTCTCCTTTTCTCTCTCATTATGTATATTCATGATGCTTTCAGTAGTTTTGCTTTGTAGCTGCTTTATTTTGTTTTCTTATTTGTTAATGTTTATTTTAGTAGCTTCTTTTTGAGTTAGTAGTTTCTTTTTATGTTTTAGTGGACAATAAACCTTTGATTTTCTTAATGCCTTGGTTCTTTCCAAAGGTGGTTTTTGTGTGAACCGGGTGACTTGTCCCAACGATGGATGGCGTCATAACCTTCTTAGGGGATTGATTCCGTTTTCGATGTCTAGGTAGTAATAGTAGTAATAATGAATAAATAGACCTAATTGATCAGGCTCAAAGAGTCAAACATGCTTCACTTGGTGCCAACACACTTAACTATATGCTTATGGTTAAAAACAAGGTTTTTGGAAATAAATAGCTCTAGTTAGTGGCCTTTTGACTCTTATATTGACTTAGGGAATCATCGAGTGGTTTAGTCGAACCATAGTGATTTTCAATCTTGAATATGGTTGTTGTGGGCCCTCGGCTCTATCCTCTTTAACAATCCAGTTGCGTAAGAGGTGAGATATTTTTATTGCAAGTCCAAGTACTTGTGCGAATGGTCTAGAACTTGCGCCGAATGTGTTTCTACGCGAAATTGTAAGTTCTGCTTGGCTTGAGAAATGATTGTAGGCTCTCCTTGTCCCACTTGAAATTCTCCATGGCCCACCAATATTGTTATCCTTAGTCAACCCATTTGAGCTTAAACCTTTCTCATTTGAAACCATATTACAAGCCTTTATCCATTTTGTCGTGTCTTTCTCTTGGCACCTGAGCTTTCCTTAATACTCTTGTGAAATAATTGGCTAAAAATGTAAGTTTGGGGGAGAGACGAGGAGTTTGAAAATGGTATCAAGGCAAAAAAGAAAAGAAATAAAGAGAAGGAAAGGCAAGAAAAATAAAGAACAAAAAGAGAAAATGCAAAAAAAAAGTGAATAAGTTGAAGTTTAAGGGATTCAAAGAAAAGTAATGATGCAGAGAATGGAGAAAGCAAAGAAGGAGAAAAATGAATATCATGACCAAGAAAGAGTGATATTAAGTCTCTCTAGTTCCCCTAAGGAAAAGAAAATGCCTCAAAGAGTTAGCAAAGCATGAGCTGATAAAAGAAATTAGAGTGCTTAAGCAAAGATGAATTCGTTCTATCATAGCTTATCCAACTTTAGTCCAAAAGCCTTCGTTGCATTCTAAAAAAACAATACGTGATTTCAAGCCGAGTAAGCCTACATTAGTGGTGATTTGCATGAGGGGCAATTCTATGGTACTTAAAGTCGCACTTGCGACATTATTTTGAGAGAGATGAGCAAACCTTTCAGAAATCTTTGAATTGAGAGCTATATTTTTAAGTGAGATATGTAGAGAGTAGAGGGGGAGGAGTTAGGGATCCACAATGACCTACATGAAAGAGCGAGCTTCCTTGATGAGTAAATTCAACTCTTGATTCTCAATTGTCACATTAAAATTGTTTGTGCTTAAAAGTTTAACATGTTGCCTTGTTGATAATTCACAAGTGTTGTGGGTAATTTTCAGTTCCAATTGATGTGTGATTGATGCACCTTTGATTATATGGAATAGCTCTTAACTTGTGGAGGTGTAAATTACTTTGTTTGCTTGAGGACAAGCAAAAGCTTAAGTTTGATGGAGTTGATAATTGGGGATTTTGACTATTTATTAGTGCCTTTTAGCTTTCATTTTAGTCCAGAAGTGCTTAATTATTTTTCCTAAAACTGATGAAATGTACTTAATTGCAGGAATATTGGAAGATGAGCTCCCAAGTTGAAAATCAACTCAAGAAGGAGTAATCCGAAATCAAAGACAAAAACAGGCACAAAAGCTCAGAAGTGCGGACCGCAAAATATCATCTACAGGCGTAGGTTGTGAAGAAATTCCCATCAAAGAAATGTGCAAAATGCGATCCGCAGATGATATGGGCGGCCGCAGAAACTGGGTCAAAGCAAAAGTTCAGAGAACCTGAATCTCAAGTCCAACAAAAGTGTGGACCGCATAATTATTGTGCGACCGCAGAAGAAAAGCTACGCGGCTGCAAACATTATTATGTGGATCGCAGAAGGAGAGCAGTGCGGCCGAAGTTCAAAAATATGCGACCGCAGATTTTCAATCCTGTCAAGCTGGAGCAAAGTGTGAACCGCACATGGAGTTGTGTGGCCGCAGAACCTTCAAAAACGGCATTTTTGTTCGAAAATTCAGGTCGTGTATAAATAAAAAAGTTTTACTTTTTAGCTCAAGCCTTGACATCAGTCGCTACAGTAGACGGTTTTTTTTACTCTTTTTAGTAGTTTTTGCTATTTTGAGCTTTTTGAATATTGATTTCATCATTTTAATTATCAATATGAGTTTAATTATAATTTCTTCTTCTACTTCTTCTATTTTAAGCATGAGTATCTGGATTTTCACTAGGGTTGTGACCCAACCCTAGAGTGTAATCTTATTGGATGTTTGATTTATTGCTTGTTTATGGTTGGGTGTTTATTATTTAGCCTTGTTCTTGCTTTTAATTATAAAATTAATGATTACAAATATTAGTTCATGCCTTTTTGACTTGGTCTCTACTTGATAAAGAGAAACTTAGTCTAGTAAAGCTTGGCTAACCAGAAGTTAGGTCAATCGAGAGATTGACAAGCCCAATTAAAGGGTTGAACCTAGAGATAGTAAAACCCGACTTGAGTTTTTTATCAATCGCTTTTTTCAATATCCATTTAGACTTGAGAAAGGTAAATTGGGTAAAATCACTCTCTGACCAAAAGGTATTGAGTGTATACTTGAGTGTTGATAGCTATAATACACCCCGTCCAATAAAACAAGCTTTAAAGTTTATAACCCATTAGGAAAACACCTAGGTGAAGATCATAGACCTAGGCCTTTTATATCATTTGAAAAACAACAAAAACAATTTCCTAGTTTCATTTCTTAGTTTGCAATCTTAGTTTAAATTAGACTTAGAAACAATCCCAAGTTTGTGAAAGTGCAAATTGAGATAATTCAAGCTCATACAATAGTGTCTATACTCCTAAATCCAACGTATAGCTCCTTGTGGAATTCAACCCCGACTCCTTGTTGACTATTACTATTGCATCAATAGCTTCATAACCTTGAGTAGAGATGTGACTTGGACGAGATCGCATGTGCCCCTACTCGGCCTCTACCTCACCTCCGGCCTCTCACAGCTCTAGCAGGGGTCGCGGGTGTATGCTTAGCTGATCCGGTAGGGTGTGTCCTTACCATCTATGAGAGAATAGATATACAAAAGATAAGACTTCTAAATCAATGAGTCTGCACAACAGGAATGAAAGAAGTGAATATTTCCTAATAGTTCTGTAGCCTCTCGAAGATAAGTACAGATGTCTCTGTACCGATCTGTAAGACTCTGCTAAATATGCTCGTGACTGGTAGAACCTATGAACCTAGAGCTATGATATCAACTTGTCCTGACCCCAAACTCCCTTTATAGGATGTCATGATGACACCTAGTCTTTACTATAACAATTAAGCCAGTTATTAACAATGAAAACTTGAAATAGATTTTAATATGAATACCGATACAAGAGCGAAATGAGATTTCGCATCAATAATCATAACAACCTCCCAAGAATGGTAATACAGAGTCACGAACTCTAGTTAAGTACATGGATAGATCTCAAGGATCGAAATACAATATTGTTCTAGTGACAAGCTAACAATACAATATAAGGAAAGGACTCCAAGGGATTGTGAAGACCAAACAGCTCTACCTTGAATACTTGCGATCAACAAGCTAACTTAGCCCGCGTCCGATATCTCAAATACCTGGCTTCGCACAAAAATATGCATAAGTATAGTATGAGTGTACCATGATCAGTACCAGTAATATCAAAAGTAAACTAGGTAGAGTAGTGACGAGATATAAGTTAAGATACTAACAAAACAAAATATCTTGTGCAGTATGGTATCTGGTGTTACCTTCCTCAATACCAAGTCCCCAACTTGAAAATGTTGGAGGTTGGATCTTCGGTTGTAGCACCTCCCCACTTGTTGCTTCTGGGCGCCCTCCCGCCTTTCGTCTAAAATTCCATGCTCGTGGTCATGGCCTCGTCATTTGACTCTTCGGTAGCATACTGGAACCTAAGGCTCAGTCCCCCTACCTCGACTGGTATTAAGGCTTCCACTTTTTATACTAGAGAGAACGGGGTCACCCCCGTACTTCACTACAAAGTCGTACGGTATGCCCATAGGACTTCGGGCAAGATTTCCTTCCACTTTCCTTTAGAATCGGTCAACCTCTTTTTTAGGTTTTGGAGTATAGTTTGTTTTTGTTGATTTTTCTTGCCTGTTCCCATTAGGGTGGTAAGGCGTTGATAATATCTTCTTGATTCTTTTGATATGCGAAAATACTTACTTACATTGATGTTGACAAATTGCTTTTCATTGTTGCAAACAATCTCGACTGATATCCTAAATCGACAAATTAGGTAATTCCAGATGAATTAGATGACTTTTTTCTCTCAAACCTTCTCGAACTCCTGAGCCTCGACCCATGTGAAAAAATAATTGGTCATGAACATTATTAATTGAACCTTACCAGGTGCCCATGGTAGGGGACCAACAATGTCCATTCCCCACTTCATAAACTTTCATGGTGATAAGACCGATTGGAGTATCTCTCTCGGTTGATGAATCATCGAGGCGCATTTTTGGCATTCGTCGCATTTTCGTACGATGTTTTTCGTGTTCTTCTCCATTTAATTCCAGTAGTAGCCGGCTCTAATTAGCTTCTGAACTAAGGATTTTGCCCTAGAATGGTTCCCAAAAGTGCCCTCGTGAACTTCTCTCATGGCATATTCGGTCTCTCCAAGCCCTAAGCATTTGGCCAGTGGGACGAAGAAGGATCTCCTAAACAATACCCCTTCGACAAAGCAAAATCTGGCAGCCTTGGTGCGTAGGGTTCTCAATTCCTTGGATCCAAAGGCAATTTTCCTATCTTCAGGTAGTCTATATATTTGTTTCTCCAATCCCAAGTCAAACTTGTCGATTTTACTTCGGCGTGACCTTCTTCTACCACCAAGTTTATCAATTGTACTACTGCCCCTGAGTTGAATTCAACGGAGTCGACAGACGACCCCAAGTTGTCCAGTGCATCGGCCTCACTGTTTTGATCTCGGGGTACATGCTGCAGAGTCCGTTCATTGAATTGGTGCAGGGTCACTTACAATTTGTCCAAGTACCTTTGCATCTGTTCTTCTTTTACTTTGGAAGTTCTGTTGACTTGGTTTACGATGAGAAGGGAGTAGCATTTGGCTACAATAACGTTAGCCCGGAGGTTCTTATCTAGGTCTTCTAGACCTGCAATCATTGCCTCATACTCGGCTTTATTTTTAGTCAATTTTATAGTTCTAATAGATTGCTCGTGGGCGATTTTAACACGATACCGAGCCTGAACCCCTTCGCGTTTGAGGCACCATCCATGAATGGGGTTCAGATTCCCAAATTAGTCCCCAAGGTGAGTAGTAACTCTTTTTCAACTTTGGGTATTAAGGCCGACGTAAAATCAGCCAAGAAGTCTACCAAAATCTGAGATTTTATGGCAGTTCAGGGTCGATACTGATATCGTACCCACTAATCTCCACGTCCCATTTGGCCAACCGGCCTGAGATCTCGTCTTTATGCATGATATTCCTCAATAGGTAAGAAGATACGACACATATGTGGTGGCATTGCAAAAATGGTTTTAACTTTCTGGGAGTGCTTAGCAAAGCGAGTGTTACCATTTTTCTGTGTGGATACCTCAATTTGGCATCGCCTAAGGTTCTAATAACATAGTAAATAGGAAATTGCATACCTTCTTCCTCCTGGACTAAGACACCACTTACCGCCACCTTGGAAACCGCCAAGTAGAGGTACAACTATTCGTCTGCCTTCGGAATGTGCAGCAGAAGGGGGATCAACAGCTACCGTTTGATTTCTTCCAAAGCTTGTTGGCATTTCGGAGTCCATGAAAAATTATTCATCTTTTTCAACAGTGAGAAGAATCGATGGCTTTTGTTCGAGGACCTTGAGATGAACCGGCCCAACGCGTCTATATGCCCGATCAGTCTTTGAACCACCTTGACATTGTCCACTACAGTGATGTCCTCTATGACCTTTATTTTGTAGGGGTTGATCTTTATTCCCCGATTGGATACTATGAACCCGAGGAATTTGCCTGATCCAACCTCGAATCCGCACTTCTCCAGGTGTAGCTTCATGTTGTATTTCCTTAGTATGTCAAAACTTTCCTGCAAATGTTTCAAATGGTCCTCTGTTTGCAGGGACATGACCAACATATCATCAATATAAACTTCCATTGATTTCCCTATTTGTTCTTCGAACATCCTGTTTACTTGGCGTTGGTAGGTGGCACTAGCATTCTTTAATCCAAACGGCATTACGTTATAGCAGTAGGTGCCAAATTTGGTTAAGAAGTCTTTTCTTGATCATCTGGGTACATACAGATTTGGTTATACCTGGAGTATGCGTCGAGAAAACTAAGTATCTCTTGCCCGGCCATCGCGTCGATCATTCGATCGATGTTAGGCAAAGGGAAAAGAATCCTTTGGGCATGCTTTGTTTGGGTCTTTATTGTTGATACCCGATTTTTCCTATATATATATATATATATATATATAACACCTTCAAAATAGTCCATATGCACCATCACTTGGTTTATAAATGTATACAAGCACTTTTCATAATTTCTATAATTTTTAAAAGCTTTTAATCAATTTATTCCTGCATTTTTATCATATAAATAATTATTAGTTGCATATCAAATAATTTTTATGATGATTTATCATTTAATTTTCATCATTTATATCCATATTAAGCTTTAAATATTTTTGATGTATTTATCATAATCATATTTGCATCCTTAGGCTAAAATTGCATATTTTGCAATAATAGCCCATATATGTGCATAATTACATTATTTATATGAAAAATGACTCTTTATATTTTTATAATATTAGGTAATTATTTTAAATCATTTTCATGTACAAGTGATATTTTTGTTGTTTATTAATTATTTTTTAATTATTTATTTGTTGAATTGGGTATTTAAAATCTAGACCCCTAAAAAAGCCCAATTCCGGACCTACATTAGCCCAAGATAACCAGCCCAAATCAATTAACCCAAGACTTGTTAGCCCAATCCCCATACCCGTTTAAAACACCCAACACAATCCCATCTAAATCATGGTCGTTGATCTCTAAAGATCAACGGCTCACATCACTCTATCCTTTTAATTAACCTACCCGTCCCCAAACCCTAACTCATTATCCCAACTCCCTCCATCTCTGTATTCTCTCAACCCCCCCTCCTCTCAAAACCATAGCGTCGTCACTCAAATCTCTCTGATTCCAACCCCAAAAATGGAATCAATCTATGATTCCTTTACCATATTAGTCCCACCTCCTTATTGGCTACCGGTTTTTTGGTATTACATAATGGCTTCCTAAAATGGCAAGCAGATCTTGTAACAATTGAACCAAAACTGGTTCAAATCTTTAACCTGTTGTGTATTCCGTCTGTGTTCATAGCATGTTCTTTGTGAGTACGAATATTTTTCTATGTCTCACTGATTCGTACTTAAACCTAAGGTTAGGGTTTTCAGATCCTCTTTTGATTCGAACCAAAATTGGTTCAAACTTTAATTTTAAGTGTTATTTCATCTATATTCACTCTATTACACATAAATCTGCCTATTTTTGTTAATTTCTTTTACTTATCTTAAATTGGGGTTTTGGGCCCTAAATTTGGACCAGATCTGATTCGATTATGTGTTATTTGGAATGATTTCTTGTCCACATTCATCGCATTCAATATGTATTTGATTATCTTTATTATCCGCCGACTTGTGAAGGTTTACCTAAAACTAGGGTTTGAGACCTTTTGTTGTCTTTACTGATTTTTTGATTGATACCCTTTCCATTATCATATGGGACTGATATTTTCCTTATTTCTATTCAATTTGTTATGTTTCCTTTACTTCTTTACCTTATTTCGCCCTGAAACTGATTGTTAATCGATTCTATGTGATATTTTCCTTATTCTAAGTGTTACTCACCTGATTGCACGCCATTCTTCTCTGATTAATTCACTGAACTCCGTATTATTTGCCCTAAAACTAGACTTCAATTGATTCTGTGATTAATTTCTTTCCTTGCTTATTTGTGTTATAATTTCTTTCCGTATTTGTTCGCTTAATTGAACGCTATTTAAACCTTCTCCCCTTTCCCCTTTAGAGAGACTCGAACTCTCAATACTCTCACTAAAAAACTTAGCTTTTTACTTTGATTCTTCGCTCGTTTGTTTTTGGACTTGGCCGGCTGAAAGCCAAAGCCAATTAAATCTGGAGTTAACTATTGTGGTGTATCTTCTTGCTTTCCTGCCTAACTGGTAAGTTATTGTCCCTTGCCATTTTATTTCCTATGTATCCCTAATCTGTGTTGTTCGACCAGCATGTTTGAACTTTATTTTGAGCATGATTCTGCATTTATGCTTCTGTGAGTTCATGATTGATACTCTTAATTGGTTATTTTGAATAATAATATGAATCCTCTTAAAACCTAGCTTAATGTTTTAACTTGTCTCATGCACACTGTTTGCTAATCCTAAACTTGTTCTGAACTTTGTATCTTTAGGATACCACTAGCATGAAATTAGTGCATCAATCCTAACTTTATAGACTTGTATTGTTATATAATCCATGTGCCCTGCTAAGAGGCCTTGTATCCTTTTGGATTAATGTGATAATCTGACTGTTTGTCTTAACACTTTGCCTAAATGTTTTTGTGATTAAACAAGGTTGTCCAAAATGTTAGCATGCACACTTAGTGTAATTAGGTCTTTTCAGACTTGACCTGTTTGAAACTGTGTACTTTGCCACTCTTGCTTGTTTTCTTAATGCCATTATACCTACATGTTCTGTGTTCTGAAATTCTGTTATGGTAGTCTTCTTCTGAGAAATCCAAACAGTTTTAAATCTGTCCCAACCTCTTTTTATGTGGTGTTACTCTTTTTTTTAAAACTCCCAATCTTAATCCTTGAGATTATATCTTCAACCACCCTAGTGTGAGCACTGCTTAGGGCCCATGTGAGACTCTTGTGAACTCTGACACACTGGGAATTGGTTCCTAATCTCTTTGAATCATTTCTGAGTATGTGGTTCTGGTATGAACATTGCCCTGGGTCCCTGAGGCCCTTGGGAACTTTGACACACTGGAAACCTGATTCTATATGTGCTATGGGTGTTACTCATTATTGGCTATGTTATACCGGTGAAATAAGCCTCGAGGTGGAAATGGTTTGAAGGCCTGGTTGCCCAGGTGTATTTGGGCCTAATAAAGGCTCCCTATAGTTTGTGCCATTACTATTATGTAATTCATTTGCTAATATGGTCTGTAATAACTTTGTAATAAAAGATTCTAGGGTATTTAGTAAAATTGGGAGGGTTTCTTATTTCTTTGTTAAACTGGGTAGAAATCCTGCCTATAGGGTTTCATCTACGATGTTAATTCTACTCATTTTTTCCAAAACTGTTAAGTTCTACGTTTTTTAGAGATCCTGCTTGTAGGATTTTCATTGGTGTTGTTGATTCTACTAAAACTCATATGAGTTATGTATTAGAAATCCTGCCTATAGGATTAATATTACAACTTTTTTTTAGAAAGCCTGCCTATAGGATACAATAATTTGTCCAATAAAGTGTGTTAGCAATCATGTCTATAGGACCAATATTTGACTCAACTATTTTCTGATAATGTGTCTAAATTTCTGCCTGTATGCTATTTAATTAGAAATCATGCCTATAGGATTAAGGTCAATTTAGTGCTAGAAATCATGCCTATAGGGTTAAAATAACTTCAACATTAGATATCATGCCTATAAGATCAAAGCCAGTTCGAACTTAGATATCCTGCTTATAGGGTAACAATCATCACACTCGTAGAAGTCATGCCTATAGGATTCTACAAATTGGTTCTGAATACAATCACCGTTGTCAATCACTTAGACAATATGCCTATAGGACTAAAATAACAATTCTAGATTTGTGATTGTGATGCATTATTTTTTGAAAGCGCCCAGATACTGTACTAAATAAACTTAGTAGGCAAATAATAGGTCCTATCACTGCTCGTCTATTCCTTACATAGATATCCTGCCTATAGGACTTTAAGATTAATAAAGTCTGTCAATCAATTGCGTGCATTTGTTGTTTATGTGTGGAGGTCAATATGAGCTCGTATTTGTTTTTCATCTGAAAGTCCTAATTGTTTTGCTTGTAGCCTAGTATTTTACAATTTTGAGCAACCTAGGATTAGTCTAGAACCATTCCAAATAGAGGTCATAATGCCTCCAAGACCATACGTAAGGGACAGGTAGTGCCCGCATAGGAAACAAACTAGAATCAACTAGAGCGCTTTAAGTAACAACTTAAAGATAGTAATCGGGTAGCAGGAGATGTTAGTCTGCGCCCGCTGGATAATATGAGTAACACCTTGTCCTTGAGGGAGTTACGAAGTATTATTTATGTTGCACGGGGTGATCCTTTAGGCTAAAAAATTTAGGACCCCCTCATCCTTATTAAATAATTCTCCCGCCTCTTTATAAGACTAATTCGCTTAATTTAAGTTCGGCCAAGACCCACCGTTGTGGACCTCGAGGGGTGCCTAACACCTTCCCCTCAAGGTAATTTGAGCCCTTACCCAATCTCTGGTGATGTAAACTGGTATAACATGAGTTATCTACTCTAGATGCCCTAACTCACCTTAATCTGTTAGGTGGAGACTCTAAACCAATTCCTTTTCCTTACCCTCTCAAAAGGAGTTGTCAAAATATTAAAACCCGAATTCGCGAGAAAAAGGGGGCGCGATAGCATGGTGACTCTGCTGGGGATTATCTTTAGGCTCTTACCATTACGAACTTGATCTGCATGGATTAGTCTCTCTCGATAAGCGTATTTTTGTTATTTTGCTCTTGTTTTTCTTTTTGTTGCTACATCCACATCCTTTTCCTATTTTCCCTTTATATGAACTCATATGCAACTCTTCGTTTAATTACAGTTTGTGTTTCCCCTTATTTCCTAATGATGTTCACTTGTTCCCAACTTTTTATTTTGCTATATCATGTCTCTCCCCAATCCTTACCCCTTTTATTTTCTTTATTACAATTCCTTCATTTCGCGAACTAACTTCTTCCCTATTTTTCTTTCCTTTATGTCTTTACGTTTTTTCAATACTGCATTTATTTTCAAACATGTGAAAATACTTGACAATGTGTTATTTTTTTGCATAATGCATGCTCAACATCATATTCCACTCGTGCGTACTAATACCATAGTGGCAGTTGATGAGTGTCTGCGCTCTTCCTAAAATCACCCTTTAAATTTGAAAAGGCTTATTTGCAGTAAAAATAGTTGATCAGCGGTGTAGTCGACAGTTTCGTGCCTTTACCTCTCAAGTTGTCCGCTTGAGGGTAGCAGTCTAGACTTCTATAGAAACCTTACTCTGATAATAACTGCACATGTATCATGATCAAACCTAGCCTGGGTTAATATGTTGTCTGCATGATAACCCTCTAAGAAAAACATTGTCCAAAGTCCACCGGGATTCCATAATCCTAATGGGCGCAACCACGATATGTGCATTATTTGGAGAGATAAATGGCGACATGCTAATCGTTAATATGTAAGTAGTCGAATCCGGCAGGGGCAAGGGTCTAACTCTGTTTATTTTTGCAAAAAATGAGGCACGAAGTCCCCAAGTTCGGCATGGTCCGAAATATACCACTGTTATTGCTGGATTGGTGGGAAAACCTTTCGCCAAGCGACAAAAATCACGCGAAAAGGGTTCTTGGAAACTTACCTCCTTATCGGACATCTAGCCAAACAACATGCTGATCGAGGCTGCTACTATGTTCTAGGACAGAGAAAGGGCTGTATTCCATTTTGGCATATAGAAATGACTCCTATTTTGGAGGAAATAGGAGGATTCGCTGGATTACCATGGGATAGTCCCGGTTTACTAGTACCAGAAATCGTACGACCAGGGGGTTTCTGAAGATCATGGGTCGGAGAAAGAATGACAACTTGGCATGCCTGAAGAAGTCCTACATACCCTTCGACTTCCTCTATGAACGATACGGACACAACAAATCTTACCATATCTTTCATGACGAATTCTCCATCACTTCCCTAGGTTGGACTCATCATAGGGTTTTTGTATTCATCGTCTACTTTCTAGGTATGATAGTGTTTCCAAGCCAAGGGGACAGAATTTACACCAGGTTGGCCATGGTAACCAGATCTTTAATGGAGGGGATCGAGGGACAAATATATACTATTATTACGATAATTATAGGAGAAATATACCAGGATCTGGATCATTGCAAGAAAGGGTTCAAACATTTTGAGGGTTGTAACTTGTTGCTGCAGATTTGGTTGTTAGAACATCTTCAGAGAGGCCAATACCGCCAAGAGTTTCCACGGAGACCATAGAATAATCACATAGCTTTCCACCATCCGAAAAGAATGACCTTTATCCCAGACAAGTTTGCATGGCCAGAGAATGCTACAGAATGGGTACATGTTTTCAGCAATTTGACCGAGGACAAGGTTCATTGGATGTTCAAGTGGTTCCCTACTAGCGAATTTATCATCAGATCTAGGGACGTTACACATCTGTTGTTGATTGGGTTAAGGGGCATACATCCCTATGTTCCTATCAGGGTCATGAGAAAAGCTGGTAGAAAACAAGTCATACCGCGAGTCTCCAAAATGAGTCACTACAAAGCAGATTTTCAGGATGACGTCGTTCCATACAAACATGAGGCCTAGCACATGTGGCATTTGAAGATCATCATGGAAAAGGATACCATCGAGCCAGATCGATATCACGCAGGTCATGTGTACTTCTACCTATCATGGTTAGAAGATAACATAGCAGGAATAGTCGAGCCAGGGGTTGGTCAAGGAAACAGGGTCATAGATGAGGCTGCTGAAGCACAGGTGAAGTATGAGAGGCTACGCAAAAGAGTCCTTGAGTCCGAAGCCAGGCATCTGGAATAACACAAGTTCAACATGGAGTCAATTAACGAGTGGAGGGAAATGGCTACAAGGTCGACAGAAATGTTGGAATATTTGGAGCAGGGTCTAATGGAACTAGAAGGAAAGATGAGGAAAAGGATTGTAGACTGTCAGAATGCAGAGGGGAATGAAGGAGGACACCTAGCAAGGGCGTACCTGCTACTGGACATGCACGACCTGGGGAATCTAATCGACGGAGCCAAGAGGGTCAAATATAGAGAAAGTCCCTCCAGGACCAAGTATATTAGGTTTATCTATTTTTGAATCATTTTGGAATTCGAATTTAATAAGGTAGATACCATTAGTAACTCATTTATTTATTGTCATTTTTAGGTTCATCTTATTTATTACATTAATGAAATGAGGCTTTTATCGACATTAAATTTCTCCAAATCTAATTGTCGCTAGGCTTACCTCGGGCACAACGAGGTTTCCCAAATTAGGATGCGAATTTACATTCCTGCAATACGTGTTTAAATACTGCAAAAACTTTTCAGAATCTTACTGAGTTGTTTACCTTTCTGCATTTTTCTTTATGTTGATTACTCCCAACCCCTAAGGTTGGTTCGCATATACTGGTATCGTCAGCATATCACACCAGATCTAGAGGCCCTCCACCTCCTCCTCCTCCAAGTAGTCCTAAAAGCAAGGGAAAGGCTAAGATGGATGATATGAGTGGCATCCGGAAAGAAAATGTTGCGCACGTGGAAAATGTTGAAAATTCAGATGGTCGGAGTACTCCGGCACAGAATAATTTGGTCCTACAGTTGGAGCAGAAAAATACTAGAATTGCAAGGGGAACTTGAGCAGGTCTGCAACTTGGAAAACCTCTCCCTCACCCTAAACGTCCCAGATCTTAACCAGCAAAATGCTCAAAACCCAACACCTCCTCAAAACACACCAAACCAATGTCCACAACATCCTCCTGCACCCCATGGATACGCAACACCTCTCCAAAATCCTAATCCTCCACCAGTACCAACTCCTCCTCAACACCAGCATCTTCCGACTCAGTACCCGCAAACCACTTATCATACTCCTCAGAATACCCCACAACCTATCCCTGATCCGCAAAATTCAACTAATGATCACCACTGCACTCCAACCCCCGGCACCCACCAAAACAATCCCATATACGTAGGAACCTTACCCCGCTCTACTCAACCAATCTCATACACTCCAGAATACTTCGAGAAGAACCTGCTCATTAAGAATATGGTGGAGGAGCTCAAGAAGCTCATAAGCCGCGTCCAGGGTATTGATAGAGGAAAAGGAATTGAGGGTCTGAATTATGAGGATCAATGCATTCAGCCAGACGTGGAACTACCGGAGGGTTACAAACCTCCTAAGTTCGAGATGTTTGACGGAATGGGTGACCCGAAATTACATTTGGGACATACTGTGATAAGCTCGTGGGAGTTGGGAAAGATGAAAGAATTCACATGAAGTTGTTCATGAGGAGTCTCACTAGAGACGCCCTATCTTGGTACATCATTCAAAATCCCAAAAAGTGGGTTAACTGGGTAAGCATGGCATCGGACTTTATGGATCGATTCAGGTTTAATACAGAGAATGCACCGGATGTCTTTTACATATAGAACCTCAAGAAGAAACCAACGGAAACTTTTCGCGAGTGTGCTACTCGATGGAGGTCAGAAGCTGCAAAGGTCAGGCCGGCACTAGAAGAAGAGTAGATGAACAAATTCTTCGTCGGGGCCTAGGACCCACAATACTATGAAAGGCTAATGGTCATCGAAAATCACAAATTCTCCGACATCATCAAACTCAGGGAAAGGATTGAAGAAGGGATCAAAAGCAGGATGGTAACCAATTTTGAGGCGTTGCAGGCTACAAACAAAGCATTGCAGTCATGGGGTATATCAAAGAAGAAAGAAGTAGGGGCAGTGATGGTAGCCCAAGGTCCAAAATCTCCACTCACATACCAAACACCTCTACTCACATACCAACCTTCACCTCCCAGATATCCTCAACACACTACCGCCTATCACACTTATAAAACCCAGCCAACCTATTACCATTTACCTCCAACCTGTCAAAACTATCAAAACCCAGACCTAATTTCGATCGCAGGCTGCCCAAATAATACACCCCTATTGCTGAGCCCATAGACCAGCTATATGAAAGACTGAAGGCTGCCGAATATGTCACCCCTATTCCCGGTATCGCCATGGAAAACGCTTCCCAATGGGTCAACCCAAACAAAACATGTCCGTACCATTCCGGCATGAAGGGGCATACTATTGATGAATGTTGCACTCTAAAAGATAAGATTCAGACCCTGATTGATACCAAAGTCATACAACCAAAGGAAGTCGCACCCAATGTCCGCAACAATCCCCTCCCAGATCATAGGGGTGAAGGAGTAAATGTGATAGAAACTGATGAAGAATGGGATCCTGAAGGATCAATTGGGCTAATTCGGGAAGATGATGACCCTAAGAAACCTACAGTCACACTCACTCCTATTTTGGTATAGATACAACCATCGGTCGAAGTTGAAGTATCCACATCAGCTCCGTTTGAAATCGAAATGACAGCACCTGCGACTACATCTATTCCATTTGAAGTAGAAGTAGCCACACCCTTTACTGTGACAGTAGCATCCACACTACCATTCAATTCCAATGCAATACCTTGGGATTATGTTGTCGAAGCTAGGAGAAAAGGAAAAGCAAAAATGGAAGAGTCTGGTGTTGCACATGGGATAACCAGAACTAGAAGAATCTATAGACCCGAAAATTTTGGGAGGAACAAGCAAGGAAGCTGCTGCCAAACAACCCATCATTGAAACTGGTCCAGATGATCTCTGTAGGAAAGTATAGGCAAGAGAATACTCTGTTGTTGATCATCTAAACAAAACCCCTGCTCAGATTTCCATTCTGTCGCTGCTACAGAATTCTAAGACGTATATGAATGCGTTAATGAAAGTGTTGAATGAAGCTTATGTTCCCAACAACATCACCGGTGGAGAAATGGCCAACATAGTAGGGAAAGTACTGGAAAGCTACAAGATCACCTTTCACGAAGATGAACTACCACCTGAAGGACTAAGTCACAACAGGGCACTGCACATCACAGTACAGTTTGAGGACAAATTCATCGCCAGAGTCATAATAGATGGGGTTTCAAGCCTCAACATTTGTCCATTGACTACTCTGAAAATGTAGGGTAAAGATTTCCATGAGATACGAGCAGGGAGAATGAATGTGAAAGCATTTTATGGGTCTCAAAGGACCACAATTGGGGAAATTAACCTTTGTTTGCAAATGGGCTTGACTTGGTTTGATGTTTACTTTCAGGTATTGGACATATCTGCTATGTATAATCTTTTAATGGGACGACCTTGGATACATGTTGTTGGATCTGTGGCTTCTACGCTATACCAAGTCGTGAAGTTCGAATGAAACCATCAGGAGGTAATCATTCATGGAGACGAAAGTAATCCTATTTACACTAGTCAAACCGTCCCGGTTGTCGAGAATAGAAGAAAGTTGGGTGGAGAAACTTATCACAGCATCAAGCATATCATTGCAATTGAGAAAGATAAATGGTGGAGCAGCAAAATAGAAAGCATACTGGCATAGTCAGGGTATGAACCCGGCAAAGGGCTTGGGAAGAAACTCCAGGGCATTACCAAACCAATATAGTTGAAAGTCATGGTACAACTTTTGGGCTCGGATATCCGTATACATGGAAAGAATATGATGATTGGTCGCCACCATGGCATGGTCCCTATTACCCTCTTGAGCAGTCAGTGGCACATCTGAGTCAGACCTTTCATCAGGCCGATACAGTATAGGGATCTGAAGAAGAGGAAGCTTTGGCTGGGGTAAGGAACCTATTTCTAGAAGACGAAGACATGGATTGCAATGTGATAGTTGAGGAGGAGGAGGAAGAAAGCCTTAACATTAAGACGGTGGAGAGGGGAGTATTTCTCAGCGCCACACCATCAAAGGCCTGTCGAGTCCCGAGGTAGCATGGCTACTAATGTTATTCGAAAAACAAGTCTTTTGAGCATTTAGTTTTGAAAACACCTTTCTTTCAGTATTTTGATTTGGAAAACATTGTTTTGAATTCATCTAGACGATATTTTATTTAACGTTTCAGCATTTATCAAATAATTTGATGTTTTATTATCGTTTTCTTTCATAATTTTCTTCTACAGCATTACTATTTCTTACCTTGATGAACCAATGAATGTGACATGTAATGAGACAATGCAACATAAGGATAGTGACTCGGAAGAAGAAGATAAGATACCTAAGGAAGTTGTTAGAGAAGTTGAGAATTTTGAGAATAAGCCTAAGTCCAACCTGGACGAAACCGAGACAATCAATTTGGGAGATTCTGAAACCATCAAAGAAACTCGCATAAGTATTCACCTGTCACCGTCAGAGAAGGAAGAATACACTCATTTCTTGAAAGAATATGAGGATATTTTTGCATGGTCATATGATGACATGACCGGTATGAGCACATCATAGTGGCTCATAGTTGCCTACCAATCTAATGTATCCGTCGATAAAGCAGAAACTCAGAAAGTACAAACCAGACATGAGCATAAAAATCAAGGAAGAATCACTAGGCAAATCAAATCCAAAGTCCTCAGGGTAGTTGAGTACCCAACCTGGTTAGCCAACATTATACTGGTTCCAAAGAAAGATGGGAAAGTCAAGGTGTGTGTTGACTATTGGGATTTAAACAGAGCAAGTCCCAAGGACGATTTCTCACTACCGAACATACACATTCTTATCGATTGCACCAAGCATGAACTCCAATCCTTTGTAGATTGCTTTGCGGGTTATTATCATATTTGGTTGGATGAAGAAGACGTAGAGAAAACAGCTTTCATTACACCATGGGAGTGTATTTCTACAAAATGATGTCATTCGGTCTGAAGAATATTGGGGCCACCTATATGAGGGCCATGACGTCTATCTTCCATGATATGATACACAATGAAATAGAGGTATATGTTGAGGACACCATCATCAAATCCAAGAAATCCATAGATTACATAGCAGACTTGAGGAAGTTCTTTGACCGGCTATGGAAGTACAATTTAAAACTGAACCCTGCAAAATATGCATTCGGGGTTCCTACTGGAAAATAGCTAGGATTCATCATCAGCCGCTGAGGAATCAAGTTGGACTTGTCAAAGGTTAAATCTATCCAAGAATTACCACCACCGAAGAGCAAGAAGGACATGATGAGTTTTCCGAGATGCCTTAATTACATCAGCCGCTTCATAGCACAGTCCACAGTAATATGTGAACCAATATTCAAAATGTTGAAGAAGGATGCTGCAACCAATTGGATCGAGGATTGTCAGAAGGATTTTGACAAAATCAAGGAATACATGTCCACACCACCCGTCCTAATCCCACCGAAACTTGGGAGACCTTTACTACTCTATTTGTCCGTACTAGATGGGGCTTTCGATTGTATTTTTGGACAACATGATGAGACGGGAAGAAAGGAGTAACCCATATATTACTTGAGTAAGAAGTTCACACCTTATGAACCACAGTTCTCTGCTAGAACGCACTTGTTGTGCTTTGACATGGACAGCTCAGAAATGGAGGCATTACTTCTGTGCCTATACCACATACCTCATATCAAGGATGGATCCTCTGAAGTACATATTTCAGAAGCCTATGCCTACCGGGAAGTTGGCCAAGTGGCAAATATTGTTGAGTGAGTTCGATATTATCTATGTTACTCAAAAGGCAGTCAAAAGACAAGCGTTAGCAGACCATATTGCCGAAAATCCTATAGGAGGAGAATATAAACCACTAAAAACATATTTTCCTGACGTAGAAGTGTCATTCGTACAAGAGGACATTACTGGAGCCTACGATGGTTGGAGAATGTTTTTCGACGGAGCTGCAAACTTCAAAGGAGTGGGTATTGGAGCAGTTTTGGTGTTAGAGACAGGACAACATTATCTGGTATCCGCAAAGCTTAGGTTTCCATGAACCAAAAATATGGCGGAATATGAGGCTTCATCATGGGGCTCAATTTGGCCATCAACATGAATATACAAGAGTTGCTGGTAATTGGTGATTTGAATCTTCAGTACATCAGGTTCAAGGAGAATGGGCTACGAAAAACTCCAAGATACTACCATACATGTATCATGTGCAAGAACTAATAAAGAGGTTCACGAAGATAGAATTCAAACATGTTCCAAGAATCCAGAACGAATTCACAGACGCACCGGCTACTTTGTCTTCCATGATACAGCATCCGGATAAGAATTTCATCGATCCCATTCCAGTAAGGAACCATAGTCAGCCAGCTTATTTTGCTCATGTTGAAGAATAAACGGACGGAAATCCATAGTTACATGACATCAAGGAGTATTTAGTGAAGGGAGAATACCTAGAGCAGGCGAACCATACTTAGAAATGCACACTGCCTATGCTATCCAATAATTTCTTCCAAAGTGGAGGAATTTTGTATAGGAGAACACCTGATCTATGACTATTAAGGTGTGTTGACGCCAAAGAAGCTTCCAAATTAATCGAGGAAATATATGTCGGAACCTGCGGTCCACATATGAAGTGTTTTTTTCTAGCCAAGAAGATACTCAGAGCAGGATACATTTGGATGACTATGGAAACAGATTGCATCCGGTATGTCCAGAAATGCCACCAATGCCAAATATATGCAGATATGATACGAGTGCCGCCAAACGAACTCAATGCAACAAGTGCACCTTGGCCTTTTTCTGCCTAGGGAATGGATGTCATTGGTCTGATCGAACTCACTGCTTCAAATGGGCACATGTTCATTTTAGTGACCATCGATTACTTTACAAAATGGGTAGAGGTTGCACCTTACAAAGCTGTAACCAAGAAAGCCATTGCAGATTTTGTGAGGGATCGTATTGTTTATCGATTCGGGGTTCCTGAGTCCATCATCACTGACAATGCCGCCAATCTCAACAGTGATTTGATGAAAGCCATGTGTGAAGCCTTCAAAATCAAGCACAAAAACTCCACAGCTTACAGGCCTCAAATGAACGGAGTCGTGGAAGCTTCCAACAAGAACATCAAGAAGATACTAAGGAAAATGATAGAGAATCACAAGTAATGGCACGAGAAGTTACCATTTGCCTTATTGGGACACCATACCATAGTCCACACATCAACTGGAGCAACTCCCTATTTGCTGGTTTATGGTACTGAAGCTGTCATTACCGCCGAGGTAGAAATTCCTTCTATAAGGCTCATACAAGAAGCCGAACTTAGTGATGCAGAATGGATAAGGAGCCGCTATGAGCAATTAGCTCTCACAGATGGAAAAAGGATGAATGCAGTGTGTCATAGTCAGCTTTATCAGAATAGAATGTCCAGAGCTTTCAATAAAAGGGTCAAACCAAGATAGTTCACACCGAGGCAGCTGGTGCTGAAGCGGATCTTACCACATCAAGATGGAGCCAAAGAGAAATTTTTACCTAAATGGCAAGGTCCTTACATGGTTCACATGGTACTAACAGGAGGAGCACTCATACTTGCATAAATGGACTGAGAAGTTTGGCCAAAGCCTATCAATTCGGACGTAGTCAAGAGATACTATATTTAAATTGTTCACATTTCTTCATCTGATGTAACTGAACTACGCTTGACCTAATTCCCGTTTAAGAGGGGATATGTAGGTAGCCTGTGGGTTTGGTCACATCTCAATAAAATTTTCATTTTCCCCCAACCAGAAACTGGGGCAGAATTTTGAGGAGGACCCTCAAAATTCCGGAGCAAGTCCAGCCAACGTCATCATATGTAAGACAATTAGAGAATCGGTTAAGTAACTAGGGTAGAGAAGTATTCTCAAAATTCTGGAGCAGGTTCAACAAACTTCGTCCCATCCAGAACGGCCGAAGGATCGCTTACTAAACTGGGGTAGAATTTTGAGGAGGACCCTCAAAATTCTAATGCAAAGAAGCCGCAATGTCTCTAAAAGTGTCACAGTCATTAATTCATCTAATTTACTTGGTATTATATACTACTCTATTTTCTAAATAACTCTATTTTATCAAATAAGTGCATATTTTTCAAAAACTTTATTTATATGGCAGCCAGATATACCCAAGGCAACTCAAACAGGATTTCCAGTGCAAAGCAAAGCAAAACAAGGATACAAAGGAACGAACCAACCTCCCTTGCAAAACTCACAATTTTTCTTTGGATGCAGGAACAAGGAATAACCACAAGTATGTGCACCTTAAAATCATTACCTTCATAACAACCGGACTGCCAAGCGCAAATATATCTCCAGCTAAGAAATATTCTGCTCCTATTTGCTATTTGTCCATTGCATGAGACTAAGCACTATCTCTAATCTTGCATGAGGCTAAGCCCTGCCTCTCTATTTGCATAAGGCAAAGCATTGCCTTCTCTTGACATGAGACTAAGCTCTGTCTCAATTCTTGCATGAGGCTAAGCCATGCATCCTCAATTGCATAAGGCTAAGCTCTGCCTTCCCATTGCATGAGACTAAGCATTGTCTCCTTTTCTTGCATGAGGTTAAGTCATGCCTCCCTATTTGCATAAGGCTAAGCATTACCTTCTCTTTGCATGAGACTAAGCTCTGTCTCAATTCTTGCATGAGGCTAAGCCCTGTCTCCCTATTTGCATAAGGTTAAGCATTGCCTTCCATTACATGAGACTAAGCCATGTCTCCCTTTTCTTGCATGAGGCTAAGCCTTGCCTCGTCACTTGCATAAGGCTAAGCCTTGCCTTCTCTTTGCATGAGACTAAGCCCTGTCTCAAATCTTGCATGACGCTAAGCCCTACCTCCCTATTTGCATAAGGCTAAGCACTTTCTTCCATTTCATGAGACTAAGCACCATCTCAAATCCCGCATGAGACTAAGCCCTGTCCCCTTTTTCTTGCACGAGGCTAAGCCTTGCCTCCCTCTATGCATAAGGCTAAGTGTCACACCTCCTTTTTGCGCGCCCGCCCCGAAGGGTTAAATGCGCGAGGGAGTTTTTCCAATTTAAGTGACAATATTCGAAATGGGATTATTTATTTAATTCAGAGTCGCCACTTGGGAAAGGTTTGGCTTTTGGTGTCCCAAGTCACCGGTTTATCTTGAATCCCAAATCGAGGAAAATATTCGACTTTTCCAAATGAAGTCTGCGAACCAGAAATTCTAAGTAAGGAATTCTGTTGACCCGAGGGAAGGTGTTAGGCACCCTCGAATCCCGTGGTTCTAGCACGGTCGCTTAAATTGTTATAATGGCTAAATATCTGATTTAAATATATGTTATGACTTACGTGCTTTTATTAAGTTTAAACCGCTTTTATTATTATCATTTATTTTTATAGAATTGCAACGTCGTGAAAATGCATCTCGAACCACGTCACAATCAATGCACCCGTGGTCGTCGACACATTTTGACTCCGTTGAGATTTGGATTTGGGTCACATCAATGTGCACCCGTGTTTAAGAAGGTCAAATTATTAAGCCGCGCCTAAAGAGTCCGACGTATTATTATCTTTGGGGAAGGCCGTAAAATTTGCTAAACGGCCTGTCCCGAATTCTAAGTATTTTTTATGGTTAATTATTGAGGGCCCCGCAATTCGCATTTTTTATTTGGCGAGGCTCATCTCATTTTTTGGAAGGATATCCTAAAGTGACTACATTTCTATTACGTTTGTCTCTAAAAAATAAAAAAAGGAAGATGCCAAACTTACTTGTTTAAACAAGTACATACTGAATTTTTACTATGTCTGCCGAATCCGAATTTTGTTTGATTACCTAATTGATTGTTTATGAAGTGAGAGTTACCTCATACCTTGTCTTCATCGAGTGAATACGCTTGTTAATTTGCTAAGTGAGGTTGCAAGCAAACTAATAACATATACTAAACTCATGTTGACGACCTCCAAGTTTGATTTTTAAAACTAGCCTATTTGGACTTGATAAATGAAATTGGCTGTTTATTAAGAAAACTACTACTTATTGAACTAAAAACGCCTACTAGTTTTCCTCAAAAAGTCATCGCATTATTTCGAAACAGTGAATCTATACCGAAGCCCAATATCGAACCTATATCGGATCAAGTAATCTGACAAGAGAGTTGTCGTACATGGCCAAACTCTTAGTGTGACCGCATGAGAGTTTGTTTGGGGTACATTTGTCCCGGACCAAATACAACAGATTTGGACAATTCAGTGGTCTAGACAAAATACATGCAGATGCTTTCCATGATTCTATGTTATACTGTCATAACTAAATCAAGACCCCAATGATTATATACATTAAAACACACCTGATCTAATAAACAATGCTATCTAATATTTCATCTCAAACAGAATGTATGTTAATTTATACAGAGCAATTGCTGTTGGAACGAACTTAAACAAATGCAGGCCGACTACCATTCAACCTATGGCCATGTTTTGAACATAGGTATTGTGAAGGAATCAACATTCATTTCTTTTATTTCTGCTTCAAAGCTTCAAGCTTTCAACAACAAGTAATTTCAGAAGTGTGTACCTGGAAGTGTTTACAGTTGAAGAAGAATAGAAGTCAGCAGAGTAACAATAGGAGCAACACCAAACAGCAGCAGTAACAGCAGGTAACAAACAAGGCAGTGGAAATAGAAACCCCAGATAGACCAAACTTCAGGAAATAAACCAATGCAAACTACAACCAGTGAGCTCAGTTTAAACTTGGAAGGATCAGAATCGATTGAACAAGTAGAAGAACAAATGAAATCCAGACAACAATGTGAAGAAAACAGTTCTTGATTTTTCTATATCCTTTCTCTCTTGTCTCTGTCTGTGTGTGTGTGTGTATATATCAAAATCTGTTTCCCCTAGGTTTTGTATGCCCCCCCCCCTTTTCTGATGGAATTCCTCTCCTTTTATAAGCCTTAACATCAGCCCTTTAACAAACTGTTAGACCAAAAGAACACCCCTCCCATGTGCTATCTTCTTTTCAGTTTCCACTTAGCTATTTAAGTATTAACCCCCCCCCCCCCATCACATTCCCTGGAAGACTTACTCTTTTAAATGAGGTTTAATACTTCTTAAACTAAAGCAGAGTAATGGGCAGCAGAATATATCTGACAGCATATGCTGTCAAACTATTTTTAAATCAAAAAGCCCTTTATGCAGGAACCAGGCTGTGCATAAATGCACCTGTGGTGCACAAATGCACATGTTGCGCACAGGTGCACATGCCCTCCAATTCAGAACTTAAACAAAACATTCCTTTTACATTTCTGATTCAAATTAACAACTATAAGTAAACAAACTCAGTTCCTAATTGATTCAAGCAAATGCTTAGCAGAAGTAAGTCGATTTGTTATTGTTCGGACAACTGAAACTAATTGACGACATATGTCGACTCGACTATACTAGTTATAACACATACAATCGTAACCAAAAATCAGACATTTAACAGTATCACACAAGGGGTTCAGATTGCAATGTTAATACAGAAAGGCCCTAGGAACTAAATGAACGAACCAATTCAAATTCATTTGATTGTACAGCTTACACATACACATTATCAGTGAACAGAAGAGGGACTTAATCAAACACGTAGGTTCAAACAAAGTGGACAGGACACAGTTGATAAAATTCAAAACACAAATTTTCACAAAACATGAACAGCCTTTTAAACAATCACATGGACTAAAACAAACAAAGAAAAGAAAGCAAAACTCACCTTAAACCCCGAAAAATCAAAAAACCCTAGCTTGGACTCGAACAGACCTTTCTTAAGGCTGAACGGACTTTAATCGAAGTGTTTCTCATATGAGAAACACTTCGATTAAGGTCCATTAGACCTTAATCTCTTGGTTTAAACGAGATACGGACCAGTGATGAAGAACCCTAAGGTTCCAAAAATTAGATCCGGGATTCATGCTTCCCTGGTCAGATTCGGACCAAACCAAGCATGGTTTGGTCACGAGGGGGTCTGGGGAGTGTCTGGTGTGAAGTTGAGGCCGGCTGGTGTAAATCAGGTTCCGACTCGAATCTTCAAATGAAGATTCGAGAAGGTGGAAGGGGATTCGAAGTGTGTGATTGGTGGATTTGGGTTCAGGATGGTGAGGAGCATCTACGGTGTTAAGGGTGGGGTCACCGGCGTCCATGTCGCCGGCTTTTCATGGTGAAAGTATACAGGGGCGGCTAGGGTTTGAAGGGGAAGGGTCTGGTGAAGACGAAGGCTGGGGTATTGGATAGGGGGCGGGGTATGGTTGTAGGTTTATATAGTTAGTGGATAGGTGGATCCTGGCCGTTGGATGAGACATGATGAAGGGCCAGGATCCTTCGACTAACAGGGAACGACGTCGTTTCAAGGGTAAAGGGTTGAGGTCGGTCCGGGTGAGACGGGTCGGGTCTGTTAGTGGGTTCGGGGTGAGAGATCTTGGCCGTTGATCTTTCAGAGATCAACGGCTCAGATCAGCCTGGATTAAAACGGCGTCGTTTGGACGTTCTTGAAGTATGCTGGTCACGGACCAGGCAAGCATGGGTTTTGGGCTGAGTTTGTTTGGGCCAATTTGTTTAAAATTGGACTGGCCCAAGTTCCTTTTATTATTATTTTATTTTCTTCTTTATTTTAAAAACAAAACCTAAGTAAATCAAATTAAAATTAAATAAACACTTAATACAATTATTTGCACACACATATTAAAATATTTAAAATAGGTAAAATCAAACAAAAACACAATCACGGACAAAGATTCCTATTTATGATTTTCTATTTAACGAACGGATCCCGGTTCAAATTACGCATGACACATACATTTTTTGTATTTTGCTTTAATAAAAATAAAATGGGCAAAAATTATAAATAATTAACAAAGTGCCATGTAAAATCCAAAAAATTGTACAATAGGACCATTTGTTATTATTTTTATTTCTTTTTGGAGTGATTGTCGCGTAAAACAAAAATCACGTGCTCACAGCTGCCCCTCTTTGTTCGAAAACACGAAGAGTTTTCGTGCAAAGATAAAGTGAGCGGATATAAGCGATTTTTGCCTATGGACTACTCCGTGTGAAGCATGTTTTGAAAGTTTTGACCGAATCTTGCTTCAAAGATTTCCTACATATCCCGGGCTAAACAGGAATCAGGTCAATGTAGTTCGGGAAGCTTCGGTAGCTGGGACTACCATGGGATTGCAATGCTTGTTGTTACTGCTGTTGCTGTTGTCACCTGCTTTAATGACCGCCTTATTACAACCAAAGAAAAATTGAAACTGAACTAAATACTTATATGCATGTCAACTGCTAGTTACAAGATCCCTATCTATGATTCTTCTGCGACTTGATCATGGGTCTTAGCTGATTTCGCTTGGAGACTTCGATCCGAATCTTGATGCTTGCGAGTTGTAGGTGCTTGTTTAACCTCTGGGATACTCAGTGAGACGTGACTGGCAGAGTTCTGGACCTCAATCAAAACTTGGAATGATCCGCCTTCCATTTTCTCCGGCATCTCGGGACATCTTCTTTTTGTCCTTTTCTTTCTTTTTAGGATTCTGAGTTGAGACTCATCTCGCGGGCATTGAAAAGCTCAGTTTAGGGTTTAAAACCCTAATGCTGGCGGAATGGAAAAAAGTTCAGTTTAGGGTTTAAAACCCTAATGCTGACTGAAAGGAAAATTCAGTTTAGGGTTTAAAACCCTAATGCTGACTGCATTGAAAAGCTCAGTTTAGGGTTTAAAACCCTAATGCTGGCGGAATGGAAAAAAGTTCAGTTTAGGGTTTAAAACCCTAATGCTGACTGAAAGGAAAATTCAGTTTAGGGTTTAAAACCCTAATGCTGACTGCATTGAAAAGCTCAGTTTAGGGTTTAAAACCCTAATGCTGGCGGAATGGAAAAAAGTTCAGTTTAGGGTTTAAAACCCTAATGCTGACTGAAAGGAAAATTCAGTTTAGGGTTTAAAACCCTAATGCTGACTGCATTGAAAAGCTCAGTTTAGGGTTTAAAACCCTAATGCTGGCGGAATGGAAAAAAGTTCAGTTTAGGGTTTAAAACCCTAATGCTGACTGAAAGGAAAAATTCAGTTTAGGGTTTTAAAACCCTAATGCTGACTAAAGGGAAAATTTCAGTTTAGGGTTTAAAACCCTAATGCTGACTGCATTGAAAAGCTCAGTTTAGGGTTTAAAACCCTAATGCTGGCGGAATGGAAAAAAGTTCAGTTTAGGGTTTAAAACCCTAATGCTGACTAAAAGGAAAAATTCAGTTTAGGGTTTAAAACCCTAATGTTGACTGCATTGAAAAGCTCAGTTTAGGGTTTAAAACCCTAATGCTGGCGGAATGGAAAAAAGTTCAGTTTAGGGTTTAAAACCCTAATGCTGACTGAAAGGAAAATTCAGTTTAGGGTTTAAAACCCTAATGCTGACTGCATTGAAAAGCTCAGTTTAGGGTTTAAAACCCTAATGCTGGCGGAATGGAAAAAAGTTCAGTTTAGGGTTTAAAACCCTAATGCTGACTGAAAGGAAAATTCAGTTTAGGGTTTAAAACCCTAATGCTGACTGCATTGAAAAGCTCAGTTTAGGGTTTAAAACCCTAATGCTGGCGGAATGGAAAAAAGTTCAGTTTAGGGTTTAAAACCCTAATGCTGACTAAAAGGAAAAATTCAGTTTAGGGTTTAAAAACCCTAATGCTGACTAAATGGAAAATTCAGTTTAGGGTTTAAAACCCCAATGCTGACTGCATTGAAAAGCTCAGTTTAGGGTTTAAAACCCTAATGCTGGCGGAATGGAAAAAAGTTCAGTTTAGGGTTTAAAACCCTAATGCTGACTGAAAGGAAAATTCAGTTTAGGGTTTAAAACCCTAATGCTGACTGCATTGAAAAGCTCAGTTTAGGGTTTAAAACCCTAATGCTGGCGGAATGGAAAAAAGTTCAGTTTAGGGTTTAAAACCCTAATGCTGACTGAAAGGAAAATTCAGTTTAGGGTTTAAAACCCTAATGCTGACTGCATTGAAAAGCTCAGTTTAGGGTTTAAAACCCTAATGCTGGCGGAATGGAAAAAAGTTCAGTTTAGGGTTTAAAACCCTAATGCTGACTGAAAGGAAAATTCAGTTTAGGGTTTAAAACCCTAATGCTGGCGGAATGGAAAAAAGTTCAGTTTAGGGTTTAAAACCCTAATGCTGACTGAAAGGAAAATTCAGTTCAGGGTTTACAACCCTAATGCTGACTGCATTGAAAAGCTCAGTTTAGGGTTTAAAACCCTAATGCTGGCGGAATGGAAAAAAGTTCAGTTTAGGGTTTAATACCCTAATGCTGACTAAAAGGAAAAGCTCAGTTTAGGGTTTATAACCCTAATGCTGGCGGAATGGAAAAAAGTTCAGTTTAGGGTTTAAAACTCTAATGCTGACTAAAAGGAAAATTCAGTTTAGGGTTTAAAACCCTAATGCTGACTGCATTGAAAAGCTCAGTTTAGGGTTTAAAACCCTAATGCTGGCGGAATGGAAAAAAGTTCAGTTTAGGATTTAAAACTCTAATGCTGACTAAAGGGAAAATTCAGTTTAGGGTTTAAAACCCTAATGCTGACTGCATTGAAAAGCTCAGTTTAGGGTTTAAAACCCTAATGCTGGCGGAATGGAAAAAAGTTCAGTTTAGGGTTTAAAACCCTAATGTTGACTAAAAGGAAAAATTCAGTTTAGGGTTTAAAACCCTAATGCTGACTGCATTGAAAAGCTCAGTTTAGGGTTTAAAACCCTAATGCTGGCGGAATTAGGGTTTAAAACCCTAATGCTGACTCAAAGGAAAAATTCAGTTTAGGGTTTAAAACCCGAATGCTGACTGCATTGAAAAGCTCAGTTTAGGGTTTAAAACCCTAATGCTGGCTGAATGAAAAAAGTTCAGTTTAGGGTTTAAAACCCTAATGCTGACTAAAAGGAAAAATTCAGTTTAGGGTTTAAAACCCTAATGTTGACTGCATTGAAAAGCTCAGTTTAGGGTTTAAAACCCTAATGCTGGCTGAATGAAAAAAGTTCGGTTTAGGGTTTAAAACCCTAATGCTGACTAGCTGGGGACAAAATTCGAGAACAACAACTGACCTCTTTTTTTGAATTTTCTTGTTTTAGTAAAAGACAAAAGGGAGTTTCGTGGAAACTTACCTTTCGAGTGAATTCCTTATTGCCAAAATATTTCTTGTACCCATGTACCTTCTTCTTTGGGCGACGCGCGCTTCTTGCACGATTGTCTTGGATTAAACCTGTTTCAACTCTTCAGACAAAGAACAATTGTTAGTTCGGAAATGACGGTCGGTTTGGTGACCTAGATCGTTCCCGGTTGCTTTATTGCGTCTTCATTTCTGTTGCGAAGTCCCGCCATTAATTTGATTCATATGTCGGAACCTTTTAGACTACTCAGGCTTGTATTTCCAGATTCTGCGATTATTTGCCTCGTAAGGCTCTTTTTCTTTCTCTCTTTTTTTGTGTCCCGTTTTGCTTGGAGGTTCTCAACGGCGATTTTATTGGAGGTATTCTGTGGGGATTTGTACAAAAGGAAGCTCTGTGGGGGAATATTTACAAAGTGGATTCTTTGTGCGGATTTTTGTACAATGGGGCATGCTGGGTAATTGTTTCGAAGCGGGCTTTCCACGATTTGATGGGGTAAGCTTGTTGAGGAATTTTTACAAAGGGACTCGCTGGGGATGTGCTGGGGAAATTCCAACGGGGATTTTTCTTTTTTTTTTTTATTTTTTCTTTTTTTTTTATATTGGGGAGACTCTGTGGGGGATTGTACAAGGAGAGACTCTGTGGGGATTCGTCCGAAGGCGGACTTGCTGGGGGAAATTTCTCTTTTTCCTCTTTACTTTGAACGCCATCAAACGTCATGATTTATCAAGTTTGGACAGACGTACCAACGAAACGGGGTGTTAACGGAATTCCGTGAAAACAAACCTGCCACCTGCCCTTTCCGGTGTATCCTGAACTTGGGGTTAAAACATAAAAAGGGATTCAAAGAGAAATAAAGAAATGAGAAAACAAATTTCAAGAAGGGAATGTCTCCTTCGGGACGAGAAAGACTTATCTGAGGAAGATAACGCTGGCTTTAAATGACATGACATGCTCTTTGGACTGGACGCCTGACCTTCCATGAACTTGCGTTTCCCTGAACCAAAACGGATCTGTGATTCCAAACCGGTGGAACTTTGCTGAGACCTCTTTGGGGTGGAGTCATTTTTTCCGGCCAACAGCGCCCTTTGCAGGTTTTCGCTGGCTGACCTCTCTCATTTCTCTTCCTGTCATCGCTTGATAGCACTCTTTGTGAGTTTTTACTAAACAAGCTCTCTCATTTTTGTTTCTCTACTCCCGTTGCCTCGTGGTGCCCGAAGGTTTTCACCGACGAGACTCTCTCATTTTATCTCTCTCAATTCAGAGTGTACCGGTCTCCATTTGTGACGCTTATTGGTTCCCCACTATCTTTGGTAATTGATTTGAAGGCTTGTGCTTGGTAAAGAGAGGTAGATGATACTAACTTCTCAACTACTCGACGTGCCCCGGTTTCAATTTCAGGGCGAATGGGATTTTATTGTTGGTGTGACTGAACCTCAGGGAGAGGCTGCCTACGTATCCTTTTGGAATCAAGTCAAACGTAGTTCAGGCCTCAATCAATGTTTTTGTTTTGTTGTTGTTTTTTTTTTATATATATATAAGCTGCCCAAAGGCTTGTAGAGAGAATTGGGCAGTGTTTGGGGAGTAGTGGGGAATAAAACCTTCATCATTTCAAATGTGTCAAGACTACTGGAGTATAATTCAGACGTAGTATCTCTTGACTGCATCCGCATTTACTGCTGTGTCAGGGTCATTTCCTTCGATATCACCTAAATACAATGCTCCTCTCGGCAATATCTTCCTTATGATGTATGGGCCTTTCCAATTTGGAGCAAACTTCCCTTTTGCTTCCTCATGATGCGGCAGAATACGCCTCAGTACCAGCTGACCTACTTCGAAATTCCTGGGTCGGACTTTCTTGTTGTAAGCACGGGCCATTCTTCGTTGGTACAACTGTCCGTGACAAACCGCGGCCATTCGCTTTTCATCAATCAAAGTCAATTGCTCTAACCGAGTCTTGACCCACTCGCTGTCTTCGATTTCTGCTTCGACAATGGTTCGAAGCGAAGGAATTTCTACCTCTGCCGGTATTACAGCCTCGGTCCCATAAACCAGAAGATAAGGAGTCGCTCCTACTGATGTGCGTACCGTAGTGCGATACCCCAACAGTGCAAATGGTAACTGCTCATGCCACTGTCGGGAACTTTGGATGGTTTTCCTCAAAATCTTCTTGATGTTTTTGTTTGCCGCTTCCATAGCACCATTGGCCTTTGGCCGATAAGGAGTAGAATTCCTATGCGTTATTTTGAATTGCTCTCATACATCTCCCATTAAGTGACTGTTCAAGTTTGCTGCGTTATCTGTAATGATAGTCGCAGGAATACCGAAATGACAGATAAGATTTGAGTGTACGAAATCCACTACAGCTTTTTTAGTGACCGACTTGAGGGTGACAGCCTCTACCCATTTTGTGAAGTAATCGATGGCAACCAGTATGAATCTGTGTCCATTCGAAGCCTTTGGTTCGATTGGTCCAATAACGTCCATGCCCCAGGCGACAAATGGCCAAGGTGCAGACATGGGATGCAGTTCCGTGGGAGGTGCATGAATCAAATCACCGTGCACCTGACACTGATGACACTTCCGAACGAAGCTAAAGCAATCCTTTTCCATGGTCATCCAGTAATAACCTGCTCGAAGGATTTTCTTCGCTAAGACATACCCGTTCATGTGAGGTCCGCACACACCTGCGTGTACTTCGTGCATGATCTTTCTCGCTTCCTCGATATCGACACATCTTAGGAGATTGAGGTCCGGGGTCCTCTTATATAACAATTCACCGCTCAGAAAGAAACCACTTGCATGTCGCCTAATGGTCCTCTTTTGATCTCCAGTAGCGTGCTCGGGGTATTCTTGTGTCTTCAGGAACCTCTTGATGTCATGGTACCAAGGCTGCGTATTTGATCCCGCCTCGATTACATTGCAGTAACCGTGTCTTTCCTTGATTTGGATTTCCAAAGGATCGACGTGGGCGTTGCCCGGGTAGGGTAGCATTGAAGCCAAAGTAGCAAGTGCATCTGCCAGTTCATTGTGACACCTCGGGATATACCTGAATTCTATTGATGTAAAGCGCTTGCTGAGGTCCTCCACATGCTGTCGGTAAGGGATAAGTTTGACATCCCGAGTTTCCCATTCGCCTTGAGCTTGCCGGATAATCAGGTCAGAATCTCCCATAATCAGTAAGTCTTCGACATCCTGATCGATTGCCATATGCATGCCCATGATGCAGGCTTCATACTCAGCTGTATTATTTGTGCAAAAGAAACGAAGTCTAGCTGTGGCGGGATAATGCTGACCAGAAGGCGAGATCAAAATTGCCCCAATCCCTACACCCTTGGCGTTCACGGCTCCATCAAAGAACATCTTCCAGACATGAGCGTCCTCCGAGACCACTTCTACGGTGTTTACTTCTTCATCTGGAAAGTAGGTACTCAATGGCTGGTATTCCTCATCGACCGGATTTTCGGCCAAATGATCTGCTAGCGCCTGGGCTTTCATTGCCGTGCGAGTGACATAGACTATGTCGAATTCCGTAAGCAAGATTTTCCATTTAGCCAGTCTCCCAGTAGGCATTGGTTTCTGAAATATATACTTCAAAGGATCCAACCTGCTTATGAGGAACGTAGTGTGGGCTTGGAGATAATGTCTCAGCTTTTGAGCAACCCACGTGAGAGCGCAGCATGTCCTTTCCAGCAGAGTGTATTTGGCCTCGTAGCCGGTGAATTTCTTGCTCAAGTAGTAGATTGCTTGCTCCTTCTTTCCGGTTACGTCGTGTTGCCCGAGGACGCAACCGAAAGAGTTCTCCAAGACTGTTAGATACAAGAAAAGTGGCCTCCCTGGTTCTGGAGGGACCAAGACTGGGGGATTCGAAAGGTATTCTTTGACTTTATCAAAGGCTTCTTGACACTCAGTTGTCCATTTAATCGCCGCATCTTTCCTTAACAGCTTGAATATGGGCTCACACGTGCTTGTCAGCTGGGCAATAAACCGACTGATGTAGTTCAACCTGCCCAACAGACTCATCACGTCTTTCTTTGTTCTCGGGGGAGGCAGATCTCTGATGGATTTTATCTTAGTTGGATCTAGCTCGATACCTCTCCTGCTTACGATGAAGCCCAAAAGTTTGCCCGACGGAACTCCGAAAGCGCATTTGGCTGGGTTCAGCTTCAAGTCATACTTCCTTAATCTCTCGAAGAATTTCCTCAAGTCTTGGATGTGATTATCCTGCGTCCTGGACTTGACTATCACGTCGTCCACGTACACCTCTATTTCCTGATGCATCATGTCATGAAAAATGGCAGTCATGGCCCTCATGTAAGTAGCCCCAGCATTCTTCAAACCAAATGGCATGACCCGATAACAGTAGGTGCCCCAAGGCGTGGTGAAGGCAGTTTTCTCGGCGTCCTCTTCATCCATCAATACCTGATGATACCCAGCGTAACAATCTACGAAAGACTGTATTTCGTGTTTGGCGCAATTATCAACGAGGATGTGGATGTTGGGCAGTGGGAAATTATCTTTAGGACTTGCTCTATTCAAATCTCGGTAATCTACACATACCCGAGTCTTCCCGTCCTTTTTCGGTACTGGAACCACATTCGCCAACCATGTTGTATATTGGAATACCCGAATCACTCCCGTTTTCAGTTGTTTAGTGATCTCCTCTTTAATCTTATCACTGACCTCAGTTTTGAACTTTCGTTGCTTTTGTTGAACTGGAGGACAATCAGGATGAATCGGCAATTTATGAACCACTAGATCGACACCTAGTCCCGGCATGTCATCATATGACCAAGCAAACACGTCTTTAAATTCAAAAGAAGTTGGATTATCGCATCTCGCGTTTTCTTGTCCGTGTGAATGCTTATTTTGGTCTCCCGGATTTCTTCAGGAGTTCCTAAATTAACCGGTTCGGTGTCATTCAGATTTGGCTTAGGTTTATTCTCAAAATGTTCCAACTCTCGGTTTATTTCCCTAAAAGCTTCTTCCTCATCATATTCTGGTTCTGGGTTCAATAATTCGCAGTTAAATAGCTCGTTGTGATCTGGGCGTGAAGTCCGCAAGCATGTCATATTTAAAGCCGCATTATTATAACTAAAAGGAAAGATAAAAGGAAAAATAACAAAAATCAGAACAAAAGAAAGAATGGGAAAGTAATGATGATTTTTTTTATATTTTCTTTGGAAAGTTGGAAGACAACAATGTTTACAACTAGGAATTCAAAGCAACAATTGAAAAGAAGAAAACGTTCAAGTTATGTCCTGGAGATAACTTGTGACACAGGAAAGGTGGCAGGACAGGTCTACCCGGACTTCCGTCTAGTCGGGAATGGCGTGGCCTCCCAGTTTTGAAGTTTGGCGTTCAGCCCTACGTACATCATCTCAGCAGTGCTTGTGCCTTCACCTGGTTGAACCATGTGGATCTCGTAGAGCATCTCTCTCATCGCTCCACATATCTCCTTGATTTCCTCAGCTGTGAAGACCTCATCATCTTCTTCTTCGGCGTACCTTGGCCTGATGAAAGTTGCATATAAATCTGGCAGTGGTCGAGGTAACTTCCAACCCTCATTTTTCCTTTTCTTTGCCCACTCTTCGTCTGCTGGAGTAGGTTTGAAACCTAGTCCAAAAGGTTTCTTGGTGACTGGCAAGGTAATGGGTTCTGTTATTCCCTGAAGGGTTCGTCCAAGCCCCTTCCCTGGCCTAAATCCGTGCCGGATCATCTCTTTGGCCACCATAACCGAGGCGTTAGACAAGAAAGGCTGGGGGCAGGGTATTCCCTCTTCGTGCTGCTCTGCCAGTACAATCTTAAAAGCTTGATAGACCGTATGTTCGCTCCCTTCTCTCGGTTCCAGATATGGGATGGATGGGTCCCGATAAATAGCATGCTCATCTTCCCCATGGACCACGATCTCTCGGTCTTCGTACTCGAACTTCACCATCTGGTGAAGAGTGGAAGGCACGGCTCCTGCCGCATGGATCCAAGGTCTGCCAAGGAGAAAATTGTAGGATGTATCCATGTCGAGCACCTGGAAGGTTACTTGAAATTCGACTGGTCCTATGACCAACAACAGGTCTATTTCTCCCATGGTATCTCTCTTGATGCCGTCGAAAGCCCTTACGCAGACATTGTTGGGTCGGATTCTTCCGGTCCCAATTTCCATTCTTTGTAGCGTGGAGAGCGGGCAAATGTCAATGCCTGAGCCCCCATCCAACATTACCCGCTTGACATAATAGTCTTCGCATTTAACTGTTAGATGTAAAGCCTTGTTGTGTGCCGATCCTTCCGGGGGTAGATCGTTCTTGCTGAAAGAGATTTGGTTGACGGCGAAGAATCTTTCAGTCATCCGCTCTAATTATTCTACCGAGGTTTCAACTGGCACATATGCTTCATTCAGGGTCTTCAGTAAGATCTTTTGATGCTCGGTCGACCTCATTAACAATGACAGCATGGACACTTGCTCGGGGTACTTGCGCAGTTGATCTATCACTTCGTAATCCGGCATTTTCATTTGTTGGAAGAACACTTCTGCTTCTTCAACACTTACGGGCTTCTTTGGCGGGAAGCGCCTTTGTGTGGCGTCGTTCAGTTCTTGGGTATTTGAATACCTTCCAATGAAAGTATTTTCTGGACGTTCTCCCATGACCTCTTTACCTTTGTACATTACCAAAGTCTTTTGATAATTCCACGGTACTGTGGACGGGTTGGTCATTGGCTTTTGTGGCACGCGTCCGATAACCACTGGCTCATTCAGCCGAGGTGGTTGAATCGTCCCCCGGACCACATAGGCTCCTTTCGGCACGTACATAGGTTTTGTCTTTTTGATTCTGAAGCTCTGCGTCTTCTCAGCTCGGCCTCGTGGTATGTAAAGAACTCCATCCTTTACTGGTACCACTTTCTTCTCCACCTTCTTTTCAAGCACTTTCTTTATAGCTTTGGCCTCCTCCCCTTTTTCTGGTTTCTAGTCTGTTTCGGGCCTCTTTCCCGTGTCGAAAATGGCAATTATGGCTTTCAGAGAAGGGTTGAACTCTTTGTCTTCACAAATCATTCCGATCAGCGGCCCATTATTGTGAGCAGGCAATGGATTGTTAGTTACATTCGGGATCTCCTCGTCCCTTAGCACTACTTTCCCTTGCTCTATCAAGTTTTCGACCACTCTTTTCAACGACCAGCAGTCATTTGTATCATGTCCCTCGGCCCCTGAATGATAGGCGCATCTGACTCCAGCTTTGTAAGAAGGTGACGTCGGGTTTTGCCTTGTTTGAGGGATTGGTTGCAAGAAACCCAACTGGACCAGCTTTGGGAACAAAGTTGAGTATGGTTCACCGATGGGCGTGAAAGTCCGCCTTCTGGGTGGCTCCTGAGGGCGGAAGTTATTCTGTGGGGGTTGTGGGTTATAGTGGTTGCGGTAAGGAGGCTGATTTCTGGGAGGTGGAGATGGGCCTCGGTTGGCTTGTTGCGGTGGATGGGCATAAGGCTAGGCATTCATGACCATATAAGGTTGATGGGCATATGCCAAATTTGAGTGAGGGTAGTAGTGTTGTGGGGTTCTTTCCGAAAAACGGGGCCTGGGATGATGATACTCCCTTGCTTCCGAGGCTGCCATAGTCGTTTCTTCCTTCTTCTTCCCTCTTGTCATTCCTCCGGACCCGCTTTGGACGGCCTGGGAAGTCGCCCTTATGGCTGCTTGACTCAGAATCCTACCTGTTTTCAGGCCATTTTCCACCATCTCTCCAATCTTGATCGCTTCCGCGAATGGCTTACCCATGGCTGACATCATGTTTTGGAAATAATCAGACTCTTGAGCCTGGAGAAAGGTAGTGACCATCTCCACTTTATCCATGGGAGGCTTCACTCTTGACGCCTGTTCACGCCACTTAATAGCATATTCTCTGAAGCTTTCTGAAGGTTTCTTCTTCAAATTGGACAGAGAATTTCGGTCTGGCACAATGTCAATGTTATACTGGAATTGTTTCACAAAATCTCTGGCGAGATCATCCCATATATGCCATCGGGACATTTCCTGGTCCATATACCATTCCGAGGCTATCCCTACTAGACTTTCCCCAAAATATGCCATTAGCAGTTCTTCTTTTCCGCCGGCTCCCCGCAATTGGTTGCAGTATTTCTTAAGATGTGCAATGGGGTCACCGTGCCCATCGTATTTCTCGAACTTTGGGGTCTTGAAACCCGTTGGCAGGTGCACGTGAGGGAACATGCACAGGTCGGCGTAAGAGACGCTCTTCTGTCCGCTCAATCCTTGCATATTCTTCAAACTTTGTTCAAGGCTTCTCATTCTCTTGGCAATCTCATTTTGTTCTGCAATTCTGGGGTTCTGATCCTGCCCGGGTGCAAGCTCGCACTGAGGCGGTAGAGGATTAGTGCTGGTAGCGAACCTAGTTGGTTCCATTGAGAACGATGGTGCTTGGAATGTAAAAGAGGATGAGTCAAAGCTTGGCTTGTACGTGGTAGGCTGTGCCGTAATCGGGCAAGGCGATGCAGTAAAGATGTTCATGCTTGCATCAGTGGATGACATTCGGGGATGAGGCTCAGAAGGCGATCCAGCAGAGAAGGCTGAGGTGGCTGGGTACCCGAATGGGGTAGCAGGATAATTTATGGGGACATTAGAAGTCCCACTCGACCTGGAGAATAATTCAGGGAATCCGGGGACGACACTTGGCGGTTCTTTCCCATTATTCCAGTCGTCCAGCATTTCCAACATGCGGAGCCGTAGGATTCTATTTTCCTCCGCAGTTGCGGATTCAGGTGTGAGGACGGCTGAGATTGAGCTCTCCTCAGAAACAGGGATTGTTTGCAATGGAATTTCTGAAGACATTTCCACACTTCCTTTTGACCTGGTGAAGTAAGTGTGAGTACTGCTTCTGGTCCTAACAACAGGTAGTTGAACACTTCTCCTTGACCTCGTGAAGTATGAGTGCGAGGCCAGACTTTCACCAAACCAACCGTCTTTTCAAAAAACCCTGGAGGATACTCAACGACAAACGCACGGTTAATTTTGCAGCAAATAACAGATAGTTAATCTCACGTTGGGCATGATGCACCTATACAGTTAAATGGATTACTACATGTTTGCTACGAGAGCATGCGTCCTTCCGGCATTTTTCCTTTTATTAGTTTTCCCCCATTTTTCTTTTTTTTATTATTATTATTATCTTTTATTATTTTGCAATAAAAGAAATGCGACCGGATCCGATGAGGATTGCCTACGTATCACGATGCCTACGTGAATCAGATCATTACGTAGTTCGAAAAACACAAATGAGCGTAAAAGAAGCAACCTCTTTATTGTTGAAATGGTCTATTACAAACTACATTTTGCAAAAGAAAGAGCAAACTTTGAAAATAAACCTAGACTCAAAATAGACTAAAAATCACCCTGATGGAAAAACAGGCAGAAGATGCTAAGATACAGGCTTGACTTATGAGTGCATTATGGTTTTGAAAATTGGTGTCCGCGGGGCATCGTTCGGCCTCGCCGCGGTCCTAGGCGTGATATCCCTCTCAAGTTGCTCCAGCTCATGCATAGTCTGCTTGACATAACCCATCACTGCCGAGAGGACGGTAACGCTGGACATGTTCTCACATCGTAGACATCGTCTGGTGATGGCATGGGCAATGGCCTTGATCCTATCTCTGGTTTTCTTCTTCTCTACGAGTAGGCGTTTTATCTGATCGCTACATATCTTGAATACTTGGGCATCCTGTATATGCCGATGCTTCAGTCGCCGTACTTCCAACTTTATCTGGGCTATTGAGTCGTACCAGTATCTGCTCTCAATTTGGAAATCCTTGGCCTGATTAGCTGTTTTGATCTCAAGTGCAGCCATCTCTCTCTTTATTTTAGCAACAGTTTTCTCGTGGTCGCCTTCCAATTGATTCAAGTATCGGCGATGCTTATCTGTTCTCGTATCCCACTGTGCCCTGAGCTCCGCTATGACGTTTTCAGATTTCTCCAAACCATCTTGCCATTCCCTGATTTCACTTTTTAACCTTTTTATCAGCTGCTCGTCTGATCGACGCCTTGGCTGTTTATCTGCATCCAACCTTATCTGTTTGATCTGGGCTCTGAGCATTTCGTTTTCTTGAATTAACCTGTTCCGCTCTCCCAGATCGGTAGCAATTTGCACGTTGTGCTCGTATTTCAAGCTTTCCACTTGTTGCTTCAACCTGCTGATTTCGGCGCAATAGCCTCTTTCCTTCGCTAACCAATCCCACTGCTTTTGCGATGATTCGGTGAAACTCCGGATGTGGGGTCTCTTAGCCGGCCTTTCATGCTCAAATTACCTTCTATACCATGAAAGGTATCCTGGCGCCGTCTCTTCTTTGGCTCGATCCCGTACGCAAGTATCTGATTTCAAATATTGACACTCACTCCAGATTTGGCGAATCTTCGCTTCTGGGAATTGTCCGTTAGGACTTATCTCAACTGCTCGAGTGCTAAGATCTTCCTTATGAGGTACTGTCTGGCATCTTCCGAACTGTCTCAAAACTCGGCAGGGTGCGTAAGGTTGGATGCTCTTAAGCCCCATTAATAAGAAATGAGTTTTAGCTGCCGACATATATAGGATCTCATCAACATGCAACCATCCTAACGTCCATTGTATTTGGCTGGCAGTAAGAGCTTGAAAGAACGAGGTCCATGCCAGGACTCCTTTGGGCAAACTGATCTCTTTGGTTCTCGTGTAAGATTCTTTTATGCAAGTCTTTTCCGGGGAACCATGGCTCAAAATTTCGGAATGATGGCAGAGGTGCTCGGTCATCCATATCTGTAGGAGCAAGTTACAACCTTCGAAGAAATTTCCCCCAGCTTTACAAGCTGTAAGAGTTCGAAAGATGTCAGATACCACCATAGGTGCGAGAGTACTGTCACTTTGCGTGAGTAAAGTTCTGACGACCCCGGATATCTTCAAATCAATGTTTTCGTCTTTCCTTGGAAATACCAAAAGGCCCAGGAACATCATCATGAAAGCTACCCGTCTGTGTTTGTCCCACTTCTGACGAACACCTTTGCTGCACAGTTTGTTGATTGGATTATTGAATCCCCCCTCATGACCGTACCTATCATATATGAAGCATGGAGTACAAAATCCGGCTGCCAGATCCGGGTTGTGGACTGTTCTGGGTATCTTCAATGAATCTAGGAACCGATGTACCGTGACAACTCTTGGGGCGACCAAGTATTTTTGCCTCAACGGAAGTTCAGCATTCCCGATGTACCCGGCCATTTCTTCCAAAGTCGGGGTGAGTTCAAAATCAGAGAAATGGAAAACATTGTGCGCCGGGTCCCAGTAGGTAACCAAAGCTCTTATGATATCTCCCCGAGGCTGGATTTCCAACAAACCCACGAGACCTTTCAGATATTTCTTGACCTCATTTTGTCCTTCAACACCTAGATCATTCCACCATAGCCGTAACTTGACAGGGATTTTGGTCATTATTGAAAAATGTTCATTTTGCATCGTGCTCATCCTGCACATTTATTAAGGTGATTTTAACAAAAATGACTTGACTCAAAAATATTTTACAGAGGGGATCAAGTTTTGAACACGGCCTTTAAACACTTCGGGGACGAAGATTTTAAGGCTGTGTGGGTCAACTGGACAAAAATGCTAAACAAGACCCAAAGGTGGCTGTTTATGCAAAGTCAGCCTTCCGGCGTCCCTTTTCGGGAACATTCGGCTATTTATGACAAAACAGCATCACCTGACTTATTTATGACTCTTTTAAAATTTGACACATCTTTTTCCTTTTTTTTTTTATTTATTTATTGATTTTGGCTATTTTAGCAAAAAATGAGGTTGAACCCGACGAGGGTTGCCTACGTATCTCACCATCCGGTGAGAATCAAACCGGCGTAGTTCAAGAATATCGTGAATAGAGAAAATCAAATAAACCTAGAAATCAAGAATACGTATTTTTATTATATATTTTTTTTTTTTTGAAAAGAGACAAAGACATAAAGAAAATATTTATTATTTTTTTTTTAGGAAATATTTGGACTATTAGTCTGAATTTATAAAAGGGGTACTGCTAAAGAAACAACATTTTTTTTTTTTTGAATTATGAATTTTCCGTTTTTTTTTTTTACTTTTAAATAAATACCTTCTCTTTTTTGATTTTGAAAGTGATAAAAAGAAAACTTTTATATATTTATTTATTTATTTTAAAAAAAAAACAAAGTAGAAGACAATCTTTTTTTTTCTTTTTTTTCTTTTTATATATTTTTTAGAAGAAATTCTGACGAGGTTTCGTCATTACTCGGACATTGGTTTTTCCAAAAGAAATAATTATCTCCCTACGCTGTTATTTTCCCTTTTATTTTTAGAAACCGGTCAGCATGCGGAACTGAAGCAAATAAATGCGCAAAACAAATAGGATGCAGCAGGATGGTCTTTTCGTCTTAGGTTGCCTGTCCTAGACAGACCCAACCCCTGTGTTGAGTCCCCTAAGTCCAATGCAACATGATGCAAATAAGCGTTCCTACTAGGGATCCGGCATGAAGTTTCGTTATACTAGGTTCACAACCTGGGTATTTGTTCTAGACTGTATACCCGAGCGGACAACTCGAGTCGAGGAGGGGGCTACGTACCGGGGACCCGCGAGATCGTCCGGCTTTGTAACTTGTCCGACCTCTTTCTTATTTCGGGTATTGACACTAACAGAATAGGGAGTCTCGACCAGCGAGCTTCTCCCCGGAGGTAAGAAGAGAAGGGTTTCGACACAGTTTATATACAGTTCAGATAATATCAAAGCGGTAAAAGACAACATTTAGCACGTTATGCAAAACATGTAATAAAGATCAGATAATAAAGCCAAATATACAATTATTCTAAGCTCGAATTCTTGAACCCTGAACCAGTAGTTCTGGGTTGAGAACATCCCCAGCAGAGTCGCCAGAGCTGTCACACCTCCTTTTTGCGCGCCCGCCCCGAAGGGTTAAATGCGCGAGGGAGTTTTTCCAATTTAAGTGACAATATTCGAAATGGGATTATTTATTTAATTCAGAGTCGCCACTTGGGAAAGGTTTGGCTTTTGGTGTCCCAAGTCACCGGTTTATCTTGAATCCCAAATCGAGGAAATTTTCGACTTTTCCAAATGAAGTCTGCGAACCAGAAATTCTAAGTAAGGAATTCTGTTGACCCGAGGGAAGGTGTTAGGCACCCTCGAATCTCGTGGTTCTAGCACGGTCGCTTAAATTGTTATAATGGCTAAATATCTGATTTAAATATATGTTATGACTTACGTGCTTTTATTAAGTTTAAACCGCTTTTATTATTATCATTTATTTTTATAGAATTGCAACGTCGTGAAAATGCATCTCGAACCACGTCACAATCAATGCACCCGTGGTCGTCGACACATTTTGACTCCGTTGAGATTTGGATTTGGGTCACATCAATGTGCACCCGTGTTTAAGAAGGTAGTTTAATTAAACCGTGCCTAAAGAGTCCGACGTATTATTATCTTTGGGGAAGGCCGTAAAATTCGCTAAACGGCCTGTCCCGAATTCTAAGTATTTTTTATGGTTAATTATTGAGGGCCCCGCAATTCGCATTTTTTATTTGGCGAGGCTCATCTCATTTTTTGGAAGGATATCCTAAAGTGACTACATTTCTATTACGTTTGTCTCTAAAAAATAAAAAAAAGGAAGATGCCAAACTTACTTGTTTAAACAAGTACATACTGAATTTTTACTATGTCTGCCGAATCCGAATTTTGTTTGATTACCTGATTGATTGTTTATGAAGTGAGAGTTACCTCATACCTTGTCTTCATCGAGTGAATACGCTTGTTAATTTGCTAAGTGAGGTTGCAAGCACTCTAATAACATATACTAAACTCATGTTGACGACTTCCAAGTTTGATTTTTAAAACTAGCCTATTTGGACTTGATAAATGAAATTGGTTGTTTATTAAGAAAACTACTACTTATTGAACTAAAAACGCCTGCTAGTTTTCCTCAAAAAGTCATCGCATTATTTCGAAACAGTGAATCTATACCGAAGCCCAATATCGAACCTATATCGGATCAAGTAATCTGACAAGAGAGTTGGCGTACATGGCCAAACTCTTAATGTGACCGCATGAGAGTTTGTTTGGGGTACATTTGTCCCGGACCAAATACAACAGATTTGGACAATTCAGTGGTCTAGACAAAATACATGCAGATGCTTGCCATGATTCTATGTTATACTGTCATAACTAAATCAAGACCCCAATGATTATATACATTAAAACACACCTGATCTAATAAACAATGCTATATAATATTTCATCTCAAACAGAATGTATGTTAATTTATACAGAGCAATTGTTGTTGGAACGAACTTAAACAAATGTAGGCCGACTACCATTCAACCTATGGCCATGTTTTGAACATAGGTATTGTGAAGGAATCAACATTCATTTCTTTTATTTCTGCCTCAAAGCTTCAAGCTTTCAACAACAAGTAATTTCAGAAGTGTGTACCTGGAAGTGTTTACAGTTGAAGAAGAATAGAAGTCAGCAGAGTAACAATAGGAGCAACACCAAACAGCAGCAGTAACAGCAGGTAACAAACAAGGCAGTGGAAATAGAAACCCCAGATAGACCAAACTTCAGGAAATAAACCAATGCAAACTACAACCAGTGAGCTCAGTTTAAACTTGGAAGGATCAGAATCGATTGAACAAGTAGAAGAACAAATGAAATCCAGACAACAATGTGAAGAAAACAGTTCCTGATTTTTCTATATCCTTTCTCTCTTGTCTCTGTCTGTGTGTGTGTATATATCAAAATCTGTTTCCCCTAGGTTTTGTATGCCCCCCCCCTTTTCTGATGGAAGTCCTCTCCTTTTTATAAGTCTTAACATCAGCCCTTTAACAAACTGTTAGACCAAAAGAACACCCCTCCCATGTGCTATCTTCTTTTCAGTTTCCACTTAGCTATTTAAGTATTAACCCCCCCATCACATTCCCTGGAAGACTTACTCTTTTAAATGAGGTTTAATACTTCTTAAACTAAAGCAGGGTAATGGGCAGCAGAATATATCTGACAGCATATGCTGTCAAACTATTTTTAAATCAAAAAGCCCTTTATGCAGGAACCAGGCTGTGCATAAATGCACTTGTGGTGCACAAATGCACATGTTGTGCACAAGTGCACATGCCCTCCAATTCAGAACTTAAACAAAACATTCCTTTTACATTTCTGATTCAAATTAACAACTATAAGTAAACAAACTCAGTTCCTAATTGATTCAAGCAAATGCTTAGCAGAAGTAAGTCGATTTGTTATTGTTCGGACAACTGAAACTAATTGACGACATATGTCGACTCGACTATACTAGTTATAACACATACAATCGTAACCAAAAATCAGACATTTAACAGTATCACACAAGGGGTTCAGATTGCAATGTTAATACAGAAAGGCCTTAGGAACTAAATGAACGAACCAATTCAAATTCATTTGATTGTACAGCTTACACATACACATTATCAGTGAACAGAAGATGGACTTAATCAAACACGTAGGTTCAAACAAAGTGGACAGGACACAGTTGATAAAATTCAAAACACAAATTTTCACAAAACATGAACAGCCTTTTAAACAATCACATGGACTAAAACAAATAAAGAAAAGAAAGCAAAACTCACCTTAAACCCCGAAAAATCAAAAAACCCTAGCTTGGACTCGAACAGACCTTTCTTAAGGCTGAACGGACTTTAATCGAAGTGTTTCTCATATGAGAAACACTTCGATTAAGTTCCATTAGACCTTAATCTCTTGGTTTAAACGAGATACGAAACAGTGACGAAGAACCCTAAGGTTCCAAAAATTAGATCTGGGATTCATGCTTCCCTGGTCAGATTCGGACCAAACCAAGCATGGTTTGGTCACGAGGGGGTCTGGGGAGTGTCTGGTGTGAAGTTGAGGCCGGCTGGTGTAAATCAGGTTCCGACTCGAATCTTCAAATGAAGATTCGAGAAGGTGGGAGGGGATTCGAAGTGTGTGATTGGTGGATTTGGGTTCAGGATGGTGAGGAGCATCTACGGTGTTAAGGGTGGGGTCACCGGCGTCCATGCCGCCGGCTTTTCATGGTGAAAGTATATAGGGGCGGCTAGGGTTTGAAGGGGAAGGGTCTGGTGAAGACGAAGGCTGAGGTATTGGATAAGGGGGCGGGGTATGGTTGTAGGTTTATATAGTTAGTGGATAGGTGGATCCTGGCCGTTGGATGAGACATGATGAAGGGCCAGGATCCTTCGACTAACAGGGAACGGCGTCGTTTCAAGGGTAAAGGGTTGAGGTCGGTCCGGGTGAGACGGGTCGGGTCTGTTAGTGGGTTCGGGGTGAGAGATCTTGGCCGTTGATCTTTCAGAGATCAACAGCTCAGATCAGCCTGGATTAAAATGGCGTCGTTTGGACGTTCTTGAAGTAGGCTGGTCACGGACCGGGCAAGCATGGGTTTTGGGCTGAGTTTGTTTGGGCCAATTTGTTTAAAATTGGACTGGCCCAAGTTCCTTTTATTATTATTTTATTTTCTTCTTTATTTTAAAAACAAAACCTAAGTAAATCAAATTAAAATTAAATAAACACTTAATACAATTATTTGCACACACATATTAAAATATTTAAAACAGGTAAAATCAAACAAAAACACAATCAACGGACAAAGATGCCTATTTATGATTTTCTATTTAACGAACGGATCCCGGTTCAAATTACGCATGACACATACATTTTTTGTATTTTGCTTTAATAAAAATAAAATGGGCAAAAATTATAAATAATTAACAAAGTGCCATGTAAAATCCAAAAAATTGTACAATAGGACCATTTGTTATTATTTTTATTTCTTTTTGGAGTGATTGTCGCGTAAAACAAAAATCACGTGCTCACACTAAGCACTGACTTTCCTCGCATGAGACTAAACATTGTCTCCCCTTTCTTGCATGAGGCTAAGCATTGCCTCCCCATCTGCATAAGCCTAAGCTCTGCATTTCCTTGTCTAATGACCGAACGTTACCCTATCTAAAGCCTAGCACTATTTCACCTTCTCCGGGGCTAAGCTCTATCCCAATCCTATACAAGACTAAGCTCTGTCTTGTTCTTCTTATATGATGCATCACCATGTCTCTGTCCGAAGGTGTCATATTCCGAAGGCATCATCCTCATAGCCTGAAGACACCATGTCATGGCCTGAGGATCTCTCAATATTGCACATCATTATTCAAAGGAATCATGGTTCGGAGGCACCATTTTCATGGCCCGAGAACATCATTTCATGCCATGCGAATCCCTTATCTCATGATTTATGGCCCAGGACGTCATGGTCTAAGGACATTATCCTCACTGTCCAAAGACAACCTTCATGGTCCAAAGGGAGTCTGCATCATGTTTAAATTCTCGCAATAATCCATATATATTTGCAGGCATCGTGTTTTAAGTTTTGCAGGTAATTCAGGAGTTAACCATTCTTCAAACATGAGCAACCTTCGCTCCGGTTTCCGCTCATATCATTCACACCCAGCCATTATTCCGAACATAACCGACTCCCATTAATTACTCGCCTTTACTCTATAACCGTTCAGATATCTGCCCGGTGATACATTCGTTACGCTTCAGATTCACATTCATAACTCCGCATAAATTCATCCGATACTATCCTTCCTAAAAGAACCCTTTCGGAAACATACGACTATTCTTATAACAATTCCATCGGTTTCATTTACTGTTGGGTCCAGAACTACACACAGCCTGATTCCTGTAAAAGCAGGGATATGTAGGCAGTTCAGAGTTGTTGACCGGGGTCCCCCATCAGCTTCACCTTCGGGCGCTTCTCGAGTTGTTGACCGGAGTCCCCCACAAACACTGTATTCGGGATCAGTTGGCAAATTGATGTTGATGGCCACCTAGAGTTAGCATCGATCGGGTCGGCAGATGGAACACTGTTGGGATCGGCAGGAAGCACATCATTACTGGGCCCTACATTATTATTTTCGCCGTGATGGCCTGATTCAGCGTCAACATTCAAGTGACCCGACTGAGAGTTTGACATTTTTAGGATGACCTGGAATAATATTTCAAAGAACAAGCATAAAATAGGGTGTGTTATAGAGATCCATATCAAATCACCACTATTATCCTTATTCCCACGGTGGGCGCCAAACCTTTTACCCCAAAATTAGGTAACAATTAAATTTGTATGCGATTTAAAAGAAACGTGGTTTAATTCAACATGAATAACTAAGAAATAACAGATAAATGAATTAAAGATGAAATAAACGATCAAACAAATCGCAATGTTAAGACCAAGACTGATCTTAGATTGAATAATGAGCTCTCCCTCGATTGGACCCTCGGTTCAAGCCCAGCTGCGGATAAAGAATTGAATAAGTGAATGATGCCTTTAACAGCAGATAGAAGACAAAAGTAAATCTCTATTGTTTTGAATTGCGTATAACAATGTGTCAAACTAAAGAAAAACTTTCTCTTTATGTAGTAGGAGAGTTTCAGTCCGAGTATAAGTCTAAAAAGGTAAAAATCTTCCTTTTTCGGTAATTGTTGATCCATAATCGACATTGAGGGAGATTTTCATCGTGATATCTGGTTGAGGGCAAGTACTACGGCACTCTTTTCGCCATGCATAACCGTTCACCATGTCTCCCAAGGTCTAGAACTTATACTCGGCCTGAGACGCATCGCTTTACCATATCCGATGTCGGATATATTGTTCACTCTTCCTGGGTCTCGATACAAAGTGTCTCTGACCTCGATTACAATCTCGCAGATCCATTCTCTCATCGGGGAATCGGGGTAGACATTGCCCCTGTTTTTACCTGTACACAGCGAGTTAATTTGTTGAGTAAATAGATTAGAGAAAGATAATTCAAATGAATAATTTAAAAAAAAAAAAATTACTAGGAGTATATAAGGGCTAATTTCTTCTTTCCTTGTTTAGGAAAAGTAGGAAGTGGCGAAAGGATTCTGGCGGAAACTTTATCTTCACAGTGTTACTAATTAATTCAATTTTTGTCATCTAAGTTTGTAAAGGAATTTCCATCGCAAATAAATTTCATTTTGAATAAAAGTAAATTGCCCATTTTTATAAACTTATTTCACCATTTCAAATAAGAAGTAGATGTTTATAGGGACAAAGAACGAGGTGAATATAATCTCATCGATATATAATACCAGATTCAACTCTTCTGATGAAAGAAAGTTTTATTTTCTAAAAACATCAGGTTATCGAATTGGGGAAGATGAAGCTGAAACTATTGCGAGTTTGCAAGTAAACTTGAAGCAAAATATCCAGCATGAATTATCATTTAAAATATAATTTCATATTGGATAAATTATCATTAAATTATTATCCAATTAATTTAGAACTTTGAAATTAACCATGATTTTGTTATAAAACTAAAGTTTACATTGACATGAAAAATTGATACTCCTATCTAATATCGTTATCAAGTTATTGTCTTTATCAATTTTAATACAGTAATAGCTTGAATATATATATATATAAAACTATAAAAAAAAGTTGACACAGATTTTAGTTATAAATTAAAATTTATTATCTTTAAATGAAAATTTTAGAATAATTGCTGAGGTTACAGTGCGAAGACACGTGAAATAAAGGCTAGTAAGTAAAAATTTGACAGACCTGTTAGTAATAAATTGGTGAAATTTTCTTATCACGAACACAGAAACATTGGATGCCTTAGTCCAACTTGGCCTCAAATATCTAGGAAGACACCAAACTGCACGTGCACATAATCCTACGAGTATTTGTCACTTATGATAGGTAGGATGCGACAAGGTTGATTTCATTTTGTGATTATACGCTTAAGTTTTTTTCCGGTTTAACTATTCAGTTCGAAATTTATTGATTTAATTAATTTAAATTCGCATGAATATGTCCACTAAAGAAGTAAAATACTTTCCAGCACAAAAGTTATCCATTCCTAAGGTCAAAAAAATTGATACTTCAATTTAGAAATATATATATATATTACAAACTATTTTACCTGTCCAGTTGTTCGACATTAGTTGAAAAGGGGTATCGTCACATTAGTTAGTTGCACCAAATACAAATATGTTTTGGTCCATAACTCTCACATATCGTCTTCCATGCTTCTCCACATTTCGTGAAAATTACTATGGTCCAAAAGCCAAATAGTTTTTGCATCTCCATGTTTATTTTATTTAATTTAAGCCCCTATTTTAATTGACAAAAGGACAAAACACACCGTCAAAGTTAGCAAAGTCAAATCTGTAATTAAAGACATTAGATTAGCTTGCCATCAGTGCTTAATGAAGCACTATCATCTTGTTTAAGATTCTACTAGTTGGGATCAAGGTATGTCACATACTTAGTGAACAAGCCGACATACTTTTCAAGCAAAATTTATTTTAAAATTCATTGTCTTAAAGATAATTAAATTGTTAGTTAGCCATTAAAATTTAATAAAGGTTGGATTGCTAAATTTCCCAAATTAATGCTTTTCAAATTATATGTAAAAAAAATTTTGAAACCTCAGAAAAACCCGCATCCGCTACAGCCTCTGCCCTTCGGGTGAGCACTCTGTGCGCACCGGTTAAACTTCCACTAAAAAAATTATATTATATGTAATCTTTCACGATTGATAATGAAGACCGGTAGTAATTTCTTCGACTCTTTACATGTGATGGGAAACCACAATCAGACAAGAAAAAATCTGCTGATATATAGACTGTTAATACGAAGTCAGTCAAATCTCTGATTTTTTTGCTCAATTCCGACATCCTTCAAACACACAAATACTATACCACGATAAACCTAGGTTTTTATAATACTTTTTTTTATCTTCTAATAATTAGGTATTCAAGTCAGCTTGCACATATCTTAACTGTATGTTCTTGATATTTGTTATCTTTCACAAGCATAAGTAGGACGTAAGTTCTAACTATATCCACTAAAACTTAAAATGGTAGCAAAAATTCACCAAGGCACTTTTTGTCTTTGTTGATCTATAGAAACGGAGTCAAGATTTGAAATTTATAGGTTTGAAAATCTAATCTGTTTAAGTTATTGGGTTCTAAATTAGTAATAAATTTTATATATGTTCGATGAATTTCTTAAAACAAATACGTGGTTTCGACAAAAGCTATTGGGTTCGGCTGAACTCGTAGGTCTTGCTCTAGCTCCGCCCCTATTAATATATGAATCCTAATTTTTTACAATTTGTAATTTATTGACTATTATGTCCAATCCTGAAATTCTTGAGTTTTTGAATTGATTATGACGACCTACTGAACACCTCTTTAATATAATACTACTAAACAAAGATCCTAGTTATTAGAAGCATCCATGCTTCTACGTGTGGTTTGTCTTTTTTCTCTAGATTCATCGCATTGATTTTTTCAGCTTCAGAACCATTCCTTTTATATATTTGCATATAGCTTCCCTCTCTCCTTCAACTCAACTCCACAATTGCAACCTAAAGAAAGCAAGAGCCCAATTCCCAATCGCCCTCATTTTTGCATTTTCGTGTTTTATACGAAGTAAAGGCTGTAAACTCGATTAATTGTTGGTATTGAATCTCAAGTTCAAAAAAGAGTTGTGGCCATGGCTTCTTCATGTCCTAATCCACATGCAAAGTTTTCATTCGAGAGTCGACCAAAGTTGCTTAAAGATTTCCTCCAAGACGATATTAGTTTTCAATCACAATCTCAAAAAGCATATAAATCCACAAGTCAAAGATTTTTTAACAAAAATTCATCTCAACTACATAGAAGTCGATCATCTAGAGCTGCTTCAGCTACTATATCCGCCATTCACAAGGTCATTAACATTGTTAAGTTCTTGCCATTTGCCTATGTTAAATCCCCGTCCATTTTACCTAGAAGCATTTCGAGAAAACTGTCAAGAAGAAATCACAAAGAGACTGAAAACTATATTATGAACCATGAGGTCTCAGTTACAGTTAAAGTCAAAGTCAAAGATATCTTACGGTGGAAATCATCTAAGGACCTAGTGGAGGAGAAATCTACACCGTTAGATTATGCTTATTCACCCTTTAGGTGTGACGGTGATTTTACTGCTGAGAATTTATCTTCTTGGTGTGGTGAAAGTGATGAATGCTATGATAAAAAGAATTTACTTGAAGAAGGTGTCGGTCGTTACTGCGCCAGAGAGACAAGAGGAATCAAATTGGACCCCGAGGTAATTTAATTTTGGAGTTTTTCTTCTTTTGTAAATATACTAAATTGCTTTAATCGATTTGTTATTAGTAATATCGTACTCTTCTATCTCATAATATGTGTCGTAGTTACTAAAAATAGTTATCTCGGATTATTTATTATTTTAGAGAAGTTCAAGACAAAATTGATTATATACGTTATTTTTACCTTTAATGTATCAATTGCATTCATATTTAGTAAAAATATGAATATTGTCATTGATAGATATGACACATAAATTAAAAAAATATTTAATAAAGGTAAAATAATTAAAAATTATTTTTTCTTAAAGGACGTGTACAAAATAATCAGGACACGAAGACGAAGAGAGTACCATCATATTGCATGAACTTTTGCGTCCGTGTTGAAATAAATTGAATACTGCTTTGTCAGCTTTTGTTCAGCCTCATATAGAGTTTGACGTGGCTTCAATATATAAATTATAATGTCTCTATCTTTTAACTAACTTAATAAAATTAGGTTTTATTGTTAATTCATCATACAGTCCTATATAGTAGTAAATAACATCTCGACTAATGATGATATCTAGTTCAAAGATATGTATAGGACAATCTATTTAATTATTTTGACAGAATTAATTGTCCTATTTTTCTTTAAGGGGAAGGGGATAGATTGCTCGTAAGGGTGATGATGAAATTTGAATCTAGGATCTAATCTGTGTATAATATATGGTGGACTTGTGTAACAGGAACACTATGAGAACGAGCAGCACAGTCCAGTCTCAGTTCTTGAATCTCCATTTCGTGAAGATCAGGACGAATACGTTTCTTACCATAGGACCCTCGTTGATATTGATAGTAAGTTTCGATCTCCAAGTACACTCAACGATTTAGCTTCTATACAAGGACAGCTAGACAAAGTATTTAACTTATTTGTAGTAGGTACCCGTCTTACTTTTAGATTATAAATCCATTTTTTTGGGTGGTTATCCACAGTTATATTTTAAGTAACTTGATTGTGTAAAAATTCTTTTGAGAGTTAGTGTAAGAAAAGTCAAAACTCTTACAGTGGTGTTCGGTCAACTTGCATGCACGACTATTCAAATTACCTCAACACCTTCAAATTATCTTTTTTCTATGAGGAAGTACGTGTTATGACGATATCGGCTAAAAGAAAGGAATTAGCAACGGATAAATTCTATAGCCAAACATAAAAAATCGCCACTAATCCTATTTAGCAACAGATTTGCTATATATTATCAAGAAATTCTGTCAGCTACGAGCGATTTAACGATAGATTAGCGATGAAATTCGTAGCTAATTCCAGTTATTTTGTAGCCGATGATGATTAATTTGTCACTATATATATTGCAGGAAGAAAGTGCATGCTCAGGGAAAGAATTCAAGCGTTTGAGAGTCTAGAAGAAGGAAACACTAGCTATAACGAGGAGGATGAAGAAGAACAAGAACAAGAAATGCATGAGATTGAAGAAAAGGCAAAGAAATTATTATGCTATTTCAAAGAAACTGAAAACTTGTGGACGGAAGATTGTGAGACAAATGTGGATGATGAGCTTTTGTTGGATTTCTTTTGGCATGAACTGATTCAAAACAATGTTGATGAAAGTGAAATGTTAATGAGAGAAGCTAAATGTTTGATCAATGGAGAGTACAATGATGAATTTGAGTGGGAGATAGAGGACAAAAGGGAGGTCTATATAAGGGATATGCAAAGACTAGGGAGATGGAATTACAAGTTTGAAGAGGAGAAAGAAGAGTTGGCATTAGACTTGGAGTTTGAGGTTCTTAATGATTTGGTCCACGAGGTCTTGGCAGATTTTTTTTGCTCTTAATCGGTAGTAGAAGTGACCAAAAGTACTCGCTTGCTATCTTGTTCTCTATCATCATGAACTGGGACTGCGAGCTGTAAAGGTAGAAAAAAAGCAAATTAAGAGATAGTGATTCCATTTTTTCCTTAAAACGACATAGAATTTGAGCACAATCAATCCGATCATTGTGGTTTCTCTTTTACATGTATGCATATCGACATGTATAGAACGTGCTGTAGGACTAAAGTGTAGCTCAATTAGGAGAGGCTGAACTACAACTGTGTTTGTTCTCCACCTAGTATTTTTAAGTTGTGGGTGCTCAACTGCCTTAAATCTCGAAGCGGTTTGAGATTGGCTGCGCAGCCAATGTTTTTGTATGTTATTATTGTCACACCTCCTTTTTACCACCCGAGGGGATATAACGGAGTTTTTCCAATTAAAGTGACATTATTCTAAATGGGATTATTTTTATTTATTTCAGAGTCGCCACTTGGGATATTTATTATGGTGTCCCAAGTCACCGGTTTATTTTAAATCCCAAATCGAGGAAATTTTCGACTTTATTTAAAAGTCTGCGAACCAGAAATTCTAGATAAGAAATTCTGTTAACCAGGGAGAAGGTGTTAGGCATTCTTGGGTTCCGTGGTTCTAGCACAGTCGGTTAAACTATTAATAATTGGCCTATTATCTGATTTATTACATGTTTTAAACCTATTGTGCATTTTTAACTTTATATCCGCTTTTAATTATTTTAAACCGCTTTTTTAGGATTTATGGAATTATTTCTTGAACAAGTTATGATTGTCGTACACTTGCCGTTTTGGAACACGCCGCAAACCAAGCTATATGAAATGCACCCGCGATTCGCCACATGTTTATTTTTTTATTAAAATTCAAAGTTGTTATGATCGGGTTACATGAAATGCACCCCCGAATTTGGGAATTAAGTATCATAACTATGTCACGAGAACCATACCCATAGTCACGATGATTTATTAATCGCGCCTAAAGCAAGTTACGATGTATTTATAAGTGATTATTTCCGAAGCTTGCTTGATATTGTTTGTGAAGTCCTTGATTAATGAATATGGAATTCCGAAAGAAGTGTAAAACTTAGCTATTTAGTATTATTCACAAGTTGTCTACACTTGTAGATTCAATTGCCACTTAAAAGGGACGTACTAAATCCAAATTATATAACAAAGTCATTGACCCCATGAAAAGAACTTCTCTTTATTCCTTTCTAACCACAGATGAACAATTAGACAACTCAAATAAACACATAATGATAACTATCAATAAATATTTAGTGCAAAAGGTGAGTTTAAAGCTTTGGAAGGAATAAGAATACACATTTTAATTAGTCAGTTCCAAATCAAACCTATATAAATGAAAGCTCTATTCATTAAATTATCTATCACTCAAACATTAAGTACTAAATTAACAAAATTATGAGAATAAACTAAACATCCAAATTCTAAACCGTGCGTGACATTACCACTTAAGAATAAAATCTAACATGTCCATCAATTTTACAAAGAAACACGGAAGGGCTGGAAAATAGCAAAAATATCACATGCCTTTTATAAATCTAAAATAGGAGAGTGAAGCTATTGAACAAAGTAAAGAACAAGAGAAAGGACCTTTATTGATGAACAAAGCTGAAAATTGCAAGTTAATCGGGCTACCGAAATTACAAACCGGAACCTCGAATCGAGGTCGGAAAGCCCGAAACCAACACGGCTTCAATCAAACTCCATTGGATTCCATGGTTTCAAAATTGAAAGTCAGAAGAAGAAGCTCGTTAATACCAAGTTGTCCGACCTTCCCACGCCCAACGAACCAACCAAACGATCCCACTCTTGAGAAAAATATGAAGCAACAGACTGGAGTTGAACTCGTCTCCTTAATTTAATATATCATTGGTCACAAGAGCAAGCACCTAATTTCTTTTCCAGATGAATATCCTTATATAATTGAAAGAATTCTAATATGTAGCTCAAATTCTTTCTTTCTTTTCCTCGGTGTCGTTAGTTTCTTTCCTCAAAGCCTCCTTTGGTTTTTCCAATTCCCATTCTCATATTCCTCCCCTGTTTTTGACATCTTTTATTTTAGAAGAAGGGAGGTCAGGTGCTGAGATTTTGGGAATTAGGTTCTAGCGTTTTTTCTCAGATGCTGATGCTTGTCTTTTGTGTTGAAGATGGGGAAAAGGGGTCACGGCTGGGGGTCCTCTAGATTGTAGGTGTTAAGTGTTATTTTACGGGGTAGCAATTAGGTTAGGTCAAATGCGGAATGGGTCTGGGCTTAATGTTTTGGGTTATCCCAAATTGGATTTTTTTTCAATTAAGACTTAAAGGCCAATGGAACATGCTTATACTCGGTCAGGAGGGAATTAGGCTCTCTCATTGCTTCTTTCATTCCATCTCCCCGAAAGGGAAAGAGAAAGAGGGTCTTATGGAGGGAGAGGGGAGGGGAAAGGCTTGGGCCTACCTATCCCGATAGGACCCCATAAAAGAACGGGAGCTGTTGAGAGGTTCCATATTGCCGAGACGAAGGACAAACAAAATTAGCCCCACATTTCATACTCTTTCTTCTAAAATAAGACCAAAAATACTACATCATTTATTAATTAATCCTACTTAAGTAAAATAACAATTAAAATAAAACTATCCGTTAAAACAAACATATTTTTGGTATTTTTTAAAAATATCATACTAAAAGATAAAAAATGAAAAAATCATTGTAAAATTAAGATAATATTCTTGGAACTATTTTCTTTTTGTATTTTTGAATTTTATATAAGATTAATAAATTAAAAGTAACTAGATAAACTATTAATTAGCTAAAGAAAAAAAATATATTTTTTTTTGTAATTTTCATTTTTTTATGATAAATGAAGTAAAAGAGTCAAAGCCATTAAAAATAGAGATACTAAACCTAAACTAAATATTTTACGCTAAAAATGTTTAAAATCTTGAGAGAGTCAAAAATTACATGTGTACGATTATTAGTACATATGTAGTAGTGTTTGGTTAAAGCAAAATGGGTGCGTGAGCATCAAGTAGTTACACTATAGGTCCGCCATTGGTTCTGTATAATTCCAACATACAGAAATGGTGCACGCAGAGTATTCTCTGTTTGTAAAGTTGATGAACCGAGAAATGTTGAACAAACCAAAAGTATTCAAAATGCCCCTAAATTATTGGAAAAGGTTTAAAATTACCCTTTATCCATTTATTAGGCTAAAAATACCCCTTCATCCACCTTTTTGGTTCACTTATGCCCTTTGACCTTTAGGTCAATGCTAGATTTATTCTTTTTTTAAAATTTAAAAAAATATTTTATAAAATATTTTCGTTTTTTAAACTATTGCACCAGTAGTCCACTAATTTAGTAAAGTCTTCTTCTTCTTCTTCTTCTTCTTCTTCTTCTTCTTCTTCTTCTTCTTCTTCTTCTTCTTCTTCAGTTTTCACAAAAAAACAATTCAGTTTTTACAAAAAATATTTTTTTCATTTTTTTCAGTTCTTTTAAAGCATTTCTTTGTAAAAGCTGGAAAAAATTTGTAAAAACAGAAAAAAAAAATATTAAAATATTTTTGTTTTCGAAAAATATTATTTTTTTCAGTTTTTCAGTTTTTTTTTTAAAAAAACAAAAATATTTTTTCTTTAAAAAAATGAAAAACGAAAATAAAACTAAATGCCTTACAAAAACTGAAAAAATGAAAAAAAAAATATTTTTCAAAAACGAAAATATTTTGTTGAAAATATTTTTTCAGTTTTTAAAAAATGGAAATATTTTATTAAAAACATTTTTTTCTGTTTTTACAAAATAAAAAAATTAGTTTTTACAGAAAATATTGAAAAAAAATATTTTTTTAAAAAACTGAATTTTTTTGTAAAAATGAAAAAAAAGTAGAAGACTTTACTAAATTAGTGGACTATTGGTGCATTAGTTTAAAAAAAACAAAAATATTTTGCAATTTTTTTTACGTTTTAAAAAAAGAATAATAATTATTTTTAATTTAGCATTGACCTAACGGTCAAAGAGCATAAGCGAACCAAAAAAGTGGATGGAGGGATATTTTTAGCTCAATAGGTAGATGAAGGGAATTTTTAAACATTTTCTAATAGTTTAGGGGCATTTTGAACCCTTTTTCGTTGTATTAATTGCATATGCTTAATCGCCTTTTTGTTTTTTCCTAGTTGGCAACCAATAATTGAAACTCTACTCTAATCATAGCTTCACCCAGATATATAAGAGATTCGTATAATATTCAAAATGTTGATATATAGGGTGTGTTTGTTAGAAAGGAAAATGTTTTCCGTGGAAAATATTTTCATAGAAATTATTTTCATGGAAAATGAGTGGTTTTATCACTTATTTTCTCTTGTTTGGTTGGTGAGTGAAAAACTTTTTTAGAAAATATTTTTTAGTTTTTGGTTAGAGAGTAGAAATTATTTTTTTATGGTACTCTCCTCACCCCTCCCCCCCCTCCCCTATCCACATGTTTTCTTCCCCCCCCCCTCCCCCGACATACCCAATATTTTCACAACTCTATTTTCTTCAAGAAACTAATTATTGTTCTAAAAATTCACACAAACTCTAAAGGAACTAATGTGATGCTTTATTTTGTTATGCAAAAACAACGTTGAAATTTGTGCCCCATAGCTAAAAAAAATACTCTTTTTTGGTTGGAAAAAAGTACTCTTTCTACGACATGAAAATAAGGTACTCATTTTATTAAAATAAAAAAAATATTTTTCTGCATCACAAAAATATAATACTCTTTTGTTGAAATGAAATAAAATAATTTTTACTTCATCATTTTGTTGAAATGAAAGAAAATACGTTTTTCTACATCATTAAAAGAAAGTAATTTTTTTGTTAAAATGAAAAAAATATTTTTTATCATGAAAAGAAAATGCTCATTTGTTGAAATGAAAAAAAAATATATCTATAACATAAAAAAGAAAGTATAATTAATAAAAATTTTATTTAGGGTGGGGGTAGGCGTAGGGGTGGGGTGGGGAGAAGAAGGGGTGGGCTGGGGTGGGAATTGGTAGAGATGGGGAATATGGTGGGGAAGGTTGAAAAGAGTTTTGGAAAATATTTTTCTCTTCTCTTGATAGGGAAAACATTTTCTTCCAATTGGAGAAAAATGAGTTCATGAGGAAAATGTTTTCCAAAATATTTAAGCCAATCAAACATGGGAAAATTGAAAAATATTTTTCGAAAAATATTTTTCTTCATACCAAACATACCCATAATTACTAGTGAAATGTTTAGAATATCTCTATTACGTGTCACTCCCTCCGGTCCATAATAAGTGACTAGTTTGCTTTTTTATTTTGGTCCAAAATAAATGTCCATTTATATAATCAAGAAAAAATTTCATTTGTTTTTCTAAAATTACTCTTATATACGTATCCCTAAAAAAAAAAAATCTCCTCACACTTGAGAAGAGAAGTAAGTACTACTATAACTATGATGCAACATTTAATAAAGGGTAGTTTAATCACACTAATTATTTTTGTCTAGAATTTAGTATTTCCTTAATAGGTATGTCAAAAGTAAATTGGTCACTTATTATGGACCGGGGAAGTAATTAATATAATCTTATTAGAATTCGACACTTAACCAGTTAAATAATTCTTGCACTTACTCCATGGTTTAATATTTTATAGAAGTCTGACAAGAGTCAATTGGCCTTTTTATAGATGCTTTTTCATTTGCATAATGAGAAACTTTTACCCTGATTAAGCGGAACGGCCTGAATTGGATAAATCCTGTTTATTATTTCAAGAAGAATTAAACATCTTTTTTGCCATACTAGTATTAGTACCCGCGCGGATGCGCGAACACTAATTATGTCAAATATTTAAGTTATTTTATTATGTATAAACATTCTTAAAATTTAAACTTTCTCGATAAATATAGATAGTCATTGTATATTAATTTAGAAACACTACATGAAAACGATTAACTATTTCTCAAATCTCCTAGTTATAATTCTATTTTTCTTTTTTGGTACCATTCTCGTTGGTGTTATTGGATCCTAAAAATAGTCAGGAAGCAGAAAAATAACTCATATTTATGGCAAAACAATCAAAAATTGAGACTATGAAGGACTCTTTGGATACGACTTAACCCTTTTACTACTACTTGAGCTCTTATTTGGTGTGTTGATATCTTTCAAAAAAAATTCTATTTTTAAATTTCAGTTTCTATAACTTCATTTTTCAATAATAATTATTTTTATAATAATGTAAGTGAAAATATTATCCTTAATTCAAAATTCATTTTTGTCGGCTATCTAAAAATTTAAAAAGTTCTTTAGCTAGTGAATTATTTTTTCGAGTATGACTCCATTTTGATATTTGATATTAACCATGTTAAATATTCGAGTTATTTGAATTATATGTTAAATTTCCATTGGTGTCATTGGACCCTAAATATAGCCACAAAACGAAACAATAACTCGTATTTATGACAAAGCACAAAGGTTGACACAATATAAATGATTCTTTTGTTACGATGTGACTCTTTTACTACAACTTGAACTCTTATTTGGCACGTTGTTATCTTTCAAAAAATATTTCTATTTTGAAATTTCAATTTCTTATATATATATAATTATCTTTATAATGATGCAAATGAAAATATTATCCTTAATTTAAAATCCACATTAATCGGTTATCTAAAAATTTAAATGATTTTTTAGCTGGTGAAACTTTATTTCAGTATCACACCATTTTGAATTTATCGATAACTCTAGTCACATATTTTGAATTTTGAATATCCTATGTATACTGATTTTTTATTATTTGAATCATTAAATGTTAAATTAGTTGATTGTTATTATATAATATTGCATATATTGTGTTAAAATTGTCATGAAGTTTTTTCTCGACACTATACTTGGCTTAACCTCAATGCAAACTACTCAAATTGCATTTAAATTCAAATATCATATCAGTTTGTTAGTAATATTAATTTTTTAAAAACGACACACAATGTAAATCTAAGATGTCCTTATCTTATAATCTATGTATTTGAGTTGAAAAAATATATTTGAAATTGATGAGATCAGCTTCCAAAGTTTTATACTCAATAAAGATGAAAAAGAAGAAGAAATTCGTTATTTATGGTTTTTAGATTTTTCTATATTTATTTTCTTTTATCTTATTTTTTATGTCTTTATTTATTTGTTATGAAAAATTAATTTATTTCGCTATAAAAAGATGAGTTTTAATGGAAATTGTCTACATAAGAACTTTATTTATATTTTTAATCTTTGGTTGAAATTCTTTCATATTTTCTTTTGGTTTTATCTAATCAACCTAAATAGGTGTTCACCCAACCACTTAAATTAAAACTGAAGGATGTATAATTTATATATAATCCATATATAATATATGTATAATCATGTGTTGTTGGTATATCATCTATGTATATTAGCTATAAGAAGTAAACAATAAATCTGGCCGGATATTTATGTAAATATTCTTATAAGATTCCACTTTCTTGATTTAATCCATGATATGACTTCTATTATAATAATTTTAAAACTCTTTACTAAAATTTAAAAATATCTTATATTTTTATTCTTAAAATTACATTATTTAAAATATAATCCCATTTTGAATAAATTGTTTACATTTTTAAAAAAATATTGTACATCATACCAATTTTTTTTTTTTTAAATATACTTTTGTTTACACTTGAAAATCGCTATAGAAACTATCACTTAAAAACCAATATCCCTCTTGTTGAATTCGAGAAAAAAACCTTTCACATAATCTAATGATTCAAAACTAATATTCTTTAACGAAAAAAATATATACCCTTGCAATGTAATTTTTTTAATATTGACTAATTTTTGTGATTTTTCTTTCTCCGGCATGTAGGTTTACTTCATTATATATTTAAGTAAACTTTTATTCGATTTTTAAACTCCTTTTTATTATCTAGATAAACATAGACGTGTACCCTATATATTACATTATTAAAAGAAATTTACTTTATTCAAATCTAGTTATAGTGTTTTAAAGAATTATAATTATAGAGTTTTAACTGTGAAAGAGATTTATAGTAGTATGGAGTATTTTTTTTTTCTTTTTTGCTAGAGGCGAAGTACTATTTAAATAGTTAGAAAAGATAACAAAAGTTCCTAACATGATTGCATATGATCATTAACCGAATTAAGTATGATAACATAATAATAAAAGATAAATTTCTTTTTTATTTTAATTCAAATTAAAAAACTTCATCTATAAATTCAAATTTATCCTTTAATTCAGATTCAATTTTTTTTAGATATATATGTATTAACTAACATAGTCAAATATAGAATAAAGTTACCTTATACTATTGACATTTATTATTTTGCCACTTGGCTTAACCACAATATCAATTATATATGGCAATTTTATTCCTTTAATATATATAGATTAATAAACACAAAGAACACTAATCCACCACTTCACTTTAAAATAGATACGTAGTGTCTCATCCTTCGCAATATCATATATGTGCATTTGGCTTACACAAAGATTCACAAGCCTATTTACCTTGACCATTAGAACGTAATTTCTGCCATTAAATTAAATTACAAAAAGGGAAAAGTCACAAATTTGTCCATACACTATTTAAAATGCTCAATTTTCGTTATACTTTTCCTTCATCCATACATTTGTTATTAGTAATCATCTTGTATTTTCCGTCAGAATAGAAGCTCCAACATATATGAAATGGGTGGGCTCGTTAATGTTCAAATTCTTCGAGAAAAAGTCCAAATTTTGCACGCAACTTTTGAATATAGTTCAAAATTACCTTCAAGTTGGAACGCTGTTAAAGGCCAAGAACAAAAATAACATTTGTTCCGAATTAACCAACAGAAGATCGTAATATCCGTGACCAGTCGGGTATTACGGCGGGGATCTCGGCACGTATCGATGAAGAACCATCAATCAGTTAATCAGAAGATTTTTTTAACTTTTATAGAATTGTACCTAGAGTAGGACTCCCCTATTATATAAAGAGGGTCCGATAATTCATGACACATATGGTAGTATGCATTCCAAGGCAATATATTACTATTTTACTATTATAAAAGCTCTTTTTCTTGTCCATCAATACTTGCCACTGCGAGCCCGAATCGAAGGCGAACGTTACACTAAGTCTGGAATCATTTCCATGTGTGGTTTGAATTTATTATATCTTTACTCTTTCATTCTAATTAAATTTATCATTTTTGTATCAAACTAATCTGCTTATCCTTAAAACTACATACAAATTTAATTGTTATCCGATTTTGAGGGTAAACAGTTTGGCACCCACCGTGGGGATAAGGATAATAGTGGTAATTTGATACAAAATTCCCATAACACACTCTATTTTACACTTGTTCTTTGGAGTATCTTTGATTTCAGGTTAAAGCTGATTGAAATGTCGAACTCCCAGTCTGCCCCTCTAAACATGAATGCCGAGTCCGACCACCATGGTGAGAAAAATAATCTAGCACCCGGTAACGAGGTGCCCCCCGTCAATCTCAACAGAGTTCCAGTCACGGACCCGATCAACGCTAGCTCTCATGTGGCCATCAATGCAAATTTGCCTACCAATCCTGAGAATAACGTCCGCATGGAAGCCCGATCGATTGCCCAAAATACGCACATCGGTGAAGGCGATGAGATCAACTTGCGGGTGATCTTTAAAATGTTACAGGATCAACAAGCAGCAATAGCCCAGTTGCAGAACCAAAGCCGCGCCGAACAGAATTGAGCTCGATCCATCCCAGGAAGCCACCCGCAGAAATGAACCGATCATGGAGAGGCCGAATGAAAATGAATTGGGGACCAACCCCGAGATCATAAAGATGCTCGAGGAGTTGACAAAACGGGTAGAATCGAGAGAAAAGAAAATCGAAGCCAATGATAAAAAGGTCGAAACCTACAATTTCAGGGTCGACCAAATCCCAGGAGCACCACCGATATTAAAAGGCCTGGATTCCAAGAAGTTAGTGCAAAAACCTTTTCCTCCGAGCGAAGCTCTGAAGCAGATCCCTAAGAAGTTCTGCATGCCTGAGATTCCTAAGTACAACGTAAAACCCCACCCAAATGAGCATGTGACCTCCTACATGTGCGCCATCAAAGGGAATGACTTGGAGGATGATGAGATAAAGTTTGTCCTACTGAAAAACTTTGGGGAAACTCTGTTAAAGAGAGCTATGATATGGTATCACAACCTACCTCATAATTCTATTGACTCGTTTGCTATGCTTGTAGATTCCTTCATAAAGGCACATATTGGGGCTATCAAGGTCGAGACTAGGAAGTCAGACCTTTTCAAAGTGAAACAGAGGGATAATGAGATGCTTAGAGAGTTCGTGTCCCGGTTTCAAATGGAACGGATGGACTTGCCTCCGGTCGCGGACGATTGGGTTGTTCATGCCTTCACCCAAGGACTCAATGTTCGAAGCTCATTGGCTTCACAGCAGTTGAAACAAAATCTGGTAGAATATCCGATTGTTACTTGGCTAACGTACACAACCAATATCAATCAAAAATTTGGGTCGAAGATGATCAGCTTGGGGCCCTTTCCGGGTCCGTTTATCCCGTCAGAGCTATCGATAGAGTCAAGAGAGACATTGATCGTAAACCAAGATCAAATAGGGATCGGTATCAACCATACAATGGAGACTAAAGAGGTAATGGGTCAAGGCGAAACCTACGAGAAGTGAAAGGAGGAGAGATCGAGGTCAAAACAACCAGGTACTCATTAGCAAGAACAGTTTCGATAGGCCCGTCGGGCCTAAGGAAGCGCCAAGGTTATCGGAGTACAACTTCAATATCGATGCTGTTGCCATCGTATCTTCCATCGGACGCATCAAAGACACCAAGTGCCCTCGACCTCTACAGTGTAATCCAGCCCAAAGGGATCCTAACCTAATGTGCAAATATCATGGCACTCATGGCCACAGAAGAGAGGATTACCGACAATTAAGAGAGAAAGTAGCCCATCTATTCAACAACGGACATCTCCGAGAGTTCCTAAGCGATAGAGCCAAGAATCATTTCAGGAATAGAGATTCTAGTAAACAGATCGAGCAGGAGGAACCTCAGTACATCATTAATATGATCATCGGTGGGGTCGACATTCCCCAGGGGCCGATGTTAAAGCGCACCAAAGTATCCATCACAAGAGAACAATGGACTCGAGATTACGTGCCAGAAGGAACCTTGTCTCTCAACGACAAGGACACTGAAGGCATCATACAGCCCCACAACGATGCACTGGTAATATCTTGAAGAGCACAGGATGGTACTATACTTGGTGTAATAAAAGAGATGAAAATGCAAGGGTGTATAGTAAAATAGATTGGGCATTTGGGAATTTTAGCTGGCTGATGAATAATGGTCACATTAAGGCAGATTTTTTGAATCCTAGTGTATCTGATCACTCTCCTATATTAATGAATTGCAAGTTTGGATTGGTACAACAACACCTGCATCCCAGACCATTCAGACTGTATCATACAGTCCTTCACCATCCTAAATTTACAAGAATAGTGAAAGAAGTATGGGCACAGACTGAAGGAGGTATAGGGAAATCAAGGACATGGCATAAACTTAAAAGACTCAAGGAGGCATTAAAGGGCTTGAACAACAAATGGCATCTTATCAGCAGAAACTGACTTAAGCAAAGCAAAAATTGGAGCTGGTACAACACCAATTATCCTTGCAACCATTAAGGCAAGAGCTTATAGAGCAGGAAAGAGAAGTTCTGTTGGAAATAGAGAAGTGGAGTAATGTAGAGGAACAAGTGTTGAGGTATACGTCTTGAGCCACTTGGATACAACATGGAGATGCAAACACAAAGTACTTACATGCCCAATAGAAGATGCGCACAACTACTAACACAACTGTTTCTATTCATAATGATACATGTATCAAAGTTACAGATCCTAAACAAGTGGAGAATCAGTTTTTGGATTTCTTTAAGAAGTTGATGGGGGAATCATCACCAGTACATCTCTGTCCAAATGCTGAGGTGATCAAGAAAGGATCTTGTCTAACAAGGCAACAACAACTAGAGCTGATTAAGACTATCACGGTGGAGGAAGTAGTGGGGGCTATCAAGAGTATGCCAACTGATAAAGCACCAGGTGTAGATGGATTTCCAATAGAGTTTTTCATGCAACAATGGGAGATGATCAAAGAGGATATGATTGCTGATGTTCTAGATTTATTCCATACAGGAAAGTTATCAAAGGCTACCAACAACACTACTATTACTCTAATACCTAAAGTCACTAACCCCACACAGGTTAAGGATTTTAGGCCAATACCATGTGGTACAACAATCTATAAAATCATCACAAAGGTCATCACCGGCAGACTAAAGACAGCAATGAATTATCTGGTGGGGGATCCTCATTCAACATGTATTGAAGAAAGGAACATTACTGATAATATACTATTCACTCATGAATTGTTCAAAGGTTATACCAGGAAAGGGATATCTGCAAGATGTGTTCTCAAAGTTGATCTTAGAAAGGCATATGATACCTTGGATTGGTTCTTTCTGAGGAGGATGCCGATAGACCTAGGATTTCCACACAGATTTATTGAATGGATAATAGAATTCTTAACAACTGTGTCCTATTCCTTAAATTTAAATAGAGGGCTCACAAAGACATTTAGAGGTAAAAGGGGGATAAGATAAGGGGATCCTATGTTCCCTTATCTATTTGTGATTGCCATGGAATATCTGCAAAGAGAGTTCAGACAACTTGCCTTGAATAAGGAGTTCATTTTCATCCAAGATGCAAAAGATTAGGAGTGGTCCATGTATGCTTTTTTGATGATCTTTTGATGTTCTGCAAAGCTGATTTGAAATCAATCAGATTGTTTCAAGATGCATTTATGAAATTTTCAAAAGCTTTAGGCCTTCAAGCTAATCCAGATAAAAGTTCAATCTACCTTGCAGGTATAAATGAAAGGATGAAAGAATTCATCTTGTAGGAATTGGGATACAATGAAGGCAGTCTACCTTTCAAGTATCTAAGGGTGCCATTAACTTCAAAAAAGCTAACAAATCAACAATGCTGGCCACTGGTTGAGAGGATAACTGCAAGGATCAATTTTTGGACTTCAAAGCTATTGTCATATTGTGAAAGACTACAGCTTATCAAATCAATAATCTTTTGGATGCAATCTTACTAGGCTCAAGTTTTCTTACTGCCAAAGAAGATAAGTAAAATGATAGAAACTATTTGTAGAACTTACTTGTGGACAGGTCAGGCAGGTATATCTAAGAGAGCTTTGGTAGCGTGAGACAAAATATGTTTACCACAAACAATGGAAGGCTTAAATGTGATAAATCAATGCAATTGGAACATAGATGCAATAGCAAAACATCTATGGGCAATTACCAAGAAGAAAGATTGTCTATGGATTAGATGGATTCATTCTTACTACATAAAGAACATGAATATTGAAACTATGCCTATACCTAAGACTGTAGCTTGGGTAGTGAGGAAAATCATTGATCTTAGGAAGTTAATACTATCACACCTCCTTTTTTACCTACACCCCGGAAAAGGGGGTATATAAGGGAGTTTTTTCCAACTTAAAGTGACAATCGAAACGAGATTATTTATTTATTAAGTTCAGAGTCTCCACTTGGGAGATTTATGGTGTCCCAAGTCACCGATTTCAAATTCCGAATCGAGGAAAGATTGAATCTGTGCTACAGTCCGCGAACCAGAAATCCGAGTAAGGAATTCTGTTAACCCGGGAGAAGGTGTTAGGCATTCCTGAGTTCTGTGGTTCTAGCACGGTCGGTCAATTGTTATATTCGGCTTAATTATCTGATTTAAACAATTTTGTACCTATGTGCAGATTTTAACTTTTAACCGCTTTTATTCAATTTTAAAGAAGATTGAACGTCGTTCAAAACACGTCTTTGGATCGCGCCACATGAAATGCACCCGCAAACCTAAACATATTTATTCAACATTTTAAGATTTGATTTGGGTCACATGAAATGCACACCCGAGTTTAGGAAGGTAATATTATTAAAATATGTGCCTGAAGCAAGCTATGATGTTTATGAATTTTAACGGCCTAAGTATGCTACCATCGATTTAATTAAATAAAGCGAAATAAAGGAATAACAACAAAACTATCCAAAGTTCAAATCATATTAATATTCGGTACTTGCCATGGTCAATTTATCCTAAGAAATCCAAGTCCCTTTTTTTTAAAATAAAAAAAGAAGAAAGATTCCACAACCCTACTGCTCGTCATTCTCACTATCTTAACAACCACACATATAATAATAAAAATCATCACCAAGAAAACAAAATCAGCAACCACACATGTAATAATCAAAACCCACATTTAATTCAAACTCAATCATGATCTAACACAATCCATATATAATAATAAAGATCCGAAGCTTAAGAGAAAGAGAAAGGAACCTCTAAATATCTGAAATTTGATCATTTGATGGAGAACACGAAAAGGTAGCGGAACGTGGATGAGAACCGGAATCGGCACCGGCAAGCTTGCCCAAAAAAAAGCTAACAGAGGATAAACTTATTGTCCAAAGTAAATATCAAACCCAAAAAAATGAATAGGATCATCGATTTTCTTCTCCTAAGCCCCTAGTGTATTTACTACTGGAACAACACTTCCCTCGATGTCAACTTCGTTTGCTTCCATTGCAAATGCATAATATGCAACTGGAATTTCATAGGATTTATAGGCAGCACAATTGAATAATCAAAAGTAGTAATTAATTATTTGTGACATTGCAAATACGTTTCTCTGGATATCTCTTTTCTAGTGTGTTGGATAGAAGAGACCCTCTATGTTCTCGTGTGTGTGTTTTTTGAGTGGAAAATCACTGAATTTTTTGGTATTTGTCTGCGCCGATCTGCCATTCCTCTTTTGTGTTTAGGTCTAGGTTTTGAAAGCTTATGGGTAGGGTTTCTATAATTGAGTATTTTATATGGAAGTGGGAAGGGATGATGACCATTGGATTAGAAGGAAATACATGGCTAGGATTAAATCTTGCACTTAAATGGGCTAATGGGTTGGGAAGAATGGGCTAAGGTTGGACCATATCTTTTTGTGTTTCAATTTGGGCTAAGAAGACTCCAAAAATTATTAATTAAAACCATAGCTAAATACCCTTAATATAAGATAACTATACTACATGATGCAAAAATAAATTCTAATTAATTAAACTAAACTATATTAAAACATGAAACTATTACATATATTTTTTTGTATTTTTCAAGATTATATAAAGATAAAATTAAGGTACTATTTTTTGTATATATTTTTTTTACTTTATGGAAGGTACATAAAATAAAAAATATTTTTTGTAATTTTTATTTTCTTGTAGTAAAATAATGTAAAAGAGTAAAAATGAGTTGAAATAGCTATATTGGGCCTAAATTAAATATTTACGTGCTAAAATATGAAAAATCTTGGGGAGGGTCAAAAATCGCATGTCTACAGCTGCCCCTCTTTGACTGGAAATGCGAAGAGTTTTCAGACAAAGAATGACTAGACAGGTTTTTTACCCGACCCTTATTTGGAGAGACTAAAACTAAGAGAGAGGGGAATGTGACCGAGCTCTGGTATCTGGGCTGCCTACATATCCTTGGCTATAAAAGGAATCAGGCCACGTGTAGTTTAGAGGTGAGTGAGATGATGGAGTATGCCGAGGTGGAGAGCCGGTCGAGGTGCCGCTCCGTCGAGATTCTGGTCTGCGGTCCTATTATTACATCAAAAATCAAAACATGAAAAAGACTAGCTAAGCCTGTCAACTACGAGTTACAAGATTCCTATCTATAAGTCTTCTGAAGCTTGATCTTGAGTCTTGAATGGTTCTTCATGCGGACCTTAGATTTAAACCTTGGCGCTTGTTAGCTGCAGGTGCTAGCTCGTTCTTCTTTAGCTTTTGGGTCAAGACTAGACATGCAGTGCTTGTGACCTCAATCATGTCTTGAGCAATCCGCCTCTTGTTTCCACTTATGCATTTTGGCTTCACTCCCTTTTTCCTTTTTCTTTTCTTATTATTTTTTTTTGTTTTAGTTTTTTTTTTTAATTCTGGACTGAGATTACTTCCATTGATCATCTCGTCTATTGACTTGCCTTCCTGCCGCGAGCTTCTGCCACTTCTAACTTGAGCTATTTTCCTTTGAGACTTGAACTACTTTCCCTTGAAACTCAAATTGTTTTCCCTTGTTCTCCAGGTGGACGTCTGATTGCTGAAACTTGAATGTATTCCCTTATTTTCCAGGTGGGCTCCTGATTGCTGAAACTTGGATGTATTCCCTTGTTCTCCAGGTGGGTGCCTGATTTCAACAAAATATACAAAAACAAGGAAAACTTCTGCCCCAGTTTGGTGTGTTACCAAATATCAGTAAGAACTTGAAAGTTGAAACTTGAACTATACTCCATTGTTCTCCAAATGGGCGCCTGATTGCTGAACTTGAAATGTATTCTCTTGTTCTCCAGGTGGGCGCCTGATTGCTGAACTTTGAAATGTATTCCCTTGTTCTCTAGGCGGGCTCCTGACTTCAACAAAATAGGCAAAAACAAAGAAAATTTTCCTGCCCCAGTTTGGGTATCTGGGCACATATGTAAGTGTAAAACGAACCACATTACCAAATATCAATAAGAACTTGAAAACTAAAACTTGAGTTATTCTCCCTTGTTCTCCAGGTGGGCTCCTGATTGCTGAACTGAAATGTATTCCCTGCTCTCCAGGCGGACTCCTGACTGCTGACTTGGAAGGTATTCCCTGCTCTTCAGGCGGGCTCCTGACTGCTGAACTTGAAATGTATCCCCTGCTCTCCAGGAGGGCTCCTGACTGCTGACTTGAAATGTATTTCCTGCTCTCCAGGCGGGCTCCTGACTTCAACAAAATAGACAAAACAAAGAAAAAATTTCTGCCCCAGTTTGGTAACTAGGCACATATGTGAGTGTTAAACTGAATCATATTACCAAATATTACTAAGAATTTGAAAGCTAGGTCCCATTATCCAGGGGGTCCTGACAACTCTTAATTAAACGACAATTTTAAATCTAAGTTATATCTTCTAAAGGTGTGACTTATGCTAAGTTTTGCTATTCAAGCAAGTTTTAAAACTACATCACATTATCCAAGAGGGTCCTGAAACTCAAAATCAAGTCTTGTCCTAAAAAAATAACACTTTTACGACTGAATTATACTACCCTACGATAGAATTTACGATACATCTTGTGATCTAGTGGAAATCTTAAAACTAGGTCCCATTATTCAGGGGGGGGGGATTCTGAAAACTCCTAATTGAATTCTATCTTAAACATGCAAACTTTGAAACCAACTTACCTTCCTCAATGTTATTCATGATTGTTTTGAATTTTAACTAAGCCACATTTTCCAGGAAGGTCCTGAGAGTTTACGGTCAAACCTGTCTGGTGCTTGCTTTTCCTTGCGGAGGGTTTCTCCGAAACAAACAAAATTTTCTGCCCCTGTTTCAATCAAAGAAAAATCTTGTCAGTTTAAAATGTGGTGGTTGGTTTGTGGCCTTGACTTTGAGGGCGATTGCTCCTTCACTTCCCATGATAACTGATTTCCACTCGAGGACCTTGCTTGCTTATGGACTAACCACTTTCTCTTTCATCCTTATCACAAAAAATACCCCTTCTCCGTTCAGACCCAATTCCCTTTATCTGTTGCATTGCTCATGAACTGACATTTACCAACCTTTGTGTTTCACCAAAAATACCTTTGATCCATCCACCTAACACCCTCCATCTGTTGCCCTGTTCACGAATTGAAATATACCAAACCTTTGTATTTCTCATGGACTCCAAAGCATGTTGATTGCTACCAACTCAGTGCGCTTGTTGTTCTTTCCTAACTTATGCCACTTTGATGTGCTGGACAGATCCCGTTTTGTGCAATTGGAAAGCTGGTGGAAAATTTTGAAGTCATTTCTCACTTATTCTGACCAAACGGACTCAGAAAGAAGAAGTAAACAAGACAAAAGGAACAGAGTAAAGGACAAAGGAAAAAGATGATTCCTAACAAGAAAACTACAAAGTAGAAACCTATCAGATATGGATACCAACTCTAATGACCATGACATGCACATGTTGATTAAGTGGCCTAATCTGTCAAACAAGTCTGATGTTCAACTCTTGTTATACCCCTGAACCATGAAACTAGACTTCAATGCTCCGATTATCCAATCTGATTCACAATCCTTATTCGCCTTGTAGTGCCCAAAGGGTTTTCACCATCAAGCCTCTCTCATTTTGTTCTTTCTCTCAACTTATCGTCGCCTTACGGTGACCGCGAGGGTTTTCACCAATAAGACTCTCATTTTGGATTTCTCTCAGCTCTCATAGCCCTACGGTGCCCGTGAGGGTTTTCACCAATAAGACTCTCATTTTTGGATTTCTGCTTGGACCAGAGTGTTGACCCTGATATGAATTACCTCTCCTTGCTTGACTTGGTATCTCTCGAAGACTGATCGGAAGGTCTTTCTTTGGACCGTAATGTGGGATTTTAGATAGGGTTAAAAAGAAAGGATATCAAAGGTTTAAAACAATTCACATGGGTTCAAAATTACAACTTTCGGAATCAGATTTCTTACAACAACCACAACTTCTGCCCCAGTTTCTTGCTTGGGGACTTTTGAATTTTTATTTTGATGGGACCGTACCGTGAGGCTGCCTACGTATCCTTAAAAGGAATCAGGTCATGACATAGGAATTACTTTGTTGTTGTGATTTTCTCTTTTCTCTTTCTTTTCTTTCTCTTTTTTGCTTTCTTTTCTCTTTTTGTTGTTTTTCTTCTTTTTTTCTCTTTTCATTCTTTTCTTTCTCTTCTCTCTTTTTTCCTTTTTTTTTAATTTTCATTTTTCTTCTCTCCCTTTTCATTCTTTTCTTTTCTCCTTTTCCTTTACTTATCTTTCACGCTTGTGTTTCGGATCTTTGCTACTGATTCCGAAAGAGGGGTATAAAAGAAAATAATCAAGGCTCCAAGGGGTAACGAAGGATAAGGTGTTTAGATAGCAGAACAAAATGCTTTCATCATTCCAATCTTCAAAACATGTCAAGTACAAACAACACAATTAAACAAACCAAGGAAAACATTCGTAACATCTTTTGATTGTGCCAGACTTGATGACCATACCCACATATTCGCCTTCTACATTTGTTACATACAAAGCACCATTGGATAACACTCTCACTCTCACTAGCACGAACGGCCCCTATCAATTTGGGCAAACTTGCCTTTAGCTTCAAACTGATGCGGCATGATGCATTTCAACAGGGTTTCTTTATGTTCTATTTGCCACAGTTTCACACAATTCGGGCTTGAAGTGATCTCAAAATGCCTTTACTAATTTCCCTCAAATGTCCCTATCACCTTCAAAATTGTTTCATTCAGCTTCATGACTAAACTAACTTTTTAGGACCAAGCTGAGAATTACGCATGCATGTCATGTTACTAGAGTCAACAGGAAAAGAACTATAAAAGAAAAGAAAACTAAACGAAAATGACTGGAAATCACAGAAAATAGAAAATTGCATTAGACAGATGGTGAAAGGGTTTGGACAACAAAACAAACAAACTAAACTGGGATTACGAACCTAGAACAAACCTAGACAACGCTAAACAAGTTACTATGACTAAAAAAACTAGGCAAAATAAAAGGATAGAAAGGTTTGAGTCACAAGATAATATCCGGATTACAACCCTGAAATAATCCGGACAGCATAAATGACAACAAAATAAACCACCAAAAACTCCTCCCAGGCTAACCAAGAAAAGAGCGTATTTCCAATCATCAAACTCAACATCTTAGCCATTGACTTCTGCATCAACAATACTAGGACATTCACACGTCTCCATTACATTGTTCTTAACAGATTGCCTTTGGGTTCCCTTTGCCTACTCGTTCTTAGGATCAACCTCTGATAGCGCTAAAAGCTTAGTAGCACGTGGACCTCCGAGGTTCCCAGAAGAATTCTCACATTCCTTTTCAAAATAAACCATACCTACCATATGCGTCTCATTATGCACAGGCGATGGACTTTGGCTAGTGTCTGCTGCACCTAGATTTTGCACGACAATGTCGCCTGCATCAATAAGCTTCTGAATCGCATTTTTCAGATTCCAACACTTCTCTATGTCATGCCCCGTGGCATCTGAGCAATAGGCGCACCTTTGAGAAAAATCAAACTTCTTTGGAAGAGGGTTTGGCATTTTTATGTAGGTCGGCTTCAACATGTCCAGTTTCCTTAGCCTCTAGAATAGACTGGCATATGAAAATCCTAATGGAGTGAATGTTTTCTTCTTCCGTAACCTCTCATTCTTAAAGGCTTGACTGGGCCGAAAACCTGATCCAGGGGGTTTTCGATAGGCTCGTGGGGGTAGATAGACATTTTATGGAGCTGGGTACTGGGAGAGTGATGTACGACTTTGGGAGTTTTGTGGAGAGAAGTGGCATTGGGGAGGATCATCTGGTGCATAAGGATATCCACGGGGACGATGTCGAGGCTGGAAGTGTTGATCGGGAAAGCCCATTGGATCATCTTTTCTGTTTCTCTTTCTTCCACCCAAGCTTACTGGGATGTTCTGAGTGTTTTTCGAACAACTCATGATTTTGCCTGACTTGATTCCCTCTTCTACTAGCTCCCCTATTTTTAACACATCATTGAAAGGCTTCCCCAGGGCCGGGATCAAATGACTGAAGTAGGTGGGCCCCTGAGCTTGTAGGAAAAGCTCAACCATTTCTTCTTCACCAATCGGGGTATTGACTCGAGCAGCCTACTCCCTCCATCTGAGCCCAAACTCTCTAAAGCTTTCCTCCGGCTTTTTTTCCATTTTAGATAGGGAGGAGCGGTCTGGGGTAACACCCAATCTGTATTGAAAGTATCGAACAAAATCTTGAACCATGTCACCCAATGTAGGTCACTTACCAACATCTTAGCGATTATGCCATTCCAACGCTGCCCCAGTCAGGCTCTCACTGAAGTATGCCATCAACAAATCATCCTTCTCGCCAAGACTTCTCATTTTACTGTAATAATCCCTCAAATGGGCTACCGGATCCCCACACCCATCATACAAGTTAAACTTTGGCACTTTAAACCCCGCAGGCAGATGAACGTCGGGGGACATAGACAATTCTTTGTAAGACATGCTACCCTGGTCTCATGTTCCTTGTTTGTTCTTTAAGGATTGTTCTATACCTTTCAGCCTCCTGGGTATCCCATCTCGCCCTTTTCTTCCTGTGAACTCTTCATTTACAACATGAGGCCCATCCCGCGGACCCTGCTTGTATGAGTTGGGAACCTTGTGGGCAACCTCTGAGGGGTAATATTGGGCATCATGAGCTTTGACTGGGTGTTCATTGTTGGGGATGGTGGATAAGACCGGAGGGCAATTTTTGGGAAAGGTAATTGGAAGATGAGTGATGAAGCTACTAGGGTGGTTGGGAAAGCCATGATAAGCAGGTGGATCTGGATAGTATGGGGGGTCATCTGGCACTGTGGTCAGTGTTTGGGTAAATGTAGCATTTAGGAAGCTAGGTGGTGGCGGGTGTGGTGCCTTCCCAGTCATCCAGGCCTGATACATGTCCGCCATGTGTTGTCTTAACATCTTTACCTCTTCAACCAACCCATTGTCCTGTTCAAACAACTGCTTCCGGGCACCGGTATCAACCAACTCAGTTCTGTTGTTGTCTGCCATTGCCTTTTGACCTTATGTTGTAGAGAAGAGTTACCACTTTAAAAAACCACAAACCAATCACCCTTGTGCTATGAATATAACAAAATGAAGTCATCACGTTAGCGTTAGGGCATTTAACATAAGATAATCTCACTTTATGTGCAATGCACCTAGCCACAGTTATCGGTTCTAAAATGACTTCGAGGGTACAACGGTCAGTTGGCATCATCCCAATTTATTCATTTCAATCCTTTCTTTTCTTTGCTTTTCTAGCACCTCTTGGCTTGCCCATTTTCCTTTATCTCTCTTTTTTTTATCATCACTCTTTTCTTTCTCTCATATCTCACATCTCACAATTTCACCTCTTTTTTTTTGTTTCCTTCTTTTTTTTTTCTTGTAATAATAAAAAAAATAATTTGATTGAACCCTATGTAGGTTGCCTACGTATCATGACCACACATGAATCAGATCTTTGCGTAGTTCTGGAAAATCAGGAATAAAGGAAACAAACTAACATTTTCCTCTTTTTTTTGTTTTAACCTTAATGACTAATCCGATGAGAAAAGAGAAAAAGAAGCAAAACCCTTTTTTTTGAATTTTCTAGACTTAATGTTCTATAACTTATTCTAAACTCAAGCTTAACAGACTTTTCTTTTTCTTTTTTTTTTTGGAAACAAATATTCTATTAAGGAAAAATCCTAGAAAAGAAAGATATATTTTTTTGACTCTTTTTTTTATGAATTTTCATTTAATATTCCTGAAGAAAAACTTCGTAACGAGAAATGAAAAAGATAAAAACTGTTTTTGGATTTCAATTTTTAATTACCTAAAGGAGAAATTTTAAAAATAAAGAGAAGATAAGGGTATCTTATTTCTTCTATGTACAATGTCCTAAAGTTTTTGTAAAATAATTTTTTTTTATTTTTCAAAGAAGAACCTTAAAAGAAAATCTTTTTGAATTTTTGGAATTAATACCTTAAAGAAAACCTTTTAAAGATGTACTAAAAGAAAATTCTTTTTTTTTTGACTTGTAACACATTTCCAAATACAAAATAAGAAATACAATAACAAAAGACTGGACAAACTTAACTAGACTATTACAAACTCTAATATCACCTAAAAGACTAAATACTACTATACATGACTAGAAAGTAAAACATGAACAATTGAATATAAAATGGCTCCTCGAACAGCTCCTGAATGCAGTGATCCTAAGGTATCTGTCATGCTCAAACTCTGGTAAGTAAATCCACACCTGTATAAGAAAACTTAAACAAACACTATGTGAGACAATAACATTCCCTAAGACATGATTGAGGCTATTTTTGCAAAATGGCTTATTTGGCCAAAAGGTGGCTGAAAGTGCAAAATTTGGCTAAGACCCCGCAAAGCCAAGAACCTAAGATTTACTAGGAAGACCAGACCCTATGTGGGTTGCCTACGTATCACGTCCCGAAAGACGAGAATCAGGTATGCGTAGTTCGGGCAGATTGGATACGAGCGAGAATAATAAAAAAAAATAACTAACATATAAAAAACACATTTTTTTTCCCGAAAAATGATGAAACATATAAAATCTTTTTGGATTTTCTTTTCTTTTTTTTTCGATTTTTTGATTTTTCTGAAAAATGATAAGAAGTACAAAATCTTTTTGAAGTTTCCATGCTTTGTTTCTTAATAAAATGTAATAAAAATATAATTGGGCCCTACTCGCTTCATCCTCACACTTACAGCCTCTCTTTTTTTCTCTTTTTTCCCATTTTTTCATTCGCCCTCAATTATCATTGGTCCGCCAAAATAACCCTTTTACCCTTGAAGAAATGCAACATGTAGCACATAAGATGCATTAAGATGGTCTGTTATTTTGGGTACACCTGTCCTAGATGAACCCAACCCCTGTGTTGAGTCCCCTAAGTCAAATGCACGTGATGCAGACAAATGTTCCTACTAGGGATCCGGCATGAGGCTGTGCTTTTCTAGGTTTAAAAACCTGGGTCTATTTGTTCTAGACTTGGCTTACCCGAGCGGACAGCTCGAGCCGAGGGCAGCGTACCGGGAATACAGAAGCTTCACCGGCTTTGCAACTTGTCCGAACCTCGTCCTAAATTTAGAATATGACTCTAACAGAAAAGAAGTCACACGAAGTGCACACTTCTTCATGATTTAGAAGACTCAGAGAGAAGAGGGATTTCGCAATAGTTTATATACAGTTCACGGAATATCAAAGCGGTAAAAGCAATCAATTAGCACATTAGGCCCAAATCATGTAGCAAAATCAGATAATGGATAAAGCCAACTATAAAAAATATTCTAAGCTCGAATTCATGAACCCTGAACCAGAAATTCTGGGTTCGATCCCCAGCAGAGTCGCCAGAGCTGTCACACCTCCTTTTTTACCTACACCCCGGAAAAGAGGGTATATAAGGGAGTTTTTTCCAACTTAAAGTGACAATCGAAACAGGATTATTTATTTATTAAGTTCAGAGTCCCCACTTGGGAGATTTATGGTGTCCCAAGTCACCGATTTCAAATCCCGAATCGAGGAAAGATTGACTCTGTGTTACAGTCCGCGAACCAAAAATCCGAGTAAGGAATTTTGTTAACCCGGGAGAAGGTATTAGGCATTCTCGAGTTCCGTGATTCTAGCATGGTCGCTCAACTGTTATATTCGGCTTAATTATCTGATTTTAAACAACTTTGGACCTATATGCAGATTTTAACTTTTAACCGCTTTTATTCAATTTTAAAGAAGATTGAACGTCGTTCAAAACACGTCTTCGGATCGCACCACATGAAATGCACCCGCAATCCTAAACATAATTTATTCAACGTTTTAAGATTTGATTTGGGTCATATGAAATGCACACCCGAGTTTAGGAAGGTAATATTATTAAAATACGCGCCTGAAGCAAGCTATGATGTTTATGAATTTTAACGGCCTAAGTATGCTACTATCGATTTAATTAAATAAAGCGAAATAAAGGAATAACAAAAAAACTATCCAAAGTTCAAATCATATTAATATTCGGTACTTGCCATGGTCAATTTATCCTAAGAAATCCAAGTCCCTTTTTTTTAAATAAAAAAAAGAAGAAAGATTCCACAACCCCACTGCTCGTCATTCTCATTATCTTAACAACCACATATATAATAATCAAAATCATCACCAAAAAAATAAAATCATCAACCACACATGTAATAATCAAAACCCACATTTAATTCAAACTCAATCATGATCTAACACAATCCATATATAAAAATAAAGATCCGAAGCTTAAGAGAAAGAGAAAGGAACCTCTAAATATCTGAAATTTGATTATTTGATGGAGAACACGAAAAGGTAGCAGAACGCGGATGAGAACCGGAATCGGCACCGGAAAGCATGCCCAAAACAAAGCTAACAGAGGATAAACTTATCGTCCAAAGAAAATATCAAACCCAAAAAAATGAATAGGATCAGCGATTTCCTTCTCCTAATCCCCTAGTGTATTTGCTACTGGAACAACACTTCCCTCGATGTCAACTTCGTTTGCTTCCATTGCAAATGCATAATATGCAACTGAAATTTCATAGGATTTATAGGCAGCACAACTGAATAATCAAAAGTAGTAATTAATTATTTGTGACATTGCAAATACGTTTCTCTAGATATCGCTTTTCTAGTGTGTTGGATAGAAGAGACCCTCTATGTTCTCGTGTGTGTGTTTTTGGAGTGGAAAATCACTGAATTGTTTGGTATTTTTCTATGCCGATCTGCCGTTCCTCTTTTGTGTCTAGGTCTAGGTCTTGAAAACTTAAGGGTAGGGTTTCTATAATTGGGTATTTTATATGGAAGTGGGAAGGGATGATGGCCATTGGATTAGAAGGAAATAGATGGCTAGGATTAAATCTTGCACTTAAATGGGCTAATGGGTTGGGAAGAATGGGCTAAGGGTAATTGGGTTGGACCATGTCTTTTCGTATTTCAATTTGGGCTAAGAAGACTCCAAAAATTATTAATTAAAACCATAGCTAAATTCCCGTAATATAAGATAACTATATTACATGATGCAAAAATAAATTTTAATTAATTAAACTAAACTATATTAAAATATGAAACTATTACATATATTTTTTTTGTATTTTTCAAGATTATATAAAGATAAAATTAAGGTACTATTTTTTGTATATATATTTTTTTTACTTTATGGAAGGTACATAAAATAAAAAATATTTTTTATAATTTTTATTTTCTTGTAGTAAAATAAAGTAAAAGAGTAAAAATGAGTTGAAATATCTATATTGGGCCTAAATTAAATATTTACGTGCTAAAATATGAAAAATCTTGGGGATGGTGGCGCTACTAACCTTGCAAGGTGACTTACATGCAAGACTGACAGCATTACAGAACACAGATGGTAGGTTCAACATTAAAAAGTTATACAAAATGCAAACATCTCAAGGTCAGAAGGTCTACTGGAAAGATTTAATTCTGCATCCTCATATACATCCTCGACACAAGTTCAACTTATGGCTGGTCATACAAGGGAGATTACCAACAGTTGACAAATTGCAGAAGATGGGGATACAAGCACCTCAAATGTGTGTTTTCTATGATCAGAAAGATAAACAACTTGAACACCTGTTCTTTGAATGCTCCTACACGAAGACTATATGGAAGAGACTACTAAATTGAATGGGAGTTCAAAGGCAGATTCAAACATGGAAGGAGGAATTACATTGGGTGGCTACCTATGCTAGAAGAAAGCAAGGAATTGGCAACATCATTGAAGCTGTGTTTGGCATGTTGATTTACATCTTATGGAGAGATAGGAACATGATTAGATTTCAAAATGAGAGAACTTCATCAGAGAAGATATGTCGGGAGATAACACTTTATATACACATCAAAGGCAACCTACACAGCAATTGGCAGAAGCACATGGGAGCCTTGAATAGAAACTTTTAGCCAGACTTGCTCTTTGTTTTTCTGTTTATTTTATGATGATAGACTAGTAAAAGTGTATAGGTTGAGATACATATAGTTGTATAGTTATATAGTTGATACACCTCGTAGGTGTGGAGTTAAGAGTAGTGCCAAATAGAGAAAAGGATCTAGTCAACAGAGTCCTATTATGTAAAGTTCAATTTTCTGATAAATGAAATGAAAGTTTATAGAAAAAAATATCATCAGATCGAGGGTTGTGGAACAGCTCGGTCTACAAGACCAAATCGTGCCTGCAATCTGAGTTCTAAACGGATTCAACATGGCATGTGAAACCACTAAAGGGAGATAACATTATCGGTGAATGCTGCTGGAACCATTCAGGAATCCAAGTTCTGTGTGATCAAAGGAGATATGAGGTACAATGCTCTGTTCGGGAGGCCCTGGATTCACAATATAAGGGTAGTGCCATCGACCCTACACTAGGTGTTGAAATTCTCAATGCCAAGAAGGATTAAAACATATTATAAAGAACAATCGGCCGCAAAGGAGATGTTCACAATCGAAGAGGTGATCCCAATATCCGAACTTTCAACACCAAAAAGTTTGGGTTTGGTCGCTAAGGAAGAAACCAAATAGCAATTACCAACATCGGCCTCGATCCAATCAGACAAGCAGGGGACAGGTGTATACGATGACTACAGGGTGCCCAAGTCTTTTATAACCCCAGATGACTCCGACGCCACCAAATTAATAGTCGAAGAACTGGAGCAAGTCATATTGATCGAGCATTTGCTTGATCGTAAAGGTATACTTGGGCACATGGTTAAGTGTCGAGCTCAGAAAAAAACTCATTAAATTCCTTATACCTAACGTAGATTATTTCACATGATCCCACCTTGATATGATAGGGATCCCGATGAAAATAACACTCACAAGCTAAGCATGGACCCGAAGTTCCATCCGGTCAACTAGAAAAGGAGGCCTCAGTCCGAAGTCAAGCATGCATTAATCAAAGATGAGGTATCTAAACTCCTTAAAATAGGGTCCATTCGGGAATTTAAGTACCCAGATTGGTTAGCAAATGTAGTGGTAGTCCCTAAAAAGGGAATATATTAAGAATGTGTGTAGATTATAAAGATTTGAATAAGGCATGTCTCAAGGACTCTTTCCCTTTTCCCAACATCGATCACATGATTGATGCGACGGTCGACCACGAGATCCTCAGTTTTCTAGACACCTATTCCGGGTAAAACCAAATTCGGGTGGACCTGGGTGATCAGGAAAAAACGTCCTTAATCACTAAGCACAACACCTACTGCTATAACATGATGCCATTCGGAATAAAAAATGTCGGTGCCACTTACCAACGCCTAGTAAATTGGATATTTGAAGAACAGATAGAAAAATCAATGGAAGTTTATATTGACAATATGTTAGTTAAGTCCCTGCGAGCAGAGAGCCATTTGAAGCATTTGCAGGAAACCTTCAACATATTAAAGAAGTACAATATGAAGTTGAACCCAAAATAATGTGCATTCAGAGTTGGGTTCGGGAAATTTCTCAGATTCATGGTGTCCAACCGAGGAATCGAGATCAATCCCGATAAAATCAAGGCCATAGAGGACATTATCGTAGTGGACAATGTTAAGTCCATTCAGAGGTTAACTGGGCGTATAACCGCTTTGGGTCGATTCATCTCGAGGTCTTCTAAAAAGAGATATCGATTCTTCTCACTATTGAAGAACATGAATAACTTCTCATGGACCCCGAAGTGCCAACAAGCCTTGGAGGAACTCAAGTAGTACCTCTCGAGTCCAACTTTGCTTCATACTCCGAAGGTAGAAGAATAGATGTACCTATACGTAGCGGTATACGAGGTAGCGGTAAGTGGAATCCTGGTCTAGGAAGTAGAAGGTACGCAATTTCCTATTTATTATGATAGCAGAACTCTAGGCGAGGCCGAAACTAGGTATCCTCACTTAGAAAAATTGGCGCTCGCTTTACTAAGTGCCTCTAGGAAACTGAAACCATATTTTTAATGTCATCCCATATGTGCCGTGACTACTTACTCGTTAAGAAACATAATGCATAAACCCTAGCTCTCCGGATGATTAGCCAAATGGGCAGTGGAAATTAACAGGTACAATATCGAATATCGACCCCGAACCGCCATCAAGTCTCAGATTTTGGCGGATTGTGGCCGACTTCACAACGGCCCAGATACCAGAGTCAAAAAGGAGTTGTTGTTGAACTCAGGGACTTCTTCGAGAATCTGGATGCTCTTTACGAATGGTGCCTCAAATGCAAAAAGGTCCAAACTTGGCATCGTGTTGAAGCCACCGATAGGTAATGTAGTTTGAAAATCTATTAGGACTTTAAAATTGACTAATAACAAGTCCGAGTATGAGGCCATGATTGAAGTTCTTGAACTAGCTAAAAGCCTAGAGGCAGATGTGAGCAAAAGCTAAATACAAATCCTTTATTGTGGTGAACAATTTCAATGGGACGTTTGAAGTCAGGAAAGCTAATGCAAAGGTACCTGGATAAACTGTTGGTAACCCTACATCGGTTCAAGGAGTGGACTTTGCAACATGTACCTCGAGATCAGAACAACGAAGTCGATGCTCTTGCTAATTTGGGATCGTCCATCAATGATAATGAATTCGGCTTAGGAACGGTTGTACAACTCATGAAATCGATAGTAGAAGAAGGACACGCCGAGATAAACTCGACAAGCTTAACCTAGGACTCGAGAAACAAATATATAGACTACCTGAAGATCGGAAAATTGCCCTCGGATCCTAAAGAGTTGAGAGCTCTGCATATGAAGGCGACCCGGTTTAGCTTGTACGAAGACGGTACCCTATTCAGGAAACATTTGATGGCCCACTTTCCATATGTCTAGGACCGCGAGATACCGACTATGTTTTGAGGGAAGTCCACGAAGGCACCTGCAGAAATCATTCAGGCGCCGAATCGCTTGTCCGGAAGGTAATCAGAGTCGGCTACTACTGAATCGACATAGAAAATGACACAAAAGAGTTTGTGCGAAAATGCGACGAATTTCAGAGGCATGCTCCGATAATTTATTAGCCCGGGGAGCTGCTACACTCGATCTTGTCACCTTGGCCATTCATGAAATAGGGAATGAACATCGTTGGTCCCTTACCATAGGCACCTGGTAAGGCTCAATTTGTATTATTTATGACTGACTATTTTTCTAAATGGGTGGAAGCCCAAGCATTTGAGAAATTTAGGGAAAAGGAAGTTATTGATTTCATTTGAGACTACATAATATGCCGGTTCAAAATGCCAGCCGAGATCGTGTGCGATAATGGGAAGCAGTTCATCGGCAACAAAGTGAGCAAGTTTTTTGAAGACCATAAGATCAAAAGTATCCTATCAACACCCTATCACCCTAGTGGGAATGGGCAAGCGGAGTCCACGAACAAAACTGTACTCAAAAACTGATGCCAAAGGAAAATGGAAGGAAGTTTTGCCCGAAGTCCTATGGGCGTATCGAACGACCTCAAAATCCAGTACTGGGGCCACCCCATTCTCATTGGTCTGTAGTTTCAAAACTCTAATACTGGTCAAAGTAGGAAAACTGAGTCTCAAGTTCGGATATGTGATTGAAAAGTCAAACGGTGAGGCCATGAGTATGAGCCTGGAACATTTAGACGAAAGGCGAGAGGTCGCCCTCATTTGGCTGGCCACCCAAAAGCAACAAATCGAGAGGTATTACAATCTAAGAGCAAACCTTCGACATTTCAATGTCGGGGACTTGGTGTTGAGGAAGGTGACACTAGATACCTGGAACCCAAACGAAGGAAAGCTGGGACCGAATTGGGAAGGTCCATATCGAATTATCGATATCACCGGCAAAGGATCGTACAAACTCGAAGCACTAAACGGTGATCGATTACCAAGCAACTGGAATGTAGCCCACTTGAAATGATACTACTGATAAGGTACGACCCCATTCATTTCTTTCCTATATATGTATTACGGATTGGACTAACACTTGCAGGTAATGGTCAAGGAATGATGCAACTTTTAGGCCTGAAAGCACGCATTGCACACTTTTTCCCTTGAACCGATTTTGTCCCAAATGGGTTTTCCAGAAAGGTTTTTAACGAGGCGACTGTGGATCGTGCTAACTTAGGATTGAAGACCGGCCATAAACCAGAATTGAGGATTACATCAGCAGTATCCGAGCCCACTCTACGACCGACCTCGAATATTGGCGGCCATCACCCTCGGATAATGATTTTAGCAAGGAAGGAAACTTTATGCTCAAACAAGCCTGGGTTTGGTGGATAGAATTTATTATAAGGGCCAAACGATCAAGTGAACCATGCCCGCATAGACTGTTGATACCCAATTTTTCCTTGTATATTTTAAATATGCATAAATACCTTCAAAATGGCATAAATATGCATATATAAGCATGCACAAGGTTTTTGTAATTTTTTCACAATTTTAAGGGTTTAAATTGATTTATTTTCTCCCCTTTTATTCATAAAATCCCCAATAATTATTTCCAAAATTATTGTTATGATGATTTATTCATTTAATTTCTATACTTATGTAAAATATGGCTAATATATTTTTTATGTATTTTTATAATTACATTTAGTATTTTTTAAGCTAAATTGCATATAATTGCAATGTTAGCCCATTTTAATGTATAATTATATTATATATGTGAACAATTGGTCCCTATATTTTTAAAATGATAATTACATATTTTAAATCATTTTTTTATAGAAAAATTATTTTATAAAAACTATTTATTATTATTATAAATTAAAATAGGGAAAAGTGGCTATTTAAATCATAGCCAGATTTGGATTTCAATCTTAGCTTAATTTTAACCCAACCCCAGCCCAATTTCCTACCCAATTAAACTGACCCAGACCCTATAAATGCCTACCCAAACCCAGAACCCATTTACCCGATTAAATCCTGACCGTTGATCTCCTAGATCAACGGCCCACATCACTTCTTACCTTTTTTAATTCCTACAACCCCTAACCCTATCTCATTTCTGAGATTCCACCGCCCTCAAACTCTCCCATCTTCTCTCTTTTCTCAACCTAGCCCTTGCCTTCTTCAACCACCGCCTCCCTTCCGGTCATCCCCAGCGACCGTCTTTCAACCTCAAGCCTCCAATGGTTCCTTCATCGCCTTACTCATCATCTATGAGGCCTTCAAGGTCCTTGGGACATGCCTACTTGTATCTAGGGTTTCTGGTTTGGTTGTTCACGGCTTTTCCAGTGTGATTTTGAGCAAAATCACTACACTTGTTACGATCTTTGAAGTTTATAGCAGGTTCTTCCGTTTCTATTTGGGTTTCCTTTGAAACCCTAACTTTCATTTGTATCTCTCAGATCTGTGCTCTTTTTAACGATTTAAGTCTGTTTCTTTCTATGTTTTACACTATTCTCAAACTTCTTTTGAAAAATCATCAAGTTTAAGCCGTTTTTACTTTCTTTAAAGTTAGGGTTTCTCGGAGTTTCTTCTGCACTTGTTTAAACTGATTTTTCTTTATGTTTAAACCTCTTTCCTCGCATATATTTACTAATTCTATGTTCTTACTGCCTTTTCAACTCGCCTCTATTAAAAGCCCTAATTTTTTAGATCTTCTTTGTTTTGGTTCTGTGGGTTAGCATGACTACTCGACTCTTGTTAAGTTTCTGTGGTTACCATGCTTCGAATAGGTTTTTTTTACTAAGTCTTTATCCTACTTGTATCACCTCTATGTGATTGTATTCATCTTGATTTGTTCATCTCTTGCCTCTTTCTGTCAATATTGCTGACCTTGCCTGTTTGCTACGTCTGTTTGTCCTTCTCTATTTATATGTTGAAGTATAGAATCATAACCCTCTCTTGATTTGATTCTCATTAACTTATTTGATGGTTTGATTGAAATGTTTTCTTTTAAAACCCTAAAATTTTACCTCGTCTATTTAAATTGACTGATTCCATTTCCTTATTTGCTGTGGTACTTCATTCTTATTGAATCCTTACCTTAATTGGTATATTCTGTACTTAGACTCAATTATATGCACTATACTCTTACTACCCCTTATATGGTAAAATCAGTCTTTCTCAACTGATTTTCTTTCCTTGATTATCCCTGTTGGTATCCGTTTAAGTTGTGACTCCTTGATTAAAGGGAGTACTTGTATTAATTGGATTCTAATTATGATTACTTCCATAATTATGCTAAACCTTTGCTTGTTACCTTATTTTTTGCCTATTTTCAAAACTATAAATACTCTAGTCTTTCATTAACACAGACACACGAACACTTCGGTTCAAAAACTATCTCTCATACTAAAAAATCTTTGTTGTGCTATTTGCTATTGTTAGCCGGCTGCAAGCTAAGGCTAACCATTTGTGCTCTCTCTTGTTCTTTCATTTTGCTTACTCTCCTCTTCACTAGTATGTCCTAGTTTCAATTCAAAGTTCCAACAACAACATGCTTCTCCTATTGTTTCAGTTTCTCTTGTTTCTAGTTTGCTTCTATTTGTGGTTCTGTTGTGAAATTTGTGGTTAAGAGTACATTATCAGCATGTTATTATGTCTTCCCCTTCCTTTAGATTAGTATATTCCCCTTTATGTGTGTTTCTGAGCATGTCTTACCAATTGTCTCTTACTTATTGTATACTTACTATCCTATGTCCCATGAATCCCCAAACCCCTATCACCCCTCTATGAGGTTGTGTTCTTCATGTCTGGTTTGTGACTATGCCAGTGTCTGTTGTTTCTGAGCATGTCTAAACCAGTCCTAGACCCTTGTTGGGTTATGTGTTTGCAGTCAAATGTTATGTGTGTCCTAAACCCTTTGACCCTTGTGTGTGACTACTAAATTTACTTGGTTCTGTGAACTAGCTGTGTATGCACCTATCCTAAGGTGTTTGGACTTTGTTAACTACTCCAACCTCTTTTTTTTCAAACAATCTCTGTTGATTTACTAAATTACTTTCAAAAAAGGCTTTGGTTAAATACAGTTTCTTACTAAAACTTTTTCAATTTGTGTCCATCACTTCTCACTCTACTCTTAGTCAATAAGTTCAGCCCCCTCTAGTATGTGTACTACTTTGGGATCCTTTTGAGAACCCTCTAAACTCTGGCATACTAAGGCTGGCCTTTCCACACTGCACCTGTTCAATCTTTGGTTACTAAGTCTAGGTGTAAGCATTCCCCAGGATCCTTGAGATACTTAGGGAACTTTGATGCACCTAGACCCTGATTTGTCTATGGAACTGAGGCTTAAGAGGCCATTGGAGGCTTTGGGAAACTTAGGCCTAATTGAAGGCTCCCTATAGGATAGCTTCTTGATTTTCTATTTTTACTTATGTAATTCATTCATTGGCATGTAATAATTTTGTAAATAGATATTGGGTATTTAGTAAAAAGGGTAGGTAAATGCATACTTTATGGGGTAATATGGGTAGAAATCATGCGCATAAGACTCTACTCTTTAATCTGATTGCTTTGCCTAAATAGAAAACATGCTCATAGGGTTTCACTCTTTAATCTGATTGTTTTACCTATAGAAATCATGTCCATAGGATTTCACTTTTAAGTTTGTTTGCTCATCAAGTAGAAACCATGTCTATAAGGCTTTATGTTCTGTCATATTTGGAAACCATGCCTATAAGACGTAATTTTGATTAAATTATAACAAGTATTTTTGTATGTTGCTAAACCTGCAAATTGATTAAAATTAGTAATCCGCCTAGATATCATGCCTATAGGAAGCCCTACTCACAATTCTGTCTGTTAATTTATCTTAGTCTAATAAATCAACTTCATTACGCCTAGTTCAATTTTAAATTGGTCTTGTTAAGTAATAAGCATTTCCTGAAACAAGTTCTTTCAAACTACCTCAATCTTATTAGGTACCATGTCTATAGGCACTAAAAGAGTCTATTTCAAAAATCTGTTTGTTTTTGCATTAATATAGACACCAGTATTCTGCATATAGGCAAGCCTTTAGGGCGTTTTCAAAAATTGCATTTCTCTAAAACTGTCTTTGTCGCTTAACGTTTCTGATCCTAATATGCTTTTAAGAGAGTCCCTAGGCAACTACTAGGGTGTAACTTCTGAGTCTAAAAAGAAAAGGGTTGTTTGTTTTTGCAAATTCACTTAGATATCCTGCTTTAGGACATTGTTTAATAAAAGACCTTAACTGTGCTTGAATCGTGTTGCTTATGTGTTTATTTGAGGAGGAAACTCTGAGCCTCTTAATTGCTCCCGTTATATGTAAAAGTCCTAAATGATTTTGACTGTCGCCTTAGAATATTTGCCTTTTAAAACCTTAGGGGTACGTCTAGAACCACCTATAGGTAGAGGTCCTAACTCCCTCCAAGTCCATTAAGAAGGGACGGGTAGCAGCACGTAATAGGAATCATTGACCAAACACCTGCTTTACATGACCAATAAGGGGATGGGAAGGGTAGACATGGGATATGATGACTACGTGTTAATGTCATGGGTAGCCCCTCATTAAGGAGTGTTTACTGGACATTGCGTGGGGTGACCCTATAGGATAACCAACCTAGGACCCCTCTTTACTAAATCCTTTCTTTATTTAAATTTTTGTTTTACAACGTGTTCAAACCTTTATCTTACTACTTGAGTTATCCCACGCGCTTTATTTGCAACTTGTTTGATTCAATTGTTTATATGGACTAATTTTGAATATAAGTTCGGCTGGGACCCACAGTTGTAGACCAAGAGGGGTTCCTAACACCTTCCCCTCGAGGTTACTTTGAGCCCTTACCCTAATCTCTGGTAATGTAAACCAACCCAAGAGTTAATCGCTCTAGGTGCCCTAACGCACCATAATCCGTTAGGTGGCGACTCTTCAAATACCCAATTCCTAAAAGGAAATGAGCCATTACACCCCGTGAATGTCGAAACCCGGACCTCTTCCCCGTCTCAAAAGGGGAGGGAAAAGGGGGCGCGACAGCATGGCGACTCTGCTGGGGATATTTTAGGCTCTTACCACAACGAACTTGTCTTTTTACAAATTAGTCCAAGCATGCTTATCCCATACCCTTCTCCCTTATTTGAACTTAACTGCCTATTTTTAAGCATTTATGATTTCTTTATTGCCTTGAAACTAACTTGTTTCTTTGTTTTCTTTTTCCTGTAATTGTCTTTCAATCATTTAAATGTTGTATTTATTTTTCCTACGTGAAAATACTTGACTACATGTTATTAATTGCTGCATAAGTCATGCTTCACATCATATACCACGCGTGCGTCTCAAATCCTATAGCAACGCTTTAATGAGTGGTTGCGCTCTTCCTATTTACTACCCTTAAATTCGGAAAGGTTTATTTGCGGTAAAACCAGTCGATCGGCGGTGCAGTCAACGATTCCATGCCTTCCCCCTCAAGTTGTCCGCTTGAGGGTACCAGTCTAAAACCCCATAGAAACCTTACTCTGTTTAAATTGTGCATGCATCATGGTCGAACCTAGTCGGATCAGTTATGTTGTCCATATAATGATTCTCTAAGATAAGCCTTATCCAAATTCCATTGGGTTTTCCATAATCCCAACGGACGCAACCACGTTTTGTGTATTAATTTGGAGAACTAAATGCCGATATGCTGATCATAAATGTATAAATAGCCGAGTCCGGTGGGGGTAAGGTCTAACCCTTTTGTTTTGCAGAAAATGAGGCATGAGGTCTCCATATTCGGTATGGTTAGCAACATCCCTCCATTGTTGCTGGATTGGTGGGAGGATCTTTCCTCAAGTGGCAAGAAGCATGTGAAAACGTACCTGGGTAACTTGCCTTCCTTGCTAGATATTGAGCCAAACAACAAATTGATCGAGGTTGCCACCTTATTCTAGGATAGTGAAAGAGCAGTGTTCCGCTTCGGTGACATAGAGATGACACCGCTTCTAGAGGAAATAGGAGGACTTGCAGGGTTGACTTGGGGCAGTCCTGGGCTTTTGGTGCCAAAAACTTGTATGGGCAGAGGATTTTTTAAGATGATGGGGCTGAAAAAGAATGTCGACCTAGTGTGCTTAAAGGACTCCTACATACCTTTCGAATATTTGTACGAGAGGTATGGCCATAGCAAGTCTTTCCACACTTACCATGATGAGATCGCCCTCACGTCACTAGGTCACATCCACCGCAGAGTGTTCGTCTTCATTGTGTGCTTCCTAGGGATGATAGTGTTCCCAATGAAAAAGGGAAGAATTCATACTAGGTTGGCCATGGTTGCAAAAACTCCGATGGAAGGGATTAATGGACAGACATATACCATAGTCCCCATGATCATAGTTGACATCTACAGGGCCCTGGAGCGCTGTCAAAGAGGGGTCAATCATTTTAAGGGTTGTAATTTATTGCTGCAGTTATGGTTGTTGGAGCATCTCCAAAAGGGTCGCTACCGTCAAGAATTTCCGTGAAGGGCTTGGAACGACCACATTGCTTTCCATCACCCTAAGAAGATGACCTACATTCCAGACAGATTTGCTCAGCCGAAAAGTGCCAGTGAATGGGTAGAGTTCTTCGAAAATCTGACCGAGAGACAAGTGCAATGGATGGTTGAATAGTTCCCAACAGACGAGTTTATTATCAGGTCCAGGGATGCTCCGCACTTGGTGTTGATCGGGTTGAGAGGGATATATCCATATGTCCCTATGCGAGTTATGATGAAAGCAGGCAAAAAGCAGGTTGTACCAAGGGTCGTCAAGATGAGTCATTTCAGGGCGGATTTCCAGGACGACGACATACCTTACAAGTGCCAAGCTTAGCACATGTGGAACTGCAAAATCATTATAGAGAAAAGGACTGTTGAGCCAGACAGATATCATGCGGGGTGCGAGCCTCTCTACCCGGCATGATTGGAGGACAATCTGAAAGGAACTGTGACAACAGGGACTGGTCAAGGGAACAAAATCATAGACGAGGAATCTGAAGCCCAAGTCAAATACAACAGGCTGCGCAAGAGGATCCACGACTCTGATAATGACCATCGGGAAGTACATGAGAGGAACGTGAGGTTCATTGAGGAATGGAAAGAGATGGAAGTTACTTCCAACAAGAAACTTAGAGCGAGGAATAATGGAGCTGGAGGGTAAAGTCATAAAGAGGATTGATAACTGCTAGAATGCTGAGGGAGCTGAGGCAGGACATCTGGCCCGAGCCTACTTGCTGTTGGAACTGCACGAGCTGGGAGATCTGTTTGATGGAGTTCGGAAGATCGAATCTGGGGAAAGTCCTTCAGAGACCAAATAAATTAGATTTACTTGCTTTTCTTAAAAATGTAATAAGGCTAAGTGCCAGTAGCGACTTGTTTTATTATTATGTTAGTGTCATTTTTGGATTCGTCTACTTCTATATTATGAAATGAAGCATTTATTGGCATTTGAAGTTCTCCAAATTTATTTGTCGCTAGGCCTACCTCGGGCATAACGAGGCTCCCAAATTAGGATACGAGTTTATATTTCGCAATATGTGTTTAAATACTGCAAACATTTCAGAATCCTTACTAACTTGTTACCTTTTTGTTTTTGTTTATTTTTATTATTATTCCTATCCCCTTAGGTTGGTTCATCCATACTGGTCTCATCAGTATATCATACCAAATCTAGAGGCCCTCCACCTCCTTTTCCTCTAAGCAACACAAAAAGCAGAGGGAAAGCAAAGATGGACAATTTAAGTGGAATCCGAAAGGAAAATGTTGAGAACGCAGAGACTTCCGACAGTCGCAGTACTCCGGCCCCGAATGACCTGGTTTTGAGACTAGAACAAAAGATACTAGAACTGCAAGGAGAACTTGAGCAGGTCCACAATTTGGCAAATTTGTCGCTCACCCTTAATGTCCCTGATATCCACCAACAGAACGCAAAAGACCAAACACCTCCTCAAAACCAACAGCCGCAAAATCCTTCCGTACCAAATCAATACGCAACTCCATATCACGCCCCAAACCTAGGTCTGGACATAACACAACACTCGGTACCTGACTACATGTGACCGAGCAAACCAACTAGCTGGCTGAATTAACATGTGATATCATAACATACTAAATGCGGAAGATAAAGTAACACGTGCTAATTTACTGAAAGTTTGAATGATAAAACAATCGAAGTGCGGAAATACTAATACAATTTTGAAACATATTTGTAGTCAACACAGCTTAATATGGAAAGCCTGCGACTCTGTCTAGTTATTACTCTAGTCTATGAAGCCTCTATTGAAGTACTGAAAACACTGTCTATCTGTAAATACCGAAAGACTGTAAGGTAATGATAATGCCCCGAAAGAACTAGGGATCACCCAATAGCTGGTACAAGAATCCTAGTGCTCTGAATCGTCAACTTGTAAATCAGTACCTGCATCATGAGATGCAAGCCCCGGGCAAAAAGGGACATCAGTATATTTGAATTGCACTGGTATGTAAAGATACTGAAAGAAAGAATTATAAATGCTGAAACCGAAACTAAGCTGATAACTGAGATTTTATAATTGATAACTGAAATGATAACTATTGAAACTGAAACTGAAATAATAGCTGATAACTAATAACTGATAACTGAACTGATAACTGGTAACTGAAACCGAACAAAGGAAGTAAGGATATGAATACTCCCTCTACTGAATGACGAACAACCTGTTTATCTGAATAAATAAACTGCGGCCTCAGGCCCAATATATACATGCACAAACTGCAGCCTCAAGCCCAAGTATACGTATACATAATTGCGACCTCAGGTCCAAAATGCATAAAGCATAAATTGCGGCCTTAGCCCCAAAGATGCATAAAGCATAAACTGTGGCCTCAGGCCCAAATACAAGTATTCAACATTCAGGAACTGAGAATCAAACTGCAATACATGATAGTGAAATACTGAATCACACTGAATTACATAATGCTGGAATGCTGGATCACACTGAATTACACAATATTGGAATACTAAATAGGAATAGACTGAGACATGTATTCTTGAACTGATTATGAACACTGAAATTTCAATTGTTTATGGCATACTGCGTAATCTATACTAAGACTCGGGGGCATCAAACCCAAGTCTATATTGAATACGCACTGAGCTCACAACGTTCAGAATGAAAGTGGTGAACGAGTTATGAAGCTAGAGCATATAAGTTCTACAACTATTCAAGGAACTAGGCTTAACTATATTTTTAAGGTAATTGGTAATGTGGTAAAAGAAATGTAGTGTAGGGAGAATCATTAATATTCCCAAACATAGAGAGTTAGCCTCATATACCTCAATTTCGCCCCTTAGTGATACTACAATGATCCACAATACTAATAACCTTCAATCTACAATAGCAACATTCAATGGAACCCAATATTAGTAACAAATTCCATAACTTAAGCCATTTAGGCATATTATCAAATACCTTGTAGGCATAAATCTCTACATCTCATCACCATATAATTAGTTCCTCAACTACCACCATTCATCTATAATTTATCCCACCATCATTATTAGCCAATTTATAACTTCCAAAATCACATATATGACCATCCATCCATACCAACCAACAAAGTTCCATTAAATAAACATCTTTCAATCTCTATAATAGTTGTGTAATTAAATTGGGAACTAATGGTTTTCAATAACCATACCAAGAGTTCCAATACTTATCCATACTCATATTCCCTTCATAAATCCATACATGTAAGTCTAAGGGTGTAAGATTACCTTTTTGGAAGAAATCTTGCAAAACCCTCATTTGAGTTCTTGAAGAAATCCCTTAAAGATCTAAGTATTTTATGTGTAGATTTCATCAATACTAGTGTATAAATGATGGAATTCACACCAAGATAATGGGGATTACTTACCTTGAATATGGTAGGGTTTGGAGGTCTTGAGAGGGTGGAGGAAAACCCTAAAATTCGTCCAAATAAAGTGGGAAAAATAACCCCCAAAGGTTTTATATCAAAGTAGGGTCGGGTTAAAAAAACGAAGATTTGCACAGCTGCGGTGCATGGGGCACCACGTGGGACGGCGTGGTAATGAAATATGTGTCTAGGAATGAAATATGGAGGTGCTCTGATAATTTACACAGCCGTGCCGCATGGGGCAGCGCGGTAGTGTAAAATTCTGCCAATGTTTGGTAATTTGGTCATAACTTCTGGTAGGTGTGTCCCAATGACAAACGATTTGAAGAATTAGAAACTAGACTCGAAGATTTTTCATTTGATAGGTTGTGCATCACATAACACCTTATATAAGTGTAGATATGCTCGTCCAAATAATAGTCTTTTGCGTGATCATTTAGAATTTTAGTCTATCATGTAATTTTTCAACTTGGCTAAGACTTAGGTCTTTCCTTGGACCCCAAATCACTTATTATATGCCTCGTACACTTATTATCATAACCAATTGATAACCATCACATTAATACTCATGGGTGTTACATTATATCCCCCTTGGGATCATTCGTCCTTGAATGATTGTCCTGGTTGTATCTTCGGCTAACTCCGGACCTTAAATGGGTCTGGTGGGAACATGAACTTTCATTAATACTTGCTTACTAAACTGAATGAATACATGATTACTGAACTGATGAGGTACTAGACTGAATGGCTACTAAACTGACTAAATACTGAAATACATGGAGATTGTAATATAAGGACTGAATGAGAATGTTAGATACCTTCTACATTTCTCCAAAATACCTACCAGCTAACCGAGCATAACACTAGCTCCATAGGGCACAATAATACACATAACATAATACATATACATGAACACTTGTCTGTTATGGATACATAAATTCTGAACTAACGTGGATATATGAATACTGAACTGGCGCGAATAATCGAGTGCTAAACTGACGTGAATATCTGATCAATGAAATCACATCAAAATTTGAGTATTAAGCTGGCATGAAGATTTGAGTACTAGACTGACATGAGTATCTGAGTATTGAACTAACTTGAATGTTCTAATCATGAAATCTGAATATTGGAAACACAAATGTCGTGACATAAGATTTGAATACTGGAAACTTGAATGTTATAACATGACACATGAAATACTGGTGTACAACCACTGATTATGGTGGAAATTCTAACTCATAAGCTACTTACCCGATCCTTCAAATGATCCTATATGGGCCGACGTATTTGGGGTTGAGCTTTCCTTTCTTCCCAAATTTTTTAACGCCTTTCACATGCAAAACTTTTAGAAACACCCATTCATCAACTTGAAACTCTAGGTCTCTATGTTGCATGTTCGAATAGGACTTTTGGCAACTCTGAGCTGTTTTCAAATGCTCTTGAATCAACTTGACTTTCTCCATTGACTGATTGAGCAAATCTGGTCCCAGCAACTCCGCTTCGCCAACCTCGAACCAACTAATTGGCAATCTACACCTTCGTCCATAAAAATCATTCTTTCAAAATAAGCGAGATAATCTTATTATAAGGTCCATATTTACCATCTCCACTAAAGGATGTGTGTGTTCTAATAAACACTTGGTTTTCTGCTGCTCGACTTTCACTTGCTGAAAATTCAGACACTTGGCCACAAAGTCTGCACCTTTCTTTTTCATGTTGTTCCACCAATAAATCTCCTTAAGATCATGATACGTCTTTGGGAAACCTAGGTGGATAGAATACCTGGAATTATGGGCTTCTAACATCTTCCTCCCTCGCTAAGTCCATCTATGGTTGGAACACACAATCTATCCTGGTACCTCAAAGTACTATCATCTCCCCCTTGTTCAAAAGCCATCGTCTTATGCATGTGAAGCCCATCTTTCAGCTACAATAAGTAGAGATCATCAAACTGTTTCTCCTTCACTTCGGCCACTCAGGAGGAACAGGTCATGTTCTAGACAACAACTCCACTACATTTGGAGTACGCAAATTGAACTCTTAGCTGGGCTAAGTGGTGAACTTCTTTCACCAGAGTTCTCTTATCTAGCTCAATCATGAATTATACTTCCCACACTTGATTATCTAGCTTCTTAAGCACTTCCTGAAAACACTTATAGTATTGTTGTGAGATAAGTCACTGACCACTACTCGGAATATTAGAGTCTCGTGCAATGGCACTGCCCTCGTAATACATAACTGGGCATGATTTATAGCTTTTCTGTGATCACTTTATCATCAATAACTAAGCTCGGTGGTCATTCTACTCACTTTGTATTTCTTACACATACTAGACATATTCCTTGTGGTAATTATATAATTTTCCCTCATTACCGAACTGATTTTCTTTTCCATATGCATGTTAACTATTCAGGTTTCAAATCTCTAACTGGACTTACTAAAATTTTTTGCTTCACCCCTTTGACCGGATCCTTCTCTTTTTTGTTGGGATCCAAATAACTTTTCTTATTTTCTGCAATTCTTTGCACTTTACGTCAATAACGACTCATCTTCCAACTTACTTCTGAGCTAGGAAAAAAACTAAATTATTCACATAACTGAAAGCTAGTGTATTCACAACTATCATACACAATCTTAATAATTTAACTCTTCTCTCACTGTCAATCTTGGGAAGACCCCTTTTCGATAATTCCTAAAGGTTATTCTTCTATAGCTTGCTCTCTCACTGTTAGCTGAAATTTTTCCACTGTCACTGTACTTCGGGTTTAACTTAAACTCTTTGGGTTCTAACACATGTTTGATATTTCAAACTGTCATCCTCTCACTAGAGTTAACCTGGCTAAGTGAATCAAATCTTACCTCTACTAGCTCTGCTGAAATATCTAATTCACTGTATTTACTCAAAACTTATTTACTATTCTTTTACTAACCACCTGCTAGCATCATGTTTTCTTGCTCTACTTTGAATAACTAAAGTGAAGCATAAGGTTTATCCTAACTTCCCTCATCATATGACCATATTCTTTTGTTGTACGCTATCATTCTTTTAAACTATGCATGTGAATCACACTTAGGGAAATTCCATGTGTCTTAAACAAACTTGGAATATCTAACTTACAACATCCTATATACTTCAAAATCACTATAGACTATAAACCTCCGGCCTAAACGCATAGTCACATCATGTGAAGGGGGACTGTCATATCTTTTACCTTACAATAATAGCCACTTCATATACAAATTCACTAACATCGTACTTTCTAGTTTTGATTTGAATAAATCTAAACAACTTAAAATTATTCCTTAAAATTCAATGTCGCCTGATCTTTGTTCTCATGTCGTACATCATATTATTCTTAGCTATATTTCCCTTAGGCTCTTTTCTGTCCAAAACAATAGTGATCAATCCTATGTCGCAACGGTTGAATTCTTAACCTATTACACGGTGGGATCTGACATACGGATACATTGCCATACATATCTGATAAATCACTTCATGCACCATCCGGTGAGTCTTGGGTCTTAATCCCTAAAACATGCGAAGATTTTGCTATAATCACTGTTACTTATATTTTCTTTTAGCACCCGTAGGCATTACCGTATACTCCCAAGTCAGCAGATGTTAGATACACTTAAAATTGGAAATCTAGTAATTGAATAACAAATAATTGGCATATTGAATATCCATAAACCTGCTAACTGAAAGGCCGCTAACTGGTAACTAAGATAAACTGACAATCATAAAACATGATAACTGTTTTTGTACTTTCTGATTAGGTTATGCTCTAATCTGTACTACTATCCATTGCATCTCACTTTCAACATCCTCTCAAATCTCATTTGTTACTAACATGTACTCTATAGATATACCCTAATGGGAAATTGTCCTCTCTAGAACCTTAGGTTTCTCCTACGCATCGCTTGGGCATCCAATACGTTTGGAATTCGATAGGAAGAGAAGGTTAACTATTGCTCTAAGCTTCGTGGCACAATTTAGAGTAGAAAGAAGTGAGACAACCCTGAATGTCTTGGTAGTTAACCATTTATATGAGTAGCCGTCACACACATTTAAAGGAAACTCCACTAGACACGGCTTCATTGACTCCCTAGGACTCTTGAACCTAGTGCTCTGATACCAATCTTTATCACGCCTTGAACCTGGGCCTGGACATAACACGGCACTCGGTGCCTGACTACATGTGACCGAGTGAACCAATTGGCTCGCTGAATCAACATGTGATATCATAACATACTAATGCGGAATATAAAGTAACACATGCTGATATACTGAAAGTCTGAATGATAAAACAATCGAAGTGCGGAAATACTAATACAATTTTGAAACATATTTGTAATCAACACAACATAATATAGAAAGTCTGCGACTCTGTCTAGTTGTTACTCTAGTCTATGAAGCCTCTATTGAAGTACTGAAAACACTGTTTATCTATAAATACCGAAAGACTGTAAAGTAATGATACTGCCCCAAAAGAACTAGGGATCACCTAATAACTGGTATGAGAATCCTAGCACTCTGAATCGTCAACCTGTAAATCAGTACCTGCATCTTGAGATGCAAGCCCCGAGCAAAAAGGGACATCAGTATATTTGAATTGCACTGGTATGTAAAGCAACTGAAAGAAAGAATTATAAATGTTGAAATTGAAACTGAGCAGATAACTGAGAATTTATAATTGATAACTGAAATGATAACTATTGAAAGTAAAACTGAAATAATAACTGATAACTGAACTGATAACTGGTAACTGAACAAAGGAAGTAAGGATATGAATACTCCCTCTTCTGAATGACGAACAACATGTTTATTTGAATAAATAAACTACGGCCTCAAGCCCAATATATATGTACACAAACTGCGGCCTCGGGCCCAAGTATATGTATACATAACTGCGACCTCAGGTCCAAAATGCATAAAGCATAAACTGCGGCCTCAGGCCCAAAGATGCACAAAGCATAAACTGCGGTCTCAAGCCCAAATATAGGTGTTCAACATTCAGGAACTGAGAATTAAACTGCAATACATGATAGTGAAATACTGAATCACACTGAATTATATGATACTGGAATGCTGGATCACACTGAATTACACAATACTAGAATACTAAATAGGACTAGATTGAGACATATATTCTTGAACTGATTATGAACATTGAAATTTCAATTGTTTATGGCATAATGCATAATCTATACTAAGACTCGGGGGCATCAAACCCAAGTCTATATTGAATACGCACTGAGCTCACAATGTTCAGAATGAAAGTGGTGAACGAGTTATGAAGCTAGAGAATATAAGTTCTACAACTATTCAAGGAACTAGGCTTAACTATATTTTTAAGGCAATTGGTAACGTGGTAAAAGATACGTAGTGTAGGGGGAATCATTAACATTCCCAAACATAGAGAGTTAGCCTCACATACCTCAATTTTGCCCCTTAGTGATACTACAATGATCCACAACACTAAGAACCTTCAATGTACAATAGCAACATTCAATGGAACCCAATATTAGTAACAAATTCCATAACTTAAGCCATTTAGGCATATTATCAAATACCTTGTAGGCATAAATCTCTATATCTCATCACCATATAATTAGTTCATATAACTACCACCATTCATCAACAATATATCCTACCATCATTATTAGCCAATTTATAACTTCCAAAATCACATATATGACCATCCATCCACACCCAACCAACAAAGTTCCATTAAATAAACATCTTTCAATCTCTATAATAGTTGTGTAATTAAATTGGGAACTTATGATTTTCAATCACCATACCAAGAGTTCCAATACTTATTCATACTCATATTCCCTTAATAAATCCATACATGTAAGTTAAGGGTGTAGGATTACCTTTTTGGAAGAAATCTTGCAAAACCCTCCTTTGAGTTCTTGAATAAATCCCTTGAAGATCTAAGTATTTTATGTGTAGATTTCATGGTTTTTTTATCAAAATAGGGTCGGGTTGAAAAAAAATAAAGATTTGCACATCCGCGGCTTATGGGACGCCGCGTGGGGCGGCGTGGTAATGAAATATGTGTCTAGGAACGAAATTTGGAGGTGCTCTGATAATCTACACAGCCGCGCCGCATGGCGCGATGCATGGGGCAGCGCGGTAGTGTACAATTCTGTCAGCATTTGGTAATTTGGTCATAACTTCTGGTAGGAGTGTCCAAATGATGAACTATTTGAAGAGTTAGAAACTAGAGTCAAAGATATTTCATTGGATAGGTTGTGCATCACTTAACACCTTATATAAATGTATATATGCTCGTCCAAAGTATAGTCTTGTGCGTGCTCATTTAGAATTTTAGTCTATCATGTAATTTTCCAACTTGGCTTAGACTTAGGTCTTTCCTTGGACCCCAAATCACTTATGATATGCCTCATACACTTATTATCATAATCAACTGATAACCATCACATTAATACTCATTTAATGCATCCACAACTAATTTAAATTTACGGGGTGTTACACTCCACTACAAAATATCAATCCATTACCAGTAACAACTCTGCCCCAACAACATCATCAACCGATTCAGTACCCACCAAATACCACTTATCACACTCCCCAAAATACACTACCACTCATTCCCGATCCACAAAACTCAACCAATGACCATCACTATACCCAAGTCCCTGGCACCCATCAGAGCAACCCCATATACGTGAAAATTATACCACATTCTACTCAACTAATCTCTTGTGCACCGGAACCCTCCTAAAAGGACCTGCTCATTAAGAACATGGCTGAATAGCTCAAGAAGTTAACAAGCCGAGTTCAAGGTGTTGAAGGCGATAGAGGAATAAAAGGTTTGAACTACGAAGATCTGTGCATACAGCTCGATGTGGAATTGCTAGAGGGGTACAAACCTCCCAAGTTCGAAATGTTCGATGGTACAGGTGATCCTAGGGTTCACCTAAGGACCTACTGTGACAAGCTTGTCGGGGTTGGAAAAGATGAAAAGATTCGAATGAAGCTCTTCATGAGAAGCCTTACTGAGGACGCGTTGTCTTGGTATATCAGCTAGAATCCCAAGAAATGGTCCAATAGGGTAAGCATGGCATCAGATTTCATGGACCGATTCAGGTTCAAAATAGAAAATACACCTGATATCTTTTACATTCAGAATCTCAAGAAGAAACCCACTGAAACTTTCCGCGAGTATGCTACTCGTTGGAGGTCAGAAGCAGCCAAGGTCAGGCCCTCTCTAGATGAAAAGTAGATGAATAAATTCTTCGTCCGGGCACAGGATCCGCAATATTATGAGAGGTTGATGGTTATCGAAAATCATAAATTCTCTGATATTATCAAGCACGAGGAGAGGATCGAGGAAGGAATCAAGAGAGGGATGGTAACGAATTTCGAGGCATTGCAAGCCACGAATAAGGCACTCCAATCAGGCGGCATATCGAAGAAGAGAGATGTTGGGGCAGTAATAGTGGCCTAGGGCCCAAAAACTCCACTCACATATCAAACACCTCCACCCACCTATCAAACACCTCCACCCACATACCAAACACCCTCACCTACATACCAAACACCTCCACCCACATATCATGCATCACCACCTATATATCAACCTTCATCTCCCAAATATTCCCAACCAGCCATTGTCCATCACACCTATAATTCCCAACCATCCCACTTCCAATCACTACCAAATTGCTAAAATTATCCAAGACCAAGACCCAACTTCGACCACAAGCTGCCCAGACAATACATAGACATTGCTGAGCCCATCGACCAGTTGTATGAAAGGTTAAAAGTCGTAGGTTACGTCACTCTTATTCCCGATGTGGCACTAGAAAATCCATCCCAATGGGTCAATCCAAAAAAACCTGTGCATACCACTCCGGTATGAAAGGACACACCACTGTTGAGTGCCGAACATTGAAGGATAAGATCCAGACACTCATTGACAACAAGGTCATACAAGCGAAGGAAGCTGCACCTAATGTCCGCAACAATCCCATCCTTGATCATAGAGGTGACGGTGTACATGTTATAGAAACAAATGAAGAATAGGACCCTGAGGGGTTAATCGTGCTCATCCGAGAAGGCGATGACACTACCAAAAATTTGATCTACGGCAACGCTTTTTCGGCGACGGTTCCGTAACCGTTCAATAGATTATCTATAGCAACGGTTTTAACTGTTGCATAAAGATCTTCCACATGTTGTAAGACTTTTGCAAATAAACCATTGCACTTGTCTAGTAATCATTACTATAGAAGAATCTATTGCATTAGTTATTATAACCGCTATAATAGATGTAGGGCAACGGTTACATGAAATTTTTTGTTATTGTAATGTTTTCAATTCCCTCCTTATTTTCCCTCTTCTATTTTTTCTCAAAACAAAGCCTCTTTTTAGTTGTTTCATTTTTTAATTTTCTATCTGGAGAACATATCTAGCCCTCTAAAAAAACATCAAAGCTCTCCCAAAAGCCCTCCTTCGGGAAAAGTCATATCGTCGACCTAGATCTTTTCGAGCCAAGGGAGATCTCCGATCCTTATTTAATCGAGCAAAGTAGAACTTCGACCATATTGTTTTCAAGCTTCTTCAGCCCAGACTTCATCTCCCATCTTCTGCTCATGCTCATCTTCCATCCTCGGTCCAAAATGAGAACCAGTAATCATCCTTTTACGCTGAAATTATTATAGAAATCTGATTTTAAAATCCCCAAATTCATCTCAAAACAACTCTTCAGAAAAATTAGCCTGAAGTCTTCATTGATTCGGAGAGGTTTTAACAAATCCAGGGTTTGCAGATTTCTCGAGGTTGTCGGTCGGTCAAATTATTTTGGTAGTATTTTTTCTCAATTCTATATCCTACTTCTTTTCCCATTTGGTTTTTATATATGATAATGCATTTGATTTATGAATACCATTGGGTGCTTGTTATGGGTATAATTTCCTTTAGGTTCAATGAGTAAAATTGGGTCTTTATGTTTTGTTAAATTATTTCTACTATCTGAATTTTACTTACAATTTTCGTTGTTGTATATGCTCACTCTCAACTCTGTTTTGAACTTAGAGCAGTGAGTGGTTTTCTCAAGCACCTTTTTGTTAAGCCTCTAAAGTAGATTTGAATGAGTTTCTTCAGATTTTTTAGTATTCCTCAGCTTTATTTGCTTTTGGATGGTAGTTTCTCATGTTTATACATTTACAAAGGTATCTATAATTGATAATACAATAATAGAGTGAACAAACTGAACTAAAAGAACAATTATAGAGTGCTAAAGTGATTTTAGCTTCAGAATTAAGTTGTGGTTACATGTTGGCGATGCTTTTACTATTATTAAAGCATCCATAAAAGGACTTTGGTCATTGTGTTTCTAAAGGGTTAACTTTCTTTGGCAGTTTGAAACATGTTTACTAACATGGATATTCTGTATTTAGAGTTTGTTATTACCCAAACTTACTAATAAATATTATGAGAGCTTAACGAAATAAATTAACTTATTATGGAAGCGAGTTTAATCATGATAGTGATTTTACTGTCCTGAACTCCTGATTCTTTTTCTCCCTTGAGCCTTGAGCTGAGACATCCTTCCTAAAAAAATTTAAAGAAATTCTAATACGTTGTATAATACTTTTGTAAAGGTTGCGTTAATAATACTTTTCTTGCTCTACACCTGTAGGAAAAAATAGAGATCTGAATCAGAAGTGCTGGAGGTAAGCTTAGATCACTTTTTATTTATTTGAAGTTTGAAGGAGGGATTTTTGTGGTATAACTTTGCTGAATTTGTACGAGTAACAAAACTAAGGATCCACGCCAACAACCTTTCTTTTTCAAGATTGGCAACGGAAAAGTTATCAAAGGTAGTTAATTCTGACTCATGTGTATGTATGTCAATATATGCTTTTCTTTTTCTAGTTTATACATTAGAATATTGTGTTTGTTTTAAATAAATACCTGAGATTATTTTTCCACTACTAAATTAATATAAAAAACTTAGTACTCTAATTTTTCTAACCTGGAATATTCATGTGAAGGTTATGTTTTAGCAGTTGGTTGTTATTCAAATAAGAAAAGCTTGCAATTTTGGTGTTCAAAGAGGTCCTTATAGATATGTTGGCAATGATGGAGAGGTCCTAAATTTAAGATAACTAGCTTGCTACTGTACTAAGAAAGACTTAATTGCAGGAGCACACATGTGTTTGATATGAAGGAAAATATTTTTCACGGAAATAAGTGAGTTTCTTATTTATTTTTTTGTGTCCGATTAGTAAGCATAAAATATAGTCCCGTGAGCATTTATATATTATCTAGGCAAACACTATGGGGATGGAGATTGCAGGGTTGGAGTGGGGTTGGGTGTGGGCTATTGTATGGCCGTGTGTATTCATAGTTGGCACAAAAAGATTATAAGATATAAATTGATGAAATTATAGTTCCTCATTCCCTTGACTAACTTAAGAGCTGAAATGTAGATATTGAGGTTTTCTTAAGAGTTAGATTAATTTTTAGGATTCATCTTGTTTAAACTTTCTGAATATAAACTTTTGGCAATTGAAAAGTTGGTTTTTGCGGTGGTGATTCTTTCTCAGTAGTCTTACTTATGGACTTAAGTCCCCCTCTTCTTCTCTCTTGTGTGTATGCACCTGTTTATATGAAAGTATGTTGAATTCTATTACCTATTGTTATCTTTTGAATGTTGCATTCGGCTGGCCAGCCTAGAGAAAATATGTGTTGATTATTTTTATTGATTCTTACTGAGTCAATAAGCTAATCCCTATGAAGTTTTATTGTTTGACAATGAACTGGAGATATTTGAGTTAGTTGCTTAACAATGAAGAATCATAGTTGCCAATATAAGTGCTTTCCTCACCCTCTCTTAACAATGTGATCCTTATTTTATATGGTTCATGGTGATCAGATTACTAGAATTGTTTGTATATATTTCATCAAGATTGAACTTTTAACTAGTTGGGTCTTGAAAGTAGAGAAAATATTGAGTGACTTGATGAAATGAATGGACGGTGTGAGCGGTTAATTTCAATTTTCAACATTCAGTAGCTTCTATTTGTATTATTAGGAGTTGTTGAAGATGCTTTTAAGTGATGTTCGCTTGTGCATATTAGTTGGAAGTTGTTTTACTGCCTGCTGGTGCTTTGTGTGTTTGACTTGAGTAATGTATGAAGCTACTGCCTTATAAAGTTTGGTAAATTTCTTGCCTTATGAAGTTTGGTGAATTCGTATGACTGGTATTTCTAAATGATGAAGTTGCAGCATTTTTCTTATGATATTTTTCCTCTATACTTACTATTGTCACACGCCACTTATTCTACTTATATCAAACTTATTTGGAAATTACTGGATAGTAGTCCCTAGTTGTGTCCGTATCTTTTGGCTTTATACTATATTGTTAAATTGATTAAATCAAATTCTATGTTAAGCTTGTTTATATTGCTTTCCTTACCATATATGTTCTTTTTTAATTAGTTGCTACGTAACAAAATTTGATATATTTTGCGGTTTTGATTGTTTTATAGGTGAAATTAACGAAGAAGAGGTAGACGAAAACAGTGGATACACCAATTAAGAGTATTGGTTGATTGTTGCAAGGCCTTTAGATGTTCTGTGGAACTTTTATTTTTGGAGTTTTTATAAACTTATGTATGCTTACTCTTGAATTTGTAAAACATTATTGTATACTTTGCATTATGTATGGATAATATTAGTTCGATAAATTGAATGATTTTGCAGTTTAATAGTTTCTTATGATTTATATAAATTTCAGTATATCATCTTTTATTATATGGGTAAAATAATCATTGTAATAGGCCACCAAATCGTTGCGCACAAACTAGAAAACCATCAAAATAGCTCATAATAACCGTTGCAATAGCCTCTAATAACCATTGCTATAGATCCTAATAATCGTTGATATAAAAAAGCGTTGCAATAGCCTAATTGCCGTTATAGAAAATGATATTGCAACACGTTTCAACCGTTCTATTTGGCATGATAACTGTTGCGATAGATAGGGCTATGGGAACAGTTCCAAACCGTTGTAATAGATTGGCCTATTGTAACGGTTCTTCAACCATGGCAAACACCGTTGCAGTAGATCTATTGGCACGCGACCTGATGTGACGGACCCTAAATTGTTGTAATATATCTATGGCAACGGTTTTGATGTCTATGGCAACAATTTTAGATCCGTTGCCATAGGCCTATTTCCTATTAGTGTGACTGTAAGGTTGCAATCACACTTACTCCTAGCGTGGTTCAGATTCAGGAACCTAGTGATGTTGAGGTAACTGCATCAGTTCCATTCAAGGTAGAAGTAGCTCCGCCCGCAGCCACCTCCACTCCATTTGAAGTAGAATTGGTCACACCTTTTACTATGACGGTGTCAACCACACCCCCATTCAACTCAAAAGCAATACCCTGGGATTATGTCGCCAAGGCTCGACGAAAAGGGAAGACTAAGATAGAGGAATCTGACACCACATAAGGAATGACTAGAACTGGAAGAGTCTACATACCTGAACACCTGGGAGGATCAAGTACGGATGCCACTGCTAGGCAGCCTGTCATTGAGACCTTTCCGGATGACCTATGGAGGAAAGTACAAGCGAAAGAGTATTCTGTTTTTGATCACCTAAACAAAGTCCCTGCTCAGATATCTATCCTGTCACTATTACAGAATTTTGAGGCACACAAGAACATCTTGATGAAAGTACTGAGCGAGACTTATGTACCCAAATATCACTGGTGGAGAAATGGCCACCATGGTCGGTCAGGTGCTGGAGAGCCATAAGATTATCTTCCACGAAGATGAGCTGCCACCCGAAGGTTTGAATCACAATCGAGCATTGCATATTACGGTATAATTTGAAGACAAGTTCATTGCCAGGGTCCTGTTGATGGAGGTTCGAGTCTTAATATTTGTCCGTTGGACACCCTGAAAAGCTTGGACAAAGGTTTTCATGAAATACGGACTGGAAGCATGAATGTGAAGGCTTTCGATGGGTCCTAGAGGGTCACGATTGGGGAAAACCCATCTTTTGCTGGGCCGCCCATGGATCCATGCTGCCGGAGCCATGCCCTCCACACTACATCAAGTCGTAAAATTTGAATGGAACCGTCAGGAGGTAATCATTCATGGAGATGGGGGTAACCCCATCTACACCAGCCAAACTATTCCGGCCATTGGACATAGGAGGCTAGGAGGGGAAACCTATCATCACATTGAACAGGTAAATGCCGTCGAGAAGGATAAGTGGTAGAGTAACAAAATAGAAAGCATAATAGCATGGTCCGGATATGAACCCGGCAAAGGGTTGGGAAAGAACCTCCAAGGTATTACCAAGCCGATACGGCTGAAAAATCATGGTACCACCTTTGGGCTCGGGTACCAGTATACATGGCAAAAGTACAGGGAGTGGTCGCCTCCATGGCGTGGACCGTATTACCCTCTTGAGAAACCGGTACCACATTTGGAACAAGCTTTTCATCAGATAGACACAATATGGGGAACTACAGAAGAAGAAGCACTAGCTGGACTAAAAGATTTGTTCTTGGAAGATGAGGATATGGACTACAGTGCCATAATTGAAGAGGAGGAGGAAGAAGTCCTCACCATTCAGACTGTGGCAAAGGGAGCTATTCTCAGAAACTGGACCGCCACACCATCCCGAGCCTGTCGAGTCCCTGGGTAGCTTGGCAGGATTTACTTCTATAGCCGTTTCAGGTATTTAAAATTTCATGTAGTTTCGTTTTAATCTTTACTTGTTTCAAAATAAATGCTCAATTCATCAAGTCGTGCTTTGTCTGAACAATTTCTCAAGTTTTAATCAAATGCATTTGTTGTTTATTATTCACTACTATCTTTACTCCTTTTCTTTCCACAACACTATTATTACTTTTCCTGATGAACCAGTGACTGTGACATGTAATGAGGCAACGCAACATGAGAATACTGACTCAAAGGAAGAAGACGAGATACCTGAGGAAATCATCAAGGAGGTTGAAAATTTTGAGAATAAGCCTAAGTCCAATCTGGACGAGATAGAAGTAGTAAATTTGGGAGATGCCGAGACCATAAAAAAAACCGCATCAGCATTCACTTGTTGCCAACAGAAAAGGAAGAGTACATTCGATTCCTAAAAGAATATGAGGACATTTTTGCATGGTCATATGATGACATGACCGGTTTGAGCACTTTCATAGTGGCTCACAAGTTGCCTACTAATCCCATGTGTCCGCCAGTAAAACAGAAACTCAAAAAGTTCAAACCAGACATGAGCCTGAAATCAAGGAAGAAGTTACCAAGCAGATCAAAGCTAAAGTTCTCAGGGTGGTTGAATATCCAACCTGGTTAGCTAACATTGTGCCAGTTCCGAAGAAAGGCGGGAAGGTCAGAGTATGTGTTGACTATCGGGATTTAAACAGAGCAAGTCCCAAAGATGACTTCCCACTTCCAAATATACATATCCTGATCGATAATTGCGCCAAGCATGAACTCCAATCCTTTGTAGATTGCTTCGCAGGTTATTACCAGATCTGGATGGATGAAGAAGATGCCGAGAAGACAGTTTTCATTACGCCTTGGGGTGTATACTATTACAAGATGATGCCATTCGGTCTGAAGAATGTTGAGGCTACTTACATGAGTGTCATGACAACCATCTTCCATGATATGATACACAATGAAATAGAGGTATATGTGGATGATGTCATTATCAAATCCAAGAGGGCCCAGATTACATAGTTGACTTAAGGAAATTCTTCGATAGGCTCAGGAGGTACAATTTGAAGTTGAACCCTGCAAAGTGTGCATTCGGGGTTCCCGCGAGAAAGTTATTGGGATTCATTGTTAGTCGCCGAGGGATCGAGCTAGATCCGACTAAAGTCAAATCTATTCAGGAGTTACCACCACCTAAAAGCAAAAAGGACATGATGAGCTTCCTGGGATGGCTTAACTACATCAGTCGATTCATAGCACAGTCCACAGTAATATGTGAACCCATCTTCAAGATGCTGAGATAAGTTGGACCGAGGATTGTCAGAAAGCTTTCGACAAGATCAAGGAATACCTGTCCACACCGCCAGTTCTGGTCCCGCCTGAACCAGGACGACCTTTGCTACTTTATCTGTCCGTGTTAGATGGAGCCTTTGTATGTGTTTTAGGATAACATGATGAGACAAGAAGAACGGAGCAAGCCATATATTACCTGAGCAAGAAATTCACACCTTATAAAGCACAGTATACTTTGCTTGAACGCACTTGTTGTGTTTTGACCTGGACAGCCCAGAAATTGAGGCATTACTTTTGTGCCTACACTACATACCTCATATCTAGGATGGATCCCGTGAAGTACATATTTCAGAAGCCCATGCCTATCGGGAAGTTGGCTAAATGGTAGATACTACTGAGCGAGTTTGACGTCGTCTATGTAACTCAAAATACATTCAAGGGACAAGCATTGGCAGATCACCTCGCTGAAAATCCGGTGGTAGGAGAATACGAACCCTTGAAAATGTATTTTCCTGATGAAGAAGTAGCATTCGTAGGAGATGACATTACTGAAGCATATGATGGTTGGAGGATGTTCTTTGACGGAGTCGTAAATTTCAAAGGAGTAGGCATTGGAGCAGTTTTGGTGTCAGAAATGGGTCAACATTATCTCGTATCTGCTAAACTTAAATTTCCTTGCACCAACAACATGGCGGAGTATGAAGCCTATATATTAGGACTCAACATGGTAGTCGACATGAACATTCAGAAGTTGCTGGTGATCGGTGACTCAAATTTGCTTGTGCACCAGGTACAAGGAGAGTGGGCCACCAAGAATTCCAAGATATTACCATATTTGCACCATGTGCAGGAGGTGAAAAGGAGGTTCACAAAGATAGAATTCCGATATGTTCCCAGAATTCAGAATGAGTTTGCCAACACATTAGCCACTTTGTCATCCATGATACGACATCCAGATAAGAACTACATTGATCCCATCCCTGTGAGGATTCATAATCAGCCGGCATATTGTGCTCATGACGAGGAAGAAGCAGATGGAAAGCCTTGGTTCCATGACATCAAACAGTACTTATCAAAAGAAGAATACCCAGAGCATGCAAATCACATTCAGAAACGCACGCTCCGGAGATTGTCAAATCATTTCTTCCACAGCGGAGGGAAATTGTACCGAAGAACTCCGGATTTGGGTTTATTAAGGTGTATCGATGCAAAGAAAGCTTCTAAGCTACTCGAGGATGTGCATACTGGGACATGTGGTCCGCACATGAATGGTTTTATTCTGGCCAAGAAGATACTCAGGGCAGGTTACTTTTGGATGACCATGGAGACGGATTATATTCAGTATGTCCGCAAATGCTTTTAGTGTCAAGTGCATGCCGACATGATAAAAGTGCCTCCAAATGAGCTAAATGCAACAAGCTCACCGTGGCTATTCGCCGCCTGGGGAATGGATGTTATCGGTCCGATTGAGCCCACTACTTCAAATAGACACTGGTTTATTCTGGTAGCCATTGATTACTTCACAAAATAGGTAGAAGTTGCATCTTACAAAGTTGTAACCAAGAAAGTTGTCATAGATTTTGTCAAGGATCTTATTGTCTACCGATACAGAGTTCCTGAGTCCATTATCACTGACAATGCCGCCAACCTCAATAGTGATATGATGAAAGCTATATGTGAAACTTTCAAAATCAAGCATAATAATTCCACCGCATACAGACCTCAGATGAATGGAGCCGTAGAAGCCGCCAACAAAAACATTAAGAAGATACTAAGGAAAATGGTAGAGAATCACAAGTAGTGGCATGAGAAGTTACCCTTTGCTATGTTAGGGTACCGCACCATAGTTCGCACATCAACCGGGGCAACCCCTACATGTTGGTTTATGGTACCGAGGCTGTCATCCCAGTCGAGGTAGAGATTCCTTCTTTAAGAGTCATACAAGAAGTTGAACTCAGCAATGCGGAATGGATAAGGAGCCGCTATGAATAATTGGCCCTTATCGATGGAAAGAGAATGAACGCAGTGTGTCACAGTTAACTTTATTAGAACAGAATGTCCAGAGCTTTCAACAAAAGAGTCAAACCAAGACAGTTTGCACCAGGGCAGTTGGTATTGAAGAAAATCTTCCCACATCAAGATGAAGCTAAAGGGAAATTCTCTCCCAACTGGCAAGGCCCATACATGGTTCACAGGGTCCTGACAGAAGGAGCACTCATACTTGCAGAAATGGATGCAGAAATCTGGCCAAAACCAATCAATTCAGACGCAGTCAAGAGATACTATGCCTAGATTATTTCACATTTCATTTCTGATGTAATTGAACTATGCTTGACCTGATTCCCGTTTAAGAAGGGATACGTAGGCAGCCTTATGGGTTCAGTCATATCATAATAAAATTTTCATTTCCCCCCAAAATCAGAAACTGGGACAGAATTTTGAGGAGGGTCCTCACATGCCAAGAAGTTAGTAATCAGTCAAGGACTGGGGTAGAATTTTGAGAAGGATTCTCAAAATTTCAAAGAAGATTCAGCAGGGTCCGCCATCCGCAAACAGCTAAAAATCATCTACCAAGCTGAGGCAAAATTTTGAGGAGGACCCTCAAAATTCCAACATAAGAGAGCTGCAATGCCTTAAAAATGTGTCACAGTCGCTAAGTTCATCAAAAAACTACTTGATATATCAATACGCTTCCAAAATGATTCTATTTTATCAATGAATGCATATTTTTCGAAAAATCTATTTTTATAACGGTCAGGTGCTACCTAGGGAACTCGAAGGGGGGGCTTCCAGAGCGGAGCAGAGCAAGGCTGGCAGACAAAGCAAGAACCAACCTCCCCTCATAAAACTTATGATTTTTCTTTGAACGCAGGCACATTTGACGTAACGATAGCATTCGTACACAAAGCAAACTCACCATCCATCCGGTCGTCAGACACTAAATATACCTCCAGCTAAGACATACTCTACCCTTATATACTATTCTCTGTTTGCATGAGTCTAATCTCTGACTCCACATTTGCATGATTCTAATCCTTGACTCCACATTTGCATGAGTCTAATCCTTAACTCCACATTTTCATGAATCTAATCCTTGACTCCACATTTGCATGAGTCTAATCTCTGACTCCATATTTGCATGAGTCTAATCTCTAACTCCATATTTGCACGAGACTAAGCTCTATCTTCAATCTTGCATGAGTCTAATCCCAGACTCCATATTTGCATAAGGCTAAGCATTTCCTTCTCTTCGCATGAGGTTAAGCTCTAACTCCGTATTTGCATAAGGCTAAGCACTGCCTTCTCTCTGCATGAGACTAAGCTCTGTCTCACATCTTGCATGAGTCTAATCCCTCACTCCTTATTTGCATAAGGCTAAGCACTGTACTCCCTCTGCATGATACTAAGCCATGTCTCCAATCTTGCATGAGCCTAATCCCTGACTCTATATTTGCATAAGGCTAAGCATTGCCTTCCCTCTGCATGAGACTAAGCCTTGTCTCCATTCTTGCATGAGTCTAATCTCTGACTCCATATTCGATAAGGCTAAGTATTGCCTTCCATTTGCATGGGACTAAGCCCTGTCCCGAATCTTGCATGAGGTTAAGCTCTACCTCCATATTTGTATGAGGTTGATCCTTGCCTCCCCATTTGCATGAGGCTGATCCTTGCCTCCCCACTTGTACAGATATTGCTCTACTTCATACTACTATCCACTTGTTTTTCAATCGGGCTAAGCTCTGTCCTCCATTTCACAAAACTAAGCCTTGTCTTGTTACATCATAATATTGCATCTCATGGGCTGAAACATTGCCAATCTATCCGAAGGTGCCATAGTCTAAAGGCATCATTCTCATAGCCAGAAGACACCATGACATGGCCTGAGGATCTCTCGAACTTGCATATCATTATTCAAAGGCGTGATGCTTCGGAGGCACCATTTTCATGGCCCGAGAACACCATTTCATGGCCTCCGAATCCCTCACTAAATAATTCATGGCCCAGGACGTCATGGTCCGAGGATGTCATCTTTAACCGTCCGAAGACAACCTTGATGGTCCAAAAGGAATTTGCATCATGTTTAAATTTTCGCAAATGCACTTGTAGCATCTTTTATCTGCAAGTAACCAGTAAGCAACCGCTATCCTAGCAGGAGCGATCTCACTCCAGTTCCCTCCAACCATCCCGAGCATTCACCGCTCATCATAGCCGCTTCCACATCTCGTGTCAGTTCTTACAATAATTTTATCGGCATACTTCGCAGGTGAATCCAGAACTACACATGGCCTAATTCCTGTAAAACCAGGGATATGTAGGCAACTCGAAAACCAGAGCTCGGCCTCTGTCTTTCAAAACATCCCATCTGGTCAAAATTGGCCATCATTTCTTTACCCGAAAACTCTTTCATCCTTCCGGGTAAAGAGGGGCAACTAATGATACCCAATTTTTTCCTATATATTTTAAATATACATAAATACCTTCAAAATAGCATATATATGCATATATAAGCATGCACAAGGTTTTTATAATTTTTTCACAATTTTAAGGGTTTAAATTGATTTATTTTCTCCCCTTTTATTCATAAAATCTCCAATAATTATTTCCAAAATTATTTTTATGATGATTTATTCATTTAATTTCTATAATTATGCCAAAATATGACTAATATATTTTTTATGCATTTTTATAATTACATTTAGTATTTTTTAAGCTAAATTGCATATAATTACAATGTTACCCGTTTTAATGTATAATTATATTTTATATGTGCAAAATTGGTCCCTATATTTTTAAAATGATAATTACATATTTTAAATCATTTTGGTATAGAATTATTATTTTCAGAAAACTATTTATTATTTATTATAAATTAAAATAGGAAAAAGTGGCTATTTAAATCCTAGCCAGATTTAGATTTCAATCTTAGCCTAATTTTATCCCAACCCCAGACCAATTTTCTACCCAATTAACTTGACCCAGACCCTATAAACTCCTACCCAAACCCGGAACCCATTTACCCGATTAAATCATGACCGTTGATCTCCCAGATCAACGGCCCACATCACTTCTTACCTTTTTTAATTCCTACAACCCCTAACCCTATCTCATTTCTGAGATTCAGCCGCCCTAAAACTCTCTCATCTTCTCTCTTCTCTCAACCTAACCTTAGCCTTCTTCAACCACCGCCTCCCTTCCGGTCATCTTCGGCGACCGTCTTTCAACCCCAAGCCTCCAATGGTTCCTCCATCGCCTTGCTCATAATCTCTGAGGACTTCAAGGGCCCTAGGTCATGCTGACTTGTATTTAGGGTTTCTAGTTTAGTTGTTCACAGCTTATCCGGTGTGATTTTGAGCAAAATCACGTTATATTTGTTACGATCTTTGAAGCTTATAGCAGGTTCTTCCGTTTCTATTTGGGTTTCCTTTGAAACCCTAACTTTCGTTTGTATCTCTCAGATATGTGCTCTTTTTAACGATTTAAGTCTGTTTCTTTCTATGTTTTACACTATTCTCAATCTTCTTTTTAAAAATCATCAACTTTAAGCCGTTTTTACTTTCTTTAAAGTTAGGGCTTCTCAAAGTTTCTTTTGCACTTGTTTAAACTAATTTTTCTTTATGTTTAAACCTCTTTCCTCGCATATCTTGACTGATTCTATGTTCTTACTGCTTTTTCAACTCGCCTCTGTTAAAAGTCCTAATTTTTTAGATCTTCTTTGTTTTGGTTATGTGGGTTAGAATGACTACTCGACTCTTGTTAAGTTTCTGCGGTTACCATGCTTCAAATGGGTTTCTTACTGAGTCTTTAGCCTACTTGTATCACCTCTGTGTGATTATATTCATCTTGATTTGTTCATCTCTTGTCTCTTTCTGTCAATATTGTTGACCTTGCCTGTTTGCTACGTCTGTTTATCCTTCTCTATTTATATGTTGAAGTATAGAATCATAACTCTCTCTTGATTTGATTCTGATTTCCTTATTTGATGGTTTGATTGAAAGGTTTTCTTTTAAAACCCTAAAATTTTACCTCGTCTATTTAAATTGATTGATTCCATTTCCTTATTTGGTGTGGTACTTCATTCTTACTGAATCTTTTCCTTAATTGGTATATTCTGTACTTAGACTCAATCATATGCTCTATACTTTTACTACCCCTTATATGGTAAAATCAGTCTTTCTCAACTGATTTTCTTTCCTTGATTATCCATGTTGGTATCCGTTTAAGCTGTGACTCCTTGATTAAAGGGAGTACTTGTATTAATTGGATTCTAATTGTGATCACTTCCATAATTATGCTAAACCTTTGCTTGTTACCTTCTTTTCTGCCTATTTTCAAAACTATAAATACTCTAGTCTTTCATTAACACAGACACACGAACACTTGGGTTCAAAAACTATCTCTCATACTAAAAACTCTTTGTTGTGCTATTTTCTACTGTTAGCCAGCTGCAAGCTAAGGCTAACCATTTGTGCTCTCTCTTGTTCTTTCATTCTGCTTGCTCTCCTCTTCACTGGTATGTCCTAGTTTCAATTCAAAGTTCCAACTACAACATGTTTCTCCTATTGTTTCAGTTTATCTTGTTTCTGGTTTGCTTCTATTTGTGGTTCTGTTGTGAAATTTGTAGTTAAGAGTACATTATCAGCATGTTATTATGTCTTCCCCTTCCTTTACATTAGTATATTCCCCTTTATGTGTGTTTTTGAGCATGCCTTACCAATCGTCTCTTGCTTATTGTATACTTACCATCCTATGTCCCATGAATCCCAAACCTCTATCACCCTCTATGTGGTTGTGTTCTTCATGTCTGATTTGTGACTATGCCAGTGTCAGTTGTTTCTGAGCATGTCTAAACCAGTCCTAGACCCTTACTGGGTTATGTGTTTGCAATCAAATGTTATATGTATCCCAAACCCTTTGACCCCTGTGTGTGACTACTGAATTTACTTGGTTCTGTGAACTAGCTGTGTATGCACCTATCCTAAGGTATTTGGACTTTGTTAACTACTCCAACCTCTTTTATTTTCAAACAATCTTTGTTGCTTTACCGAATTACTTTCAAAAAGTCTTTGGTTAACTATAGTTTCTTACTAAAACTTTTTCAACTTATGTCTATCACTTCCCACTCTACTCTTAGTCAATAAGTTCTGCCCCCTCTAGTATGTGTACTGCCTTGAGATCCTTTTGAAAACCCTCTGAACTCTGGCATACTGAGGTTGGCCTTTCCATACTGCACCTGTTCAATCTTTGGTTACTAAGTCTAGGTGTAAGCACTGCCCGGGATTCTTGAGATCCTTAGGGAACTTTGATGCACCTAGACCCTGATTTGCCTATGGAACTGAGTCTTATGAGGCCATTGGAGGCTTTGGGAACTTGGGCCTGATTGAAGGCTCCCTATAGAATAGCTCCTTGATTTTCTATTTTTACTTGTGTAATTAATTTATTGGCCTGTAATAATTTTGTAAACAGATATTGGGTATTTAGTAAAAAGAGTGGGTAGATGCATACTTTATGGGGTAATACGGGTAGAAATCATGCTCATAAGACTCTACTGTTTAATCTGATTGTTTTGCCTAAATAGAAAACATACTCATAGGACTCTACTCTTTAATCTGATTGCTTTGCTTAAATAGAAAACATGTTCATAGGGTTTCACTCTTTAATCTGATTGTTTTACCTAATAGAAATCATGTCCATAGGATTTCATTTTTAAGTTTGTTTGCTTATCAAGTAGAAACCATGTCTATAAGGCTTTATGTTCTGTCATGTTTAGCAACCATGCCTATAAGACTTAATTCTGATTCAGTTATAACAAGTATTTGTGTATGTTGCTATACCTGCAAATCGATTAGAATCAGTAATCCGCCTAGATATTATGCCTATAGGAAGCCCTACTCACAATTCTGTCTGTTAATTTAACTTAGTCTAATAAATCAACTTCATTACGCCTAGTTCAATTTTAAATTGGTCTTGTTAAGTAATAAGTATTTCCTGAAACAAGTTCTTTCAAACTGCCTCAATCTCATTAGATACCATTCCTATTACGTGCTCCAGGACCATTAAGAAGGGACGGGTAGCAGCACGTAATAGGAATTGTTGACCAAACACTCGTTTTGCATGACCAATAAGGGGATGAGAAGGGTAGACATGGGATATGATGACTACGCGTTAATGTCATGTGTAGCCCCTCATTGAGGAGTGTTTACTGGACATTGCGTGGGGTGACCCTATAGGATAACCAACTTAGGACCCCTCTTTACTAAATCCTTTCTTTATTTAAATCTTTTTTTACAACTTGTTCAAACCTTTATCTTACTACTTGAGTTATCCCACGCGATTTACTTGCAACTTATTTGATTCAATTATTTATATGGACTAATTTGTGAATATAAGTTCAGTCGGGACTCACAGTTGTGGACCAAAAGGGGTGCCTAACACCTTCCCCTCGAGGTTACTTTGAGCCCTTACCCTAATCTCTGGTAATGCAAACCAACCCAAGAGTTAATCGCTCTAGGTGCCCTAACGCACTATAATCCGTTAGGTGGCGACTCTTCAAATACCCAATTACACCCCGCGAATGTCGAAACACGGACCTCTTCCCCGTCTCAAAAGGGGAGGGCAAAAGGGGGCGCGACATAGACCACTTAAACTAGAATATGAAGCGTGTACACATTTGCAATCTTGTATGTAGCACACAGAAATGAAAGAGAGTTTCTACCTTAAAGATACATATTTTGTCTCTTAAAAACTAATACATTTTGTTCCTTAAGGATATCGGGCCCAAGGGCCACTTCTATCTGGATCCAAGAGATCACCCCCACTCAAGGACTGTCGTCCAAGGAAAGTTCGGATGGCTCGGGCTACCAAAGCTTGGGGGCACAAAAACATATTAGGCAGTGCCCAAACTTAAAAGCTACGACCGCCTCCTTTTCTTTTTCTCCAAGCTCGGGGAACTCGGAGCCCTCCTCTTTTTTTTCTTCGGCCTGCCTCAGAGCAGGAGACTCAAGAGGCAAGCCCTCATCACCGACCAGAGGCCTAAGCTCGACGGTTTTAGGAAAACCTGCAAAAGAAAATAAAAGAAATAAGAACGCGATCCTAGGGGAAGGAGTTCGATGTGACTTACTCTTTGAAGGAACCTTACCATGGGAACGTGCCTCCCAAAAGCCTTTTGAAAGTTTGCGCCATGAGCCCTCGGAATAGGGAATCTAAGATACAATACCCTTGACCCATTCGTTAAGCTGAGGAATAGCATTTGGAACTCGAGCAACGGCTGCACCACAACAAACACCGATAAGGAAAAGGAAGATAAATCATAACATCAACGCTTAAAGGGAGTTATACTTAAGTGATACGTTCCACCTCTCAGGGAACAGCCTCCACTCGACAGGTACCAGGTCGGTAGTCCTTACCCGAACAAAATGTCCTTGCCAACCCCGATCTCGATCCTCGTCGATGCTCGAGAATAGGGATTTGCTTGCCCAGCGTACAAGTTTTATCAGTCCCCCTCGGAAGATTCGAGGACTGTACAAGCGGAGTAGATGATCGATGGTGAACGAGCACCCATCGATTTTGTTCACAAAGAATCGGAGGAGGATCACAATCTTCCACAAAGATGGATGAACTTGGACAAGGCATATGTTATACCTTCTGCAGTAGTCTAAAATGATTGGGTTCACTAGGCCCAATGTAAAGGGATATGTGTAAATACTTAGATATCCCTCGACATAGGTAGTAATGGCCTCCTCGAAGTCGGGGACCACTATGTCTTTGTTGACTCAATTGCAGTCTTTTTCAACTGAGAGGAGGACCTCTTCGGTAATTGAGCAAATGTATCTCAAAGCCTCCTCGCTTCGGCCCTGTACCGAAGAAGGCTTCTCAACCTTGAAGTTTTTGGTGACCAAACAACCCCGGGGAATGAACATTTTCAAGGGGGGCTCTTCCGCCGGTTTATCAACAACCACTTCAGGAGCGGTATCCTCGACCTCAGTGGTCGGCCGCGAAGAAGGAGGGGTATCCTTTTGAGGAACAGATTTTTAGGTTTTTGCCATTGTAATAAAGCTTGGAAAATATGGAGAAAGATTGAAAGTTGAAGGATCGGGCTTGTTGGCTTGAGTAGGAGATGAGTAAAAAAAATTGCAAAATACTGAAGAACCTTGAGTGACAGAAGTAAAAATGCTAGAGAGTATTGAAATCCTGAGGGTACGATAGTAGAAGGTTTAACATGAAGTGAAGAATGAACGAAGAAGGGGTATTTATAGAGGATCAACGACGTTTCGTGTCTAGGGACAGGCGACTGCGGCTGACACACATTTAATACCATTATGACATGACTGGCGAGACGTTTCGGGTTCTTTGTCGTTTCTGTCACGGCGTATCGAAGAAGGAATCGGGAATCTCATGTCGTTTCTCGTCAACTTACTCTACAAGAAACGAGGGGACTATTTGTATACGGGTAAAACCGGGCTCATGGTATACCCCGGTCTCCGGTAAGATAAGCCAAGCTTGAGACATGATAAAAAGGGACCAAAATCGAGGTAAAGGTCTCATCGAGTAAGAATCCGGGGACATGACGCCCTCCCTCGAGAATATCGGGGTCATGGTTCGAGATCGGTCCTAGCCTTAAACGACTTTAAAGAACATTGTCGGGCAATCAAGCACAACCAACAGAAGGCCATAATATCTGTGATCGGCCGGATATCACGGTGGTGATTTCGGCACATATCGATGAAGAACCGACAGTCAATTAATCGGAAGATTTTTTACCTTTTATAGAATTGTACCTAGAGTAAGACCCCCCTACTATATAAAGGAGGTTTGATAATTCATAACACATATGGCAATACACATTCAAAAGCAATACATTACTATTTTATTGTTATAAAAGCTCTTTTTCTTGTCCATTAATACTGGCCACTGCGAGCCCGGATCGAAGGCGAACGTTACGCTAAGTCTGGAATCATTCTCCACGCGTGGTTTGAATTTATTATATCTTTACTCGTTCATTCTAATTTAATTTATCGTTTCTGTATCAGACTAATTCACGTATCCTTAAAACCACGTATAAATTCAATTGTTATCCGATTTTGAGGGTAAAAAGACAATATGATACCCCTTAATATTTTTCTCCCTGCTTTCTCCAGCCCGAGTAGACTGTCCTTCTTCTTTCTTTTGTGTAATTTCGTTTAGTTAAACACTCAGTCAATTTGAACAGTGATATTAGCACAGGTTGAACGTGAGAATAATAACAAATTAATGTTCGTATTTTAAAACATGAAAACTCGCCCATTCAAAAGAAAGAAATAAAAAATCAAAAGAGGAAATATCAAAAGAGGCCAAGAATCATAACGGCTTCTTGAACTAAGGCGCGCGGAACAACTAACCAATGAGCCAATGCTATCGTCCCTTTATTAATCGTACAATTTATCTTCTCTTCCTCCCCAAACCAATCCCAATTTTCTAAAACTTCTGATTTTCTGTTCAAGAAAACAAGCAGAACCCCATAAACCCATTTCAACAAAATGCGTAGGTCAAAATCATCAGGTCTACCAAAAGATTATCATCCAGGAAAAGTTGGCAAGACCATTATTGATCCAAACACTAAGGATACTTACCTGCTCAACAAAGAAATTGGTTCTTCTTCTGACGGTTGCTGCCGAGTTTACAAAGCTTTACTTTCCGACTCTATGGAAAGTGGTACTCCTGTCCCTTCTGGCCACGTCACACTGAAGACGATAAACAAGAATCATGAAAATGAATGGGTCGAGTTGCAACTAGAAGCACATACGAGTTTTACTAATCCTCGTGGAAATTTAATAGCAGTCAAGAATTATTTCGATACTAATGAAGTTTTATGCGTTTCATTGCCATACATGTCAGAAGGATCTCTTCGTTATATTCTTTCTACTCGAACGCACAAAATTTTGTCAGAGGATTGTATTGCTATTGTTCTTAAAGAATCACTTCTTGGTCTAAAAGATATTCATCTTCTTCGAAGGGTTCATAGAACTTTCAACGCTGGTGATATTTTTGTTCATATTGAAGAGTCTACTGGCCAAATCAGGATCAAATTAGCAAATGGAGCATCAGTATATAATTCGGAAAATATCAATACTGAAGAAATTCAAGAAACTGGTTCCAGTTCTTGTGTTTTTTTGGATCTAAAGAGTATTTCCAAATGGGGTTCTGCACCAGAGATTTTTGAGAAAGATAATGCTACAAATGGACCAAAATCTGATATTTGGCTATTGGGAATAACTGCATTGGAATTAGGGTACGGAGATTTACCAGTGAAAAATCGAGAGGACTTGGATTGTATAATCAAGAAGATAAGGGAAAAGAAGAAATTGCCAAAATCACTTGAAAAACTGCTGAAGAAAAAAGGGAAATTCAAGAAAGGTTTGGATTTGATTAAAAGAAAAGAAAAGGTGTTTTCTGATGAGTTTGAGAATATGGTGATCGAATGTCTTAATGAGGATCCAGAAAAAAGGCCAACTGCTGATCAGCTTCTGAATTATCCATTTTTTACTATGCAAAGGGATATGAAAAAGTTTGAGCAATTTGTGTTGAATAATTCAGATCCTACTGATAATTGAAGATTTAGCGTTGAGCAGAAGGGAGTATCGATGTAGTATTAGACATTTACTTTCATACGCTGGTATTAGTAATAAGAGCAGAAATTTAGTAATTTAGATGTATGGCATATTCAGCAGATTTTGGGATTAACGTTGATATATAGTAAGTACAGTGTACTACTTTGTTTAGGCATGAAATAATCTGTTTTTTTTGAGTTTGGGATCATATGGTTTATACAAATGAAATTGAATACTAATTTGCTGGGTTTATCGTGTGATGATTATTCCTCTGCTTCTTTTTTCTTCTGCTCTTTCATCATCTAGTGATTTTATTTGGATGATGCTTTTAATTTGTAGGTTCCTATGAAATTGGTCACTATTTCTGGATGATACAGTATTTGTTTATACTAATTCATTTTGAACGCCAAATAAAATCTGGCTCTCCAGTATTTATATTTTAAGAAAATAAGATAAAGCAACAATTCTGGAATACTAGTACAGTAATCCAAGCAAGTGGGGAAAATTAAGTAATATAGCTTATACTTTATATGGAATAATAAAACTATGGAATTTTGTTCGCCAGTGGTACAAACAATAGGAACTCATACGAGTAATTTTGATCTTCTATCGATTTCTTTGTTTAACGAGGTGCTATGATTTGGAAAAATCGCAGCAAGATGAAAAACTAAAAAAAATTAAATGCAAGGGCATGCAATTTGGAATTTCTATTCTCCATGATTTTATTTTACCACATAAAAAAATCTTCTAATTCATTATATAATCTTTGGTTAGATTCTCGTTTACTAGTATATTTCACGAGCAAAAAACTGAATTTATACTTAGCTATTATTGTTGAAATTGGCAAAATGTTTGTCCCACATCGATGGGAAAACAAAAGTTGGGGGGATTTTCCCCCTATAAAAGAAGGCTTAATGTTTAGGATTTAAATACACCTCTCATTTGCCTTCTCATCTGTTTAAGGCATTTGTATCTTCTCTCTTTAGTATTATTTCACTTGTATTTTTGGAGTGAAATAAAATATTGGTTGTGTCCGAGGAGTAGGCAAAATTAGCCGAACCTCGTAAATTCTGGTGTTCCCTTTATTGTTGCTTTATTGTCTTATTTATTATTTGGTGGCTGTCATAATTTTTGGTATAGTAGTTGTGACTTATTCACACTATATACATTTGGCTTCCGCAACAATTGGTATCAGAGCCAAGGTACTGTCTAAGTATGCTCTGTGGTTGCAGCATAGTCTGATCTTCCACATCAGAAAAGATTTATCTTGGTAACTGAGTCAAGGTTCTGTCTGAGTATGCTCTGTGGTTGCAGCTTAGTCTGATCTTCCACACCAGAAAGGAAATAATCTTGATTTGTGTCGTCAGCTATTAAATAATATTTGTGTCAAAGATGGGAGACAATAAACAAGAAGAATCTACATCAAGTGTCAACAATACGTCATCATTGGCATCTTCGCTTATGACAAGAATTGTGTCAAATGCGAAATTTGCGGTAGAAATTTTTGACGGGTCCGGACATTTTGGGATGTGGCAAGGCGAGGTTCTAGATGTCCTTTTTCAACAAGGGCTAGATCTGGCCATTGAAGAAAAGAAACCAGATGTTATTGGAGAAGAAGATTGGAGAATTATCAACCGTGTTGCTTGCGGTACTATTCGATCCTACCTTGCTAGAGAGCAGAAATATCCATACACAAAGGAAACTTCTGCAAGTAAATTATGGAAAGCACTGGAGGATAAATTTTTGAAGAAAAACAGTCAAAATAAATTGTACATGAAGAAGAGACTGTTTCACTTCACCTATGTTCCTGGTACCACGATGAATGAACATATCACCAGTTTCAATAAGTTGGTCACAAATTTGCAAAATATGGATACAACTTATGATGATGGTGACTTGGCCTTAATGTTGTTGGCGTCACTTCCTGATGAGTACGAGCACCTTGAAACTACTCTACTCCATGGAAATGACGAAATTTCTCTCAGAGAAGTTTGTTCGGCTTTGTACAGCTATGAACAAAGAAAGCGAGAAAAACAGAAGGGCGGAGAAGGAGAAGCACTGTTTGTGAGGGGTCGTCCTCAAAATCAAACGAGGACAAAGAAGGGAAGATCCAAGTCAAGATCCAGACCCAGCAAAGATGAATGTGCCTTTTGTCGAGAAAAAGGGCACTGGAAGAAAGACTGTCCGAAGTTGAAGAATAAGGCCAAACATAACAATGGAAAGGCTATTATGGATTCAAATGTAGCTGATTGTGATGATTCAGACTTCTCATTAGTTACAACAGAGTCATCAACATCATCAGACATATGGTTGATGGACTCGGCTTGTAGCTATCATATGTGTCCCAACAGGGACTGGTTCGTGGAATTTCAAGAAGGAGAATATGGAGTCGTCCACACAGCGGATAACAGCCCTCTTACCTCATATGGCATTGGTTCAATACGATTAAGGAACCATGATGGAATGATCAGAACATTGACAGATGTTCGATATGTACCGGATCTGAAGAAGAATCTCATCTATGTGGGAGCCCTAGAATCAAAAGGGTTCAAAATCATTGCAGAAAATGGAGTGATGAGAGTATGCTCCGGTGCACTAGTGGTAATGAAGGCTAATCGGAAGAATAATAATATGTACCACTATCGTGGCAGTACAGTTATTGGGACAGCGACAGTGACATCCAGTGATGACAAAGAAGCAGAAGCAACCAAGCTATGGCACATGCGCTTGGGACATGCTGGAGGAAAATCCTTGAAAACTCTATCAGATCAAGGATTGTTAAAAGGAGTAAAGGCTTGCAACTTGGAGTTTTGTGAGCATTGTGTCAAAGGGAAACAGACAAGGGTTAAATTTGGTACAGCGATCCATAATACTAAAGGCATTTTGGATTATGTACACTCTGATGTTTGGGGTCCTTCCAAAACACCTTCATTGGGTGGGAAGCACTATTTTGTAACCTTTGTTGATGATTTTTCTCGAAGAGTGTGGGTGTATACAATGAAAAACAAAGATGAAGTGCTGGGAATTTTTCTCAAATGGAAGACGATGGTGGAGAATCAAACAGGCAGGAGGATCAAGTGTATTCGCACAGACAATGGAGGTGAATACAAAAATGATCATTTCAATAAGGTCTGTGAAAATGATGGCATCGTCCGACACTTCACTGTTAGACATACACCACAACAGAATGGAGTGGCAGAACGTATGAACCGGACCTTGCTGGAGAAGGTACGGTGTATGTTGTCCAATGCTGGCTTGGGCAAAGAATTTTGGGCTGAGGCAGTTACATATGCATGCCACCTCATTAATCGCTTACCATCTGCTGCTATTGATGGCAAGACACCATTTGAAAAATGGTATGGAAAGTCTGTTGTAGATTATGACTCTTTGCACGTGTTTGGCTCAACTGCATATTATCATGTGACAGAGTCAAAATTGGATCCAAGGGCAAAGAAGGCTATTTTTATGGGAATTACTTCTGGAGTCAAAGGATATCGCTTATGGTGTCCTATGACAAAGAAAGTAATATTCAGCAGGGATGTTACCTTTGATGAATCTGCTATGGTAAATAAGGTAACAGAAGATACCAAACAAAATAAAGGTGCTTCTAAGCAGGTGGAGTTTGAGGGAAAATTTATTTTTCCTACACAAGAAGCAGAGGAGGAAACAAATGAAGATTACCCTCTGGAAGGAGAGCCAGTAGAGGAGATTCCAACTCAGGAACCTCAACAACAACTTGAATCAATAGCAACCAGCAGGCCAAAAAGAACAATAACGAAACCTGTTCGTCTCATAGAGACAGTTGCTTGTGCAACCTCAATTGTAGCTGATGATGTTCCTACCACTTATAAAGACGCAGTCCAAAGTTCAGAAGAAGATAAGTGGAGGATTGCCATGAATGATGAAATACAGTCCCTTCATCAGAATCATACATGGAGATTGGCCAATCTCCCGAAGGGAAAGAAAGCAATTGGGTGCAAATGGGTATTTGCAAAGAAGGAAGGATTTCCTAACCAAGTAGATGTTCGCTACAAAGCAAGATTGGTGGCCAAAGGATATGCTCAAAAGGAGGGAATTGATTACAATGAAGTATTTTCTCCAGTTGTAAAACATTCCTCCATTAGAATTATGTTGGCTTTGGTAGCACAATTGGATTTGGAACTAGTTCAGATGGATGTAAAAACTGCGTTTTTACATGGAAACTTGGAGGAGGAAATCTACATGACTCAGCCAGAAGGATTCAAAGTTGCTGGAAAAGAAAATGTGGTGTGCAAACTTGAAAAATCGTTGTACGGATTGAAACAATCTTCTAGACAATGGTACAAGCGATTTGACGAGTTTATGTTGCGGCAAGGGTACAAGAGAAGCAAATACGATCATTGTGTGTATTTGCACAAGCTTAAAGATGGTTCCTTTGTATATCTTCTCCTATATGTTGATGATATGTTGATAGCTTCCAAGAATTCGGAAGAAATTGATAAGTTGAAAATTCAACTGAAGAAGGAGTTCGAGATGAAGGATTTGGGTGAGGCAAAGAAAATTCTTGGCATGGAGATAATAAGAGATAGACGTTCAAAGAAACTCTGTTTATCTCAGAAAGAATATTTGAAAAGAGTACTACAACGTTTTGGCATAGATGACAAGACTAAGCCAGTTAGTACTCCACTTGCTCCCCATTTTAAGCTAAGTACTAATATGTCGCCAATGGATGAAGCTGAACGAGAGTATATGTCAAAGGTACCATACGCAAATGTTGTTGGTAGCTTGATGTATGCAATGGTTTGCACAAGGCCTGACATTTCACAAGCTGTTGGAGTTATTAGCAGATATATGCACAATCCAGGGAAGGAGCATTGGCAAGCTGTGAAGTGGATTCTACGGTATATTCATAATACTGTAGATGTCGGGTTAGTTTTTGAGCAGGAAGACAATCAGTCTGTAGTTGGATATTGTGACTCAGATTTTGCGGGTGATCTGGACAAACGAAGATCAACTACTGGTTATGTGTTTACTTTTGCAAAGGCACCAGTTAGTTGGAAGTCTACTTTGCAGTCAACAGTTGCTTTGTCTACAACAGAGGCAGAGTACATGGCTATTACAGAGGCTGTGAAGGAGGCAATTTGGCTTCAAGGATTGCTAAAGGAGCTTGGTGTTGAACAAAAAGGTATCACAATTTTTTGTGATAGTCAAAGTGCTATTCAATTAGCGAAGAACCAAGTTTATCATGCAAGGACGAAGCACATTGATGTTCGGTATCATTTCGTACGAGAAATCATAGAAGAAGGTGGAGTCACGGTGAAGAAAATTCATACTACAGAGAATCCTGCTGATATGCTGACAAAGGTGGTGACTGCGATCAAGTTTCAACATTGTTTGGATTTGATCAACATTGTTGAACACTGAAGATTGAAGATGAAGACACAACCAAAATTTGTTATTGAGAGAAAATTGAAGATGTGGAATTTTGCCAAGGTGGAGATTTGTTGAAATTGGCAAAATGTTTGTCCCACATCGGTGGGAAAACAAAAGTTGGGGGGATTTTCCCCCTATAAAAGAAGGCTTAATGTTTAGGATTTAAATACACCTCTCATTTGCCTTCTCATCTGTTTAAGGCATTTGTATCTTCTCTCTTTAGTATTATTTCACTTGTATTTTTGAAGTGAAATAAAATATTGGTTGTGTCCGAGGAGTAGGCAAAATTAGCCAAACCTCGTAAATTCTGGTGTTCCCTTTATTGTTGCTTTATTGTCTTATTTATTATTTGGTGGCTGTCATAATTTTTGGTATAGTAGTTGTAACTTATTCACACTATATACATTTGGCTTCCGCAACAATTATAAGCACAAGTATAACTTTTTGTTAGATCTTCATTTACTAGTATATTTCACGAGAAAAAAAACTGAATTTATACTTTTATATTATAAGCACAAGTATTTAGCAATATATAAACGAGATTCTCTATTATTTTTTCTAATAAACAACCAAAGTTTGCAGCGATCCCATCAGGGACGGAGCTAGCCCTTCCAATACGGGTTCGGTTGAACCCAGTAACTTTTGTTCAAACTCAATATTTGTCTTAAAAATTTATTGAATTATGCACAAATTATTATTTTAGAACCTAATAACTTAAAAGAATTAGAATATTGAACCCAAAAATTTCAAATCCTGGTTCCACATCTGGATCCCATTGCTTTGTGGATACTGATAAAATACATTTGAACGAACAGTTGGACATATTGTTATTACAATATAAACAAGATTAATTCAAGAATAAATTAAATCGAAGTATTTTCTGAAAAACTCCTAATAAACATAAGCTAGAACTGGAATATTTGAAAGGTTAAACTTGTGTGCACTGGTGGAGTGGTGGTATATAATTGTTTTACAGCGTCAGGTTAAATTAACACACAACAACTCAACAAGATAAAATCAGATAAGTAGCTTGTTAATAACCAACTAAAATGTACTGACAGCGTAAAAATTACTTACTAGTAGTACTACGACACAAGTTAAATCCTATTAAAAAACGTAAGAGAGTCTAATTAATAGAAACTTGAAACTAAGGAGAAATAATATACGAACAAAAGGTATAAAATGCAAGTAATTAAACATTACTCTATGAATAATTGTCCTAGCTTTCTTGAATTTAATGAAGTAATCTTGAGAACAAGGCCAGGGAAAACATCATCATCATCATTAATATGAGTATTCTCTTCCAATATAAAAGGATCATTACACTTATCAGATATAGTTTGAAGACTTTCTCCTTCTTCAACTACGTAAATTTCATCACAGATTTTGCTCCCAAGCAGCTTTATATTGGACTGATCATCTTCAAGATTTAGAGCTTCCAAAAAAGAGAAGTTCAATGCTGTAAGCAACAAAAACAGAAGAAAAAGAGAGGAATAGTAATTGATATTTGCTGAAAAAGACATTCTTGAGGAAGCCATGAGAGTTAGAAAGAAAGGAAAATGGATGTATATATATATAAGAAGATGGAAGAGAAGTTGTGTTACTTTATTAGTATGTGAAGGAAGTGGGGAAGGTCCACGTTGTGTTAGGAAAGCTATTGGTTTGTGGAAGTGGGGATTGCGGTAGTTATATATATTTCCATTTTCTTTTTAATTTGTTGGGTAGAGGATGAATTTTTTTTTATTATTGTTTTAATTTTAATGTGACACATTTTCTAATCGGTTCCGAATAGCTTGAATTTTTTCCTTAATAGACTTTGACTAATAAAGAAATACTATGAAGAATCACTACGCTGCGTCCATGCTGATATATAGTCGGGGAACGTGCCCAAATAGCCATTTTTAGGGTTATTATTTATAGATTAGCCAATAATTTATTTGTCCTGAAAATTTAAATTAAAGATCTTAATTTCAAGACTTTTTGTCCGGAAAAATTAAACTGAAAAATTAAAATTCAGCACATATTGGCTAATTTTTAAAGAGCAGCCCTCTACGATAGCTACCTAATGTCATCTCTACTATATAGCCACCGTAGACTCAAGTGCCAAATTCTACTTATATCAACCCAAGCAGGCTGGTCAGAGCCAGACCTGTCCAGGACATTTGCGTTCGAATAAACAGAAAGAAATTGACACCATATGGCCACAAAAAATGAGAAAAAATAATCCACTTTTTTTTATTGCCTGCCTAGTCAAATGATTAAGACTGTTTGATTTTTTAATATTTAAATATGTAAAATTTATCTTTATTTGAAAATTAATAAACATAAAATTCAAATGAAATGCTAATTAATCTAATATTCTATCAATAAAATATATAAAAATTTTAAAGTATAGTAGTCGCTGGTGGTGATGGCTAACGGTGGCGATTGTGAATGCCGACTAGAGGCGGTAGTTGGTGATAGATTTGGTTGATGGTGGTGGTTCAGGGTAGTAGCTAGTGGTGATTAGCAGTGGTAGCGATTATGATTTAGGATGGTGGTGGTGAGTAGTGATAGTTAATAATGGCTGGTGGTGGTGGGTGGTGGTAGTTTATAATGATGGGTAGTGTCGGTTATGATTGTTGATGGTGATGGGGTGGTTAGTGGTGGTAGTTGAGGTGGATGAATGTTTGTGGTTGAGAATGATGGTGGTGGGAGTGGTGCGGATAGCGGGTGGTGGTAGTCGATTATGGTGGCAGATATGATTGAAGATGATGATAGTGATGGAGGTTGAGTATGGTGGTGGTGGTGGCGACGGCACGGTGGTAGTTGATAATGGTAAGTAGTGGCGATAACTAATACTGAATATGGATGATAGCATCTTAATGAAATTAAGGCCTCATTTGTTTGCATTTAATGGAGGTCTGAATCTTAATCATTCAGATCTCACACATTAAGTGCGTTTGTTTTTAAAGTCAGAATTGTAATTATTCAGATCTTAAATTATTAAGTGTGTTTATTTTTTTTTACTTTACGACCACTTAATGGGTGTGAATAGGTCTGTATGATTAAGATCTAAAACAGAGACTTAATTTCATTAAGATATTATCACATATTCATTATTAACTACCGCCACCGCCTACCATTATCAACTACTACCATGCTGCCACCACCACCAGCATGCCACCGTCATCCTCAATCATAGCCGCCACCATTATCGACCATCACCGCCACTCCGACCACTATCATTCTCACCCACAATCAATACTTATCCACCTCAACTACCACAACTAACCACTTCATCACCCAGTCGGCACCGCCCATCATTATGACTTACCACCACCTTCCTCAATCACAAACCACCACCCGCCATTATTAATTATCACCACCCACCACCACTATCCTCAATCATAATCGCCACCACTACCAATCACTACTAGCTACTAGCATGAACCACCATCATCAACCAAAACTATCACCAACCACCGCCTCTAGCCGGCATTTACCCGTTAGCCATCACCACCAACAACTATCATATTTTAAAACACTATATATTTTATTGATAGAATATTAGATTAGTTAGTATTTCATTTGAATTTTATGTTTACTATTTTTCAAATAAAGATAAATTTTATACATTCAGATGTTAAAAATTAAACAGTCTTAATTTTTAGTATTCATCAGATCTTAATAAACATCTTAATGTATTCAGATATGTATTCAGATTCAGATATCTTAATCTTAATACACATCTTGATATTCAGACGTGTATTCAGATTCATACGTCTTAATCTTAAAAAAAATAAATGAGGCCTAAGTATCTGTTACAGATCTTAATCATACAGACCTATTCAGACTTATTAAGTGATTGTGAAGTAAAAAAAAACAAACACACTTAATGATTAAGAGAATAATTAAGATTCAGATTTTAAAAACAAACGAACTTAATATCTGAGATATGAATGATTAAGATTCAGACCTCTATTAAGTGCAAACAAACGAGTCCTTAGTCTAATGCTTTGCAGATCTCTCTTTATTGTTCACCTTCCATATTCATCCGCCATTGACACGACCAACAAACACCTAGAAAGCAGGCCACTACTACTGTCATTTTCCTTTCAACACTACCACCATAACTTTAATTTCAACAAATTTTCTGCCTTCATCCTCATCCTTAAACACAACTAGACGCAAATGGGTCTTCAAGTGTCAAGACCATAAGCCAACTTCTTAGGAAAAGTCGGGAAAAAACATTGAAATATATATATATTATATATATATATATATATATATATACATATAGGCTACATTTTTTTTTGCAAAGACTACACTCAAGTTGAAGGAAATGATACACCTTCTTTCCCATTCTAAGGACTCTTTTAAGGTTATTATCGAACAGGTAGTTCATTTTGATTCAGAGTTGCATCAGATGAAAGAGGTCAAAAGACGTACGTGAGGCTGTAGAAACGATAATAAACAGACATGACTAGTGATATTATGAAATTAAAACGTTGTCCTCATATATAAGGGAAGAGGGACGTGACCCTCAATTGGCTGGAGCTACTTTTTTTGATCGAAGAATAATTCATACAAAGTTATTAAAGTACATTTTATAACTCGTTCCATGTTACCAGAATAATTAAGCTAATCTTCCATTACTTCTCTTACCAATTACTAACTGCATTGAAGTTAATTTATTCTGAAGAAGTGGAGTACTTTCAGGCATTCCTAAATTGTAAAAACCACAGGAAAAATCATTCTAGATATTTCAATGCTACAAATTAAAGAAGTTCTACGGATCAACTAGTTAAATTGAAAAATCCAATTGCTTGACAATTAGAAGCTCAGATACCATCTGTATCTATATCTATATATATTAAAGGAATAAAGTTACAATATATAATTTGCATTATGGTTAAGCCAAGTGGCAAGCTAATAAATGCAAATAGTATATGGTAACTTTATTCTATATTTGACTATGTTAGTCAAATATATATATATATATATATATATATAAACTGAATTTGAATTAAAGAATAATTTTGAATTTATAGATAAAGTTTTTAAATTTGAATTAAAATAAAAAAAGAAATTTATCTTTTTTTTTCGTCAAGTTATCATACTTAATTTGGTTAATGATCATATGCAATTATGTTAGGAACTTTTGTTATTTTTTCTGATTATTTAAATAATGTTGTGCCTGTGGCCGAAAAAAATATATTCCATATAACTATAAAACTCTTTCACATTTAAAACTCTATAATTATAGTTCTTTAAAACAATATAGCTAGATTTGAATAAATTGAATTTCTTTTAAATTAAATGTAATATAGAGGGTACACGTCTATGGTTATCCAGATAACAAAAAAAAGTTTAAAAATCGAACAAAAGTTTACTTACATATACAAAAGTTTACCTACATGCTGGAGAAAGAAACATCACAAAAATCAATCAATATTCAAAAAAAATATTTTTTTCCTTTTTGAAGAACGTTTGTTTGAAGAGTTAATTTGTATAAATGGACATCAAACAGATAAGAAAACTTTAGCTATACAATTACTATCATTAATTTTAATTTAGCACCTACTAGAAATTGAAGGGTATAAGCTGAAACAGCTGCAGTCAAGCCAGCATTGCAAGGGTTTAATGTTTTTTTATTGAAGAATATCAGTTTTGAATCACTAGATTATGTGAAAAGTTATTTTTCTCCAATTCAACAAGAGGGACATTGATTTCTAATTGAAAGTTTCTATAGCAATTTTCAAGTGTAACAAAAAGTATATTTTTAAAATAAATAAAAAACTGGTATGACATGAAATATTTTTTCTAAAATGTAAACAAATTATTTCAAAATGGGATTATTTTTTAAAATATAATGTAATTTTAAAATAAAAAGATAAGATATTTTGAAGTTTAGTACAGTTTTTAAATTATTATAATAGAAGTCATATTATGGATAAAATCAAGAAACCGAAATCTTATGGAATATTTACATAAATATCTGGACAGATTTATTGTTTACTTTTTATACCTAATATCCATAGATGATATATTGGCAACACACGATTATACACATATTATATATGAATTATATATAAATTACACGTTTTTCAATTTTTTAATTTAAGTGGTAAGACGATCACTTATTTAGGTTGAATAGATAAAGCCAAAAAAAATATGGAAGAATTTTAACTAAAGACTAAAAATATTAAAAAATGTTCTTATGTAGACAATTTCTATTTAAACTCATCCTTTTATAGAGAAATAAATTATTTTTTTGTAAAAAAAAAAAGACATAAAAATAAGATAAAAGAAAATAAATATAGAAAAAAATGTATGAAAAATCTATAACCCAGAAATAAGATATGGCAACGAATTTCTTCTTTTGTTTCATCTATGTTAAGTATAAAAAATTTGGAAGTTGATATCATCGATTTTAAATATTTTTTTCAACTCAAATACATAGATTATAAGATAATGATATCTTAGAATATTTTTTTTTTAATTTACATTGTATGTCATTTTTAAAAAATCACTATTACTAACAAACTGATATGATATCTGAATTTAATATAAATGCAATTTGAGTAGTTTGCATTGAGGTTAAGCTAAGTATGGTGTCGACAAAAAACTACTTGGCAATTTTAAGACAATATATGCAATGTTATATAATAACAATCAACTAATTTAACATTTAATGATTCAAAGAACAAAAAATTGGTGTATATATATATTTATATAGGCAGAGGCAGATCTAGAGTATTGACGATAGGTTCAATTGAACTCATAACTTTTCACGCTGAGCAAAATTTTATATGTAAAAATCCTTAAAATTATAAAAATAGTAGATATGAACCCATAACTCTAAAAATATAATGAGTTCAATGTTAAACCCTTAAAAATTGAATCCATAAAGTATAAATCCTAGATCCACCTCTGTATATAGGGTGTGGTTAGAGATATCGATAAACTCAAAATGACATCATCTTGAAATAAAATTTCACTGGCTAAAGAATTATTTAAATTTTTAGATAGCCTATTAAAGTGAATTTTAAATTAAGGATAATTGTCGACGCCCCCTTTTTCTCTAACTGTGGGGTCAGAAATCGAGTATACGACATTGGGAAGGACAACTTTATTCCCTTTCGAGAATTGGGTTTCGGAATTTGAAGAGTCACCACCTAATGATTATAGTGCATTAGGACACTTTTTTAGAAGAGTTTGAGTTGGAAAACCAGAGTTCGGGTAAGGGCTAGAAATTATCTCGAGGGAAGGTGTTAGGCACCCCTCAAGATCCACTAGTGTGGTTCCCGGCCATATTACAATTGTGACTTTACAAGTAAACAATCAAGGCTCAAATAAGGATTCACGTATAACATTGCAATCAGGTTGAAAACTTTCGAAGGTAAGTGGAGAGGGCAGAAATTTATAAAAAAACGATTTGAATAGTTTTACAAGAAGAGATGAAAGCAAATAAAGGGAGGGGAGTCCTAAGTTTATAATCAATATGGATCACTTCAATGCAATACCCAGCAATCACTCCTCAGAAGAGGGGTCGCATGTGATATTAGCGCATCGGTCATCATATCCATATCTACCCTTCACACCCCGTTGAGGTGTTAAAGCGTAGAATGGTATCGTTACTTATTGCATGCTATTACCCGTCCCAATCCTATCAGTCCCGGAGGCATATGGACTACTAATCCTAAAGGGGAGGGAGTTGGGGCTTTTGCGGAGTTTTCAAAAGGATAAAAATCTAGGCGACAAGCAATAACAGATAGCAGTTTAAAGGGAAACAAATAGCAGTTAAGGCTCAAGTCGGCCTCCTCATTCAAAGCAGCAGATTATTTAGCATGACTTACAAATACTGGTTTGGTCTGTATTAAACTTAACGTAGGAAGGGTGGCTAATTTATCACATATTTTTCAGATAAGAAGTCCAAATTAGGCCTCCCTGCTGGTTGTAATTATCAAAACTGATGCAATTATAAAATTTTACCCTAAGGCTTGCCTAGGCGTTAAATAGAACCTATAGGCATGATATCTATTAGTTTCGGAAATAAAGAAGTAAACTGATTGCAGAAAAAGAATTGTCAATTACAGGGACATAAGATCTGCAGGCGTTAAACATTATTGCTACTGATTTTAGGCTTATAAGCGAGTTGACGATTCAGGTTTAGTTAACAACTCCTATAGACATGCTTTCTAGGTGTTACTGATTTGAGCACTGTTATTGCTTATGCAGGAATCCTATAGGCAGATTGTCTACATGTAATTGATTAGGTATTTAAATCCTATAATAGGTTTGCCTAATGACAGATGCAGAATGCAGAAAGTCCTATAGGCATGGTGTCTATATGAAGATGCAGAATTTCAGAAGTATAGTAATTCCCTATGAACATGGTATCTACCCATTGCATGCATAGTCCCCTACCCTTTTCCACTAGCCGACCCCAAATGTTTATTACAAGATTATTGCAGACCGGAATGAACAAGAAAAAAATATATCAGAAATTAAAGATTCCAACCAAGGAGAGCCTAATTCAGACCCTAGGTCTGAAATATGAAATAAACCAACTTCCAAATATTAGATTCCAAAGCCTTTCTCTTATTTGCGATGTGTCAAAGTTCCAAGGAGCTTCAAGAACTCTAGGCAATGCTTACACCCCAAATATATTGCAGAATTAGATTATAGTGCAGTGTGGAAGGGCCAGCCCTCAAATGTCCAAGTTCATAGGGAACTCAAGGTCCCAAAGCAAGGCTCAAAAGAGAGGGGCAGAACTTAAGGTTCTAAGAATAGGTATAGGTGCAATAGAGGGGAATTAGGGAATGCCAAGGCAGGTTGGTGGTCATGCCCAGCAATTAGGAGTGTTGGCACACCCCTGACCATCCTGTCAGCTAAAAATTAGAGAGTTAGGACCTATTGAAGGTCAGGTTTAGCCATGGACAGCAACTCTGATGCTGTCAGGCTATACCTCAACTCAACATACCTGAGGGAATGGGGTATGGGAAATTGAAAGAGCCTAGGATCCAAAGGATCCAGCTTTAATCCATGGACAATAACTTTGTGTATTGTCATGTCTTAAACCACAGCTCAAGCACATAAAGGGGTATGGGGAATGGGATTCATTGCAGTAACAAATAGCAAGACATAAGCATACTATCATTGAAGTTGAACTCTACAAAGCAGTAAAGTAGGCATGGACATAAAAACGGGTAAGTAAACACATTGGGGTTGATGCTAGAATCAAAACTAGGACATACCAGTTTTAGGAAAAACAAATGAAAGTAGAAGTCTTGAGAAAGCCAAAGTGCAGAAAGTTTTAGAAGGGGTTGTGAGAATTAAGTGAAGCTCTGAAAATGTATTTCGTCTCGTGAAAAGAAAAAGAGTCGAGTATTTATAGCTTGGAAAACAGGTAGAGAGTAAGGGAAGAATCATAGTAATTATGGAACTATGTATTAATTATAATCAATCAACATAAGAACTTCCTTTAATTAAGGAGTTCAAACTCAAACGGTAATGGACAACAAGCAGTTAAGGAAAGAGAATCAAGTAAACATCTTGTGTAAAGTAGGAAATTAGGGGTAAATACATAGGGGTTTAACTATGGAAAGAAAATTTTAAAATATACAGTTAGCCCAAATAAGGCAAGAACACAGTAAATCAATTAGTACCTAGTAAATCAAGGAATCAGGGATTCGACACTACCAATGAACCAAGTCAGAAAGAGGGGAAAGATTTTAACTTAAGGAAAATAAGTAGCAATCAATTAGGCCTATTAAAAGGGATTCTGAATCAATCACAAGTTGGAAAGCCCTTTTACAGAAAGGTTCATCACATATAAAGAGCATACAGACACGTTAAGTATGAAAGAAAAATTGTCATGCCATCGCAAAATCAGTGGAAAATCCAGTAACAGAGTTTAGAAGAGTTCAAAGCAACAAAGTAAAGAAACTAATTCGAAGCGTGATGAGAAAAAACTGATAAGAACAGTAGAAGGAAGCATGCTTAAGAAGATCCTTTTAGAAGAGGCTTAAACAAAGTTCAGTAGAAGGAAAAAATACTAAGAGCACTTAAGAACACGATAGAAGAATACAGTAGGTGAAACATACCAGAACATAGTAGAAGAAAATAGTAGAACATAGTGGAAAAGCATACAAGGACTTAGTGTAGAAAACACAATAGCAGAACATACAAGAACGGAATATAGAAAGCACGGTATAGGAACATACGTGGTAGAAGGAAAACATAAGAACACAGTAGAGGCAAATACATATAAAAGAAAAGGAGAAGAAAGTCAAATAAACACTTACGTATTTTCAGAAAACCCTAGATGGTAAAAGAGGCTTCGGAAAGTAATTTTTGAAAGAAAAGTTAGGGAAATCGTTTGAACACCCAAGTAGAGCATAGATACACAACAGATCTAAAAGAAAAATCGGGAAAAACCTCGACGGGTTAGGGTTTTAGAAGAACTCTAGAAAAAGCTTTGAAAAGGTCATCGATCTGAGTCGGAGAGGTCAGAATCAGGCTCAAAACACCATGGTATGCCGGAGCAAGGCCGGAATCTTCGAATCGGTGAAGGTCTGAGTGAAGACCTTAGAGGTATGGCCTCGAACCTTCGAGCATCAGGCATGCCAGAGCCGGAGGAGGTGAGTGTAGGTTATCCATGGCCTGAGAAACCATGGACTCCGGTGAAAACACGGTGGAACAAGGTAGGAGGAGGATAGGGTTCCGAAGGACCTTAAGAGTCTTGAGAGAGTTTTGGGATTCAGAGGTGGCGTCATAGTGCAAATGGGGTTAGGGGATTAAAAAAGGAAAGGGTGAATCAGGGTCGTTGATCAAAATGATCAACGGTCAGGATTTAAAAGGAAATCCGGATGGGTTTGAAAACGGGTTAAGGGGTCGGGTAAAAATAAGAACTGGGTCGTCCGAATTTGAGTTTGAAATTGGGTGACTTTTAGGCTAAAATTGAAATGTAATGGGGCTATAATTGAAATGAACTGAGGCGACATGTTAAATAGCCAGTTTTACCCTTTTTTTATTTATAAAAAATAGTAACATAATTTTAAAAACAAATTAAAAGCACTGAGCTAATTAATAATATATAAACATTAATCTAAAAATTCTAGAAATGATTTTATGATTGCAAAACGCTATTAATCGTAATATAGGCCATAATTGTAATTTTATGTAATTTAGCTTAAAAATATCAAATGAATTTGTAAAAATATGCAAAAATCACGTTAATTATGTTTTGGTGTAACTATGAGGATTGAAATAAATTATTCACCAAAATGATAATTTCGGAAATAATTATTGGATTTTGTACTGTTAAAATAGACAATAAATTGATTTTGAAAATCTTTAACAATTTGGGAAAAATACCAAAATACTTGGGGATGCTTATATATACATACACATGCTATTTTGAAAGTATTTTGAGTATAAAATTATATAGGGAAAAATTGGGTATCAACAATAATATCTTCACTTGCATCATTATAAAGATAATAATTATTGAAATATATATATAAAGTTTTAGAAATTGGAATATCAAAATAGAAATATTTTTTGAAAGATAAAACATACCAAATAAGAGTTCAAGTCATAGTAAAAGAGTCACATCGTAACCAAAGAATCGTTCATATTGTGTCAACCTTTGTGCTTTGACATAAATACGAGTTATTATTAGAACTTTTCTAGGTTTCAATGACACCAATGAGAATGATGCAAATATAAAATTATCACTACGAGATTTGAGAAAATGTTAGTCTTTGTTCATGTACTGTTTCTTATCTAGAAGGTTTAAATTTTAAGGTTATTAACATATCATTCAAATAACTCGAATGTTTAACATGGTTAATGTCAAATATCAAAATGGAGTCATACTGGAGAAAAATATTTACTAGCTAAAGAATTTTTAAATTTTTTATATAGCCGACTAAAATGAGTTTTGAATTAAGGATAATATTTTCACTTACATTATTACAAAAATAATTATTATTGAAAAATAAAGTTTTAGAAACTGAAATTTAAAAATAAAAATATTTTTTGAAAGATATCAACACACAAAATAAGAGTTCAAGTCGTATCCAAAGAGTCCTTCATAGTCTCAACCTTTGATCGTTTTGTCATAAATATGAGTTATTATTTTGCTTTCCGACTAATTTTAGCATCCAATGACACCGGCGATAATGGTATCAAAAAAGAAAAATAGAATTATGTCTAGGAAATTTGAAAAATGGTTAATCTTTTTCATGCAGTGTTTCTTAATTAATATTTAATGATTATCTATATTTAATAGAGAAAGTTTAAATTTTAAGATTATTTATATATAATCCAAATAACTCAAATATACTATATTGTGACGACCCAAAGGGTCATCACCTGTTTTTAATTGCATTCTGTGCTTCCGAGGCCTTGAAAACTTCATTTAGAGTCGCCTCGATTTGTGTGCGCAGTCCGGACGCGTAGCCGGAAAGCTTAAATATGAAATTATGTGAAAAATGATGAAATTTGAGTTTAAAATGAATAAATTTGACTTCGGTCAACATTTTGGGTAAACGGACTCGGACCTGTGATTTGACGGTCCCGGAGGGTCCGTAGGAAAGTATGGGACTTGAGCGTATGCCCGGAATCGAATTCCGAGGTCCCAAGTCCGAGAAATAAATTTTTAAGTAAAATTATTTTCTGAAAATGTTTAAGGAATTTTGAAATGAAATCTGATTAGAAAGCGATGGTATCGGACCCGTATTTTGGTTTTGGGGCCCGATACAGGTTTTATATATGGTTTAAGTTATTTCTGTAAAATTTGGTTGAAAACAGAGTCCGTTTGACGTGATTCGGACCTAAATTGCTAAAGTTGATGTTTTACGAAGTTTGAGAAAAATCCTTTGATTTTGAGGTTTGATTCATTGTTTTTGAAGTTATTTTGGCGATTTGATCGTACAAATAAGTTCGTATGATGTTGTTGAGTTAGTATGTGTACTTGGTTAGGAGCCCCGAGGGCTCGGGTGTGTTTCGAATGTGTTTCGGGAAGTTTTGAGTTTAAGAGAAGTTGCAGATTTTCTGCAGTCAGTGCCTAGGGATTTTTCCCTTCGCGTTCGCGTGGTCCCCTTCCCGAATGCGTAAGGTAAAGATCACAGGTGCCCAAAGTCTTCTTCGCGAACGCGAAGGTTGTGATGCGAACGCGAAGTTGAGGTGGGGAAGACCCTTCGCGAACGCGTCCTTCCACTCGTGAACGCGTAAGGTTGAGGGGAGGGGCCACCAAGTTGTTAACCGCGTACGCGGTCTCTTGAACATGAACGCAAGGCTCGAGCAGTTCTTGCTTTGCGAACGCGAGCCATTGTCCGCGAACGCGAAGGCCATTGCAGCCTGAGCCATCGTGAACGCGATGCATATTTTCGCCCAGTTATTTTAAAGACCCAAAAACATAACACTTACGGGATTTCTCAAAATTTTACAAAACTTCTTCTTCTCCAAAGATCCTAGGCGATCCTTGAAGCACTTTTTCACCAAAACTTCTTGGGTAAGTAATTTTTAACTTGTTTTCTTCCATTTTCATCAACATCTATTGAATTTATAGGCCTAAACATATGATTAAGGGTAGAAAATTAGGGATTTGGGTAGAGTTAGAGCTTTTTATTTAATTGTGATTTAGACCTCGTTTTGGGGTCGAATTCTGGAAATAATTATACATTTGGGCTCGTGGGCTCGTGGGTGATTTGATTTTGGTCCGAACCTCGTGTTTTGACCAAGCGGGCCCGGGGTCGATTTTTGGGATTTTGGGAAGAATGATTGGAAAGTTATAATTGAACATTGGAATTGGATTGTTTAGCACTTATTGATGATGTTGAGTCAATTATGTATAGATTTGATTGGGTTGGAGCCGAATTTGAGAGGAAAAGCGGTGTTCGAGGCTTGAGTTGACCGTGAAAGTTCGAGGTAAGTGTTCGGTCTAACCCTACCTTGAGGGATTAGGAGTTGAGTCATATTTGCTACTTGCATCTTGTTGAGTACGACGTATAGGCATGGTGACGAGTATCTATACGTTGGTGTCAAGTATGACCGTGAGTCTTAAATTGAAAGTTGTTGTGTTCTTAAATGACACTTGGGTGCTTTACTTAATGATCTTCTATGATTGATTATTTTCAATAATTGAACTGAGTACAAGCTAAGTTGAGATTGGTTATAGCTGATTCTCCCTTGCCGGGATGGCTATTTCCATATTGTTGTTCCCTTGCTGGGAAAATTATTACATTGTTGTGTTCACTTGCTAGGAAGTCATTATATTGATTATTTTCCCTTGCCGGGATTTCTTGTAATTTTGTGATGACTTGTAAATGGGAGCAGGTGGTACGCCTACCACAAGATATTATGAAATGGGAGCGGGTGGTACGCCTACCACGAGATATTATGAAATGGGAGCGGGTGGTACGCCTACCACAAGATATTATGAAATGGGAGCGGGTGGTACGCCTACCACAAGATATTATGAAATGGGAACGGGTGGTAGGCCTACCACAAGATATTATGAAATGGGGGCGGGTGGTACGCCTACCACAAGATATGAGAAATGGGATCGGGTTGCACGCCTGCAACAAAATGGAAACTGAAAGTGAAAGTTGTCTTTACTTTTCTTTATCTGTGTTAGAAGTTATATTGTTAGCTTCCTTGTTATTTCTTGCTATTTTGCTTTGTCAGCTACCCCCAAAGCATGTTCCCCTTCCCCAGCTTTAATTGTTTATTACTTGTTACTTTCCCGCCATATGTTATATAACAACACAGGTTTATCTGGAGTCTGGTCCTAGCCTCGTCACTACCTCGTCGGGGTTAGGCCAGACACTTACCAGTACATGGGGTCAGTTGTGCTAATGCTACACTCTGCACTTATGTGCAGATACCGGAGCAGCATTCGAGCAGCAGCATTAGCTCGGGAGCCAGCCTTCAGTCCACCTAGATACCGTGGTAGCCTCGCAGGCGTCCGCAGGCCCGACGTCTACTCTATCCTATTTTATATTCTGTTATCTCATGTATTCGAGACAGACAGTATTATCTTCTTTCAAACTGATGTATGTAGTATTCTTAGTAGTCCGTGGATGTTGTGACACCAGATTCTGGGTAGAGACATGTATTGGTTTCTAGATACTTGGGTTTCATATTTATTTAAGACTTCCGCTAAATTTTATTTTTTGCTGTCATTTAAATGCCTAATCATTGATAATTTAACTGGCGAAACATGTATAAAAATGAATGGGTTAGTGGTTTCTAAGTTCATCGCTTGCCTAATTTCTACGAGTAGGCACCATCACGACTCCCGAGGGTGGGAATTCCGGGTCGTGACATATATAGTTAGTATTTTGATAATACTAGTATGAAATAAAGAGACAAAAGAAAACATAACTTATTATTGTAAACAATATAAAAGAGCTTTTCTTATATATAAATTTAGATTGTTAAAAGTAAGATAAGTTTAGACAACATGAGTAAAAAATACTAAAGAATAAGAAATCAAAATAGTATAAAAATTAATTATGACAGAGTTAGAAAAGGATACACTCCAGCCGGGTATCTTTTATTTGTTGTTTAAGATTTTGGCAACATACATTATGAAAATTATTTACGAATATTAATCATAAAGATTATTTAACTAATCATTTATCTCTTCTCAAAATTTTTCTAGATATATGCGATTACCCAAAAGGTCATCTCATATTTTAGAACTCAATTCGGGGTTCTGAGTCATTCAAAACCTCATTTTACTTATCCTCGATTTGTGTGCACAGTCCGGATGCGTTTCCGGCAAGCCTTTATGGGAAAGATTTGAGAAATTAATAATTTTGCCTTTAAAAGTGATTTTAGTTTACTTCGGTCAATATTTTAAGTGAACGGATCCGGACCCGTGTTTGGACGTCTCCGTAGGGTCCGTAGTAAAATATGGGACTCGGGTGTATGCTCGGAATCGAATTCCGAGGTCCCTATCCCGAGTAATAAATTTTTGTTAAAAATTATTAAGCTTAAAATCTAAGGATTTAAAGAAATTGAATAATGTTTGATCATGTTCGAATCGAGACCGTATTTTAGTTCCAGAGTCCGGTACTGGTTTAATATAATATTTTAGTCATGTTTGTGAAATTTGGTGAGAAACGGGACGGATTTGACGTGATTCGGACGTCCGGTTGTGAAAATAGGAATTTTAAGTGTTCTTAAGGATTTCATGTATTTTGGTGTTAAATCCGTAGTTTTAGATGTTATTTTGGCAATTTAATCGCACCAGCAAGTTCGTATGATGTTTTAAGACTTGTGTGCATGTTTGGTTTGGAGCCCCGAGGGCTCGGGTGAGTTTTGGATAGGCTACGGAGTGTTTTGGAACTTAGAAAAAATTACTAGTATGACTGAACCTATTGCAGGCCCCTGATGTCGCAATTGTGAGATCATGCATCGCAATTGAGAAGGTTCCGCTTTTGCGAGGCTTTTATCGCAATTGTGAACATAAGCTGGGCCAGGCAAGCTTCGCAATTGCGAAATAAAATTGGGTAGGGCAGTGATCGCAAATGCGATAATTTTATCGCATTTGTGGAGGTTCTTGTTTGCAATTGCGAACATACCTTCGCAATAACGAAGGCAACAGAAGTGTGGGGAACTTCGCATTTGCAATGGTTCTTCACAATTGCGAAGCTCAGGTCGCAAATGCGACATCTGCAGCTGTGTAAAAGGGATTTAGACGGAATTTTTGATTCATTTCCCAAATTTTCAAACCCTAAGCTTCAAGAGGCGATTTTCCAAGAGCTAGTTCTTCCCCAAATTATAGGTAAATGATTTTTAACTCTTTTCTTTTAATCTTTCACTTCTTATAACAAGATTTCAACCTAGAATCTTGTGATGACCCAAAATGTCATCTTTAAATTAAATAATTATCTCGGTATTTTAAGACCTTGAAAAGTGTTATCAATAATTCCTCGACTTGCGTGCGCAGTACGTATAATTTTTTGGAAGGCTTTTATGTGGAAAAAAATGAATTAAAATGTGAATTAGAGCTTTAAAACTCAACTAAATTGACTTCGGTCAATATTTTGAGCAAACGAACCCGGATCTGAGTTTTGACCATTCCGGTAGTTTTGCATCGTGATTTGGGACTTGGTCATATGCCCGAAATTGAATTCAGAGTTTCCTAGATCAAATTATCGCCATTTAACGGAATCTAGAAATCAAAGGCTAAAAATTTCTTAAGTTTGACCGGAAATTTGACTTTTTATAAAAAAAAACCCTGGAATGGAATTTCAACGATTTTAATAGTTTTGTATGATTATTTTGGAATTAGGAGCATGTTCGGATTTGGATTTGGAAGTCCGTGGGACAATTCAGCGCATTTTGGCGAAAGTTGGAAAATAGAAGATTTTTGGAAAGGTTTGACCGAGAGTTGAATTTTTGATATCGGGGTTGGAATCCATTTATGAAATATTTTATAGTTTCGTTATGTCATTTATGACTTGTATAAATTTGAAGTCATTCGGACTTGATTTGGTAGGTTTTTGCATCGAATATAGAAGTTGGACGTTCTTAGATTCATTAGGCTTGAATTGGCGTGTGATGCACGGTTTTAGCATTTTATGATATGATTTGAGGTTTCGACTAAGTTCGTATGATATTTTAGGACTTGTTGGTGTATTTTATTGGGGTCCCGAGGGCCTCGAGTGGATTTTCGGAAGGTTAACGGATCAATTCGGACTTGTATTTATCTGCTGAAATTTTCTGGGCAGTTTCTGCATTTTTCGCACATGTGAATAGTGACCGCACATGCGTGAACAGTATGCGTTAACAGTATTCGTGTAACACGCGCGAACAGTACCGTGATAAATTCTGGACAGTGCATAACGAGAAGTTCGAGTTTTCTTTCATTTTTGGACTCCAAGCTCGGTTTGGGCGATTTTCAGAGGCAAAGTTCACCACAAAATTTGGTAAGTGTGCTTGACTCCCTTGTGATTATATTTCATGAATAAATCTTCATTTTTGGCATTAGATTATTGATATTTGAAGAGAAATGGAGGAATTTTCTAAAATTCCATAAAGATGAATTTTTAAGATTTGAAAGTCAATTCGATGTCGGATTTTAGCAAAGTTTGTATGGTTGGACTCGTGGTTGGATGGGAGTTCATATTTCGTGAGTTTTGTCATATTCCGAGACGTGGGCCCCATGGGCGATTTTTTGGTTAATTTCAGATTTTGTTGGAAAAATTAGTATTTTCATATGGAATTAATTCCTATAAAATGTATTGAATGAATCGATTTAATTGTGACTAGATTCGGGATATTTGGAGGTCGATTTGAGCTACAAAGGCATTGCATAGTAGGATTTTGCTCGGATTGAGGTAAGTAACGGTTATAAATCTGGTCCTGAGGGTATAAAACCCCGTACATTATGTCGTATGACTATTTTGGAGGTGACGCACATGCTAGGTGATGGGCGTGTGAGCGTGCACCGTAGGGATTATGACTTGGTCCGTCCCGTGAGACTGTGGAATTTATTGGCCTACTGTTTAATACATGTTCCCTCTGTTTTCATAGAAATTGACTATACTTCATGTTAGAAATCTTGTTTAGGCCTTATGTGATCACTGTTGAGACCTGCGAGGTCGTGTACTTGCTGAATTAGCTGTTGATTGCTTGTTTGTACTCAGTCATAGCTTTTCTTGCTTATTATGCCTCTGTCTCTTGTTGTTCATTGTTGATACATTATCTCTATTTGGGTTGTTTATATGATTTTTGAGAGCCCGAGAGACTGGAGAGATTGATGACTGAGTGAGGCCGAGGGCCTAGTTGTGAGGTTATTGATATTATAGCACGTGAATTGTCCGTGCAGCACGTGAGTCGTCCGTGCGGATCCAGATATTATATTATAGCACGTGAGTTGTCCGTGCGGATCCAGATACTATATTATTATAGCACGTGAGTTGTCCGTACATCACGTGAATTGTCCGTGCAGTTTATAGCGCTTGGGCTGAAGGAGCCCCTCCGGAGTATGTACACACCCCCAGTGAATGCAGGTACCTACTGAGTGCGAGTGCCGAGTGCTGAGCGACTGGGAGGAATGAGTGAATGTGAGGAATGAGTGATTGTGAGGTTGGCGTGAATGGGAGGAGTGACTGTTATTCTGAGAAAATACATTTACGTCATTACTGTTGCATCGCAGATGTCATATCACTATTTTGAAAATTATTGAAAGATATTATTTACTGCTCAGTCAAATTTGATATCTAGTTTATTGAGTACATACTGATATGACTTACACTATTAAATTGAAAGTAAGACTACTCTTATTTGAAAGTTATTGAAATAACTGTATTTGCATAGCTCGTCACTACTTCTCAGATCCTTATTTATTTCTGTTACTTACTAAGTTGGTGTACTCACGTTACCCCATGTACCTCGTGTACAGATCTAGACACTTCTGATCACAGCGGTTGTTGATTGAGGAGTCAGACTCATGAGACTATTGAGGTAGCTACATGGCGTTCGCTGACCTTGACTCTCCTTTCCTTTCTTGTTGTATTGTTCTATATTTTCAGACAGTGTTTTATCAGTCAGATATTGTTATCATTTAGATGCTCATGCACTCAGTGACACAGGGTTTTGGGGATGGATTGTATAGAAATTTTGGAGTTATATTTTATTTTAAAAGGATTTCTTTAATATTAACTGCTTCCGCCTTTATTTAAAATTTCTACTATGTTGAGATGTCGAGTTGAGGCTTGCCTAGTTTCACGATAGGCGCCATCACGACAGGTGAGATTTTGGGTCGTGACAAATATAGGATTTTTATGGTGGAATTGGGAACTTTTGGGTAGAAACTAGGAATTTCGAAATTTAGGGATTTAGACCTCAAATTGAGGTCGTATTCCAAAACCAATTGTATATCCGAGCTCGGGGGTAAATGGGTAATCGGATTTTGGTCCGAGTTTCGGATTTGTACCAAGCGAGCCCGGGTGTTGACTTTTGTTGACTTTTTCCAAAATATCCTAAATTGAATTCCTTGTAATCATGGGTAGTTCCTAAGTCTTAAATTGAATTGTTTGATTGAAAATTTCTAGATTCTATTGGCCCGGAGGCTAGTGTAAAAGGAAAGGCGGTGATTGAGTTTTGAGTTTGGCCGTGGTAGCGAGGTAAGTGTTGTGGCTAATCTTAGCTTGAGGGATTAGGTATTGTTACCTTATTTGCTATGTGTTTGATTGTTGAGTACGACGTATAGGTAAGGTGATGAGTACCTATACGTTATTGTTATATCGTAGCATGCGAGTGAGTCTTATACTTGTGACCATTATACTCTTTATTTGTATAGTTCATGCTTAAACTGGTTATTCTTCATGTTAAACAAACCTTATCATGTTTTTCCTAGAATTGATATTGGTTGAGTATTGACTCAAGTTGAGATTTATGTTGTGAAGTTAAATATTGAAATGAGGTTGGTTATTGACAATTCCCTTGCCGGGTTGATATTGTTCTGTTGTTTTGGGTGAGGAAGAGTGTAAAGCACGAAGGGTGATGCCGTGTAATGTATTGTGAGTGAGTGATAATGCACGAAGGGTGATGTCGTGCCATGCTATAAGAGAGTTAATGCACGAAGGGTGATGCGTGCCGTTTCTATTGTTTCTTATGGTGAGGATGAGAGTAAAAGCACGAAGGGTGATGTCGTGCAGTTGGCTGCTATGTTATTTACTTTCGTTGGTGCAAAGCATGATATTTACTGCGTTCCTTTACTGTATTATTTTCAGGATTTGACATTCCCCTCAGCATGATTTCCCCCTTTCCATTATTATCTGTTAAATTTCCGTTTGTTGTTATTTTCTCGTACATGATTTAACTGTACAAGTTCATGTTATTGTCATGTCCTATCCTCGTCACTACTTAGCCGAGGTTAGGCTCAGCACTTACCAGTATATGGGGTCGGTTGTACTGATACTGCACTCTATACTTTCTATGCAGATTTCGGTACTGGACTGCATTGATCAGAGTCGGGTTGCTGCCTTCAGTCCATCAGGAGACCCAAGGTAGATCTGCCGGTGTTTGCAGACCCTGGAGTCCCCTTCCATCTATCTTAGTTTCCCTATTTTCTTTCATTTCGAGAACAGATGTATTTTTTTTAAACCAGTATTTGTAGTAACTCTTAGACGTTTGTGGGTTGTGATACCAGATTTTGGGTAGTCGTGTATTGGTGTTTAGATTGTTATAAACTTCCGCATTTTATTAAATCGTTATGTTTTAAATTATTGTCTTTTAGTGAATTTCTTAAAGAAGTAGCGTATTTAATTTTTTATATGTTGGCTTGCCTAGCAATCGTTTGGTTAGGCGCCATAACGATTCCGATGGTGGAAAATTCGGATCGTAACAAGATAGATAAGATCTTTTAAAAAATTGTATAGATCATTTATTGGAACAAAGGTAAATTTGAAAAAAAAAAATTAATGCCTTTTGGTTCTCAAAGAGGCAACTATTTACAAATTTGTTTGGCTAAAGGGATAAATAAAAATAAAAAGAGAAATAAAGTAGGCAAAAACTTACACACATAGAATATTTACACCAAGTCAATAAATGTATGCAAATCATTTGTCTTTTACACATCATATATCTATTACTTAACCATATAAAAAGATATATATATTTTTACTTTGATTATTAATTGCTACGATTGAATTGATCGATTTGATGTAAACAAGGATGCAGGATCGAAGGAAGTACTACTTATATTGTTAACCTATAGATATCCTATTCCTCTTCGTTCCAGCTTATTTGGATTTTTTTTTATTTTGATCCAAAAAGAATGACAACATTCTAAATTTAGAAATAATTTAAATTATATTTTCCGTTGTACCCTTAATGCCATATTTTTATAACCATACAAATATTATGACTTTTCTAGAACCACAATCTCAAAGTTTTATAATCATACAAATATTAGTTATATTTAAGACCACAATTTTCAAAGGTCATATTTCTTTCCTAATAAAATCATTATCTTTCAAATTTTGCCATATAAATTAAAATGGACCAAGTATTATTTTATAGAGAAAGATAGAGGGACGAACCCATCGTCTGCCAAGTATATATCATAATATTCTGTGGGAATGATAGGGGGTGCCATCAGTAACATATGCAAGAATTTTCATAAATTGTGTCAACATTTGAAAAAATGAATATTTTTATATTATAATAACAAGCGATGCTATTTTTTATATTTATTTTATACTCTTTTTTTGGTTGCAAGAGATAATTTATTATTAAAAACTAGGTAACATTACAAGGAGATTTCCCAGTCATCCCATTGGAATCGAAACTGAGAGGATTTACAAAAGTACCAGGGCTATTAACTGCATTAACGTTCCCCATACTAGCTAGTCTATTACAAGTTTGCTCAGATATTATTCTACCGTACAATCTTCCATCGGCATCATCCTTCAAGGTTGCTTCCACCAGCTGAGCATATGCATGATGGATGATTGTTTTATTCATTAGTTGTAACTCGATACTATCCTTAGCCACAAGATGAGCTACTGAGTTTGCTTCTCTGAAATTATGTCTGAGCAACGGGGTCCCCAGCTGCGCCATTGACCACCTGCATGATGAGATAATATGGTTAAAAATTTGACGTTCTTTATCTAGAAGAGAGATTACCTCTATTGAGTCCGTCTCTATCTCGAGAGGCTGGAGTTGAAGTTGGAGTGCAACCTTAAGGCCTGTTTCCAGCGCAAGTAGTTTTGCATGAGTGTTGCTGATGACATTAGTTAATTTTTGGTACTATATTATCCAATTGCCATTGTTGTTTCGAATGACTCCTCCCAAGCCGCTCATGTTAGTGCCGTTGATGAAAGCACTATCACAGTTGAGTTTAAAGCTCCCCCTAGGGGGTTTTTGCCATCTGAAGGAGATGAACTTGGTATTTTGTGAGGGTTGTTGGAAGTTGGTAAGGTATTTAAATTCCGCAGTTTTAGTAAGGGATGTTTTGATTGGTACTTCATGAGAGACATTGTTTATATTGTTATTATTGCGATTGAGCCATATATGCCAGAGGCAGAAGGGGTAGAGCTCCTCCCATTCTAGGTTTTGAAAGGATATGGAGGGTTTCATGAGCCTAATCAAGTCTAACCAGTGTAAATTGGTAAAGGATGGAGGGGAGATGCCCAAATTTGACCAGAATTTTTGAACTATAAGGCATGATAGGAAGATGTGGTAGATATCTTCTTTACCTCTTCTACAAGCCGGAAAAGTATTATCTATATTGAGCCCAATGTGGAGGAGGTAAGTTCTAGTTGGAAGTTTCCTATGGTAGCATAGCCAGAAGAAAAAACATATTTTCCTAGGTACCTTTAATTTCCAAATCCAAGAGGTATTTAAGGGCGGGTCCTTAGGAGGATCTAGAAGTGTTATGGCAGATTTGATACTAAAGATGCCATTATTGGTTGGTTTCCAGTAAGGCTTGTCTTTGGAGGTGGTTGAGTAATCTATATGGATATTTTGGATGACACTCTTAATATCATCAGTGATAGACAAGGAAAGGTTATCGAAGTTCCTTTTTTGATCAATTAGGATGTTCCTAACTTATATGTGTTCCTCACTCAAAGGAAGGAGGCCTTGGATTAGGGTTCTGAAAGGGGGGAAATTTGAAATCCAACTATTATCCCACAACCTAACTCTACTGCCATCACCTATATTCCATGCCAAACCTTTGTTACAAACATTCCACCCATTTACTATGTTTTTCCAAATAAAGGAGGCATTTTTTAGAGAATATCTATTCAAATATTGGTTAGTGAGGGTCCTAGCCCAAGGGGCAGTAGTATTGTTATAAAGGCGCTAAGTGAGATTTGCAAGAATGACTTAGTTTTTAACATTTGCTTTGACTAATCCAATACCCCCTAGCCCCTTAGGAGTGGTAACTGTATCCCAACTAATTAAGTGGAGACGCTTTTTTCGGATGTAGAGCCTCAAAGGAAGTTGCGTTGAATACGATCAACAAATTTGAGGGTTTTTTTGGAAGGAGGAAATATTGCATCACATGAGAAGGGATGTTGCTCAGAGTAAATTGAATCAGAGTTGCTCTTCCAGCTAGATTAAGGCATTTTAGTTTCCAGTTGGCGAGTTTAGATCTCATGTTATCCAAGATGTAAAGGAAATCAGTGTGCTTAGGAGAATTGGTAATAATAGGGAAACCTAGGTACCTACCAAAATGTTTACTTGTAGAAACATTAAGAGATTTGGAAATGTTTTCCTGAAGGGATTGCAGGCAATTTGTGGAAAAGATAATTTTAGACTTTTTGTAATTGATTTTTTGTCCAGAAAGTTTACAAAAGAGGGATAGGGTATTAGCAATGGCTTCACAAGATTTGTTATTGGCTTTGGCCATTAACGTAAGATCGTCCGCGAAAAATACATGAGATAGATCCGGTCCTTTAGGACTAAGCTTGATGGGGTCCCACAATGCACAATCAACTTGGTGATTTATAAAAAGAGAAAGCATCTCAATATAAAGAACAAAGATATAGGGTGAAAGGGGGTCTCCTTGGAGAATACCCCTAGTAGGCTTGAAATAATTAGTACGAGAGTCATTGACGAGTATGGCAATATTACTAGTAGTAATACAATTCATTATGAGCTTAGTTATTTTATGGGGAAATCTGAAGTAAACAAGAGTTCTATAAATGAAGGACCACTCAAGGTAATCGAAGAATTTTTCTAAGTCTAGCTTGATAATCATGTTAGGCTTAGAACCCTTAACCTTGTTGAATTTGTTAATAACCTCTTGGATGATGATACTGTTATCACAAGCCCTTCTATTTTTAATAAAACTATATTGAAAAGATCTAATGATTTAGGGAAGGAGGGGTTTTATTCTATTAGCAACAATTTTAGTGACAACTTTATAAATCGTATTGCAAAGGCCTATTGGTCGAAAATTTTGGAGGAGGTCAGCATTAGGCACTTTAGGAATTAAGCAAAGATGGGTATAGTTAAGGTTTTCAGGAATAATTTGCATATGAAAAATATTTTTAACATAAGTAGTGACAGAATCACCAATCACTGGCCAAAATTTTTGATAAAAAATGGGGTGAATGCCATCCGGACCAGGGGCTTTCATTGGTTTAAAAGAAAAGATGGCATTTGATATCTCTTGGTTAGTGACAGGCGTATCTAGAAAATCAAGGCTCAAATTATCAAAGCTTTTTGGGGAATTAATAATATCCATCCTATCCGAGGTGGAGAGAGAAGTGGTGAAGATATTACTAAAATATTATAAAGTGTGATTATTAATATCGGAGGGGTCATCAATCCAGTTGCCCTCATCGTTTTTGAAGTGAGAAATTTTATTGAATTTTCTACGGATAAAGGTGGAGATGTGAATTTTTTTGTGTTAGCCTCTCCATTATTAAGCCAGTTAATTCTAGATCTAAGTTTCCAAAAATCCTCTTCTAACCTAAGGACATCATTATACTCGTTAACAAGCTGATTTTCCAGGTTGAGGAGAAAAGAGCTGTTGGGTAATTAGTGGAAGTTTGAATACCTTTGATTCTAGCTAGTAAAGTTCTCTTTCTTTTAAAAATATTACCAAAAGTCTCCTTATTCCACTTCATGGCTTTATATTGGAAGAAGGGAAGGGCCTCCTCAAAAGACCTATTATTCCAACAGTCTTTGACAGGTTGAGAAAATTGGGGATAATAACACCACATACTCTCAAGCCAGAAATTCCTGGCTTTAGGATAGCTAAAGTTTGGGTTGAGCTTTATTAATAACGGGTTATGATCACTATAAGTCCTTGGCAAGTGATCCACTATAGCATTAGGGTATTGGTTAAACCAACCCTCATTTATGAAGCACCTATCGAGTCACTCCATAATGAGCCCTTTTTTCTTTTTCCTATAGTTCGTCCATGTATATTTTGGACCCTTAAAGCCAAGGTCAAAAAGTTCGCAATAATTAACCAAATTCCAAAGCTTGGTAGTTTTTCTAAAATTAATAGAACGACCTCCCCATTTTTCCTAAGAAGAAAAAACATCATTGAAATCGCCTGTTACTAGCCAAGGGAGTTTATAACTATTATAAATAGTGGTAAGGTTATGCCACATTTTTTACATTTATAACTATTTGTACTAGCGTAAACAGTACTTAAAAGCCAGGGGTTATGATCAGGGAGTACCTTGATCATTGCATGCAGTTCTTGATCATCCCTAACCACTTCTTCTATTGTTATCATGTTGTGCATCCACATGATGGCAATCCCACCTAATCGACCATCTGATGGAATTTCCACCATCTCAGAAAAGTTGAAGTCGTGTTGGATAGAAACATGATCCTGCATGCATGTTTCTAAGAGAGCTACTAGGCAAGGTCTATGAGTATTGATGATATCTCTGAAGTTCATGCGAAAATTAGCATTATTCGCCCCTCTCACGTTCCAGACTATGAAGTTAATTGGGCGTGTCATTTGGAGAAATTGTCTGTTGTGGTTCCCCTAAGTTTCCTCCAACCGTAAAGATGGGCCTTCCCTCAGTGAGGGATTGATCACCACTGCGTATTTTCCTGCTGCAGGGTTTAGGGGAGGTCGGATGTCCATCGAGCATTTGAACAATGCTGATGGGCAGCTGATGATAAATTTCTTGTCTTGCCTCTCCTTGTAGAATAGTATTGCTATTTCTCTGAGGCTTTTGAACTCTATTCGAGATTCCCTTAAAGGTCTTGCTGCTGCCTCCCCTTGCTCTGACATTGGATTGCCCAGGTTTTGTGCGTTGAGAGGTGGTTGGACATCCATTGGAGCATGGTTGTCCTGGTTCTGTGGTATCACAGGGTTTATTACCTGTTGAACCTGGTCCGCGGCTTGCCAGGCTAGGAAGATTGGGTTCACTTGATTCTGTGGAGGGAAGAATGGTAGATTTTGGAGAGGCTGGATCCCATATGTTGGGTTGAAGTGAGCTGGGAGACCCTAGTGGGCCTGCATGGCTTGGATTAATGCTGGAGGGGCATTTGGAGCTAATGGATTTAGGATGTTGGTTAACCAAGTTTGGTTGACAAAGTTGTTCATCGCCAGTTGCATTCCCTCCATGATCAGTTGGGCTAAGAAGTTGGAGTTTTGGAGGATTATAACTACTTCATGTCCCTCTATGTCCAGACTGAAAGAAGCTGCATGGCCCAGAATCCCCCTTTCCAACCAAGATTAGGGTTGATGATTCATTGGTAGTGGGGTGGAAGAGTAGATGAGAGGATTGTTGAGGGGTGGGAGTGGAGGGAGATTGTCCATTTGAGGGTGATTTGTGCGTGGTATTCTGAAGAGGTTTGTCCTGCTTTGAAGGAGGAGTGGTAGACGAGGCATTACAAGGATGTGAGGAGTGATGGAAATCTGAATAATTGAGAGGTACTTGAGTAATAGTATCGTGGTTGATAGATATGGAAGATATGGTATCCACTTGCATGGAGTCTGAAGGGATAACGTAGGGTTTTTATCATTTTGGAGAGAAGAGAGGTCGACTGCCATTTGTTGAGGAGTGGAGAGATTGGTTTGCATGGTGTTACTCACAAGAGGTTTGTCCTTAAAACCGTGGGTGGTAAGTGATTTGGAGGCATTAGGGGAAGCCAAGTGGCTGGGATGGCAATTTACTATATTATTTTTTGCCATGTGGCTAGAGCTATCATCCATGCAAACCGGATTTTGCATAGAGAATGTCAAAGAACGATTTTGTCTCTTCTGGTTTATTCTAATTTTGTTATTGGTAACGGGTTGTGTCAGAGTGTTGTCATCCACCGTGTCACGGAGGTCGAATTTATTATCAGTGCGTAATACAAAATTTTTAGAGGCAGGAGAAGGGTTTGTATTAGAAGAAGGTTTTTCTCTATATTTAAAGTTTTGCGTGTTGGTAGACTTTCCAGTATTAACATTGGAGGTTTTAGCCTTGGTACTAACGTTTTCATAATAATCGGATTTCTTAGTAGGGATTTTGGGATGAGGGTTGCCTTTACTGGGATGAGATCTTTGTTTGGAGAAGGAAACTACCTTCCATTGGTCCTCCTCGATAATGATTGGGAGTGGATCAGAGGATTCAGGAGAGATAATGTTAGTAGAGGGGGGAGGGGTCGTGCAGACATAGTTACACTTAGATTTAGTGTGTCCTAATCTACCACAACCTCTGCACAGAAAATTTTCACCTTCATAAAGTATTGGTTGTTTGTGGGAACCTATAATGATGAATGGAGGGACTGGGTAATCAAGAGGAAGCTCTACGCATAACCTAGCGTATCTACCCCTTTAAGTAGCGGATGTACAAGCATCTATTTTTAAGAGCTTGCCGATTTTGTTACCAATCCTTGCGAGAATGGTGCTATCATAAAACTCCGTAGGGAGTTGTGGTAGTCTTAACCAAACAGCTGAGATTTGTAGTTTCTCCTTAGAGGCCACGAAATTTGGGACCCATTTCTTAACAGACAAGTAGTGGCCATTGATGAACCAAGGACCTTGGTGAAGGGCTTTGGACAAATTGACTTCTTCGAAGAATTTAACTATGTAGAAATCGTTACCCAAATCAATGAGAGGGGATTGTTCTATGGGCTTCCAATGTTCAAGGAGTTTTTTCTTGAGGTACTGATGGAGAATACGCTTACCAAATAATTTGATTATAAGAGAGTATTTCCATGGCTCATAAAGCCTTTGCATCTCCTCTGAAGATAGAATAATTGCTTGGTCGTTGTTTGGAGGATCATCCTGGAAAGGAGCATTTGACGTGTTCTCATAGCAATCATTAGTGACAGGAGCAGAGGAAATCTGCTGATCATACAAAAAATTAATTGGTTCTGGGGAGATGAGTGTTTCTTTAAAGGAGGGAAATTTCTCCTTAAGTGGTGCACTAGCCTCTATTGTAGGATCTGGCGGTTTTGGAGGTATGGTTATGTCTATTAGGGAAGGGTCTATGGTGTGCAGGGACATGATTCTGAGAATGAAGATGAAAAATAAGAAGAAGAGAAGTTAGAGAGAAGGAGGAGCTTCTCAGGCAAATGCTAATAGTATATTTATTTTATACTCAATATTTTTATTATTATCTATATGTATTTAGTAAAAAAATTAGAAGAAGTGTTGAACCTTGCAGTCACTTGCCCTCGGAAATTTTTTTGTTGTATCAAGAAAAAAATCCTAATATTTTATTGCATTAATTCTTTTGACACCTCAGACAATCTTTCCATAAACTATTTTCTTCATTGCTCCTACCAAGTCTTACTCCAGTTTAAGCCTCCAATGGAGGGCCTAATACCTAAACATATCCAACAATAAAAAACTTTTGCAATCTGATCTGCTGGCCAACAAAAGGATCAATCATAAGATCTCGTATCAGTTAGATTCTCTCTCTCTTTCCCCTCTCTCACCAATAAATAGGGGGAAAGAAAAAAATAAATAAAAAAGACCCAACGTGTGTGTATCAATGGCTTCAAGTGGTCAAGATTTACCAGAAGGAACAGTAAAGAACGTGCTAGACCAAGATACATTAAAGTGGGTATTTGTAGGCGGAAAAGGTGGTGTTGGGAAAACAACATGCAGTTCCATATTGGGTATTTTACTTTCACAGGTCAGATCCTCAGTTCTCATCATATCCACTGACCCTGCTCACAATCTCAGTGATGCTTTTCAACAGCGGTTTACAAAGGCTCCTACCCTTGTTAATGGTTTCACCAATTTGTATGCTATGGTAATTAATTTTCTTGCATTGCCCCATGTTGTCAATTTCTTGTAGTGTGTAGGTCTTGATGTACTGTACCCATAGGCTAATGTCTGACCTACTATGATTTATCAAATTTGTAGCATTCTGAATTTAATGTTTGGATATACTGTAAGGTGTCAGGGTTTTATGACTGAAATTCTGTTCTTTAGGAAGTTGATCCAACTGTGGAGAATGAAGAGACAATTGGTTCAGATGGAATGGACGATTTTCTGTCTGATTTGGCGAATGCAATTCCTGGAATTGATGAAGCTATGAGTTTTGCTGAGATGCTCAAGTAAGTGATAATTCCTTTCTGACAGCTAAATCCCATATATGGCTTCCGCTCCCAAAAGAATAACACGGTTTATGAACTTCCTATATCAAGTGTTAACGATCTTGCTTTCATTTCTCATTGTTTGATTTCTATGCAAGAAGAATTAGCACTGAATTATTACAACAACAACAACAACAACAACCCAGTATAATCCCACTAGTGAGGTCTGGGTAGTATGTACGCATACCTTACCCTACCCTGGGTAGAGAGGCTGTTTCCAAATAGACTCTCGGCATCCTTCCCTCCAAGAACTCCCCACCTTGCTCTTGGGGTGACTCGAACTCACAACCTCTTGGTTGGAAGTGGAGGTTGCTTACCATAAGAGCAACCCCTCTTGTCTTAGCACTGAATTATTAAATGAGGATAAATGAGATGGGATTTATCTATTGTATGATATGCCATGAAAAGTGGTTCTTTGGATGCTATCACTATAAACGCGGAATGAAAGAAGTTAGCTAATTTTCCATATTAATTCCAGTTATGGCATTAGATTTTAGGTTAAGCTGGAACTTAGTAACTAAACTCGAATGGTTCCTTGGACTTCTGTAGTTATTTGGCAAAAAAGCAACTTGAAAAGGAAGACAGCAGTTATTACAATTGGTAGTTGCTCATAAGTTGTTACAAATTTGAATGATCAGGTTCTATTTTCTTGGTAGTTATTACAGCATCAACTGACTTTAGAAATTCAGGAATTCGGCTAGATTATTGTACCATTTAATAAACTCAATTCGGCTGAACTTTTTAACTCTAAATTTTCAAGGGGTGAACTAGAATGTGGACTATTCTTACATATTGGTTCTCCCTTTCTTATCTGGATTACAGAGAAATAACTGGTGGTGGTAAAAAGATGTCTGTTTCAGGTACTGTTTAAGTTTTTAATGCACATTTCAGAATGAGGAAATGAGGGATCTAATGTTTCTAATTAGGGCATTAGTTATCACCTTCAATACCATGAGGTGCAAATTGTGGCTACAGATCTAATGTTTCTTTGTTTGTTCTTTTTGGGATAAGTCAAATGATTTTGTTAATAGTACGAAAAGATGGCGTTAACTTACAAGCATATCAAACTTCCCAAAAATCTAACCAACTATTTAGGCTTGTCGATATTTCCATTTTAATCCAAAAAATACAAGAGAATAAGAGAACTTTTAACCTGCGACATAGTACTCTTGATCCCTTCGAAGACTCTCCTTTTCCTCTCTCTCCACAATACCCCCAAAAAATACAAAATGGATTTGTCATCAGTCACTTCTTTTTCCAGATTCCAATTATCTTAATTTTTAAGATATAAGCATTTTCGCAACAGAACTAGGTAACACTTCCACGACTTCAATAGATTTGATGGAATTATCCACCATTTTATACTGAATACTGCATAATCTCCGCAACTCCGAAGCAAAATCAATGCAATACTAGGTGGTTCACATCTTCTCCATATAATTTTCATAAGCAACACCATCTAAAAACGTTACATCCTTTCCTTAGATTGTATGCAATTAGAATGTTTTTCCTCCCATTACCATATAGAAAAATAAATACTAAAAATTTGGCTGAACAAAAGGAACCTTTTCCTGAACATTAGCCGTGTTTGTTTTTGTACAGATGCGCATATACATCTAGATAAGTAAGGATTCTTGTATAGACATTATGTGCAGTTTAGATGTTTCCTTTACAAGCTTTGAGAGCGAAACAATAGATTTTAGTGCAGAATTGAGGAAAAGGAAGGGCAAGGAAGGTAAGCAATGTTAGAAGGAATGCTGATTCCATATCAGAAAAGTAATCTCCTTTACAAGCCTTTAGAGCATAACAATAGATTTGTCATGCAGAACTAAGGAAAAGGCAGAGTAAGGTAAGCAATGATAAAAGGGATGCTGATTCCATATCAGATAGGTAAGGAAGATTTGGACCTAGCCACCTTGTTTCAACTATGAACTATGATAGAAAACTAGGGGGAAATGAAAGAAAGGGGAAGGGAAATATGCATTTTAATTTATACCAATACGCTTCTAAAATTTATGATGTGGAACACTAGTGGTTTAAATGATCCCTAAATGAGGGGGTCGTTAAACGAGCAATAAAACAGTGAAGGTCACCTGATGTTTGCTTGCAGGTGGTTCCAGGCCAGAAAAGATGAAAGGAATTACAGAACATGTGACTCGTATTGTATGCAAAATTTTTGTGGCAGATGGTATATTTATTTTAATGGGATAAAAAGGTAATCTACTTTCTTGAGGAGATACTGACGTCACTAGGTTTATCTTGTTGTGTCAGAGTGATTGGAGAAGTTTAGAATGGGCTTTATCCGCGTAGACATGGAGTGAAGAACAGTATACAAGTTCTATAGGAGATAAATTATGAAGTAGGCAGCAACGCCGGCAACTATGGCAGTTTAATGCGTGAATGCAGGGGATTGCTATGCTACCAGATTTCTCGAAGAAAGAAGTGGTTGACAAATAGTGGAACATGTAACCAACGACTTCTTCGAGTTCATGCAAAATTGTTGCTATCATTGATTTGGCACTCCGAGGTGCAAGCTTTACTTGGAGAAAAGAATAACAACATTATGCATTGGTAAAGTTAACATCAAGCGATTGGCAAGAGATATCTTTCCATCCAGTAGGGCGGTCAAAACTTTTATCATACACTGTCGTCTTTCACTAAATAGTGGCTGAATAGATAGGGGTTATTGCCCTTTGGTTTAAAAAAATATTTGATTTCAAAAAGATGGTTTCATGGATTTGATGACTTGTGGGACGGGTATGCTGTCAATGGGGAACGAGCTTTAAATTGTCTTTTAAGCTAGAACTGTTGAAGAAGGATCTCAAGATTTGAAACTGGAAGGTGTATGATGGGGTGGACACTTAAAATTGCTAATCTCATGCATGAATTGAATTCCTTGAAAGGAAAGGACAACTTAGATAATCTTTTTGAAGATGAGGAACTTGTGGGAGAAGAAACAAAAGAGAAGTTCAGATGAATTGTCAGTGCTTAGGAAAAGAAATCTCATATTAAATGGCTGAAAGAGGGAGATAATAACACCAATTTCCACCAAATGGACAATTATCACATAAAGCATAATTAAGTGAAAGTTAGAAATTAATGAAATAATTTTTGGAACATGAAGATAAGTGTCATGAAGATATGACATAAATACAAGCGAGCTTTATATGAGGAAAATGAGTATTGGATACCAGCCTTAGATAGCATTGTCTTTCATAATATCATATATTAATTTAATTGACAAAGAAACCGAGGTTGAGGAGGTGGAACAAGTTTCGAACTGTGCGCCAACTAGCCCTTGGGGTTTTCTCGGTTATAAAAAACAAATATTTTTGTTGTTAATTGAAAAAAATCAGCATTTGACTTTGTAGACATAAGGCATGGTTTCTAATCTAAGTTGCTCCGACACGGCATTTTAGGTGCCGCACCCGTATCGACATGTACTAGTATGGGTGTGGGAATGGGATCCGTGCCGAATCTGGTCAAACAATTTTGGGTACTTTGACCACGATGGTCGGAAAAAATTGAGACGAGAAACAATTTGATTCCCGAAATCAGAACCAAAACTAGGGTAAATTTGAAGAAAATAGAATACCTTATCTAGAAATCATTCATTTACTTATCTACAACTTGAGAATAAAAAAAAATCCACACTTTACAAGTTATACGTTAGTATTCCACAAAATTTCTCATTATCTAGAGATATTTTATATTTTTATTTTTTGAATTATTTTTAGCCGGATCCGGGCACACGTATCCGTACTAGGATCCGTATCCCGGGATATTAGAATTTACGTCTCGAAGAATCCGACCTCTAGATCAACACCCGTGTCGGACACCACACCTATGTCCAAGCAACTTAGTTTCTAATAGCTGATAGTTGATGAAAAATAAATTGTCATATTCTTTATGTGAAGTAATTCTATTCACAAACTACCAGCCCCAAGAAAGTTCTTTATCTTTGCAAAAATATAGGATTTAAACTCCTTTCGTGATGCAGAGAATCAGTGAACTCAATGAAACTTTCAGAACCATGACCGTTTTTCATATTATGCCAAAGGGTTAATGATCTTAAGCAGTTATATAACTAGCTATAAAGTGCCTCTGATCTTCATATTATTTGTAGTTCTTGGCCTTCCAAACTGTCCATAATATGCTCATGAGAGTTGTAAACCAGAGGGCTTTAAAATGTCTTATTAACTTCTGCCATTGCCAACTGATTATAGCTTCTTTCAAGGTACTTGGCATGACCCACTGAACTCGAAAAAGATTAAACAACATACGTATGGGGCTTCCACACATTGTTAACACAAACATCTTTTACCCATAATGAAACACTGTTCTGCAGATTGTATTGAGGAAGACATGCCACACGTACTAGCCATCCAAAGCAAGACACTTTTAAGGGAGCATTAGATTTCGAGAACCTATTCCAGAGCTGCTGCCTGTCATCCTACCTGCATTTGTTAGCAAGTTGTAACAGGATTAAACAGTAAAGTTGCATTCTTTATCTACCAGCGTATCAGGTTCAGAATTTAGCTCCTTTAGCCTTCTAAATTATTTGCAGTGACTTTACTGTTACTGCTGCCTTTTCTCTACTCCATATAACCAAAAGGTATATTATCATTTACAGAACTTTCTGAAAAATTGGGTTAATCTTTACAATTCCAAAACTTGGAGATTTCTTCTAAATCTGATCCATATACGTCACCTCTGCAGTCTGCAATTACAAAGCGATATAAATCTGGATGTATTACCTTTACCTTTTGAGAAAAAAAATCTGGAAATATTATCTTCAGAGGGGTGTTCTCTATCCATTATCCTGCAAAAACATTTTTTGGCCATCTCCAGCTTTCGGTTCACCATATTCTGAAACCTGCCGATAATTGTCAATGGAGAGCAATCCAATGTGACCCTGTGGCTGGATTAGTGCCAGTAATCCGCAATACAAAAATTCATCTGGATAACCACTGACAATCTTGGTTTTTGTTGAACCTCCAGTACTTAAATGATAAACTCTTGTGTCGCAACCTCAAGTTGTTGACACTCAGTCCCTTTTTTCTTCCGATGCTGGAACTCTTGACAATTTCAACCAAGTGCATTTTTGTTTTTCTGCTTTCCCATGCCATAAGAAGTCTCGTCTAAGTCGGTCTCGTTTGTACTTGCTGGGGTGGGGAATGATGACATGAAATATAAAGTTGGTAAATTAATAATTTTCATGATTTAGTTCCTTATCAGACAAATTATGATTTAATTGGAATTTTTTAGTAAAAGTGGACATGTTGGTAGTTTTTTCATGATACGACAATCAATGTCAAGGAGAAATGGTCAGAGAGTAAATGGCCAGGTTCACAAGAGAAAAGTTCACCATCTCTAACTGCAGTAGCGAACAGGCTATTGAATCTTTCAGATGCGGATGGGTAACCGATAAAAGAAAAGCGACTTGTGGATAATTCTTCTGTTGCAACTCCCATGGGTTTGAGTTATGTAACCCTAAGCATAAGTTTCTTACCTAAGGGATCTGGGACTGATATTGAACATGCTATATGTTTGTTGAAATTTTCTTTTATTGGGGATTCTAGCATATTCTCAATCTGCTATCAATCATGAACCATTATCTTCCACATCCATCATGTTAAGATACCCTCGCCACTACATCAGTGATCAGTGGTCATCAACATCCTGGAGCCTCATTTTCTTTATTATTTTTCCTGCATTTCTCAATATTCTTTTTTCCTGTTTTAATCCCAACTTCTTGCCCATAATTCAGCACCCAAACTTGCCACTAGACTCCCAAAAGTAAAGTCGATAACTATTCCCTTTGGATTTCGCATAAGATGTTTCCTTTCTTGTTCCAGATCAGACAGGATGCATTTATGACACCCAAAAGAAATTCAAAATATGAGGGAGGAGAAAAATTTAGTAGCATATTTTACCTAAGTTACTAAATTGGATGCTTCAAATTTCTTGGTTACTGTATCTCTCAGTCTTGTTTTCTTAACAGTATTTGGAATGGTTTAATGATATTGAACTAGTGTTTGGAGTCTGTGCTGGAAAATCTTCGGGATTAAACTGTCTTTCACTTTCTTCTGAGGCGGATAAAGATATTATGGTCCTAGGAGGTTAAGGTCTTGGGGGTAATTTATAGTATTTATTAAAAAGCTTTGTAGTTGCACTAGGTCCGAAATTGGATTCCAAAATTATTTTCTTTTTCGGTAACTCCAAATTATTTATCACTATAGACTTTTAAAAAAATTATTGATCACTATAGATGTTTTCAACATGCCCTGTTCCTAACATTCATTTACTTATGGTACATTCATAGTACTTAGATGCTACTATTTGGTAGATTCTCTCGAGGCCATGAAATGTGCTGGGCTTTTGCTAATATTTCTGGTGTGTTTTCTTTTCAGTTAGACTTAAGTTCATTTGCATTTGTTTCTTTCTAGATTGGTGCAAACAATGGACTATTCTGTCATAGTGTTTGATACAGCTCCAACTGGACATACTCTCCGGTTATTACAATTCCCATCGACACTAGAGAAGGGGCTTGACAAAGTTATGAGTTTGAGGAATAAATTTGGCGGTGTAATAAGTCAGGTAAATCCCTTCCCCTTGCCCGAAAAAACTTCTTTTCCTATTTTCTTCCCTTTGAGCCTCTAATATGATGATTTTTTTTGGGGGGGGGGGGGTTGCTACTTTTGCTAGATAAGGATCATTTGGAAATGTTCCCAAAAAGATCGTTCATCTTCATCTGCCAGATAGAATTTACTAAAAGATCACGTGCCTATTGCAGATGAGTCGAATCTTTGGTGTTGACACTGAATTTGGCGAGGATGCAATCCTAGGCAAGCTTGAAGGCATGAAAGATATAATTGAACAAGTGAACAGACAGTTCAAGGATCCAGTAAGATTTTACCTTGAAATGGTCGTCCTTATAATGAAGAAGTTGTTTTTATGTTGTGATTGCTGGACCATAGTGTAAATAATTAGTGAAGTACAGGGAATCTTATTTTTGGACCTGGGAAAACTGGTGAAAAGTTTGAATAAGCAGCATCAACAAAATCTGGAAGCTGTGGTAGATTTAATTGTAGCCGCACTACTTAAGCGAAAGTAGTGACACTTGTCAATGAGACTTTAGCAATTAGCACTAGAATTCTGTATGACTGAGCATTTGTATCGTTTCTTTTGCATTTTTTTCTACTCCTACCCGTAGCCCCCCCCCCCCCCCACCCCTCCCCCCACAAAAAAAAAAAAAAAATTTGAAAGAAGAAAAACCACCAAAATGTAGCTTTCTTCTCAATGTGTTGTTTTGATGAAGGGGGTTGGCAGTGGCAGAAGAGGTTCTATTTAGCTTGAACAAGAACTGGAAATTTTCCCACTTTCGCATGAATGTCTCTGTAGTTGCGTGACCATAACTATAAGGGGGTGCGATATTAACTGAAAACTGAAGTAATGGGATTAAGGACTAGTCGTGAATTTCCTCCATCTGCTGCTGCTGGCATCTGCTGTTAAGAAGATTCCTTTGCTATTCCTGAATAGCACATTAGAAGTATTCACCATAGCTTTAGAAGTCGCATAATTGCAGAAAGCCAGATATGTAACTGATGTGCTGTCTAGTTCCCATTCTTTTCCTCTTTGCAAACACTTGCATTTTCGCAGAAACTTAGTTTGAACAGTTCGTTAGTGGTTCTAGCAACTATTTATCTGAGCAGTTTCTTTACAACACAACGCATATGTGCTCCTTGCCTTTTAGTTTTAATTGTGGAGGTGGAGTAGTCTGTTGCTGTTCCCTGGTAATCCATTTGTTGGCTTCTGCAAAACTATTACTTGTCCTGGGAAAAGCAGGGGAAAATTCCTTACAGATAATCTTACTGAATGGCTGAATAAATTTCCTTCTTTTTTTTTTTTTTTTTTGTTTACTTGCACCTTTTGGAGTGCTTTCAAGCCATCATGATCATTAACACTACTTGTTTTCACAGGACTTGACGACATTCGTTTGTGTTTGCATTCCTGAATTCCTCTCTCTATATGAGACTGAAAGACTTGTTCAGGAACTCACTAAATTCGAGATTGATACACATAACATTATAATTAACCAAGTGCTTTTCGATGAAGAAGGTACCAGTCTCATACTTTTTCTGTAGAATAGTTGATTGTTTCACTTTTTTATCTGATGGCTGTTCTTCTACGAGGGAAAATTTGATTCTTGGAACTTGTGATTGTTTTTAGTTGTTGAATCGAAGCTGCTAAAGGCTAGGATGCGTATGCAACAAAAGTACTTGGACCAATTCTACATGTTGTATGACGACTTCAATATTACCAAGTTGCCTTTGCTGCCGCAAGAGGTTTGAAGATGCTGTTGTAGATATCCTGGATATCCACCCCACCCCCCAAAAAAGAAAAAAGAAATGAGTTGTGTCTTCTATGGAAGAAAAAACTTATCATATATCTATTCAAGAAACAAAGAATTTCCAGTCTGATAACTGATGTTTATCACATTTTGATAGGTTTGTGGTGTTGAAGCTCTGAAAGCATTTTCACATCACTTTCTGACACCGTATCAACCTTCTCTCATTCGAGGTTCAGTGGAAGAGCTGGAAATGAGAATAGCCACATTGAAAGAACAGTTGAAAGATGCTGAAGAAGAGTTGGAAAAACTTAGAGCAGGCCAACAAGAAGTTATAATGTAAGAAGACCTTGCGGAGGGAGGCCATTTTGTTTCCTTCAATTTTATTTATTTTTATTTTTAGGAAACAGCGTCATAAAAATCATTTTTTTTAGACAACCATTGTAGAATTTTTTTTTAAAATTTTTTAAAAAGGGAAGTTCTTATGTAACCTTCAAGAAGACAATAAATCAGGTCATAATATTTCATGAAGTAAATTTGACCATTGTAATGTCTCTTCAAGTGGACTTTGATGGATGCCAGCCATTGTCAGTTGGGAAGTTTATATTCTAGTCTTGTATGGATGACTAAGATGTAACTAAAGATCTCTGATCAATAGCTTCTAAATCCTTTACCTTGGAAAAAGATGTTCATGTTAATTAGATTAGATACTAAGTATTGTATTTGAAGTTAACCAATGACTCCTGTTATATGAAAGCAGTATTCTAACTATGAGTTTAAATGAGAAAGAAAAAAGTTATTCTCCTAGTAATTGCGTGGTGCATTCCTCAGGTTTACGTTAACAAGTAGGGACCTTGATTCCTTGGAATAAAACCAACAAAAAAGTGGTTAAAGTTTTAGCATAAGCTTTTGTTTTATGTTTAAACTACCTCTTGTAATGAAAATCTTTGTATGATCTTGGTCTTCTTTCTCTTTTAATTAAAAAGTACGAAGACTTTTACGATATTTGTTCTAGTATATAACAACTGGTCTAGATTAACGCGACATAATAACAAGGAAAATATCAACATATAAGTTGGATAAAAAATCTCATTTGATTGTGAATTGATGTTAGGTCAGTTATGCTATGTTCATTAGCTGGATACGAGAATTTAGAATTAATCATTACATTAGATATAAATAAGAACTGTAACGAAAACCTGCACTAGAGTTGAGATGGCCGAGTTGGTCTAAGGCGCCAGATTAAGGTGTTGGTCCGAAAGGGCGTGGGTTCAAATCCCACTCTCAACAAATTCTGTTGGTTTATGCACCATTCTTAATCATGTTTCTCAATTACATACACTATTGTTTAATACATCACATTCTTGACCAAAATTGACTGGATTTCTGATCAAATTTTTTCAAGGGAAAAGAAAGCCCTCACCCGTGCCTTTGTGCACAAACATAAATGAGAGCAGCGAGTCATGAAAGCAAAGAACTAAGAGCCATTTGGACATAAGAAAATTTTCCTTTTTTTCATTTTTTTTGAAAATAGTGTTTGGTTATCAAAATCTTATAATTTTTCAAATCTCACTTGAAATGCATTTTCAAAATTAAAAAACCGGCGAGAACCAGTTTTTCAATTGAAAATGGGAAGGTTGCTAGTTTTTAGTTGCAAAATATGTTGAAAAAAGACATCCAAATCTGTTGCAAAAATTATAACCAAACACAACTTCATCTTCAATTCAAATTTTAGTGAAATTCCAAATTTGAATTTTTTTTTTGGAATTCATGTCCAAACACCTACTAAGTTTCTCAAAATGAATGGTACAAATTACAGTCCAATTCATAAATCTTTGTAAGCTTGAGCAGACCTCAAATAATTAACTAAAAAAAAAGGAACTTTGGATAAAATAACTAACCAATTTTCTGCTACTAAATACTCAAACCTCATCAAACTACCTCTTTTTCTGTATGTAACTGTTATGACTCAATGGACACAAAAACTCCATCCTTGATACCCTCTACCTCTTTCTATATGTTAGCTCTTAGCAACAAATGGGCACACACCTCCATTCTTGAGACACTAATATATGAAAGGGACCTTGGCACAACACACAGTAAGAATTGTCGCCGTATGACTAGGACGTCACGGGTTCCAGCTATGGAACAACCTTTTCTAGAAATGCAAAGTAAGACTGCATACAATAGACTCAATGTGGTCCGACTCTTCCACAAATCCCGCACACTTATTAGTAGTCTCTAAGTACAAGTTAGGAAAGAAATGAGAAATTCAAATGGTAAGATTTTCTTGAATGGCCAAGAACGATCCAATTATATCTCCACCAACATCTGGAAATTCTTCAAATCCAGGAAGATTCTTCACCTTGCCTCTTCTATCAACTTCAACAGGATACTTTAAGAGATGCCCTCTCATTTCAGTTACTTCGTCAGATGCAAACTGTTTCCAGTTTGCTTCACCCATTGATCTAACACGCCTTACGCATTCTAGAGTCTCTGGACGTGTAAAGTAGTCATCGACAACTCCAAGATGCTCAGCCCATAGAGACATTCTATATCTATATATCTACATAAGATAAATTTACACAAAGAGACAACAATGGATCAGATGATTGCTCAAACGATAGCATTGAGCGACAACCATCCAACAGAAAATGAGTCAAGTTCACATTGGGGATAAGGAAAAGTACGACATATGGAGCAACCTGAACTAAGTTCCAAATATCAAAAGGCATTGCTTTGCGCGAATATCAATAGCAGTTATAGACATTGGATATACAGATCAGTTATATTGAAACCTCATCCACAATTAACACATTTTAAAACTCGATTTAGCTTTCAAACTATATGATCCTTGTAACCAGTCAGCTAATATTGGAAGTTTTTCTCCTACGGAAGTTGGGCTTCCCTCAGCGTATTGTTCATACAACTTTAAATATTTGTTACAGAAGTTGATTATTTTTTTGTTTAGCAGAATAGGGGGTTGACACAGTGTAAGAGACTAGAAAGTACAAATTTTGAAAGTTAAAATACATCTATAATTGGTAAATGGAGTTGGAAATCTCAGATTAAGCTAGTTTTTCAAATATTATTTTCTCAATTAGTTCTCAAATTGGAGTCTCCTAAAACGGTACAGAAGTTAAGACTTAAGTAATAGCTTCTCTTATATTCTTTTTTCTTTAGGCATGTGGGGGAGAGGGGTGAGGGATCAGCTCTTACAGTATTAGCTAGCACTAAAATAGGGAGAAGAATTTCAAAGTTCATAACACACAGCTTCTCCTGGATTTGATATTTCAACTAAATTGTTCAGTCCATATATAGAATTTTGCTAAAGGATTACCTGTCCGCTGGGACTTGACTGTTTTCTTGCCCATGTATGATGAGGTTGGTATGCTCCCATTGCTATCTCTGTGTCTCTAGTGCCCTCTAGCGAGCGTTGGTTGATGTTTGCAGATCCCAATATGACATACTCATCATCCACAATCATGCCTTTAGAATGAACATATATCATAAATCTTCTATATTTTCTACTCAGTGCCTGAAACATCATATTTAAACCATGTGATTAACAATGTGAAGTATGCTAGCTAGAGTCTAGGTACAGAGTTTGACAACAAATACAGGAGAAAACAAAAAGGTAAAGCTCCTAATACTAGGTGGTTTATGAAGACTTATCCTTCAAAGAAAAGCATAAGCAAAGGTTCCATCTTGCAATGATGCGTTTAGGCAAGAAGAGATTAGCAAAGTAAAGAAAAAAGAGAGAATTCCAAAAGTAGATTGAATTTTGGGATTGTTTGGGTTCTTTTGTCAGAGAAGGGACGTAATAGGGAAGTACCTGGGGAGTGTTAGCAGCACCGGCATTCTCATTTTCCCCTTCATCGGCCTCACGGTTACCAAGACAGAAGAAGTTCAAATAATCTTGTGGCGAGAAAGCATCCTCGAGTCCAACCTCCACTAAACACTTGTAAATAGTCTCATACATCATTTGCATTGTCTTATGCTGCACAAATTATTACAATTAGCAAAAGAAGGTTGATTATTTGCTAAGCTGGAAACTTCATATTCCACAATATTTTGGTCACAGTTTAATAATGTTAGAAGATGTAGCATGGTGACTGCATCTCGATTCCTTGTAATCAACTTAGCAATTTAGGTAGTTTTTACCTGCCAAAAAAGAATTCTCTGTGTAGCAGCCCCAGTTGGATCACCCTCTGGCCACATTGGGATGACAATATATGCTGCAAACCTTTGGTGTGCTCTTATCTTTTCGCAAATTTTAAGTGCAATTTCCATTGGAATCAGATTATTGGCACCTGCATAAAACAGAATGCTCAGGTATCTGAAATGCTAAGGCGACACAAGAATGAGGAAATCTTTAAAGTATTATGTCATTCTTCCAAGATATGTAAAATGTCAAAAGGTAAGATCAGTTAACCAAACAAAGATGCAAATATGGCGGAAATGATAAGATCTCAAAACTATACGCGACGAGCTTACCTACAAGAATTGACATTTATCTTAGGTCTACTTATTCATCATAGGGTGACATTTGATTACAGTGCTTTACACAGAGAAAGAACAATTTCTTACCTACATCATTATATTGACTCCAATTGTATGAGGAACCAATGAAGTACTGATTTTCAATGTAAATGAAATGTTGCGCAGCACGAATGGCTTTCACATATGCTGTGTGGATACTCATGTCAATAAGTACATTTTTTCCACATACCAGGTTCTGCAAGATTAAAAAAATTTAGAATAACTGTAAATAAACTATATTTTGGCACCCCTTTCTCCAGCTATCTTTCTCACCTTCATTGTAGCTTCTTTAGGATCCTTGGGAAAGCCTTTGACTGAATTTGAGTCAATCGAGCGCAAGATCTGTGTAAGTAAGGAAAGAAAATGTATCCATAAGACCAATGCTAGTCCTCCAATTAAATCTCTAAAGCTGTTGATACTAAGTTAATAACTCACTTGCACGTGCCAATTATCAGGATCGGTGCTGCTGCTCGTAGATGAAGTCTCAGAAATACCAAGAATTTCAGCCATTCTTTCTATTCGGAGCAAAGAATCATCATATTTCTTCGACTTTCTGATGCCGTGGGGCTTCGAAGCCTTCAACCAGCGTTCCTCGAAATTGGTCAGAACATCATATGCTGCTGGACCATCGATTTTACAGTGCAAGTCATGCCATGGTTCTCTTGGACAACCAGTAGTACTCCCCTATTAAGTCAATTCAGATGGATTACTTTCTAAGAAACACAAAAATATTATAAATGGTGGAAAGTCGAGAACCAAATGAACAATTCCTAATCAAATATATTCAAAAAACAAGTTAAGTGATAGCAAGGATATGGAGTTACCGTATAAGTGGGATTATGATAGTCATCTGAGTGCACTGTCTGCAGTGTTCTAAATATAGGATGTTCTGGAGTATCATATCGCCCATCGCACAAGTCAAGTCCTCCCACAAACGCTATGATTTTTCTTCGGTTATTTCCAGCATCAGCATCCACTATCACGGTTTTCTGATGATGTGTATAAATCACTCCAACTTCCTGAGTACCAATTTATAAGACATTAGTCTTATGGAAATTTCAAACAACGTATTTAGATTGACTAGTATCTAGCAGAACGACACCAGGATATAAGCTTTTTATACTAAAGAAAAGTGTCTACGTACCTCATTAGGAAAGGGTTGCAGTTTAAACTCTTAAGACAAATGGCTCATCATGCAATACATAGTCGACAAGGCTTTTCTACTACGTCTACACGCATCCTCAATGTTTGGCACTAGGATGTTTTAGAAAAAAAACATAGAAGAAAGGCAGGAAAATATAGTTACACAAGCATTAATGTTTGATCAAACTTCATTTTGTCGAGAGACTAAAATTTATAATAGTTCTCAGGAAATTCATCTATCCATTGAGCAAGGATTGGAAATCAAGGAGAATATATAGGTACCAAATATGAATCTACAAATGTTTTAAGAAGAGAGGAAGATTTTAAACATCAACAATTCAACATCCAAGCTTGCAGCTCTTCTAATTTCAAATAAGCTCCCTAAAGAACTGAGAATTTTCCAAAAATGCCACAAATTATGCTAAAACAGATGCAGTACATTGCCAAAATGTCTTAATAAAACTAACAATATAACTAACATACCCTCTGCTTAGCCCAGCTATGACGTTTTCCTGCCACACGAGGACAAAGCAACACTTGCACAGATGAATGCTTGAAAAAGCGACGGGTCTCTTCATCGTGGGTTTGCATTACACCGTCCTGGATGTTTCAAACTTAGATCATTAAAAACTAAAGCTACATTAAGCTGATAGAAGAACATCAACCCAAATGCCGCCAAGTTCACGTGAGAATCAAAAATATCAAAGAGGCCTAATATATTAACAACAACAACAAACCCTGTGCAATCCCACAAGGGGGGTTAAGAGGAATGCAGTATGTACGCAGACCTTACCCCTACATTATGAAGGTAGAAAGGTTGTTTCTGATAGACCCTCAGTGTCCTAATATATAGCATAATTAAATAAATCCTGAAAAGGTACATCATTAGTTCATCCCATTGGAATGAATGAATATTAACAAATGCATCATCCTTAGATGTGATAGAATTACAAGCAATCTTGCAAAATTGATGAATGGAATCATTCCAGCTGTAATAGTTGATGCAACAAATTTTAAAGACTCAACCATGAACTCATTCTTCTTTGTAGTTCAAATTAGCTGTCAATTTACTACAGTCAAAGTGCCTATCAGCCTATGAATGTGAGCATTGGCAATCAATTAACAAACAGTAGATAGCAGATATAATGTATGTGAATGTGAATACACATATATGTACTTCTAAGACTTGGCACCATCATCTGAAAAGAAAAAGGAAAACTGAAGAAATCTATATCAGATCATCAAAAAAGTCCTCGCGATCAACAACCTAAGACATAGATTCATTCGAGTCCCACGAAGATTCTTGAATATGCAATTGCTACGCTTAAAAGAATTAGCAGTTCATTACAAATACATTGATTTACCGTTTTATAGCCAAGGATACTTCTTGAAGTGGGGTCATCCCACACGAGAAGCAACACTCTCACTCCTTCTTGTGATTTTGACTTCAGAAGTTCCCCAAGAGAGCTAGATTCTACAGAATCATCATCTCTAACCAGTCTCACTTTATGCCACACTGACCATCCAGTAATGTAAATCAATCGTCGAGCTTGGCATATTGCATCAAATATGTCGCGCCAGCACTTTCCATGTACATGTTGCATCCCATTTTCAAGCTTCAAATTTGGAAGACATCCATCAGGCACATGAGCATCTTGATAAAGAGTAACTGATCCACCCATCCTAAGCGGAAAATAAGTCCCGGGAACCCCATAATACTCAGGACCTGCTCCAACTCCATGGTGGTAAAAGCTTAATTGAACCATCGGGTAATATTGAATCGATAGCCTTAAAACAGCTCCGGCCTTGCAAGGTTTTCCATTGTTCAAGATTGGAAAGAACCCTTCAATTTTCCCCCCTCCATATATATGATCCACTGGGACTGCTACTGTCCCTATAAGCTGTGAACCTACCATATCATTATCCTTTACAAGAAATTGTACTTCAGCAGCATAATGTGCAACAGGTACATTAAAATGTTGCATCCACACTGGATTTTCATTATTGTTTATGACATAAGTACGCCCGATAACTGCACCTGCAACTGTAATTGACACGTATGGATCGCTTGTCATGTTACCTAGGTTCCCATCAATCTTGGTTCCCATTTTGTTAAACATATCCCCTATGGTCTTGTGAAACATGTCCAAGTTTGGGAGGTTTCTTGCTTCACATACCCAAATATCAAGATTCCCATGTAAGAGCAAAACTTTTTTAGAAGGCATAAATGGCATAACTTGCATACCCCAATTATTTTGTAGTTCACCACTACTTGTTCTTGAATGAGTTGGTTTAGAAGACGACTCGAATTGGACAACAGAAGATGCCTCACTCTTTGAGAATGAGGAATTAGGATGTCCATAAATAGTTCCTTGGACATTGTAGTTAGTCACTACAGCTCTTGGTCCTAAGTGATATGTTGCAGTGACATTAGGAACTGCTGCTAATGCAGGGGCAGGAGGATGATTATCATACAAATGACCATTTGATAGGTGATCATCTAAAGAAGGCTCATTTTTACAATGATCAGAGTTAGCCACACAACTATTTACAGGTGCTAAACTACTCGCCCCGGTACTACTAACAGATGATAAACTATCTTGATGCTGAAGGCTAGGAGATTGATTATGGCCTTTGGATGGTTGTCTCTCTAATGGACTTTGAGATGAACCATACTTGAAACTCCCTTGCTGTTGAATAAAAGGTCTAGGAGAAGATATTTGAGGAGGGTGATATGCATGGAATATATAAGGAGAAGGGCCAATTACATGTGATGGTGAGGGATAATTACTATAGTCTAAAGGGATATTATTTTGGTGGGGTCTAAGTGCTGATTCTGGTGGATAATGGTAGTTAAGGTGACCAGAATGTTGAGTAGTATAAAGAGGTGGATGATAATGAATGTATTGGGGATATGGGTAAGGAACAGAGCCGGGAGGAGGATATGCAGAGATGGATCCAGAATACGGTTGATTATTTGTTGAAGATGGAGGAGCTGTGTTATATGGATATCTTGGTGAAGAAGACTTGTTATTATCCATTAATATACTAATCAGACTGAATTATACTTATAATTTTGGGATACATAAACATGCAAAGTGATCAAAACTTTGGCTTTTTCAAAAGGAAAGAAATGACATTGATCATGCAAATTAAAGAAGTTTAAAATACCAAATGGGATCCTTCAGTCGAAGGAATTATAGTAATTAAAACAGATTGTCAAAGAAATAAAGTACCTTTAGAGGTCCCTTTAAAGAAGAAGAGAAAGAAGATTTACAGAGGATCAGATGGATACCAAAAAGAGCGACAGCAATCGTCCACTGCATGTGTCAGAAAATGTGTACGTACGTGTATGAATAATGAGAACATGGGGAGGGATGCGGCATGCAGATCCCTAAATTCTAATGCAACATTTTATTTTAGAAATATTCCCAGACCTCCAATGAGGTTCTGAATTGTAACTCATGCCTTTCTCTCTCTATATATATATTGGATCCACCTCGTATAGGACCAATTAAAGGGAAAGCACTCCCCTGTTAGGTATTTTTTCATTTCAAATACTCGAACTCAAACCTTTGATTGGATAGGGAAATTTCATCCTTCCGATCACTCCCCTTGATGGTACATGCCTTTTCGATTTCTTGTAATAAAATAACTTGTTTTATTTTAATTTTGTATTGTATATACATTTAATCTTTTATCTTGAAGTTTATCCATACATACAACTAGGAAGTGGGAAATAAAATTGAAAAAGAAACAAAATAAAAAAGAAAATTCTCTCTACTCTTTTTTTAAGCTTATTATTATTCGTTTTAATTGGTAATTAAGAAACTTTATTACCAATTGGAAGTATGTACAACTCTAAAAAAAAAAACTAGAGAAAACTACTCTCTATTGACCCTCAAAATTTTAATAGCTTATATTTTTTTCCACTTATACGAAATGACATTTCGGCCTAAACATATTGCATCTAATAGCCCAAAATATCTATTTTGTATATTTTTTGTATAGTGACAGTCTATTTTGTATAGTGACAGTATATTTTGTATAGTGATAGTCTAGTGTATATATATATTGTATAGTGACAGTCTATTTAACATATTTTTGTAGATTGACAGTCTATTTTTTTATTATATATATATATGTATAGTGACGGTCTATTTTATATATAAATTATATAGTGATAGTCTATTTGTATATTTTTTGTATAATGACAGTCTATTTAATATATATTTTATATAGTGACAGTCTATTTAGTATATTATCGTGACACTCTATTTAGTATATATAAAAATATTTAATTAACAAATGAATAATTAAAATGAATTGACAGCCCGCTTAATACTTGCCACATTGTCCCCGGCATGGTTACAGATTTTTCACACGTGTTGTAAACACATGGCATTTTCACTTATGGCTTTTCTTTGTTTTGTTTTTTGCTTCTTCTTCTAGAGGGATACACTAATTCTTTCACATTTAGTGCTTAACTAGTCAATTTGTCCACGTTTCGCGCAGTCTTTTAAAAATAAATATAAACAAAATTTATTGTTAAAATCTTTATTATTAAAAAATTAATCTTTACTCTTTGTTCAATTTTATCTTCTCTATATTCTTCAACCATAAACCATAACTAATTAACTATGATCTAATTACATCTTCAAGGTTGAATGCTTCTTTTTACCATCTTCAAGACTCCCTTTCTCTATTTTTTATACACATGGAAGCGTACATTTTGCTCCTTTGCAACAATGTTATTGAGCTAATTTGAAGGTTTAAATTACAAGAGAAAATCTTATTTTATTGATGAAAATAAAATAAAATAATTAATCAAAATAATGTACTTAAATGAACATTAAAATGTCAACATTGGTACCTTGTTCTGCTACTTTCTATATATTGATACCTTACATCATGTCATAAAATGGTATCATCACTATTAAACAATTCAATTTTGAAAATAAAAAATACAATTCAATTTTGAAAATAAAAAACCCACAAGGTCAAGGTTTAGTTTTTGTATTTCTAAAACATCTTTGCTTTATCCTTCATTTTCAATCGTTTCTCTACTTTTGTTTTTGGAGTATCATTAAATTTCCAAAATAAAGTATTAAAGGAAAAAAAAAAGAAAATATAATTTGTAAAACACTTAATAATAATTAAAAAAATATCACTTATACAATATTTAATCAAAGTCTAACTCAACATAGTTGCCTTTGTATTTTTATAATTTTATAAGATTATATTAATTCAAAGAATACAAAATATGGGCGATACCATTAAACAATCAAGGCAAAAACACATAAACACATCATTTGACAAAGGAGAAGACGGGAAGGAGAAGAAGCACAAAGAGGAGGAGCGGAAGGAGAAGTTAGTAATTCTTACTCCGCTCTTTTAGACCATTTTATTTTTTAATTTATAATTAGGCAACTTTAAGACATCAAATAACAACAATATCACACAAAAAGAACAAAAATAAAATTGTCAAAAACATCAGGTAAGAACGACATATACTCTATCTGATAATAGGTTTTCAGATTTTGAAGGAGAAATAATAAGATGTACAAATGCACTTTCAGTTATAAGCAAAAATATTCTCGCACTCAATGCGCCAGGAGGAACCTATTGATCCAATAACATATACTTCCTCTAATCAAACTGAAAATAAGAATTTACTACATAATACATCTATAAATTCAAATGGCGTACATAAATGTAAGTTGTAACAAATATATATATATATATACATACACGAACACAGAGTTTGTGAGCCAACATTGTGAAAAGAAAGCGAGAGTATAATAGATCCTTATGGATTTTTCGATTGCTTTGCTAGTACCACACTCTCAAAAATAATCCCTGCAATAACTTAACATCCTTAAAATCCTCAGATCAAACATATATAAGTTCCAACCATTTGTAACGTAAAAGAGAAAATAATTTCTTTAACGCAAAAAATTAAGAGTCATTTTTTAAAGTAGACATCCCTCCTTCGAGATTGCTTGGAATCATTTAACAGGTGCATAGGCTATCGAGATTGCTCTAAAAACCAAAGACTAAAAGATCCGAACCTCGTCATTCTACTTTTTCCGTGGTGTTCTTTCGTTTTTATATACCTTCGACGTTACTCACATTATATAATGGAAAGCCCGAGTTTTAAACGACCGAATGTAAAAAGTTATTGACAATAGTTATGTCTTTTTCAGGGATATACGTTAAAAGAAGTTGACAACAGTTATTACTTTTTATTACCCTCTCTAATTATATAATAAATAAATAATAACTTAGAAGATCAAACAATCAAATAATTGAGACATAAAGACAATCAACAATTTATATTCCGATGTACAAAATCATTTTTGACGTAAACAGATACCTAATATAATCCTCAAAGAAATATCATTAAAAAAAAATAAGGCCTCCAATCATTTAATTAACAAAATCTATGCCACGATTTCTGAAATTTACAACTCATATATGCAATAACTTTTGTTGTAGTATAACGATGTATACTTGCCGAGCTCTCCTCTTTTAGAAGCTTAATATCATGACCACCAACATGCAGACAAAGTGAAAAAGATTATCTCCGAGCATTATCTACGTGCGATAAAAAAGCGAATAAGTAATAAAGGAAGAAAAAATATTAAGAATATTATAGTTTGTAAGTAATTTACCCAGTTGAATACCATAAAGACTCAGTGCAGACAAATGGGCAGAGTACGGCCACTTCAATCATATGCAACATGATAGCCTATATAACTCCTTCTTTTGGGGGGTGGGGGGTGGGGGGAGGGGGGTTAGGAATTGTACTTGAGGAGGTTGAAAAGGATACTGCTCTGGAACTGATTGAAAGCGAATCTGAAAAGCTCCACCATCATAAGGAATTTTAGATGGCCTTAATCCATAATTGAAATTTTCTCATAATTGAGTAGTTATTACATTTTGTTTATACTCCATAACTGAAAATTTCATCCATAAACCTCATTTATTTTTCTTATTAGTTCACTTTCTTAGGTAGTAAATGAGTTTTTTTGTATTAAAATGAGAGATAAAATCTCAAAAAAAGAAAAAAAAAGATAAATAAGATCCTTGGCCAAAGAGACGTGCAAGTCATCTTTTCTATATATATATATATGTCTATCTGAAGAACCCCTTCTCTCTATATCCTACGATAAAGCCAAAGGTAAGACTTTCTGTCGTTTCACCAGCTGAGATTTTGTACTGGGCACCGCCAACTTCATATCATTTCTCTGTGTCTCTCTTTCTACTGAGGAGCAAGCTATGATGTCTGCATTGCTCTCATATATATTGAATTTGATTATGTTCTGTTTATAATTGTGGTGTCCAAAAAACTCTGCACACAAAATCTTGGGCAGATGGAAGAAATAACTCAGTGTTTCATTTTACAACAAACACCACCTTTCTCTTCACAAACTCACACATTTTCACTTCTCTACCTTCCCCTTTTCCCATTCTTCAATTCTAAAAAAATCACAGATCTAACCAATAATCAGATCCTAAAGTTATGTCTCTGCATCCATTGAAAGCAGTAACACTGACATAATAGGCTAAGAATTAACACCAGAGCAAGGAAAAAAATTGAAGAAGCTAAAATCAGAGATGAAAAGAGGTGGATTGCTTGTTGATGGAAGCTTTGGAATTTGGAAACAATAATTGATGGGTTGAAAATGGGTTGAAACAGTCGATGATGGCGGTGATTGAAGCGGCAGAGCATCTAGGACGATCGGCGGTGAGGTATGTGTTTGCAGCCATGGCGTGGTCGCCCCTCTTTCCGCATCTGTCTTTGCAGATCTGAGCCTCTTAGTTAAGTACTTTTGGACTAGCCACTAGAATTACTTTTGGGCTATAAAATGTATATTGCAATTTTTGGGCTACCAGGTGATATATGTTTGGGCCGATGGGCTAAGAAAGTATTGAGAGAAATTCAAAAATAGCTATATTTACAACTGATCGTTCAAAAATAGCCAAGTTTCAAAAGTAATCGAAATTTAGCTACTTTTAATGTAAAGATAAATCTGAGCGAAAACACTGTTCAAAATTCGGAAAATACGCCAGTATATTATACTGGAGTTCCAGCAAGTATAATTGTCCAGTATAATATACTGGAGTTTGGAGCACCGGTGCTCCAGTCTCCAGTATATTATGCTGGAGTCAGCAAAGTATACCAGTCCAGCATAATATGCTAGAGTTCATACACAGGTGCACCGAACTCCAGTATATTATGCTGGACCGGTCTCTGTTGCAGCAAAATAATGGCTATTTTTCATTGACTTCGTAAACGCTGGCTATTTTTGAATAACCAGTCCAAAAACTGACTATACCGTGCTATTTTACGAAAGTATTTTGCTCAAAAACTTAAGGCCTACTACAAGACATGAAGCCCATGTGATATATGAACTACTTATAACTACTAGCTCATAGTTCATCCCTACAATATATACATCTCAGCTAGGATAGAAGTCTAACTCTTCTAATTTCTTAGCTAACTTAAGCCTCAAACTACCTCTAAAGAGCACATATTGAGTAATAAGCTTCACCATTATTGTGGTTGTTTTTAACTTCTTCTGGAAAACTCTATAGTTCCTCACCTGCCACACATAATATAAGCATCCAAACAAGGACATTCTATAGATCTCAACAGTATTGTTCTTCCCTCTATGATCAACTCAACAAGGATTGTTCTATGTCATATATCAAGTCTAAGGCATGTAACAGAGGCATCAAGTAGTACGTTAGAAGGCAAACATAGAAAGTATACCGATGCATGACATGGTATAAAAAATTCACTTGAATGATCAAAGATTTCATTCTTATGCTCAAAACTCACTACATTGGCTTCCACAGAATCAACTAGAAGTCCATAAATTTCTCACAACATGCGTGTACATTATTAAAAGACAAACATGAGAGGGTGACCCTAGGGAGATGGATCCATATCCACACACTAAATAGAAGGTAACCAGCACATCCAATGCATGGCAAATGCCTCGTACTGAAACAATAATATATCACAACTATTGGACGATAGAAACCTTGTGCTATATCAATATCAATCCGCTTAACATGCCCAAATGTGTTATAATCATAACTATTCAAACTAATATCTCATCTCCACAGATGCTTACAGTCACAAATAATCAATAAGATGCATACGAACATAGTAAATAAAGATGCGAATATGTAACACTCCTCAAATCTGTAAAAGTTTCAAGACATGTTAAATATAGAATTTAATCTTTTTAATCTTAAATTATACTTCTATTATGGATTTAAACCCCTGTGATTGACTTTTTGTCACGACCCGTATTTCCTACCCTCGGGAGTCGTGATGACGCCTACTAATTAAAGCTAGGCAAGTCAACTATTCCGATTACTTTACCCTTTATATTTTTAATCTCTTAGAAATTTCAAGTTAACATATTATAAACAACAGATTAATAATGCGGAAGAAAGAAATTTAACAATTAAGCTAGTACCAATACGAATTCATAAACTTAAACCACCCACAACTGGTAAATCTCACGGACTATCTAAGAATATTACAAATAGGGTCCGAACAAAATAAACATGTCTGTCTCTGAAATAGTAAAGAACAGAAGACAACTAGATAGGAAGGGGACGCCAAGACCTGCGTACTCCTGCAGGACTACCTCGGGTCTCCTGATGGACTGAAGGCAACAACCCCTAGCTAAGGTCCGTATGCTCCAGTACCGGGATCTGCACAAAAGAGTGCAGAGTGTAGTATCTGTACAACCGACCTCATGTACTGCGTAAGTGTCGAGCCTAACCTTGGCGAAGTAGTGACGAGGCTAGGACACAACAAACAATCATAACCTGCAGTGAAACAACATCTAGCAGAATAATAGTAATAAAAGTAATTCAAAAGTAACCGGGGAGGGATAACATGCTATGGGGGAAATACCAACGTAAAGAATCACAGTAATAATGGAATAAGACAATTAAGGTACTTGAACCAAAACAGCAAGAAATCATAACAAACAGGCAATAAGTGCACGACATCACCCTTCGTGCTTTTACTCTCAGTCCTCACCAATGCAATCAAGTAATGAAAATGTGCACGATATCACCCTTCGTGCTTTATCTCTCTCCTCACCATATAAATATTAGAAATGTGCACGACGTCACCCTTCGTGCTTTATCTCCCATCCTCACCATATGCATCAATATCAATGAAAATGTACACAGCATCACCCTTCGTACTTTATCACTCTTTCCTTACCAAATACATTAATATGAACGTGCACGGAATCACCCTTCATGCTTTATCTCTCTTTCCTCACCCAAACAATAGCAACAACAACACGCCGGCAAGGGAATTAACAACAAGAATAAACACATCCCGGCAAGGGAATCAACAGTAAGAAATAAATACGTCCCAACAAGGGAATCACCTATAACCAAACTTGTACCAACAATTAACTTCACAAATGAAACCTCAACTGGAGCCAATGCTCAACAATAAACAAATACCACGAAGATAATCATAAGTCTTGCCCAACACGGAGAATCAACAATTTAGGCATTTGTAGTACTTATAAAGAAACACAACGATTAATTTTTAAGACTCACAGGCATGTTTAACACCGATGTATAGATACTCGTCACCACACCTATACGTCGTACACTACACTAGCACATAGCAAATAAAGCACAATACCTATTCCCTCAAGATAAAGTTAGACAAAAAACTTACCTCGAACTTTCACGACCAACTCAAGCCTCAAACATCACTTTTCCTTTAGAATTCCCCTCCAATTTACTTGTATCTAGCCCAAATTAATTTAACGACATCAATAAATGCTAAAGAATTCATACCCAAAGTTTAATTATAGGTTTTCTATCATTTTTCCCAAAAAGTCAAAAATCGATCCCGTGCCCGCTTGGTCAAAACTCGAGGTTCGGACCAAAATCCGATTACGCATTCACCCACGAGCCTGAATATGTAATTAGTTTCGAAATTCGACCCCAAAACGAGGTCTAAATTCCAATTATTCAAAAAGCCCTAACTCTACCCAAATTCCTAATTTCTACCATGGAAGAACAATATTTAAGCCTAGAAATCTAGCAGGTGTTGATGGAAAATGAAGGAGATGGGTTTAGGAACACATAACTATGATTTGGTATTGAATTTGCTCTTCAAAAATTGCCTAGGGTCTGATTTTGGGGAAGAAGATATGAAAATATGGCTAAATTTACGTTCTGGTTCTGTTTTAAATCGCTGGACAGGCCTCCTTCGCGTTCGTGAAGGGTTTGTCGCATTCGCGAAGCTTTGGCTAGAAGAGTCTTCGCGTTCGCGAGTTACTGTACGCGTTTGCGAAGGTTCACCCCTTGACCTTCGCATTAGCGAGCCAATTTTCGCGTTCGCGTAGAGCATTTACCCTTCCCCCAGTTCCCGGCCAAATGGCCTTCGCGTTCGCGGTAGCAGGTCTGCATTCGCGAAGGATAACACCGCCAAGGCTTCTCGTTCGCGACCTGTGTCTCGCGTTCGCGTAGAAGGAATTTTCCTTCAGCCCCACTTTGTTCTTCGCGTTCGCGGGAGCTTCTTTGCGAACGCGAAGAAGGAATTACCTGAGCACCTGCAACAGCTATGACAGCAGAATTCTTAAGTGTAAAAACATCCCGTGGCCTATCCGAAACTCACCCGAACCCTCGGGGCTCCAAACCAAACATGCACACAACCCTAAAAATATCATACGGACTTACTCGTGTGATCAAACCGCCAAGATAACACCTAGAACTTCAAGTTTAGCCTCAGAATCAAAGAAAAATCTCAAGAACTCTTAAGTTTCAAATTTCACAATCGAGGGTCCGCTTCATATCATATGAAGTCCATTTCTTACCAAATTTTACAGGCACAACTTAAATACCATATAAGACCTGTATCGGGCTCTGGAACCAAAATACGGACCGATACCATCAAATTTAAATATATTTAAATTTCCAAAAACTCTTTAAAATTTCAATTAAACAGTTTTCTTCAAAAATTCATTTCTTGGGCTTGGGGCCTCGCAATTTAATTCCGGGCATATGCCCAAGTCCCATAATATTGACCGAAGTAAACTTAAATTCAATTTTAAAGGCAAATTAGCATTTTTATCAAATTTTCACATAAAAGCATTCCCGATATACGCCCGGATCGTGCACATAAATCAAGGTAGGATAAAAGGAGGTTTTAAGGCCTCGAAACACAGAATTGACTTGTAAATAATTGAATATACAATTAGGAAAATATATAATTTTAATATTATTAATTATTAACAATGTGTATAATTAAATATTAGTTAAGTCAAAAAAAAAAAAAAGAGGACAAAACAATAAAACAAAAAGGGAGTCACGTGACTAAAGCCATAAAGTGGGTATTAGAAGGAAAAGGCTTAACGCCTTAAATAAAACAGAACACATTCTATTTTCTCATGCAGACAAAAAGCTTAAAGCCTTATACGAAACAGAGGCAGCCACGAGAAGTTTTAGAAAGAAAAGATTTTTGAGAGTACCCTCTATACTAAGAAGGGGTCATCCTCCAGGCCGAGGGTCCTGACCAAGACGTTGACTTTTTAAAATTACTTGTGCCAAAGTAGGGAGCACACGAGCCGAGAGTGTCGTTGCTAAGAATTTGCCTAGCCAAACTAAGGTATGATACATGAGCGCTGAGAACCATGAAGCGAGTGGCACCTCGTGGATTGGTCCTATTCGATCAGGTTTGGATCAAACTCATGCCGATCACACAATGACTAATATAGAAATAAGGCAGGATAGTTGGAACTCCCGAAATATAAAGTGAAGTATTTTTTATAAGAAAGAAAAAGAAAGGAATTTCTTTTAGAATATTCATAAACTGCTATTATGTAATTATTTTAGAATTGTTCTTAAAAGCTTTATGTTTCAATGCATTTAGAATCTTTGTCTGTAATATATATTTTCTTAAAGTTTTGTCCCCTATCGTCGAGACTCACTGAGTACAATGTATGGTACTGAAGTTCTCTTTACGTAGGAACCATTTTTGCAGGCGAGCAAGCTACATGTTAGGACTTCCCTCTCTTCTATTGCTATTGGTGAACTCCGCTTTTGTTCGTAGAATACTCCTTTAGTCATCTTTATTTTACTTGGAGAACTAACATGCAATCTCATGTCATGAGCAATGCGTCAGTTTATCAGTAGAGGCTTCATAGACACAGTCGGTGGGTTAAGATTCAGATGTTTTTGATAATAAATTTACAATATTTCAGTAGTTACTACGAATAAAATTTTAGAGTTGGTTTATTTTAGATATTTAAATTAATTAAAAGTATTTGGTTAAAGTATTGCCTTGCTGCATATAAAGTTTGAAGTTATAATAGATTTAATAAGCACAACTGGTTTGCTCGGTCAAGTTTAGTGATCGGGTGCCGGTCACATCTTGTTCAGAAAATGGGATGTGACAGAATATGTGCTGAAGATATAAATCATGACTATGGGTAAATCAAGTACATAAACAATTTCACGAATAGCCCATCTTAGCCAATTAAGATGTAATAATTCTAAACATGGCTACTAGTATGATAGAATAAGCTCACCTAGTCATACAATTGGTTTCAACATAAATCATGGAAGGCACACGACCGAACAAGGTATAATGAAAGCCTAAAGTCTAACCCGGATGTGAATAAATTGTAGCACCCGCATATATACCCATCACCTTGCATATATATTGATTCTCACATATTTTAGTTAAGAAAATAAGGTGTTATCCTAAGAGTTATTCCCTCAAACCAATATTATGCAAGATACATATTTTTGCAAGACAAATCAACCCTCTAAAATCACCTTTATTTTAGAAATCACCCCCAACCGGCTCAAATCTAATCAAATAATACTCAATAAGGCCAAATAAAAATGTAGAAATCAATTTCAAACAATAAAGCTTCAATATTTAATCAATTCTCAAAAATTCAACAAAAGTCAACCCCAACCCACATGGTCAAAATCCGAGTTTAGGGGTAGATCATGTTTACCGATATCCCCACGAGTCCAAATATGTATTTAGTTTACAAATCTAAGTCCAAATCGATGTTCCATACCTCATTAATACTTTCTTGAGTTATAGACAAAAACTTCAAATTTCACTTTAAAACTGTATATTTTAGATGTAGAAATCCATGGAGAATCAAGATGTACGATCAAATCCAAGTGAAAATTATTTACCCTCAATATTGTAGTGAAATCACTCTTCAAAATATCCTCATCTCATTCTCCAGAACTCTTTCTGGACTTAAAATACCCCCGACAAGCATTACCCTTAGCGATTGCGATCATGGTCAATATCCACTCAATCGGGATGCAAAAAAGTCCACCGCGTGAATTCCTTCGTACGCTATCATGGACTGACCCTCGTGATTGAGCTCCACTACTAGCCAATGTAACACTTCGCGATTGCGGTCAAACACCATGCGATCACGATTAGCGAACCTTCCCATCTATGCTTCCTCTATGAGATCACGTCCCTCCTTTAGCGACCTTGATCAATAAACCCCCTTCCCAAGTCACATTAAGTGATTGCGAGACTATCTCCTCAATCGCTATGAACACTCCTAACTCCAGCAAAATCTGTAACATCCAAATATTCTTTGGATGATCCATGACTCACCCGGGGTCTCCGAGACCCTGCCTAAATATCCTAACAAGTCCATAATCACTATCCAGACCTATCCAATGTTCTCAAAACACATACAGAATCATCAGATCTAAGAATCAAAGACCAAACCACAACTTAAACTCTCTTAAGTTCATAAACTTCCAAACTTTCAACCAAGCATCTGATTCATACCTAGACACCTCAAACCTCAATCAAACTTTACATACAAGTTCAATTTGATAACACTAAACTTTCCACAATCCCGATACACCAATCAGTGTTCGATTATCAACGTCAACTATTGGTCAAATTTATGAACTCTAAAATCCTTCAAAATACCAACTTTCGACAAATGGTGTCGCATCTTCCTAGGAACCTCCAAAACCAAATAAGAACGTACGCCCAAGTCCAAAATAATCATAAAAACCTATTCAAACCTTCAAATCATCAATCCGAGGTCATTTATACGAAAGTCAAACTTTGGTCAACTCTTCCAACTTGAAGCCTCAAACTAGGAACTAAGTGTTCCAAGTCACTCGTGAACCCAATCAAAACCAAAAAACACCATCCCTGCAAGTCATATAACATAAAATGAACCTATGGAAAACATCAAATAGGGGAATGAGATTCTAGGACTCAACACAACCAATCAGATCGTTACATTCTCCACCTCTTAAATAAATATTTGTCCTCGAACGAGTTTAGAATTGTACCTGAACTACTGAGAAGATGTGGATATCTTCTCTGAATATCTGAATTATCTACAAAGCATCCTCCTTGATTGGTTGGCCTCTCTAAAACATCTTCATCGATGCAATCTCCTTAGACTTGAGTTTCCGAACCTGCCTATCCAAAATGGCCACCAACTCTTCTTCATAAGCAAGATTATCATCTAACCGCATTGTGCTGAAGTCCAAAACATGCAAATTTTCTTCGTTATACCTCTGAAGCATACAACAACAACAACAACAACCTAGTGTAATCCCATAAGTGATGTCTAGGGAGGATATGATGCACGTAGCCTTACCCCTATCCTGGAAGGGCAAAGAGACTGTTTTTGATAGACCCTCGACTAAAAAAGATGGAAGAAGCACTGATAGTAAGTAATAAAAATACAAAATATTTAGAAAAAAAAATCCAAGATAGCAAAAGAGATTATGAAAGAAGTACTGATAGCAAGTAATAGAAGTACAAGATATGTAGTGATAACAAACTAAGAGAGTACTGATGGCTAGTAATAACAGTACAAGATATGTGGTAATAGCAAACTAAGGATAAAAGGGATACCATACTAACACTACTACTATTGAGCTAAGGAAGACAAAGGGAAACTCTCAGCTATCTGCTAACCTTCTACCCTAATTCTCAACCTCCATACCATCTTATTAAGGGTCATGTTCTCGGTTAGCTCAAGTTGCGCCATGTCCTGCCTGATCACCTCTCCCCAAGACTTCTTTGGCATACCTCTACCCTTCCTCTTACCCCTAAGGCCAACCTCTCACACCTCCTAACCGGGACATATGTGCTTCTCCGTTTAACATGCCTGAACCATATTGCCTCTCGCATCTTTTTCTCCACAGGGGCCATTCCTACCTTGTCCTTGAAAACTTAATTCCTAATTTTATCTAACATAGTATGCCCACATATCCATCTTAACATCCTCTTTTTAGATACTTTCATCTACTGGACATGGGAGTTCTTGACTGGCCAGCACTCTTCCCCATACAACATAGCCGGTCTAACCACTACCTTGTATAACTTACCTTTAAGTTTCAATGGCACATTCTAATCGCACAAGACACCAGAAATGAGCCTCCACTTAATCCACCCTACTCCGATATAATGTGTGACATCCTCATCAATCTCCCCATCATTCTAAATTATAGACCCAAGGTACTTGAAACTCTCTCTCCGGGAATGACTTGTGTATCAAGCCTCACATCCCTGTTCTCTTTCTGGGTAACTCCATTAAACTTTCACTCTAAGTATTCTGTCTTGGTCCTGCTCAACTTGAAACCTTTAGACTCAAGGGTATGTTTACAGACCTCCAGCCTCTCGTTAACACCACCTCATGTCTCATCAATCATGACTATGTCATCTGCAAATAACATGCATCAAGGCACTTCCCCTTGAATGTGTCGCGTCAATGCATCCATTTACAAGAAAAACAAAATGGATTAAGATATGATCCCTGATGCAACTCCATCTCAACTAGGAAGTATTCAGAGTCTCCTCCTACTGTCCTTATCCATGTCTTAGCTTTATCATACATGTCTTGGATCACTCTAATATATGCTACATGCACTCCTTTAGCCTCCAAAAATCTCCATATAACCTCTCTTAGGACTTTGTCATAAGCTTTTTCTAGGTCAATGAACACCATATGCAAGTAATTCTTCATAGCCCTATACTGCTCCACTAATCTCCTCACAAGGTGAATGGCTTCAGTAGTTGGCGTTCCCGGCATGAAACCAAACTGATTCTCGAAAATGGACACATTCCTTCTCATCCTCCCTTCTATCACCCTCTCCGGATGAACTCTTGAAAGACTAGGAGGAAAAGAAATCCTATAAGAAACCTCACCAACCCTCTCCAACACCTCAAATGGACCAATAAACCTCAGACTCAACTTGCCTTTTTTTTTCAAACCTCATCATGCCCTTCATCGGTGATGCTTTCAGAAGTACCTTTTCACCCTCCATGAAAGCCACATCATGGACCTTCCTATCTGCACCTCTTCCGCTTGTATGAAGCCACTCTTGAAACAACTTCACCTTCTCCAAAGTTTCACAAACCAAAGTAGTACCTAACAACCTAGCCTCACCAGGCTCAAACCAATTAATAGGAGAATGACACTGTCTACCAATGGTAGTTGTTGTTGTAAGCAAACTCCGCCAATGGTAAGAACTGACCCCAACGACCTCTGAAATTAATAACACAAGCTCTTAACATATCCTCAAGAATTTGAATAGTTTGCTCAGACTGACTATCCTTCTATGGGTGAAATGCTTTGCTAAGATCCACATGTGTACCCAACTCATGCCGAATAACTCTCCAAAAGTGAGAAGTGATGTCACGAACCAAACTGATAGGCCGTGAAGGGCCCTCGGTACCTTAGTCAACCGAGTACCAACATAACGTATCTTTCACACAATTCTATAATAGGTGTCACACCTCCTTTTTCCGCCCCCGCGAGGGCAAAGGGAGTTTTTCCAATTAAAGGACAATCGAAACGGGATTTGTTTATTTATTTCAGAGTCGCCACTTGGGAGATTTAGGGTGTCCCAAGTCACCAATTTTAATCTCGAATCGAGGAAAAGAATGACTCCATATTACAGTCTGCGTACCAGAAATCCGGATAAGGAATTCTGTTAACCCGGGAGAAGGTGTTAGGCATTCCCGAGTTCCGTGGTTCTAGCACGGTCGCTCAACTATTATATTCGGCTTGATTATCTGATTTTATACAAATATGAACTTATGTGCAAATTTTAACTTTTTACCGCTTTCATAATAATAATTATTATTATTTTTACAAGAAATTGCAACGTTGTGAAAATGTATCTCGAACCGCGTCACAATCAATGTACCTGTGGTCGTCGACACACTTTGACTCCGTTGAGATCTATATTACAGTCTGCGTACCAGAAATCCGGATAAGGAATTCTGTTAACCCGGGAGAAGGTGTTAGGCATTCCCGAATTCCGTGGTTCTAGCACGGTCGCTCAACTGTTATATTCGGCTTGATTATCTGATTTTATACAAATATGAACTTATGTGCAAATTTTAACTTTTTACCGCTTTCATAATTGTTATTATTATTTTCTACAAGGAATTGCAACGTTGTGAAAATATATCCCGAACCGCGTTACAATCAATGTACCCGTGGTCGTCGACACATTTTGACTCTATTGAGATTTGGATTTGGGTCACATCAATGTGCACCCGTGTTTAAGAAGGTTAAATTATTAAAGGTGCGCCTAAAGCAACTAGCGTATTGTTATTTTGGGAAGGCCGTAAAATTCGCTAAACGGCCTGTCCCGAATTCTAAGTATTTTAATATATACATTTAGAGGGCCCCGCAGCTTGTGCATTTTTGTTTGTCGAGGCTCGTCTCATTTTTATTTAAAAGGATAAACCTACAGTGACTATATTTTCCTATTAAGTTCGTCTCTAAAATAAAAGAAAATCTCTTAATTAATTACATGCTAAAAACGTAACTTATTAATTATTAGTTTACGGCTAATGCGAATGGAAAATTGCGATCGAGTTTGTACAAAGAAAAACTGCTTTCATTCTATATTCTATTATTCAATAATACTAAAACATGAGATTGACACACCATAATATCAAAACAGATTAACTATTCTTTGATTAATTTAAACTAACATTATTAGATGAAGAAGTTATACATATGCAACATCATTACTCATTAATCAATCAACTACATTTTTATACAAAGAAAGGAAAATTATATTCAAACACAAATCTGAACAGGAGAAGTTCAACAGGAACAAAGCCTGATTAATATTTCATTTCGCTTCAAGCCGAGAGTGTAAAAATGTGTACCTGGAAATGACAGTACAAGAACAAAAAGAAGGAGAGTCAGCAGCAATAATACCACAGCAACAGCAGATTCAGCAACACCACAAAACCAGTAACGACCAGTAGAATAACCCAGTAACGGATTGAAAAATCAGCAATACCAAAGTGCAATCGCAGCCAAAGCAGAAGAGAGACAGATACAAGATGCAGTAGTTTACTGATTTTGAATAACACTCAGGGAAAGGCAAACGGAAATTATTCAAGTGAAAGTTCAAATTGTCTTTCTCTTTTCAAAACTCTACCACACTTCTTCAGATTTTCAGAATGTATTACTCTCAAAAATATTCTCCCCAAAAATCTCTCTAGAAAATAATCCTCTCTAATAATCTCTTCTAATTCAAGTCCTCTTTTTTTTTCTCTCCAAAAATCTTCTCCAAAATGTGTCAAATGACCCTATATATATAGCAAGACAAGTCTTCAATTCCCAACCCCAAATTATTCCCCCAAGGCATGCTTTGTCCCCACTATTAAATGTCTTCTTTATTTTAAACCTTGTCCCCCATGCCTACATTAAATAAATACCACATTCCCATCCCATTATAATTTGTCTCCCATGCCTACATTAAATAAGTACAATATTCCCTCCCATTATAATTTGTCTTGTCCCCCATTATATTAAACAAGTACATCAAAAACCCCACCCCATTATATTTTGTCCCCCATGCTTAACATAAAGAATCAAAATAATATTCAATTACCAAACTACCCCTCCGACCTTATTGCAATTACCATTCTACCCCTGAATGCAATGCAATTTACCAAACTACCCCATCAACTCTAAACAATCAATTAATCATAACTTAACCAAAAGATAGCTAAGATGACCAATTTGTCAACAATCTTCAACAACAAATCATATGAACACGATGAACAACACAACTCCAAATTAATGGAAATAAATCAACCATATCGGGAACCAATCCTGGTTAATTTAGACCATCAATGGATGAACAAAGAGACAACAATACAAACAACAATATGTATGATTCAAATTAAATCAACAAATCACAAACAAACATAAACTCACATTAAATCACTGGATTTAAACATGAACTTCAAACAAAGATGAACATGAACTAAATCTATTTTTAAAACAACAAACATGACGGATTAAATGATTCAAACAACATTAATAATTTCTGGAAAATACATAACAACATGAAACAAATTGAAGAAATAATCAATTAAATTTCAATTTGAATCTAACAAACATTAAACTAACAAATATTTACCTAAACAATAATACAAACATGAAAAATAACTAATTAACTTCCATTTGAAATCTGAAAATTAATTTAACAAAACATATGAACATGAACAAAACCAAAAATCAAATATCTACCGATTTTAGATTCGAGAAATATCAAAACGAAATACGGATAAAAATAAAACTCAAAACCAACTAACCGGAGATGAACAACGACGAATTCGATTGTATGGATTGTTTCGACAAACCTCAAATGGGAATAAATCTGTCCGGACTCAACAACGAACTCAACGACGAACAAACGACGGAGACGATCCGAAGCAAACGAAGAAGATGAAGAAGGCGTTGGACGTAGCAACTGTTTGGACGCCATGGACGTGAAAGAGCAGAAGCAGCACCTATCGATGCAACCGCGGCCACATGGTCATCCATGGACGTCGAGCTCGAACTTGAGCTTGACGTAGAATGAAGAAGACGATGTAGAAGCAACTGACGATGATGCTGCCATGGCCAGCAGCAGAAACGTGAACAGCAGCAGCCCGTCGAGGGTGGTGACAGCGTTAGTAGCTGCGTGAGCTTGGCCGTGACGAAGAAGCGGCGATGGGGTTTGGGTTTAGGCGTAAAGGAGATTGGTATCGACTGGATTGTGGTCATTTGGTCGACTGGTTCTGTCGACTGGCTTTGTCCATTGACTGAAAATGCAGCAACGCCGGGGAAGCTGGTCGGAGGTGGTGTTTGGACGGGAAGCTGGGCAGCTGGGTCGTGGGGGTGATGAGGGTGGTCTGGGTGGACGAAGAAGAAGTCATGCGCAGCCATGGGAGGTGGGGTTTGAGGGCAGCCATGGCTGTGTAAAATGGAGATGGAGAAGAAGGAGCAAAGGTTGGGGGGGGGGCGGACCATTTTTGTGTTTTTTAGGGTTTTTCTCTTGTTTTTTCTTTTTTTTGTTTTGTGTTAGGACAAAAATCAAGAATGGGTGTTGGGTTAATGGGTTAATGGGGCGGACCGGGTCGACCCGGTCTGAAGTGGACTGGGTCGTGGGGAAGATTGGACAATTGTTTGGGCCTGAGGTTGAAATTTGAAGAAGTGGCCCAATCCGAGTTTTCTTTGTATTTTTGTTATCTTTTCTTCTTTTATCTTTCTAAAACTAAATTATAAAAATACTTAAATTATTATTAAGAACTAAATTAAGTTATAAAAGCGCAAATTAACTCCCAATAACAATTAACGCACAATTAAGTAATAATTAAGCATAAAATTGTATATTTGGACATTAAATGCTAAAAATGCAAAAGATGGCTATTTTTGTAATTTTTAATTTTTGTTTAACTACTAACAATTATAGAATTAAATCCTACATGCAAAATGTGACATATTTTTATATTTTTTTATTAATTTAACAAATAAACACGCACAGACAAATACAAATAATTATCCAAAAATGTCACAAAAAATACTCAAAATGGCACACCAAGGAAAATCATTTTATTTTGAATTTTTGGGAGTAATTCTCATATAGGGTAAAAATCACGTGCTTACAGCTGCCCCTCTTTGCCCGAAGACACGAAGGGTTTTCGCGCAAAGATAAAGCGAGCGATTTTTGCCCATCCGAGTACTCCGTGTGAAGCATTTTTTTGAAAAAGATTTAACCAAACCTTTGATTCAAAGGTTTCCTACATATCCCTGGCTAAAGGGGAATCAGGTTAATGTAGTTCGGGAAGTTTCGGTAGCTGGGACTACCGTGGGACTGCAATGTTACTGCTGTTGCATGTTGTTATCACTGCTTACCGATCTCCTTGTTACACCGTGTTTAAAAGAAAACAAGAAGCTAGGCTAGACTGTAACTTGTTCTTGTTGCCTTGCTTTCTTGTCGGCTTGTGTTTCCTCCGGTGCTTTTCTTCCGTGAATTTGGGAATGATACTGGCCCTTTGCTTTTCTGAATACCAGTTTTCATCATTTTGCTCGGTCCGCTAGGGACATGGCTTTCTTCATCAAGCTTTTCGGCGGTTCCTCTGGTGGGTACGGCTCTCTTCATCAGACTTGTTATGCTGGGCATGATTTAATGTTCACCAGCTGCTCCTTTCAAGACGCGTCCTTTCTTCCTTTTGACTCATGCGCCTGAATTTGTGCCAGGACCTCTTGTTGCAACCTTCTGTTTCCCGGTGCTGGGATTTCTATTGTTTCCTGCTGGGGATTCCTGTTGTGACCCTCTGTTTTATTGTCTTCTGACTTGATCTTGAAATACATGCCTCTGTTATATGGGCGGGCTCCCAACTTCAATACTTGTAATATAAAGACTGAAATGCATGCCTCTGTTATATGGGTGGGCTCCCAACTTCAATACTTGAAATGAAAAGACTGAATGTATGCCTCTGTTATTATGGGCGGGCTCCCAACTTCAACACTTGAAAGTAAAGACTGAATGTATTCCTCTGTTATTATGGGCGGGCTCCCAACTTCAACACTTGAAATAAAAGACTGAATGTATTCCTCTGTTATTATGGGCGGGCTCCCAACTTCAACACTTGAAAGTAAAGACTGAATGTATTCCTCTGTTATTATGGGCGGGCTCCCAACTTCAACACTTGAAAGTAAAGACTGAATGTATTCCTCTGTTATTATGGGCGGGCTCCCAACTTCAACACTTGAAAGTAAAGACTGAATGTATTCCTCTGTTATTATGGGCGGGCTCCCAACTTCAACACTTGAAAGTAAAGACTGAATGTATTCCTCTGTTATTATGGGCGGGCTCCCAACTTCAACACTTGAAAGTAAAGACTGAATGTATTCCTCTGTTATTATGGGCGGGCTCCCAACTTCAACACTTGAAAGTAAAGACTGAATGTATTCCTCTGTTATATGGGCGGGCTCCCAACTTCAACACTTGAAAGTAAAGACTGAATGTATTCCTCTGTTATTATGGGCGGGCTCCCAACTTCAACACTTGAAATGAAAAGACTGAATGTATGCCTCTGTTATATGGGCGGGCTCCCAACTTCAACACTTGAAATGAAAAGACTGAATGTATTCCTCTCGTTATACAGGTGGGCGCCTGGCATGAAATTTAAAGACTGAAAAGTATTCCTCTCGTTATGTAGGTGGGCGCCTGACATGAAATTTAAAGACTGAAATGTATTCCTCTCGTTATGTAGGTGGGCGCCTGACATGAAATTTAAAGACTGAAAAGTATTCCTCTCGTTATGTAGGTGGGCGCCTGACATGAAATTTAAAGACTGAAAAGTATTCCTCTCGTTATGTAGGTGGGCGCCTGACATGAAATTTAAAGACTGAAAAGTATTCCTCTCGTTATGTAGGTGGGCGCCTGACATGAAATTTAAAGACTGAAATGTATTCCTCTCGTTATGTAGGTGGGCGCCAGACATGAAATTTAAAGACTGAAAAGTATTACTCTCGTTATGTAGGTGGGCGCCTGACATGAAATTTAAAGACTGAAAAGTATTCCTCTCGTTATGTAGGTGGGCGCCTGACATGAAATTTAAAGACTGAAAAGTATTCCTCTCGTTATGTAGGTGGGCGCCTGACATGAAATTTAAAGACTGAAATGTATTCCTCTCGTTATGTAGGTGGGCGCCTGACATGAAATTTAAAGACTGAAAAGTATTCCTCTCGTTATGTAGGTGGGCGCCTGACATGAAATTTAAAGACTGAAATGTATTCCTCTCGTTATGTAGGTGGGCGCCTGACATGAAATTTAAAGACTGAAAAGTATTCCTCTCGTTATGTAGGTGGGCGCCTGACATGAAATTTAAAGACTAAAAAGTATTCCTCTCGTTATGTAGGTGGGCGCCTGACATGAAATTTAAAGACTGAAAAGTATTCCTCTCGTTATGTAGGTGGGCGCCTGACATGAAATTTAAAGACTGAAATGTATTCCTCTCGTTATGTAGGTAGGCGCCTGACATGAAATTTAAAGACTGCAAATTATTCCGCTCATTATTACAGGTGGGCGCCTATTTAAGCTACAACTTAGGAGGAAATGCCTCTCCTATAGGTAAAACTAAACTTAGGAGGAAATGCCTCTCCTATGGGTAAAAACAAACTTAGGAAGTGAGTCTACTACGGGTAAAGCGGAATTTAGGCAGTGCGTCTCCTATTGGTAAAGCAGAACTTAGGAAGTGCGTCTCCTATGGGTAAAGCAGAACTTAGGAATTGCGTCTCCTATGGGTAAAACAGAACTTAGGAAGTGCGTCTCCTATGGGTAAAACAGAACTTAGGAAGTGCGTCTCCTATGGGTAAAATAAACTTAGGAGGAAATGTCTCTCCTATGGGTAAAACTAAACTTAGGAGGAAATGCCTCTCCTATGGGTGTAACTAAACTTAGGAAGTGCGTCTCCTATGGTAAAACTAAACTTAGGAAGTACGTCTCTCATTGAACTTAGGAAGTGCGTCTCCTATTGGTAAAACTAACTTAGGAAGTGCGTCTCCTATTGGTAAAGACGCGGAATGTATTCCCTTGTTATACAGGTGGGCGCCTAATGGTAAAGACACAAAATGTATTCCCTTGTTATATAGGTGGGCGCCTAAAATATGAAATGAACAGACGAAAAAGTATTCCTCTCGTTATTCAGGTGGGCGCCTGTCTTCAACTTTGAAGATAAAATCCTATTTGAGGGCGGATGAACCCGACATATCCTATTCGAGGGCGGATGAACCCAAAATATCCTATTCGAGGGCGGATGAACCCAAAATATCCTATTCGAGGGCGGATGAACCCAAAATATCCTATTCGAGGGCGGATGAACCCAAAATATCCTATTCGAGGGCGGATGAACACAAAATATCCTATTCGAGGGCGGATGAACCCCAAAATATCCTATTCGAGGGCGGATGAACCCAAAATATCCTATTCGAGGGCGGATGAACCCAAAATATCCTATTCGAGGGGCGGATGAACCCAAAATATCCTATTCGAGGGCGGATGAACCCAAAATATCCTATTCGAGGGCGGATGAACACAAAATATCCTTAAGACTTGAAAATGTCTTACCTCGAATACTTGCTGGGGATTATTTTGCTTGGGATGAATTTTCCTTTTCTACCTTCCCCATTATGGGTTGTCCGACCCTCTTGAAATTTGGTCGAAAAATCCATCAAAGATGCTTCTACATCTCGATGATCCGCTGGGGATAACTCCGCTGAAGATAACTCTGCTGAGTAAATATGTTATCTTACTCCTTCCAGAATTACTTCCTTTTGAGTAGGATGTTTCATTCCCCTGCAAAATACTTCCCCTTTTTATTTTTTTTATTTTTATTATTATTATTATTTTTTTATTATTATTATTAGCTTCTTCCTTTGAAGACTAACTCCCTTGAGACTCGTTTTGCCTTTCCCCGAAAGGAACCGCTGAGGATACCGATTTTCACCAAACTTGTGTTGGACTCCTCGAAACTGCTAGGGATAAGACTGTTGGAGAATTATTTACTTACCTGTTGGGGGTAAAATGTTATCAGCTGGGGATAACGCTGTCGTGGATAACACTGCTGGGGGATTCTGATTCCTTTGCTGGGGAACAACTTCCTCCATTGAAACTTATTATGTTGGGGGCACACTGGTTTAAAGACCACTTCCCTTGAGACTGGTGTTATCTTTACTTTTCCCCAAATGGGTACCTGACTTCCAGAAAATTTTCTAAATGAAAGGAAAATTTTCTGCCCCAGTTTGATAATATCCCTTGCGGCATGCATTTTGGCATCAATGCCATTTCCTTTACCTGTTTCAAATCAAACAAAATTTGTTAGTTTAAAACATGGTGGTTGGTTGTGATACTCCTACTGGGATGGCTTTTCCCTTTCTCCTTCCTTGCTCTGCGCTCCACAACTTGTTGGGGATGATATTATTTGCTGGGGATAATCCCTTTCTGCTGGGGATATCCCTTTTCTTTTGTGGCATAGCTCGGAAACTGGTATTTCCCCGACCTTTTAGTCTCGTATGAATTTCCCCAAATCATGCTCACTGCTTTCCTTGCTTTGTTCACGGGCCTTGGCCTTGAGGTTTATAACCTTGGTTTTGACAAGGATATCCCTCTTGACGCTCGTCAATCCTGTCAATTCCCTTTTGCTGGGGATATTTTTCTTGACACTGGCCTCGCGATTGTTCATTGCTGACTACACCACTTGGATGTACTAGTCAGATCTCATCTGGCAAAATTGGAAAGCTGATGGCATATTTTGAAGTCAATTCTCACTTGTTCTGACCAAACAGACTCTATTGGGGATTTTTCTATGAAAGGAAAAAGATAAAAGAGAACAGAATAAAAAGACAAAGGAAAAAATGACTCTTTAACAAAAGAAACTATAAATAAAAAAACTATCAAAAGCAGATACCGACTCTAATGGTCATGACATGCATATGTGGCCTATCCTCCGCCGTCAATCATCTTTCAAGACCTTCAATTGGTGATTCCCCTATCTGATTCTCAATCTTATTCGACTTGTAGTGCCCAAAGGGTTTTCACTATCCAGTCTCTCTTATTTTGGTTTTTCTCTCAGCTTTCATCGCCTTAGGGTGCATGTGAAGGTTTTCACCGATAAGACTCTCTCATTTGCATCACTTTCCAGCTGGGGATTCGGAGTGTTGCCGGTATGACTCTTTCTGCCGGGGATTAGAGTCCTTTCTGCTGTGGAACAGAATATTATGCTCACCGGTGAGACTCTCATTTATCTGACTTGGCATCTTTTGAAGACTGATCATAAGGTCTTTCTTTGGACCGTAATGTGGGTTTTGGATAGGGCTAGAAAAAAATGGGTATTAAAGGCTCAAAAAAATGCATCAATTTTGGGTTATTAATTACAACCTTCGGAACTAGATTTATTTACAACAAACGCAACCTCTGCCCCAGTTTCTTGCTTGGGGATATTTTAATTGGTTTTTTTTTCAAAACTATGACCGAGCCGTGAAGCGCCTACGTATCCTCCTTGAGGAATCAGGTCAAACGTAGTTCCCAATTCCTCTTTTTTCATTTGACTTTCCTTTTTTTTTTGTTATCATTTTTCTTTTCTTTTCTCTCTTTTTTCGTTTTGTTGTTTTCTTTTCTTTCTTTTTTTTTATCTTCCATATTCATATTTTCTAGTCGTTGCTACTGATTCCGAACGAGGGGTATGAAAGAAAATAAATAAGGCTCAAAAAGGGGTAACGAAGGATAAAGTGTTTAGGTAGCAGAACAAAATACCTTCGTCATTCCAGTCTTCAAAACATGCCAAGTGAAAACAACACAATTGAACATAGATTTATAGTCTCTTCTGATGGTGCTGGACTTGACAATTATATTCAACATCTGTTTGTTCATTTGTCACTTCTAAAGCACCGTTGGGCGACACTCTCATTCTCATTATTATGAACGACCCTCATGCCAATTTGGCGAATCTCGCTTTTAACGGTTTTCTTTGTGTTTAACTTGCCCTAGTTCCACATGACTCGAGCTCCGAATAATCTCAAACCGTCCTTATTTCCTTTAAATGTTCTGATCACCTTTTCGGGGGTTTTATGATTAACTTTTAAGATTAGGCCCCAAACTGTGTGCGCATGTCATGTCACTAGAATCGGTGCTGAACAAAAATGATAAAAGGACTAAACAAAAAGATGACTGGAAATAATAAAAGGCCGGATTTGCTTTAGACTACCGGTGAAATGGTTTGAATAACAAAACAAACAAAACAAACCAGAATAAAATCCTAAAACAACCTGGACAAGACAATATCCGACTTATAACCCTAATAATCCGAACAACAGAAATGACAATAAAATAAGCCACCACAAGCTTCTCTCTTGCTGACCAAGGAACGAAGCGTCCTCCCACTTTATCAAAAACTGGCATCTTAGCCACTGAGATTTGCATCAATATTGCCAAGACTATTGCCAGCTTCAACATCATCAACCTCCGTCCACAAGCTCTCGATAGGGTTCGAGTGCTCCATGTCACTGTTATTGATCACAAACCGCCCTTCTTGGATCATTTTCTCCACTTCCCTTTTCAAAGTACGACAGCTCTCAATGTTGTGCCCTACGACATTGGAGTGGTATGCGCATCGCGCTGCCGGATCAAAGTTCCTTGCAAGTGGATCTGGAGTACATGCGGGGAGTGGCTCAATCAAGCCAGCATGCCTTAGCCTTCCAAACAGACTGGCATAAGATACTCCGATAGGGGTGAGAGTCTTTCCTCGTTTCAATAACCTCTTCATTCTTGCATGTTGACAGGGCCGGAAACCTGATCCAGGTGGCTTTTGGTAGGCTTGTGTGGGTGCGTAAGCATTTCGTGGAGCCGGGTACCGGGAAAGTGAAGTATGACTTTTAAGGTCACGGGGAAAGAAGTGGTGTTGGGGAGCGGAGAAGCATTGAGGAGTGGTGGAGCTACTCGGGTAGCTGGGAAAGCTGCCATAAGTGGGTTGGGTAGAGAGTATGGGGGATCTTTCATTATGGCGTTGGGTGCTTGGGAAATGACAGAGTTCAAGAGGCTTGGCGGTGGAGGGGGTGGTGCTTTTCCAGTTATCCATGCCTGATACATGTCTGCCACATGCTGTCTCAGCATTTTCACTTCTTCTACCAACCCGTTGTTCCGTTCGACCAATTGTTGTCGGTCATCAGTACCGACCCACTCGGTTCTGCGGTTCTGAGCCATTGTCCTTTGACTTTGCTTTGCAGGGAGGAGTTACCACAACCAACCACTTTTCTATATATGAACACAGCAAAGGGAAGCCATCACGTTAGTGTTAGGGCATTTGACAGACAATCATATATCAGAGATACAATGCACCTAAGCAGTTAGACAATTGTGCCCCTCTGAAAATCTCCCACACTTTCCTTTATTTTTATATTTTTATATTTTTTTATTTTAGTGGTGGTCGAATCTTATGGAGATTGCTTACGTATCATGACCCCGCATGAATCAGACCTTGCATAGTTCGGACCAATAAAAGATGAACAATACTAAACATTTTTTTTCCAATTTTCATATTAAAACCAAACTGGGTTTCAAAGGTTTGAAGATGACCTACAAACTGGAAAATCAAACAACCCACATATCTTAATCAAAAGATTTACAAACTCCAAAACAAATCGCCAGCTTCCTTTCTCCGTTTGACGAATGCAACTGAACGGTTATTTTTGCAAACGTGGCCCCTTCCAAATTCCACATGAATTTTGAGGCCGGGGAGGATTATTTTATGACACTTTACAAACTTGTCTGTTCTTTTACGAAAATAGCCTTTCGACGACTGAAAGATACTCTAAGGCTATTTCGGCAAGAACGGTTTAAGACGCGGCCGAAGCTGGCTCGGCTTCTTTTTGACAAAAATCCAAACGGTATTCACCTGACCGCTAACTCTTTGTTTTTTTTTCCAAACAATAATAAAAACCTGGTGTTGCAAACACGGCCCTTCAGCGCCTCGGGGACGAAGATTTTTAAGGCTGTGTGGGTCAACTGGACAAAAATACTAAACAAAATGACCCGAAGGTGGCTATTTATGCAAAGTCAGCCTTCCGGCGTCCCTTTCGGGAACATTCGGCTATTTATGACAAAACAACATCACCCGACTTATTTATGACAGAATTAAAATTTTGACATGTTTTTTTCTTTTATTATTATTTATTTATTTATTTTTGGCTATTTTAGCAAAAGAGGGGTTGAACCCGATGAGGGTTGCCTACGTATCTCACATCCGGTGAGAATCAAACCCGCGTAGTTCGGGCAAATAAACTATTGATTTTTTTATTTTTTTTTGAAAGAAAGACTTCTAAGAATTCATTTTCTTTTGATTTGAACTTTGAGAATTTCAAAAGTAAAAGGAAGATATTTTTTCTGAATTTTCATTTGTTTTTCTTATTCTAAAGAAAAAGAAAATATTTTTGGAATTTTACTTTTAATAAAAGAAATGCTAAAAGTATTTTTTTGAATTTTGAATTTTCTTTTCAATTTTGAAAGAAGACGGAAAATATTTTCGGATTATATATATATTTATATATATATATATATATATATATATATTTTAAAATAATTAAAAAGACTTTCTAAAGAAGTCAATAATGGAAAATATTTTTGGATTTTTTTTTTTTTTTTGAAATTTGGGGATCTAAAAAACTTTTCTAGACTTTTTGGCAAGACAAATATTTTTTGCAACAAATAAAGATATATATATATATATATATATATATATATATATATATATATATATATATATATATATATATATATATATATATATATATATATATATATATATATATATTTTGGAAATAAAGAAAAACTTTTTGGATTTATATATATATATATATATATATATGCAACAAATAATGAAACCACTTTCAACGGCCGACTCTTTTTTTTTTGGCATTTTTATAAGCAAATAAATAAATAAATAAAAACCATTATAAAAACAAGACTTTTTTTTATTTTTATTTTCATGGCAAGACAAACTATTTTTTCTATATTTTTGTTTTGAAAAACAAGATAGAACAACGACTTTTTTTTCTTCTATTTTTCCTTTGCTTTAATAAAACAAACTAATAAGACGTTGTTTTTTTCATTTTCTCAAAATATCGGCAGAGTTTTGACAGTATTTGGGCATTGGGTTTTAAAAAATAAACAATTAACTCCCTAACCGCTATTTTTTTTTTCAATTTCACAATATTCATAATATTCAAACACCGGTCAACAAGACGAAATAAATGCACGGAAAACAAATAGGATGCATCAGGATGGTCTTTTCATATCAGGTTGCTAGTCCTAGACGGACCCAACCCCTGTGTTGAGTCCCCTAAGTCAAATGCAACGTGATGCAAATAAGCGTTCCTACTAGGGATCCGGCATGAAGTCACGTTATTCTATGTTCAAAACCTGGGTCGGTGTTCTAGACAGTGTACCCGAGCGGACAACTCGAGCTGAGGAAGGAGCTCCTTTCCGGGAACCAAAAGGCCAGCCGGCTTAGAAACTTTCCGAGCCTCTTTTATTTAGGGTATGACACTAACAGAATAGGGAGTCTCAACCAGTAAGCACATCCCCGGAGGTAAGAAGAGAAAGGTTTCGGCACAGTTTATATACAGTTCAAATAATATCAAAGCGGTAAAAGCAGCATTTAGCACATTAGGCTCAAAACATGTAATAATCAGATAAAGCCAAATATAACAATTTATCTAAGCTAGAATTTCTAACCTTTAACCAGTGGTTCTAGGTAATCTTCCCCAGCAGAGTCGCCAGAGCTGTCACACCTCCTTTTTCCGCCCCCGCGAGGGCAAAGGGAGTTTTTTCCAATTAAAGGACAATCGAAACGGGATTTGTTTATTTATTTCAGAGTCGCCACTTGGGAGATTTAGGGTGTCCCAAGTCACCAATTTTAATCCCGAATCGAGGAAAAGAATGACTCCATATTACAGTCTGCGTACCAGAAATCCGGATAAGGAATTCTGTTAACCCGGGAGAAGGTGTTAGGCATTCCCGAGTTCCGTGGTTCTAGCACGGTCGCTCAACTGTTATATTCGGCTTGATTATCTGATTTTATACAAATATGAACTTATGTGCAAATTTTAACTTTTTACCGCTTTCATAATAATTATTATTATTATTTTTACAAGAAATTGCAACGTTGTGAAAATGTATCTCGAACCGCGTCACAATCAATGTACCTGTGGTCGTCGACACACTTTGACTCCGTTGAGATTTGGATTTGGGTCACATCAATGTGCACCCGAGTTTAGGCAAATTAAATTATTAAAGGCGCACCTAAAGCGACTAGCGTATCATTTACTTTGGGTAGGGCCGTGGAATTTTGCTAAACGATCCATCCCGAAATCTGATTTAAATACATGTTGTGACTTATGTGCTTTTATTAAGTTTAAACCGCTTTTATTATTATCATTTATTTTTATAGAATTGCAACGTCGTGAAAATGCATCTCGAACCACGTCACAATCAATGCACCCGTGGTCGTCGACACATTTTGACTCCGTTGAGATTCGGATTTGGGTCACATCAATGTGCACCCGTGTTTAAGAAGGTTAAATTATTAAAGGTGCGCCTAAAGCAACTAGCGTATTGTTATTTTGGGAAGGCCGTAAAATTCGCTAAACGGCCTGTCCCGAATTCTAAGTATTTTAATATATACATTTAGAGGGCCCCGCAGCTTGTGCATTTTTGTTTGTCGAGGCTCGTCTCATTTTTATTTAAAAGGATAAACCTACAGTGACTATATTTTCCTATTAAGTTCGTCTCTAAAATAAAAGAAAATCTCTTAATTAATTACATGCTAAAAACGTAACTTATTAATTATTAGTTTACGGCTAATGCGAATGGAAAATTGCGACCGAGTTTGTACAAAGAAAAACTGCTTTCATTCTATATTCTATTATTCAATAATACTAAAATATGAGATTGACACACCATAATATCAAAACAGATTAACTATTCTTTGATTAATTTAAACTAACATTATTAGATGAAGAAGTTATACATATGCAACATCATTACTCATTAATCAATCAACTACATTTTTATACAAAGAAAGGAAAATTATATTCAAACACAAATCTGAACAGGAGAAGTTCAACAGGAACAAAGCCTGATTAATATTTCATTTCGCTTCAAGCCGAGAGTGTACAAATGTGTACCTGGAAATGGCAGTACAAGAACAAAAAGAAGGAGAGTCAGCAGCAATAATACCACAGCAACAGCAGATTCAGCAACACCGCAAAACCAGTAACGACCAGTAGAATAACCCAGTAACGGATTGAAAAATCAGCAATACCAAAGTGCAATCGCAGTCAAAGCAGAAGAGAGACAGATACAAGATACAGTAGTTTACTGATTTTGAATAACACTCAGGGAAAGGCAAACGGAAATTATTCAAGTGAAAGTTCAAATTGTCTTTCTCTTTTCAAAACTCTACCACACTTCTTCAGATTTTTAGAATGTATTACTCTCAAAAATATTCTCCCCAAAAATCTCTCTAGAAAATAATCCTCTCTAATAATCTCTTCTAATTCAAGTCCTCTTTTTTTTTCTCTCCAAAAATCTTCTCCAAAATGTGTCAAATGACCCTATATATATAGCAAGACAAGTCTTCAATTCCCAACCCCAAATTATTCCCCCAAGGCATGCTTTGTCCCCACTATTAAATGTCTTCTTTATTTTAAACCTTGTCCCCCATGCCTACATTAAATAAATACCACATTCCCATCCCATTATAATTTGTCTCCCATGCCTACATTAAATAAGTACAATATTCCCTCCCATTATAATTTGTCTTGTCCCCCATTATATTAAACAAGTACATCAAAAACCCCACCCCATTATATTTTGTCCCCCATGCTTAACATAAAGAATCAAAATAATATTCAATTACAAAACTACCCCTCCGACCTTATTGCAATTACCATTCTACCCCTGAATGCAATGCAATTTACCAAACTACCCTATCAGCTCTAAACAATTAATTAATCATAACTTAACCAAAATATAGCCAAGATGACCAATTTCTCAACAATCTTCAACAACAAATTATACGAACACGATGAACAACACAACTCCAAATTAATGGGAATAAATCAACCATATCGGGAACCAATCCTGGTTAATTTAGACCATCAATGGATGAACAAAGAGACAACAATACAAACAACAATATGCATGATTCAAATTAAATCAACAAATCACAAACAAACATAAACTCACATTAAATCACTGGATTTAAACATGAACTTCAAACAAAGATGAACATGAACTAAATCTATTTTTAAAACAACAAACATGACAGATTAAATGATTCAAACAACATTAATAATTTCTGGAAAATACATAACAACATGAAACAAATTGAAGAAATAATCAATTAAATTTTAATTTGAATCTAACAAACATTAAACTAACAAATATTTACCTAAACAATAATACAAACATGAAATAAACATGAAAAATAACTAATTAACTTCCATTTGAAATCTGAAAATTAATTTAACAAAACATATGAACATGAACAAAACCAAAAATCAAATATCTACCGATTTTAGATTCGAGAAATATCAAAACGAAATACGGATAAAAATAAAACTCAAAACCAACTAACCGGAGATGAACAACGACGAATTCGATTGTATGGACTGTTTTGACAAACCTCAAATGGGAATAAATCTGTCCGGACTCAACAACGAACTCAACGACGAACAAACGACGGAGACGATCCGAAGCAAACGAAGAAGATGAAGAAGGCGTTGGACGTAGCAACTGTTTGGACACCATGGACGTGAAAGAGCAGAAGCAGCACCTGTCGATGCAACCGCAGCCATATGGTCATCCATGGACGTCGAGCTCGAACTTGAGCTTGACGCAGAATGAAGAAGACGAAGTAGAAGCAACTGACGATGATGCTGCCATGGCCAGCAGCAGAAACGTGAACAGCAGCAGCCCGTCGAGGGTGGTGACAGCGTTAGTAGCTGCGTGAGCTTGGCCGTGACGAAGCAGCGGCGATGGGGTTTGGGTTTAGGCGTGAAGAGATTGGTGTCGACTGGATTGTGGTCGTTTGGTCGACTGGTTCTGTCGACTGGCTCTGTCCATCGACTGAAAACGCAGCAACGTCGGGGAAGCTGGTCGGAGGTGGTGTTTGGACGGGAAGCTCAGCTGGGTCGTGGGGGTGATGAGGGTTGTCTGGGTGGACGAAGAAGAAGCCATGCGCAGCCATGGGAGGTGGGGTTTGAGGGAAGCCATGGCTGTGTAAAATGGAGATGGAGAAGAAGGAGCAAAGGTTGGAGGGGGGGGGGCGGACTATTTTTGTGTTTTTTAGGGTTTTTCTCTTGTTTTTTCTTTTTTTTTGTTTTGTGTTAGGACAAAAATCAAGAGTGGGTGTTGGGTTAATGGGTTAATGGGGCGGACCGGGTCGACCCGGTCTGAAATGGACTAGGTCGTGGGGAAGATTGGACAATTGTTTGGGCCTGAGGTTGAAATTTGAAGAAGTGGCCCAATCCGAGTTTTCTTTGTATTTTTGTTATCTTTTCTTCTTTTATCTTTCTAAAACTAAATTATAAGAATATCTAAATTATTATTAAGAACTAAATTAAGTTATAAAAGCGCAAATTAACTCCCAATAACAATTAACGCACAATTAAGTAATAATTAAGCATAAAATTGTATATTTGGACATTAAATGCTAAAAATGCAAAAGATGGCTATTTTTGTAATTTTTAATTTTTGTTTAACTACTAACAATTATAGAATTAAATCCTACATGCAAAATGTGACATATTTTTATATTTTTTTATTAATTTAACAAATAAACACGCACAGACAAATACAAATAATTATCCAAAAATGTCACAAAAATACTCAAAATTACACACCAAGGAAAATTATTTTATTTTGAATTTTTGGGAGTAATTCTCATATAGGGTAAAAATCATGTGCTTACAATAGGTAAATGAACTGGAGTAAAGAATGAGGGAATAATGAAGAAGCATTAAAGGACTTAGATTTATACATATATGATAAGCAGCGAAAGAGTAACCCGGGGTTTGGTAGCAAACCTTAGTAATGATAAATCAAAGTAAGAGTTATGGTATAGTATAACCTACATAGATCCAGTAAAATCGTATAGATGAATAAAAAGATCTACAAAATAAAGTATAGTAATATTCGTAAGTTCAACAAAGTACCGAGCAAAGAACTTCAGTATACCCATAGATGCCCAGAGGGACATCTTATCAAGCTCTGTATATATTTACAAAGTGAGGCTTACAGATTGCCTAAAAGCTAGAGGAAAAAAGAGAGAAGAGTCGCATAGGCACACTTACAAGGTTAAAGTCGTACATGCTACATGATGGAAGGTAGCAACAGTTACGAGATTGGGAAGATTCCGACCACAATTCGTGGCGTGATAAAGATGCCTAAAGGGGGGGGGGGGTGAATGTCCTGGCCTTTGGATTTATTCACAGAACAGTTACCTAGATGGCAAGGAGAGAACTAAAGTATTCGGAAGACATAGGTTATGAAAATGATAAGTGCATCAGTCAACATTCGAGGACGAATCCAAAGGGAGGAATGATGTTACACCCCATATTTTCTTACGTGAAAGTATGTTGTAAGTTAATTGGCGCAAGCTCGGGAATGATTATTTTGAGATTACAAATACTATGCTATTTCAAACAAGTGATAAGTAAATTTGTGAAGGTGATAGGGTAAGCGAATCGAAGAAAATGAGTTTTATCGAAGGTTGTCATTTTGAGATAAAATATAGTCCGAGCTATAATACCCGGTATTTATGGACTAGTGCCACACAAGGTAACATATGACCATAATAGTAAGGTGTATAAAGTGTGTTAAAAGTAAATAGTATTTTAAGTAATTTGAGATAATTCTTAATTATGTGGGTAATTGGTTAATTTTTGGATTAGTGGGGGATTGACAAAGTTAATTAAGGAAAAAAGGGTGATTACTGGAATACGATTAAGGGCACCAATGTGGTAGCCTATGAGGTGGATAACAAATCCGATAAATGACTCATATACTATGTAGCAAGGTGTCACATTTAGTGGCTTAGTCATCCACTAAGTGGGGCCCACACCCACTAACATAAAAAGCTTATCTAAATAAGAAAAATGGGGATGTTTACAACTATAATGTGATAGATGAAGTTTCAGCAAGAAATCCATCTGAAATTATCGCATAATAGCAACAAGAGATGTAATTTTAAGAGAACACGGTACAATTTTTCTCAAGTTATCATACGCAGTTTCCCTTACTTCGATCTTGTCGTTAAGTGTTTTATTGCGATTGACGTGTGTTAGAGGGATTGTCAAGAGAATCGGCTCAGGTATGTTAAGGCTATCCCTTCTTTCTTTTGGCATGATCCATATGATACAAACGAAACGAGCAAATGCACAACTTCCATAAATGACTCTATTCATAAAAATACTAGAGGTTCCTATGTTCTTGATGCTCATATATATTATTATTCTATCATCTATTCATGGGTATCAGAAAATACGCAAGTTGATAAAGTTTACTTCATGATTTTAATCAAAGTTATAATGGTCTTATGACATTTCGAAAGATTTTATTGACGTACTTCTCATGCGTTGCATTCATTTATACATGTACATTGACCCATGACCAGATGGTGTTATATACACACCACACACACACACACATATATATATGCATATGGGATATGGAAAAAGGTTACGACGTTATATACGCACCACCACCTTATCAGCTGGTATACGTTAATAATGTTGCCCATAGTGGTCGAGATGATATGATGGGATGCCCTTAGAGGCTTAATGATATTATGAACACATATACCCATGCATGGCATGGCATTTATACACATATACATGACATTATAAGTATGCAGTGATTCACAGAGCTATTCAGACTTACATGTCGAGTCTTTTACTCCACGTTTTTCTCATGTCTATTATTTACCGATTTTCATTCCTTACATACTCGATACATTATTTGTATTGACGTCCCTTTTGCCTGGGGACGCTGCATTTCATGCCCACAGGTCCCGATAGGCAGGTCGATAGTCTTCCAAGTAGGCTATCAGCTCAACGAAAGATGTTGGTGCGCTGTATTTGCTTCGGAGTTGCTTATTTGGTCAGTATGATTAGAACATGTATTGATTAGTATGGCGGGGCCCTGTCCCAACCTTTATGGTATTTATTTACTCTTAGAGGCTTGTAGACATATGTCATGTATATGAAAGATCGTATGGCCTTGTCGGCCTATGTTCAATGTACGAGTGATTATTTTGGTCTTATAGGCCAGTATGGCATAAATATAACTTTGTATTCCCTCATGATTTACTCTAGTTCATTTACCTATGATAGAATGATACAAAAGATACATTACGTTGGTACTTGGTTGAGTAAGGTACCGAGTACCTGTCTCGGCCCATCGGTTTGGGTCGTGACAAAAGTGGTATCAGAACAGTTCTGTCATAGGAAGTCTACAAGCCGTGTCTAGTAGAGTCTTGTTTATAGGTGTGTTGTGCACCACACTTATAAGCAGGAGGCTACAGGGCATTTATGACCGTCACTCTTTCTTCTTACTGTAGATCGTGTGGTAGAGCTCAGTTGTAAGAACTCAATTTCCTAAACTCTATCTTGTTTATAATACGACGATGCCTACATCGAGAAAGATAGTTGGTAAGAGATTGAATGTGGCTATGGAAGAGTTGAGTCAGGGGAACTCAATTTTTCATGATGCTTATGATGAGTAAATGTATGGTCTTTAGTAGATTATGCATGTACTAAGATGTGTAAGCCTCTTGATAAGGAGCCTTAAGGAAAGAATATCTATCCACCCCTATGGTGAAAGGTAATGAGAGATTTAGAAGATAAATACAAGTTTGAACAAGTAAAAGAAGTAAGATGAAGAAGGGTACCAGATGCCCAGTTAATGAAGATTATCAATATTTATAATTCAGGGAGAGGAATATAAGCTTTTTGAGTTACCTTCAACAATAACAGAGGTATATACAATTGGCCACACCCATCTCATTTATGCCCTATGGGGGCTAACAAAAGTAGTATAAGATAAAGATGGATATAAGGATCTGGCTGGGGTTAGAGTGACCCAAAATGGTGGATGTATTGTTTGCGTTAGTTGACATTTCCGAAGGATATTGCAAATGTGATAATAGATCCCCTTGTGAGATACCCAGATGGTGAACTCTAAAATAGTACAGCTAGATATGAGTACTACAAAGATAGGCACTGGAAGCCTTGAAGGAATAAATGTTATCTTAATGTGGCTCACGTCCCTAGTAGAGCGAGAATGTTAAGCAATCCAAAGAGCCACTAGATGGAGCAAAGGGGAGCTAAAAGCAAAAGAATGTCTTATTGAAGTTCTCAAAATAAAGTGATAGACATAAATGTTAGCAGAAAATAAGAAGAGAGTCAATGTAGCATTATGAGTAAGATATGATACATGGATGACAATGGTAGATCAAAAAGATGACAGTATTATAGAGTCTATAGTCAAGTGAAGGAAAAGGCGAGAGGTGACAGGCCTTGAGACAACAAAAGAATATAGGCCATAAAGTCATATCCTCATTTTCAAAAATAAATTCGTGACTCTAACGTGATTACCAAAAGGAAAAGTTAGACCCCAGAGTAATAAAAATTAGTATGGACTGGTGAACAAGGTAAACTAAACATGAATTAGGGATTGAGTGATTTGATAATAATAGACATCATGAGAATTTCAAATTTTGTTCCGACAATAACAAAATGGAAAACAGAAGAAGATTTATGAGAAATTCAAAAAATGGTCATTCAGGAAGATGCTTCCCTAAAGCAAGTAATGTGAGCAAAGTTAAGCTTAAGGGATTATACGTGCCAGTTATACTGAGTGTCACCCTCGCAAGTAAGGAATTTTTTTATCCTTGGTACCTAAGGATTATCACAAGGTGAGTAAGGGTCATCGATGATGTGAAAAGATGGTACAGATGAAGAGGTAAAACATCTATAGGTAGATTGTCGTAGCTCCAACTCTTAGTACTCCCTTAAAAGGAGGAATATGGAGTGATATGGCATTAAATCAAAATTAAGTGGTTTTAGTAACTATGGAGTGGTAAAGAAAGAATGCGATAAAAATGAGAAAAGGAATGAGATTGCACTTACTCAAATCCTACTGATATGCTACGATTCCGGAACATTATGTAAACACGATGTCAAGGAGAGGAAGTAAGGGTTCCTGCCTAAGATGTTATTGATAGATAAGGAGCCAGTATGGGGTGTAAGTAAAGACAAAGGAAATGACCCAAGAAAGATTATGCAGAATATTGATATGAGAATGAGCCAAAGAGTAGTTAGTATTTGACTCAGGAAGGGCCTAGTTATGGCTAGACAAGAGGATACAGACAAATCAGCAGATCGTGCGAGATAAACAAAGTGAACCCCAACATAGTGAATTCAGTCTCCCAATTATGATATTGTAATCCTTGAGAAATATTCAAATAGCAGTGGGGTAGTTAAAGGTACCATATGAGTGTTACGGAAATAAATGAGAGTGCCACTGGGAAAACAGTCAAAATATCAGTTCAGAAGAAACCCTACAAGCACAAGGGCGTGGAGGTAAGTAACTACGAATAATTATAGGTGAGGAAGGACATCAAAAATTCCATTGAGTATGCGATGTAATAAGCTCGTAGCTTTACAAGAATCAGAGGGTCCTCCCTAAGTACTATGATGAAAGACTAGCTGAGGAAATAAGGAAGAAGGCTTCAACCTAAGCACAATGACCCAAAGAGGAAATGGTTTTGTAACAACAGTCTCACAACAACATTGTATGCACTCCATAAGAAGGTTGCACCTACCGTGGCTAATGAATGGGAAGTAAAGTCAAAAGTAATATTCGAGATCATATGAGTTGCACGAAAATTCTGGCATGCGTGGAAACTAAGATAAGCTAAGTATGCACGCAACAAGGAGGCAGAAAGCTGAGAAGGAACGAAATGAATTATTTGATCAATGATCCATAGTAAGTTACGTTATGAACGCACTTAAGATTTTGGAGTATTATCTATGAAGCATATATATTGACATTCAGATAGCCGTAGAAGACTCCATTATAAGTTAAAAGAAATAATTGAGTCCAAGTCATAGACAAATGATTGAATTGTTAGAAGATTGTATCATGGATATCTCATAGCGTCCATAAAGGGCTAAAGTAATAACTAATACCATAAGCCGTAGATTGCAAGATAGCTTAAGCCTACATAAAGGCTGACAGAAGGAAAAGGAGGCTAAAAAGTTACATCAACCAAGTAAATCAGGAATCTGATTATTGGACCCAGAAAATTATAGACCTCGTGATTGAGAATATTGCAAGATCACTCTTAAATATCAGAGGCACAATAGAGATAGTACAGTAGCCATATTCTATAACGGCTCTACGATAAAGCCAGTTTGAAAAGTACCATCCTCATAAAAATTCAGTACAAAGATCCCATCGGATTATGTGTGCACTAGAGGTGCAAGTATTATAATAGAGCTTCAAGTTATGGACGTAAATTATACCTATGTGGAAGGGAGGTCATAAAAGAAATAGAAGATATGATGCAAGATTTTAAGGTAGTCAGGTAAATGTGAGCAACGTACGGAATACTCAGATGCAGAAGGTTGTGAATAGTCCATACTTCGGATAAAAGGTAGAAGCACTAGGATTTAGTATCCAGGAATGATAGCGGCATCGTCAGTAGCATATCTTCCAGCCCATGGTTTCTAGGTACCGAAAGATCTGTAAAGAAGAGTTAGAGATGATGTGATGTCTCGCTTGATATTCCAGAATAACATAAGGAAATCTATAGTGCAAACAAGTTGAAGCAAGGTTGCGAGTAGTATAAATAGATATGTGCAAGTCCCAAGCTAAAGTATGGTAAAGCGACAGGGTTTTAGGAAGATAGGAGTAAGGATAAGAAAGGCCGAATGAGAAGGTGACGAGAATGGATAAGTCACGGGATTAAGCCCATAAAAACAAGAGAGCTAATGGTTTCTCTAAGTTATAGAAAGTTCAGTATAGCCTGAATGAACTCAAAGGAGTCTAAGACTAATAGCATTTAGAAAAAATAGAATACTGCCATGGTAATGGAATGGGGGTGTAATTGTGATAAATAAAGGATGACGTTTGGTCCTTTGATTGAGTAATGATTTGAAGAAAAAAGAAGAAGTGGGGGATTTCATGAATTGTATAGAGGTAAAATACCTAGGTAAAGTGAATCACATTGGGATGCTATGAAATACCGTTATGGAAGCATGGTATCGCCCCAAGTGGATCAGTCTAGTTACTTGAGATGTTCCCCGATGAGACGTGAGCCCTAGTGGTAGTGTTACATATGGGGTCAAGTTATCAGTGATAGATTATAGATCAACATTAAGGCGAATCAACAATAGATGGATAAAAGTTTAACAATATGAGATGAGATCAAGATAACATTCTTAAGATGAACAGTAATGAAGAAGCATTAAAGGACTTAGATTTATACATATATGATAAGCAACGAAAGAGTAACCTGGGGTTTTGTAGCAAACCTCGGTAATGATAAATCGAAGTAAGAGTTATGGCATAGTATGACCTACCTAGATCCAGTAAAGTCGCACGGGTGAATAAACAGATCTATGAAATAAGATATAGGAATATTCGTAAGTTCAACAAAGTATTGAGCGAAGAACTTCAGTATACCCATAGATGCTCATAGGGACATCTTATCAAGCTCTATATATATTTACAAAGTGAGGCCTAGAGATTGCCTAAAAGCTGGAGGAAGACGAAGAGAAAAGTCGCATTGGCACACTTACAAGGTTAGAGTCATACAGGCTACATGATGGAAGATAGCAACAGTTAGGAGATTGGAAGGATTCTGACCACAAGTCGTGGCATGAGAAAGAGGCCTAAAGGGGGGAATGTCCTGGCCTTTGGATCTATTCACAGAACAATTACCTAGATGGCAAGGAGAGTACTAAAGTATTCGGAAGACATAGGTTATGTAAATGATAAGTGCATCAGTCAACATTCGAGGACGAATGTTCCAAAGGGGGGAATGATGTTACACCCCATGTTTTCTTACGTGAAAGTATGCCGTAAGTTAATCGGCGCAAGCTGGGAATGAGATTATTTTGAGGTTACAAATACTAAGCTATTTCAAACAAGTGATAAGTAAATTCGTGAAGGTGAGAGGATAAGCGAATCGAAGATAATGAGTTTTGTCGAAGGGTGTCATTTTGAGATAAAATATGATCCGAGCTATAATACCCGGTATTTATGGACTAGTGTCATATAATATACCATATGACTATGGTAGTAAGGTGTATAAAGTGTGTTAAAAGTACATAGTATTTTAAGTAATTTGAGATAATTCTTAATTATGTGGGTAATTTATTAATTATTAGATTAGTGGGGGATTAACAAAGTTTATTAAGGAAAAAGGGGTGATTATTGGAATAAGATTAAGGTCACCAATGTGGAAGCCCATGAAGTGGATAACAAATCCAATAAATGACCCATATACTATGTAGCAAGGTGTCACATTTAGTGGCTTAGTCATCCACTAAGTGGGGCCCACACCCACTATTTCTCTAAATCACAAAGATGGGTATGTTTACAACTATAATGTGACGGATGAAGTTTCAACAAGAAATCCATATGAAATTATCGCATAATAGCAACGGGAGATGTAATTCTAAAAGAATACAATACAATCTTTCTCAAGAATATCATACCGATTTTTCCCTACTTCGATCTTGACATTACATGTTTTATCACGATTGACATGTATTAGAGAGATTTTCAAGAGAATCGGCTCAGGTATGTTAAGGTTATCCCTTCTTTCTTTTGGCATGATCCATATGATACAAATGAAGCGAGCAAATGCACAACTTTCATAAATGACTACATTCATAGAAATACTAGAGGTTCCTATGTTCTAGATTCTCATATGTCTAACTATTCTATCATCTGTTCATGGATCTCAGAAAATATGCAAGTTGATAAAGTTTACTTCATGATTTTAATCAAAGTTATAATGGTCTTATGACATTCCAAAAGATTTTATTGACGTACTTCTCATGCATTGCATTTATTTATACATGTACCTTGACCTATGACCAGATGGCGTTATACATATATATGTATGTATATATATATATATATGTGTGTGTGTGTGTGTGTGTATGTATATGGGATATGGAAAAAGGTTACGACATTATATACGCACCACCACCTGATCAACTGGTATACGTTGATGATGTTGCCCACAGTGGTCGAGATGATATGATGGGATGCCCTCAGAGGTTTGATGATATTATGAACACATATACCCATGCACTATATGAAATTTATATGCATATGCATGACATTATAAGTATTAAATGATTCACAAAGCTATTCAGACTTACATGTCGAGTCTTTTACTCCACGTTTCTCTCATGTCTATTATTTACAGATTTTCATTCCTTACATACTCGATACATTATTTGTACTGACATCCCTTTTGCTTGGAGATGCGGCATTTCATGCCCGCAGGTCCCGATAGATAGGTCAAGAGTCCTCTAAGTAGACTATCAGCTCAGCGAAAGATGTTGGTACGCTCCATTTACTCTAGAGTTGCTTATTTGGTCAGTATGATTAGAACATGTATTGATTAGTATGGTGGGGCCCTGTCTCAACCTTTATGGTATTTATTTACTCTTAGAGGCTTGTAGACATATGTCATGTATATTGAATATTGTATGGCCTTGTCGGCCCATGTTCAGTGTATGAGTGATCATTTTGGTCCTATAGGCCAGTATGGAATAAATATAACTTTGTATTCCCTCATGCTTTACTCCAGTTCATTTACCTATGATAGAATGATATGAAAGATATGTTATGTTGGTACTCGGTTGAGTAAGGTATTGAGTGCCCGTCACAGCCCATCAGTTTGGGTCGTGACAAGTGAGTTCAGTTCCACGGTCTGATTTAAATAGCATAAAACTTCCTCAAGGTAAGTGTCGAGCCTCACACAAAGTCCGTAATGGTATGCTCCCATTTCCATTACGATATAACCATATTCTGAATCAAGTCACCTGGTTTTTGATGTTCATATTTCACTTTATAACAATTAAAACACCGCAAAACATGCCAAAAAATGTCCTTATTCATCCCCCCCACCAATAATGTTGCTTCAAATAAGGATACATCTTTGTAGCACCTGGATAAATAGAATACCGCAAGCACAATCCTCTTAAAGTATCAACTCCCTCAAGCCATCAAGAGTAGGGACACAAAGCCAATCCTGAAGCTGCATAACACCACCATCTCCAATAGCCACCTTCTTAGAACTACTTCGCTGCACTGTGCCCTTATGCACCAACACATTTAGATCATCATACTTGCTAGCCTTGATGCACTCAAATAAGGATGACTACACAACAACACAAGCAAGAACTCTAATAGGCTCAAAAATATCCAATCTCACAAATTTCTTGGCCAATGCCTCAAGATCCATGGACAAAGGCTTATCCTTAGCTGGAATAAATGCTAAACTCCTATGGTCTCTGCCTTTCTACTCAATGCATTAGCTACCACATTCGCCATACCCAAATGATACAAGATAGTGATATCATTATCTTTAAGTAACTCAACCCACCCCTGCTGCTTCAAATTTAAATTCTTTTGCTTGAACAAGTGCTGAAGACTCCGATTATCCGTATAAACCTCACATGACACACCATACAAGTAATGCCTCCAAATGTTAAGACCATGTACAATCATTGTCAACTCTAAATCATGAACTGAGTAACTCTTCTCACGAGTCTTCAATTACCGTGATACATAAGAAATCACCTTACCCTCCTACATCAACACTGTACCAAAACTGACACATGAATCATCACAATATATCGTGTATGACCCAAAATCTGTGGGAAATACTAACACTAGGGACGTAGTCAAAGAAGTCTTAAGCTTTTGATATCTCTCCTCACACTCATCAGACCTTCTAAAAGCCCTTATGAGTAAACTTAGTCAATGTGGTTGTAATGGATGAAAACCCCTCTACAAAGCGATGATAAAAGCATGCCAAACCCAAGAAACTCATAATCCCTATAGCAATAGTAGATCCAGACCAACTCTAAACTGCTTAAATCTTCTTAGGATCAACCTTAATACCATCACCAAATACCATGTGACCCAAGAATGCAACTGAATCCAACCAAAATCTTACTTAGAAAAATTGGCATGCAATTTCTTCTCCTCCAATGTTGGGAGCACAATCCTCAAACAATGATCATGCTCCCCTATACTGCAAGAGTAAATCAAGTTGTCATCAGCGAAGAAATCACAAAAAAGTCCAAATAAGGTTTGAACACCCTGTTTATCAATTTCATGAATGCCGGTGAAGAATTAGTCAGACCAAATGACATCACCAAGAACTCATAATAAATATATTGAGTCCTAAAAATCGTCATAGGGATATTCGAAGCCCTAATCTTCAACTGATGATACATGGTCTCAAATCAATCTTAGAGAACACCTTAGCACCTTAAAGCTGATCAAATAAATTATCAATATAAGGCAATGTCGCACCCCATTTTTCCCATTTTCGTGGAGGGATTTCCAGGTTTCGACATTTATGGGGGCGCAATGACTCATTTCCTTTTGGGAATTGAGTATTTGAAGAGTCATCGCCTAACGGATTATGGTGCGTTAGGGCACCTAGAGCAATTAACTCTTGGGTTGGTTTGCATTACCAGAGATTAGGGTAAGGGCTCGAAATAACCTCGAGGGGAAGGTGTTAGGCACCCCTCTTGGACCACAACTGTGGGTCCCGACCGAACTTATATTTACAAATTAGTCCATATAAACAAGTAAGTTGTAAAGCTCATTGAACAAGTCACGTAATGAAATAAAGGTTTGAATAAATTATACAAACAAAGTTTTAAATAAGGAGAGAATTTGGGGTAAGAAGGGGTCCTAGGTTGTTTATCCTATAGGATCACCCCACGCAATATCCGGTAAACACTCTTCAATGACGGGCTACACGTGACATTAACGCGTAGTCATCATATCCCATGTCTACCCTTCCCATTCCCTTATTGGTCATGCAAAACAAGTGTTTGGTCATTGATTCCTATTGCATGCTGCTACCCGTCTCTTCTTAATAGTCCCGGAGGGAGTTGAGAGCTCTACCTATAGGTAGTTCTAGACGTACCCCTAAGGTTTTAAAGGCAAAACTCTAAGGCGACAATCAAAAAGCATCTAGGAATTTCACATAATGAGAGCAAGTAAAAGGCTTATAGTTTCCTCCGCAAACAAGCATGCATGCAGCACGACTCAACCACAAGTAAGGTCTTTAGTAATCAAAGTCCTAAAGCAGGATTTCTAAGTGATTATACAGAAATAAACCACTTTCAAATACAGAAGTCATAATATTATTAGCTACCTAGGACCTCCTCTTTAAAAGCTTATTAAAATTCAGAGACGTCGAGTGACAGAAACAGCTTCAGAGAAATGCAAGTTTTGAAAATGCCCTAAGGCTTGTCTATATGCAGAACTGTGTCTATGTTAATGCAGAAACATACAAGTTTTCGAAATAGAACCTTTCAATACCTATAGGCAGAATATCTAACGAGATTAAAGAAATTATAAAAAGGACTAGTTTTAGAGAGTTATCGCTTGACAAGGCCAGTTTTAAGAAGTAAACTAGGTGAGATAAAATTGACCCATTAGGCTAATTAGATTATCAGACATAATTGCGAGTAGAAGTCCCTATAGGCATGGTATCTAGGCGTGTTACTGGTTTTAGGCAATTTGTAGTAACTTATTGAATTGGAATTATGTCCTATAGGCATGGTATCTATACTTGAATTAATTTAAAACATGATGGCTTGGAACCTGGAAACATGGTTTCTAACATGACAAATGCAGGATTTATGAACATGGTTTATATCTGATGCAAACGACATTAAAAGTGAAAACCTATAGACATGATGTCTATTATGCAAAATGAAATCAGATTCAACAAGAGTCACACCCTATGAACATGTTTTCTATTGAGTAAAGCAGGCAGATTTGAAAGTAAAATCCTAAGAGCAGGATTTCTACCCATATTACCCCACAAAGTATACATCTACCCACCCCTTTTACTAAATTACCCCGAATATCTGTTTACAAAATATTACAGGCCAAAAAATGAATTACATAAACGAAATAAAAAAAAACTAAGAAGCTATTCTATAGGGAACCTGCAATCAGGCCCAAGTTTCCCAAAGCCTCCAATGGTCTTTCAAACCTCATTTCCATAGACAAATCAGGGTCTAGGTGCATCAAAGTTCCCTAAGGGTCTCATGGACCCCGGACAATGCTTATACCTAGACTTAGTAGCCAAGCATTGAACCAGTGCAGTGTGGAAAGCCAGCCTCAGTATGCCAGAGTTCCAAGGGTTCTCAAGAGGATCCCAAGGCAGTACACATACTAGAGGGGGTAGAACTTATTCACTAAGAGTAGAGTGAAAGTGTAGGACACATGTTTGAAAGAGGTTTATTAAAGACTAGACTTAAAGGTCTGTTTTGAAAGCAATTAGTAAAGCAATAGAGGTTGTTTGAAAGAGGTTGGAGTAGTAAACATAGTTCAAACACTTCAGGATAAGACCACACACAACAAGTTCACAGAATCTAAATGTATTCAGTAATCACATAGGGGTTAGGGGGTTTGGGGATACACAGACATTGCCTGCAGACACATGACCCCAACAGGAGTATTAGGACTGGTATGGGCATGTTCAGATATATCTTAACACTGGCATAATCACAAACCAGTCATGAGGAACATAAACATTTAGAGGGTAATAGGGATTTGGGATTCACAAAATGGTAAGTTCACAGTAGGTAAAGGAAAACAATTGTCCAGACATGCTTGAATCACACAAGGGAATACATGACATTAAAGGGAGGGGTGTCATACTAGCATGTTTAACTACAAACTCCACAACAAAACCATAAGTAAAAGCAGGCTAGAAATAAAATAATCTGAAACAAGAAAAGAAACATGTTGTTGTTGTGGCTGTAAATTAAACTAGGACATACCAGTGAAGATAAAAGTAAGCAGAATGAAAGAACCAAATAGCATAGATGATTAGCCTTGGCTTGCATCCGGCTAATAGTAATAGAATAACATAGAGATTTTAAATAAGAGAGGGGGTTTTTAGGAAGCCAAATGTGCCTTGTTTGTGAAAGACTTAGGGTATTTATAGTTGAAAGTAGGTAGTGGAATAAGGTAAAAAAAACATAGTAGTATACTAATTTAAGAACTCAGAATCAATCACTTAGAGAATCAAGGAAGTACTTCCTTGAGTTATAGGAATCAAGGTCAAACAGAAAGATTCAGTACCATATAAGGGGGAAAGGAGGAATTAGTGCATAATTAAACAAGGAAAGGAGCCAGAGTCCATTAGGCATAAAGTAGTCGATTAGGACCAAATTCTGAAAGACCCAATTAAGGAAAAACTAAGTAAAACCAAGTATCATAGTAAATAAGGTAATAAAATCAGTGAATTCAAATAAACGAGTAGAATTCTAGGGCCTTGAAGGAAAATCTTTCAATTACCAACAGTTAAGGAAAATCAGAATCAATCATGAGGGGTCATGATTCTGCGTGTTTCAACATATAAATAGAGACGAATGAACAGAAGTAGCAAACAAAACAAGGTCAATTATATAGGCAGAAAGAAATAAGAGATGAGCAAACACAGTCATATAGAGGTGATGTAAGTAGGCTGGAGATTCAGCAGAACATATTTGAAGCATGGTGACCATGAGAGATTAACAAGACCAAAGAAAATTAGGCTAACACGCAGAGCCAAGGTAAAGAAAATCATGCCGACACATGGAACCAAAAGTGGAGAAAATCATGCTAACACACAGAAGCAAGTAAAGGGAATCATGCTAACATACAGAAACAAGTAAAGAAAAATCTTTAACATAAGTAAAGAGAATCATGCTGACACACAGAACAAGTAAAGGAAAATCTTTAAAAATTAGGGCCTTTAACAGAGTCGAGTTAAAAAGTAGTAGGAACATAAAATCGGTCAAAATAAACAAGGGAAAAAAGGTTTAATCATGAAGAAATCGGTTGAACAAGGTATAGAAAGAACTCCGAGAAAATCCTAGTTTTCAAAGAAACTAAGAACGGTTTAGACTAGAGGATCTTTCAGAAGAAAGCTCGAAAATAAGCAAATCATAGAAGGAAACAGGTTTAAAGCATAAAAATAACACAGATCTGAGAGATCCAGAAGAGAGTTAGGGTTTCAAAAGGAAACCTAGGTAGAAATCGAAAGAACCTGTTGTAACTTAATAAATCGTAACACACATGGTGTGATTTTGCCCAAAATCACACCAGAGAAACCTCGAACAACAGAATCAGAAACCCTAGGTCCGAATCGACATGGACCAGGACCCTTTAATGCCTTAGAGATGATGAGCAAGGTGATGAGAGTGACCATTGTAGGCTTGGAGTTTGAGAGATAGTCGCCGGAGATGACCGGAGAAGAAGGTGAGTGGAGGAGTCTAGGGTTAGGATTGAGAGAAGAGTGCAGATGAGAGAGCATCTGGAGGTGGCGCCTTTGGAAAAGTGACTTAGGGTTAGGGGTTGCTTGAAAATTAAAAAGGAAAGGAATTATTTGGACCGTTGATCTGGGAGATCAACGATCAGGATTAAAACGGGTAGGTGGGTTCCGTGTTTGGGTAGGGATTAATAGGGCATGGGTCGGGTGATTTGGGTGTGAAATTGGGCTGGAAAGGGGTCCAATTTTGGCTATAATTGAAAGTCAAATTTGGCTGTTATTTAAATAATCAATTTTCCCCTATTTAAATTATAAAAAATAGTAGGTAATTTCTGAAAAATAAATTAAGATACCAAAATGATTTAAAATACATAATTATAATTTAAAAATACGGGATCCAATATTATGCGTATAAATATAATTATATCTAAAAATGGGCTAACATTGCAATTATATGCAATTTAGCTTTAAAAATACCAAATGTAATTGTAAAAAATACATAAAAATTACATTAGATATATTTTGGCATAAATATAGAAATTAAATAAAAGAATTATCAAAACAATAATTTTGGAAATAATTATTGGGATTTTTATGGGTAAAAGAGGAGAAAATAAATCAATTTAAACCCTTAAAATTATGGAAAAAATAATAAAAACCTTGTGCATGCTTATATATGCATATATATACTATTTTGAAGGTATTTGTGCATATTTAAAATATATAGAAAAAAATTGGGTATCAACAGGCAATGTATACTTGTTCTTGATATTTACCTTGTTCAACTGTTTGTAATCAATTCACATGCTTATAGTACCATCCTTCTTCTTCTTCACAAATAACACTGGTGCACCCCAAGGAGAAACACTCAATCTAATGAATCCCTTATCAAGAAAATCTTGTAAATGTTCCTTTAATTTCTTCAACTATGTCGCAGCCATGCGATATAACATAATAGATATGGGCTTAGTCCCTGGAACCACATCAGTATCAAAATCTTTGTCCCTGTCCAGTGGCATACCTGGCAAATCAGTAGGAAATACCTCCACAAACTTTCTCACAACTGGTATCGAATTCATGAAAGGAACCTTTACGATAGAATCTAAAAAAAAAGCCAAATATGCTAGACATCCCTTCATAACTATATGCCGAGCCTTAGGGAATGAAATTACCTTACCGGTAAAAAGACTAAGTGACCCCCTCCACTCTAATCTACTCAATCCTGGCATAGCAAAAGTCATAATCTTGGTGTGACAAATCCAAGATAGAATGATACAGTGATGAATAATTTATGCTAAGAATTACCTCAACATGTCCAATAATAAGAGATCATCCATAGTATCATACCCATTAATAGTAACTACACAAGACCATTAGACAAGATCTACAACAATAGAATCTCCAATAGCTGTAGACACATAAATAGGAATACTTCAAAGAATCATGAGGTGTATCCAAATATGATACAAACTAGGATGACACATATGAATAAGCATCTTGATGACAGGCTGAAACAATACCCGTGATGACTGCATCAGATGCAACTACCTTTGGCCGACCAGGAAAGGCATTGCCATGAGTTTGACCTCTACCTCTAGGATGCCCTTTACATGCCTAACCTCTACCTGTAGTTGGTTGTGTAGTTGGTGTAGCAAAAAGGGATTGAACCATAGTTTTAGTACCACTCTAAAGTCTAGGACAATCCGTCCTAAGATGCCATAAACCTCCACACTCAAAACAATTTTTAGTTAAGAAAGACTGCTGGAACTGCCCGCAGGATCTCATGCTCTTTCGCTCCCTATTTCTCTAACTACGGAGTCACTTGCGCTTTGTCCTCAAGACTTTTTCCTTAGCCTTCCTACGATTCACCCTATCCATACCCTTTTGATCTATACCAAGATCTATGGCATATTTGAGTCCTTCAATAAACCCTATAATCTATCCAATCACACCGCCCTAACTTCCTGGCGATGATGCGACAGTGACCTGTGGGGTAAATCCAAAAGTATAGAAGGTTGGGTCATGCTTCTGCTCTAATGTAAGGGTAGTAGGGTTCTGAATCATTATTCTATCCCGAGAAGTAGCTGGTGCACTAGAGAATACTCTGGCTATGCCATAAAACTATATCCAACCTTTACATCTGATCGAGAGACGGTATGTTGCTTCTTAGTTTTCCAAGATATAGGTGATGATTTAGTTCCAAAGGCATTCCCATAGGCTTAGCACTTAATAAACCAACCTTTGAGATAATAACCAAGGCATATCTTTTTTTTTGGCTAAAGAAGATACCTTCTGAATTTCTAGAGACTTCCACTCCTAAAAATTATTTCAACTTACCCAAATCCTTCATGTGAAAGCATTTGCCAAGATATTTTTTGAACACGCAAAAAGCCTTGGGTTCATTGCTAGAGATAATCATATCATCAACATACACAAAGATATTTACTCAAACTTCACCCTTTTTCAAAGTAAAAAGAGAGTAAGTAGAGTATAAATTCTTGAACCTATAGTCCTCTAAGGTAACCGACAACTTAGCAAACCAGCACCTCCGTGCTTGCTTTAACCCATAAACGGACCTTTGAAGTCTTCATACTTTTTCTGGACTTGCAACTCAAAATATAGGAGGCAATTTCATGTACACTCCTCCTGAAGATCCCCATCCAAGAAGGTATTATATACATTTATTTGATGTAACTCCTAATTCTTTGTCGCTGCTATAGCCAAAAATGTACATACAATCACCATCTTTTCCACTAGGGCAAATGTTTCATTACAGTCGATCTGCTCTACTTGATAATTCTTGAGAATAACTAGCCAGGCCTTGTGTCTCTCAATTATTCTATCATAGTTGTACTTTATCTTGTATACTCACATGCAACCAAGAGCCCTTTTGTTAGGAGGAAAATCCTCTATTACCCATATCTGTGATTCTCTAGCACTTGCATTTCTAATCTCATTGATTCTCTCCAATTTCCATCTTTTACGGCCTCAAAGTGGTGAGCCGGTTCATGAGCTGTAGTAATTGCTGCGAGAAAAGCCCTTTATTGTGTAGAGAATTTATCGCAATGCACATATTATATTAAAGGATAAGGCATACCTATGTGATGCTATGAAGTAGATGGAGGACAAGACAGACTCAATTTCAGGACAACATTAGTAACATAATCATGCAATCGGGCCGGTGTATGTTTTTGGCGGTGTTTGCGTCCCAACTGCTCCTCCTCTATTATTTCATCTTCCTTAGTTTCATCCCCCATCTTGTAATGAACTAACCAGTTATTTTGAGTATTTTAGCCCCATTTCTCATATTTGATGCCTTTATATATGTATTTGTCGTTATGTGATTTGGGTTGTTGGTTTTATTTTGGGGAGCTTTAGATTGAATTGGGACACTTAGTCCCTTAGTTGGAGGCTTAAGTTGTGAGGGTTGATTGGAGTTTGACTTTTGTGTAGACGACTCTAAAATGGTATTTTGATGGTTCCAACAGGTCGTATGGTGATTTTGGACTTAGGCATATGTCCAGATTAAGTTTGGAGGTTCATAGGTTAATTTGGTTCTATTTGGCAAAAGTTGGGAAGTTTAAGGTTTGGAAGGTTCATAGGTTTAATCAAGAGTTGAGTTTGATGATATTGGATTCGGATTGTATTTTTGGGAGTTAGAATAGGTCGTTTGTGTCATTTGGGACTTGTATGCAAAATTTCAGGTCATTCCGAGTTGTTTAGGCATGTTTGGCGTAAGTCTTGTATTTAGAAATTTGGATTAGTTTCTTAGGCTTGAATTAAGGCGCGATTCACGGTTTTAATGTTGTTTGGTAATATTTAAAGCCTCGAGTAGGTTCATGTTATGATTTGGTACTGGTTGTCTTGATTGGATGTGGTCCTGGGGGACTTGGAGGGTGCTTCAGATGAGTTTCAGATCATTTTGGATTAGGTTGGCATTGTTGCAGTTGTTTTGCTGAGTTCTGGTGTTTTTGCATCTACGAAAATATGGCTATAGATGCGAAGCCACAGGAGCAAACTTGGATGTGCAGAAGCAGAGCTAGGCTGGAGGATCCAGGGATCGCATATGCGGAATATGGGGTACAGAAGCGGACCCGCAGATGCGAAGGACGGGCGTCAAATGCGAGAGCTCAGGAGTTTAAGTCATTCTTGTAGATGCGAGTTTGTGTCCATAGAACCGGAGCCGTAGATGCAGTAGTTTTATGGGCAAATGCAGAAATGCTGGATCGAATATTCGTTCAAAGGGGTTGACCATTTTCTCATTATTTGGAGTTGTGGATCTCGGCTAGAGTCGATGTTTGTAGGGATTTTCACCACAAATGAAGGGGTAAGTGCACTTTACTTGATTTTGATCATAGATATTGATTACCCATGGATTTTCAAAACTTAATTTATGTGGATTTAAGGTGGAAGTTGGGGGGTTTGGGCTATGTTTTTTTAGAGTGAAAATTAATGATTTGAGGGTCAATTTGAGTTTAGATTTGAAGGAAACACACATTTAGGGACTCGTATTGGAATGAATGTTCGGGATTTATGAGTTTTAACGGGTTTGGGGGTGTGGGCTTGGGGTTGACTTTGCATAATTGATTCAAGATCATAGCTTTATTGTTTGGGGTTATTAACTATGGCTTTTATTGATATTATTAAGTTATTTTGGTTAGATTCGTGCCGTTCGGAGGTTGATTCACGCGGGAAGGGCTTTCTAGAGTACTAATTTAGTTTGCTTGAGGTAAGTATCTTACCTAAACTTGGTTGAGGCACTAGTTACCTGGATTATTTGTGATGGCTATGTGCTATGGGTGGTGCACATGTGAGGGGTTGAGCCCATGTGTATGCACCAGAGTATTATTCATGCTCGGGGTAGTGCTTAGGCTATGGTATGCCTCGAATTGATTTCTATGCTTCATGTTGTGATGTTTCTTGTATTTGTACCCCTCTGTGAGATAATTGAACCATGTTTGAGGTTACATAGAGGTTAATCTCCTGATTGAACCTGATAATTGCTACTTTCGTGATGAATTTCCTAATTTGAGCTATGGTAGCATATTATGCACCTGCATACACTTTAGCATGTCACTTATACCAGTCCATAAGTATGAAATTCGATATACTAATCATGTACATATATGAAATTTGATATACTAATCATGTACATATAAATTTGTATATATTCCTTCTGTGTGGAATGGATTGGACTGGTTGTACATGAATTGTCCGTGTGATTGTGATTATTGACATTTGAGTTGTCTGTGTTATTGTGGTTATTGGAATGTGAGTTGTACGTGCAGTTATGATTATTGGCACGTGAGTTGTCTATGCGGTTGATATATGATAACACTTAGGTTGTCTGTGTGGTTCTGAGATACTATTATTATTGGCATGTGAGTTGTCCGTGCGATTGAGATATTATTGGCACGTGAGTTGTCTGTGTAGCATGTGGATAAGGATCCATCCCCTTAGGGTCACCCTTTCATGTTTCTCTCTTGATGGTGTGCATGAAATATGAGGAAAAATGGCAGTGTTTGATTTGGTGATTGTATTTCTTCTTTACTTGCAATTTTCCTGGTTGTTTACCTGTTTTATTTACTTATCTTCTTTATATGCTAGATAAGGAATGTACCTATCTTATTTGCATATCTTCTTTATCTATTGGATTGTTAAGTGAGCAGAGTATGTTATGTTATCTTGTGCGCCAAGGTGGATTTATCCGTGATTCATGACTTGATCATATTATTGTTGTATACTTGTGTGATTTGTGAGTTGAGCAGGTTATTAGCGAGTATCATTGATAATTCTTGCTTCTATTACCTCTCCAAGGTTATTATGATACTTGCTGAGTACGTGGGGTCGGTTGTACTCATACTATACTCTGCACTTAATTGTGTAAATCTAGGTATTAGACTTAACCATTAGTAGCTGAGACTTGTTGCTTAGTTTATCTTCGAGAGATGAGGTAGAGCTGCATCTCGGCCATAATTTTGGCGTCTTTTTTTATTTTAGTACTGTTATTTTCATTCAGATAGTATTTAACTTTGTATTTCATACTTGTACTTCTGTTTTAGAGCTCATAACTCTGTACTACCAGCACCGGGGGATTATTATGTATCGATATAGTATTTCATGTTATTAGCTTTAGAGTTGTATTGTTTTCCATGTTTCTATTATCTTGTTCCACTTTTATTATGTTTGGCTTGCCTAGCAAGTTATTTAGGCGCCATCATGACCAATTTGTGATTTCAGGTCGTGACAAGTAGGTATTAGAACCCTAGGTTCTATGGGTCATAAGAAAGTTTAGTAGAGTCTTGTGGATTGGTATAGAGACGTCTGTGCTTATCTTCAAGAGGTTACCGAACTGTTAGGAAACTTCAATTTCTTGCATTCTTGTCATGCATACTTGTTAATTTCAAAGTTTGAACCTTTACTCTTCTGTTCTCTCAAAGATAGTGAGGACATATTTAGCCGGATCATGCGAGTAGGCACTAGTGCCACCACTCAGGGCTATGAGAGGCTGGGGTTGAGGTAGGGTCTAAGGTGGGGCTCGCACTGCAGCTAGATCAGCACCTTTGGAGTCACTAGTTGCTCCGTAGAAGGAGTAGGTCGCGGATACTATTGAGCTGGTGGGACCAACTCAGACACCGATGGTATCTATTGCTATACCCATCCTTCAGGAAACTTTGGCTCAGATCTTGAGTGTGTACACAAGCTTGGCTCATGTGGGTATGATACCAGTTGCATCACCTACCTTACATGTTGGGGGAGGAGCCCAGACTCCCGCTGCCCGCACACCGGATTAGATAGATCAGGGATACCAGACACCGGGTTTGTTTCCAATTCAGCTAGTTGTTGCTGCTCGGGCCGAGGTTGGACCATCTATGACTGATGAGGAGCAGAAGAGGTTAAACCATTTCTAGAGGCCCAATTCAGTGGAGGATGGTTAAAGGATTCTTAGGGTTTTCTTAATCAGTGCCATCGAATTCTTCGCACAGCGAGATTTGTGGACTCCAGTGGGGTTGACTTTACTACTTTTCAGCTAACAGGGCCAGCCTACAGGTGGTGGCAGACATATGAGTCAGGTAAATAAGCTGGAACAATACCACTTATATGTAATTGGTTCTTAGTTCTCTTCTTATAGAAGTTTATTCCACATACTCACATAAAGAAGTTGTGTAGGGAGCTTGAGCATCTATGTTAGGAGGGTATGACTGTGACTAGTATAAGAAGAGATTTGTTGAGTTGGCACGTCATGCAGTATGGTTGGTTCCCACTATGAGGGAGAAGATCAGGAGGTTCATTGATGACCTCAACTATGGTCTACGAGATAGTTTTGCTCGAGAGACCGAGACGAATGCTAGATTTCACCAGGTAGTTGATATTGCTAGGCGTTTGGAGCATGTTCGCAGGCTTGAATAAGAGGAATAGGAGGCCAAGAGGCCCTGTGGTTCAGGTGGTGCCTTGTTTGGAGGCCAGTCACATCACAATAGAGGCCATCTTTATAGGCCCGCTCAGGCAAATCGTTAGGTTCCTCGTGGTTCATCAGTTAGCCACAATTCATACAATGCTAGCCTAGTTTAGTTTTCATTCAGTGCGCTACCAACATAGAGTTCTTACTATACTTTATATGCTCAGGGTTCCATATGCAGTTATTCGGGTTTTCGGGGTCAACAACCTTGTCTGAGGAAGTGTTGTTTCGAGTGTGAAGACTTGAGTCATCTCAAGAGGTATTACCCCAGACTTCTAAGTAGAGTCCCACAATAGAGCATGTGGCCTATGGTTTCAGCACCCATAGCCATACCACCCACATAACCAGTTAGAGGTAGGGCTTAGTCAGGTCGAGGTCGCCTTAGAGAGGAAGGTCGGTCAGGCAATAGACAGGCCCGTTGCTATGCATTTCCTTCCAGGATAGAGAAAGTTGCTTCTGGTGTCGTGATCATATGTATTGTTTTAGTGTGCCACATGGATGCTTTAGTGTTATTTGAAACTGGTTCCACTTACACTTATGTGTCATCCTATTTTGCTCATTATTTAGACATGTCGCGTGATTCTTTAGATATGCATGTTCATGTATCTACACCGGTAGGTGATTTCAGTGCATGGCCCTTCCACTAAATCAAGGTCACTCAGACTTCACCTTGTACAATTTAAGCACATTGGCATCATCCAATCAACTAGTTTGCATGTAAGCACAACGTAATCACCATACTTTTAACAATATACCCCGGCTCCGATGAGCCACCCCACACTTAATATGTTAATCATGCTCACAAAGCACTAGTGTATCTATCCCAAAGACTCAGGCTCCACGTGGGACAAAAATTACATTTGAGGCATTTTGATAAACAGTTGGCACGTTGAACAAATGGAAAATGCTCCTTCTCCACGGTCGCCCAGCCATGGAAATTTAAAAAATACTTACTCGACACCTACTCAAGACCCTCGTAGAAAACAAAGTGTCGTCCTTTCGGTTTCTATTGAGTGCCATATACTTTCCAAGCCAATGGAGCTTGACAATTATCTAAAGTTGCTTCCCTAAAAAAAGATTGGAGAAAGATGGACTCTCTTTCTGCGGAGTGTCTAATAAACAATAAAATGCATTATTCGATGCAGGTATCAATCTAACTTTATTCCATCTCTTTTCAACTTATACTTTGCATTAATAACATTAGTTCTAACCTTTTTAAGGCCAACCTTCTTGCTTCCGAAGGCCTACAAGGGTTGATTTTGGACAAGCAAGAGCTTACTTCAGAACGAGATAAACGTTTGGTTGAACAAATTTAGCTTGCCAAGCGCCTCTTAGTGTTGGAGGCAAAATATATTCAAATTGATGAACTTAAGGCCCAGGTGTAGAAGTCCGAACAAGATAGGATAGTCCACAGCCAAGAAGCCGCTCAATTACATGAAGACCTTAAAAATGCTAAGGCTAAGTCGACCGTACTTCATGGTACTGTAACTGTTGCTGCCGAGCGTGAGTCTGCCTTCATAGAGCAAGATAATAACTTGGAGTCTATCTTATGCTCCAAAACCAATGAGGCCAATGCTACCAAGTATAGGAGAGCAAAAATGGAAGAAAGACTCAAAAGAGTCATGGAGCAGAATCTATTATGATGGATCATGTATATCGGTTGTGTGTGGTTACTATTAGGGGTTTTGAGACTAGGGTTGATCTTTTATTGCTCAGTATGATTGATTTTAAGGTAATTTTGTGTATGGATTGGCTATCTTCGTACCATGCTATTCTTGATTGTCACACTAAGACTATGATGTTGGCAATGTAGGGGTTGCCTAGGGTGGAGTGAAGAGGTTATCTTGGTCACACTCCTATTAGGTGATTTCATATTTGAGGCTCAACAGATGGTCGAGAAGGGGTGTTTGGTGTATTTGGCTTTCGTGAGAGATGATAGTGTTGATACTCCTACTGTTGTGTCAATTCCAGTAGTGAGGGAGTTTTCGGATGTGTTTCCTGCAGACTTGCTGGGCATGCCACCTAACTGAGATATTGATTATGGTAATTGATTTGGTGCCATAGACTCAACCCATATCTATTCCACTATATCTCATGGAACTTGTGGAGTGGAAGGAATTGAAGGAGCAATAACATGAATTGCTTGATAAGGGTTTCATGAGTCTTAGTGTGTCACCTTGTGATGCACCCGTGCTATTTGTGAAGAAGAAAGATAGTTCTATGAGGATATGCATTGACTACAGGTAGTTGAATTGTGTTACTATCAAGAACAAGTACACAATACCGTGTATTGATGATTTATTTGATCAGCTTCAGAGAGATCAAGTATTCTCAAAGATAGACTTGAGATCGAGGTACCATCAGTTGAAGATCAGGCTTCGGATACTCCTAAGAAGGCTTTCAGGACCCGCTATGGCGACTATGAGTTATTGGTTATGTCTTTTGGGTTGACCAATGGCCCGAAAACTTTTATGCACTTGATGAACAATGTGTTTCAACCTTATCTTGATTCCTTTTTCATTATGTTTATTGATGATATATTGGTGTATTCTCTCAATCGGAAGGAGCATGGGCAGCACTTGAGGATCGTGCTCCAGACTTTGAGGGAGAAGCAGTTATATGAAAATTCTCCAAACACGAATTTTAGTTAGACTCGATGACATTCTTGGTCCACGTGGTGTCTCTTGAGATAATTAAGGTGGATCAGAAGAATATATTGAGGCAGTTCAGAGTTGGCCCAGGCCGTTTATTACTATTGAGGTCCAGAGTTTCCTTGGGTTGGCTAGGTATTACCATCGTTTTATGGAGGGCTTTCATTTATAGCAGCCTCATTGACTAGATTGACGCAAAAGAGTGCCTTATTCAGATGGTATGATGAGTGTGAGGAGAGCTATGAGAAGCTCAACCCTACCTTGACTACAGCTCCAGTTTGGGTTCTTATATAGTCTATTATGATGCTTTACGGGTCAGCATTAGGTGTGGGTTGATACAGGATAGTAGGGTGATTGCTTATGCTTCGCGTCACTTAAATCCCCGCTCAGGAGCGTTACCCAATACACAATTTAAAGTTAGCATTCATTGTTCACGCGCTCAAGATTTGGAGGCATTATCTTTACGACGTGTCTTGCAAGGTATTCATAGATCACATGAGTTTCCAGCACTTGTTCAAGGAAAAGGATCTGAAATTGAGGAAACGTAGGTAGTTAGAGCTACTAAAGGACTATGATATCACCATTCTTGATTAGTCGGGAAAGGCCAATGTGGTGGCCGACGCTTTGAGTTGGAAGGCTCAGAGCATAGGGAGTCTTGCTTTTAATCTAGTTGGGGAGAGACAACTATCTTTGGATGTTCAGGCTTTGCCCAACAAGTTCGTGAGGTTGAATATTTTTGAGCCTGACATGGTGCTTGCTTGTGTTGTATCATGATCATCTTTATTTGATGCATCAAGGCGTGTCAGTATGATGATCTCCACTTGCTTTTCCTAAGGGACGCGGTGATGCTAAGGAGGTTACTACTAGAGATGATGGGGTATTAAGGCTTCAGGGCCAGATCTATGTTATGAATGTGGATAGGTTACGAGAGTTGATTCTTAAGTAGGCCCATAGTTTGCGGTATTCCATTTATTCGGGTGCTGGGAAGATGTAGCGTGACTTGCGGTATCCCTATTTGTGGTGGAGGATGAAGAAGGATATTGTTAAGTATGTTGCTTGGTGTTTGAACTGTCAACAGGTGAAGTACGAGCATCATAGATTGGGTGGTTTGCTTCAAAGGCTTGATATACCATAATGGAAGTGGGAACATATCACTATGGATTTTAGTTGGACTTCCACGGACGTTGAGGAGATTTGATACAGTGTGGATCATTGTGGACAAACTGACCAAGTCTGCACACTTCATTCCAGTCATAATTACCTACTTTTCAGAGCAATTGGCTCGAATTTATCTTTGTGAGATTGTTCGCCTTCATAGTGTGTCATATCTATTACCTCAGATTAAGGCACTCAATTTAGATCACATTTTTGGATAGGAGTGCAATGTGAGTTGGGCACATAGGTCGAGCTAAGTACAACATTTTATCCCCAGATGGTGCGCACTATTCAAATCTTAGAGGACATGTTACGAGCATGTGCCATTGATTTCGGGCGATCATGGGATCTGTTTCTACCATTAGTAGAGTTCGCCTACAATAACATCTATCAGTCGAATATCCAGATGGCTCCTCATGAGGCCTTATATAGGAGGTGAAATCATTTTTTGATGTGTTGGTTTGAGCTTGGGAAGGCTAGGTTGTTCGGCACTGATTTGGTCCGTGATGCTTTAGAGAAGGTGAAGTTGATCAAGGAAGCAACTTCGTATAGGACAGTCCAGGAAGAAGAGTTATGCTTATAGGAAGGCTCATGATATGGCATATATGGTGGGTAAGAAGGTTCTACTCAGAGTTTTGCCCATGTAGGGGGTGATGAGGTTCAGAAAGAAGGGCAAGTTGATCCCTCAATATATTAGTCTTTTTGAGGTACTAGATAGAGTTGGAGAGGTGTTATACAGACTTGCCTTGACACTTAGTTTATCGGGAGTTCACCCAATATTTTATATTTCCATTATCCATAAGTATTATGGCGATTTATCACATGTTTTAGACTTCAGCACGGTACAATTGGATGGGGATTTGACATTAGATTGTGGAGCCATTGGCCATTTTGGACTGACATGTTTGAAAGTTGAGATCGAAGAAGATAACATCGATGAAGAGGTCAGCCGGTCAAGGAGGCTACTTGGAAGACCAAGAAGGAGATATTGATCAAATATCCTCATCTTTTTTATACTCCGAGTATGATTCTAGACTCATTCGAGAATGAACATTTGTTTAAGAGGGGGAGAATGTAATGACTCTGCCGGTCATTTTGAGTATTTTAGCCCCATTTCTCCTATTTGATGCCTTTCATATGTGTATTTGTCGTTATGTGACTTTCCGGGGTAGTTGGTTTGGTTTTGAGGAAAGTTTGAATTGAATTAGGACACTTAGTCCCTTGGTTGGAGGCTTACGTTGTAAGGGTTGATCGAAGTTTGACTTTTGTGTAGACGACCCCGAAATGGTATTTTTGATGGTTCCAATAAGTTCATATGGTGATTTTAGACTTAGGTGTATGTCTTAATTCAGATTTGGAGGTTCCTAGGTTGATTTGTTTCTATTTGGTGAAAGTTGGAAAGTTGAAGGTTTGGAAGGTTCATAGGTTTGACAGGGAGTTGACTTTGATGATATCAGGTTCGGATTGTGGTTTCAGAAGTTGGAATAGGTCTGTTGTGTCATTTGGGACTTGTTTGCAAATTTTCAAGTCATTATAAGTTCTTTTAGCATGTTCAGTGTAAGTTTTGAATTTAAAATTTGTATTAGTTCCTAAGGCTTGAATTGAGGCGTGATTCGTAATTTTCAATTTTTTGGTATAATTTGAGGCCTCGATGTCACGCCCCAAAATTCGAGGAGCGCGACCAACGCTCAACCGAGTAAACCCGACTGAGCAAGCTTGTTAGATTTCATACTACCCAAATTCGTCTTTGAATAAAGAGCAAATGTACACCATTAATCAAATTCTATAAACATGTCATTAACAAGTCCATTTCATTTCCATTAACAACTCCGTTCACAATTTTGAAGATATTACAAGTTTTATACATCATTGCCAAACATCAATATTTTTACTTTAATTCCAATACCCGACACTACCCACAACCTGTATACGGAGCCTCTAAATACAACTGAAGAATAATATGGAAATGCCGGCAACAAGGCTCTGGCTATACCTCAAATACAAAGTACATGATAAACAGATGAAACAGGACCCCGAAACAAAGTGGGGCTCACCAAGTCAGCTGAAAGGATGATGCGGCACTAGCTGCGACCAACTCTGCCTGATATAGAAACACCTACATCTATTTAAAGACGTAGCGCCCCCGACAAAAGGGATGTTAGTGCCATCGAATAGCACTAATATGTATAACTAAACACCATCTCATTAGAAAGAACAACCATACAAGGACAAAGAAATCATAAGGATTCAACAAAAGTTTTAAACAATCATTACATCATCAAATAAAAGGAATCACATAGCTTTCACATAATTTCCATAGCTTTAGTTTGGGGCTTTTAATACTGTTCACCATCATTCATAATACCACCGCTTTCTTGAGCGGAGTCCGATTACTGCCCGATCAGCTAAGCCGTTTTACAAGATGTTACCCTTATTTCAGTCTCACTTTACAGTTTCAATTATCATTGCATTACCACCATGTGTGTATAACATGGCGTCCGATCACGGCCCGATCGGCTAAGCCGTCTTACAAGACGTTACCCTTTTTCCGTTATCCATCTCACTTCAATCTTTGGTTTCACATGTATTAGTTCATCGGCACTTGGGGCCACAATTATCACATCATACCTGGCACTAGGCCATATTTCGTAACTCTCATTCCACATCACTTTCACTTTCAACATCAAACTTCAAATTTAAGATAATGGGCACATACAAGAGCAATTCAAGTTATAAGCATAGAGAGGAATTCTCATGATTCGGCATAATAATCACAATTTAACTTGGCTTGAAATCTAAGTAATTTAGCATATAGTTCACATTCTTCACATATCCCCAATTACTAAGAGTAGCACATTGAACACATTGAGACACAAATTTCACATATATTCTTGCAAAACCAAATCCTTTGAAATAACAAATACTACATAATTCAAATTCCGGACTTGCAACATATGCAAGGACACCATGGGAGCTCAATTTCTAAGAAGAGGGGGTTTTAGCCATACATACATTGTTTAAGCTTTCCTTAAGTTACTACGACGTTCCGGAAATTCTAGCAATCCCAATCTACTTTGAGAAATAACAAAATTGAACACAAATTAGGAAGGTGTTCATTGTTTCAGCTCATTTGAGCATTTTATCAAATACTAGTTGAGCATCTTGATTTCAAATCTCTTTTACAAGATTCCCTTCATTCCCCAACCCAATCTTTACTTATTTATGCTCAACAATCTTCTCACAAACCTAATTTGTACATGCATGTATACATAATACTATTACACCTAAGAATCATACCTCAATAACCCATCTCATAATCTCTATAACACCAACACAACCTAGGTTAGGAACCTATGGCTTCCAATCACCATCCCATGAGTTCTAACGTATATATCATACATAAATAATCACCATAGAGTAATTAGAGATGATAGACATACCTCTTGTAGTAAGAATCTTGAGAATCCCCACTTGTAGTATTCTTGATCAATTTAGGGATTTAAATGGGAATTTATGGATTTTCAAGATCAATCCTTGTTAATATAAGTGTTTAGGAGTAGTAATCAATTCAAAATACTCCAAAAACATTACCTTGGATCATAGGAGGGAATTATGGGACAGATTCCCCTTGATAGAGCAAGCCCTAGCTAAATAAAATGACTTAGAGACTCTCCATACCCGGTCTTGGGGTATTTATAGGGCTGCTAGGTGTGCGACCGCAGTCAAACTGCAGCCGGGACGTGGTGGCCGCGCTTATATCGCGCTCGTAGGCAGAAACTTTCAGTTTTCCCGCGGCCGCGCTGCGGACGTGCGTCTGACACATGTTCGGTAAAATGGTCATATCTTTCTGTATACACCTTGAAATGACAAACGGTTTGATGAGTTAGAAACTACACTCAAATAACTTTAATTTGATAGGTTGTTTATCGCACAACACCTTACATAAATGGGGATATGCTTGTCCAAAGTGAGGTCTTGTGCGTACTCATTTACAACTTTAGTCTATTATGAAATTTTCCAACTTGGCTTAGATTTAGGCCTCTCCTTAGACCCCAAATCACTTATAATATTACTTATGCGCTTATTAACATATCCAATTGATATCCATTATATCATGAAACCTCATTTGAACGCGAGATAAAATAATTAGCCTATCATGGCACCACAAAATCTTAAATTACTTAGCAAAATTTTCTGGGGCTTTACATTCTCCCCCGCTTAAGATCATTCGTCCTTGAATGAGAATCAAGTTTCATTCATTAGACATCCTTATGTAACTTCATCTTTTTCACATCATGAAATATATCAACAGCTCCGAATTTGGCTAACTCCTTAAATTTCCGAAAATTTCGCCATATTTTCCTTTGTAACTAGGCCTATCCACCTGTCAGAGGGCCCCAGATACATATCCTTGTGAGCACGTGATTTTTGCCTTACGAAAAACTACTCCAAAATAAATCAAAAATAAAATAAATTTCTTTTACTGTGTAATTTCTGAATTTGCGTGGTGTTAAATATTTGTTTATGTCCGTAAATGTTTACTTTGTCATGATAAGATGAAAAATAAAATAAAATACATGTTGCATGCATATAGGATATAACTATGCATTTTAAAAGATGATTTAAATAATTAAAAAAAACATATGCGTTAGTTCTATTTTAAATATCCCACTGTGTGATTAATGTTTTTGACTATGTGTTAAACAATTGTTATGAAGTAATTAATATTTTTGTGTAAGGTTAAAAATTGTTTTATAATTTTTATTAGGATTTTTTATAATTTAAATAAAATTAGAAAATATATATAAATTGTGAAAGGAAATTGGACCTGGATTAAAATCCAGGCCCAAGTGAATTAATTCCCCCCCAGCCCAATCCAAAATAGCCTGTCCGGTCCAATTCAATGCAGCTACGCCAAACGACGTCGTTTGGTGATCATTCATCAAGGGCCGTTGGATTAAGTCCAACCAACGGCCAAGATTTCATCACCCTAACCCAAGACCCTTACCCGATCCAATACCCGGTTCAACCCGTCCCCTAACTTAAACCAAACGACACCGTTTGGTTAAGTGAATAGATCTCAGCCATCCATCCTGCCTGATCCAACGGTCCATATCCACCCACCATTCCCCTATATAAACCCATAATCCTTTACCCGACCCCCTAACTAAACACCCCCCTCTCCGCTCCTGTTCATCATCGTTCCAAACAGACCCCTAACCCTAGCCGCCCCTATTCCCCTTCGCCTGAAACCCGGCGGCATCAACGCCGCCGGTCACCAACTTAACACCCTAGGACCTCCTGAACATCCCCTACACGAATCCGACCTTAGTTTCCTTCGAATCAGGCCCCAACCCTTCGAATCTTAAATCGAAGGTTGGCCTGAAAACCTGATCTAAACCAATCAGCACCTAGTTAACACCATAGCTTCCCCTAGTCATCCTGAGTATGGATCTGTTGTTTGTTTGGCTCGAATCAGTTCCGAGCTTCTCGAATCTTCTTTTGAAGATTCGGACCAAACAAGAACAAGCTCAGATTTGTTTTAAGCTGACACCAAATGACCCCTAGGCTACCCTCACCCTTGTGTCATGTTTGGTTCTTCTCGAATCTGACCAGAAATGGTTAAATCCCAAATCGAATTTTTAAGAACCCTAAAAATACCAAACTTTCGGATTCTGTTCAGATTAAGTAAAGATTGAGGTTCAATCGACCTTAGTCGAAGTATTTTCAGTGGAAAATACTTCGACTAAGGTCTGTTTGATTTCAAACAAAAATCCAAATCCAAGCTGAGTTCGAGTCGGATTAAAATTGAAGATTCAAAGGTATTTTTTCTATTATTTTGTGTATTCTACGTGTGTTGTTGTTTGTCTTAATAGCTTGTTAATTTTTCATGATTTTATTTGATTAATTCTGTCACTTTTGTCTCATGCCCGTCTATATGGTCAAATATGAAACCGTTTCAATTGGTTATGATTGTTCATAATGTAAGTAATCGACTCGATTAAGTTCGTCGATTAGTTATATTATGAATTCTCACTTATGATAATGCTAAAAAAAAACAGTCTGCTTCTATTGTTTTAGACTAATTATTGACAGATGTTGTAAATAGTCAACTGATTAATACTCGTCAATTAAATCATGTTTGTTTGTGAATCAGTGAATTCAAATGTATGCTGTATATGTTGTCTTCTGAACAGGGCATTGTCAGTATATTGACAATGCTCCTGTGTATGTTTGATCTTAGTTCAATTATAAGTTCAGTTTGCATTATTATGCTGAACCCAGTGTAATATTGTCAAGTTTGAGTTCAAGTTTACAAATGATGATTAGATGTAATTGTGATAGAATGTTTACATTCTTAGGATTCAGTCCAGAACCTAAGAGAATTGGTATTAGCTGTGTTAATCAGGTTGATAATTAAGTTTGAACAGATTTTTAAATTTGTTTTGTAAATTCTGTTATGATTTTTACATTTAAGGCAATAATAATAGTGATCACAGTAGGTATTTCTGGGTTAGAAACAGTAGGGTAATGTGATAATAGTAGTGGGCTGAAAGTGGAATGTAATGACTATAATTTAAGTAATAAAGGGGAACAAGGGATAATGGGGCTGCTGAAAATCATGTTAGGATCACATAAAGTATTAAAAAGTAGTTTTTAATGGAAACTTTTTAATTTTTAAAGGGAAAAAGGGTCCAGCCACCATGAAAAAGGTGCAACCAGCCCTGTATAAATACACAGGCTGGACAGACCTTAAGGCAGACTGGAAGAGATTTTGGAAGGGAGAAAAATCAGTTTCCAGAGAGAGAGAAATCAGCTTTTCATAATAGAGGGCAGTCAGTTTTTTTAGACTTTAAAGGAGTTTTAAGAGAAAAAGAGAGTGTAAAATTGGGGAAGCAAACAAATTTTTAGGATCAGTTTTTAGAAGAGGAGAGTTTGAGAGACTTTAGAAGAGGAAAAAGAAACAGAAAAGGAACAAAAGAGCAGTCACACACACACAGAGATATACAGCAACAGAAACAAAAAAAAATCAGAAAAATGGGAATTTGAAACTGAAAAGAAATTGAAATTTGAAATATTGTTCTTTTGTTGAATCTGTTCAACCTTACTTGGTTCCATTGATTCAGTTAACATCTGAAGTGTCCAGTTAAAAATAACTGTACTGTGCATCTGTTTTCTTCGGATCTTATTATTGCTCAAATCTGTGGGAATACTGGTATTTCACTGTTTTTGTTACTGCTGCAACTGCTGAAACTTGCTTCTTCTACCTCCATTTTCAGGTACATATCTTCTTAAATTCTATGTTGGAAAGAGATTCAACATGACTCATCAATGAAGCTAGAATTGAAATGCTATTTTCCAATTGTCCAAGTTCATTAGTTTTAATTTCATTTTTTTATGTTAGTTAACTAGTAGTGAATTCAATTTGATAGCTATGAGTTAAATTGTCTTATTTTGAAATTCATATAAAGTTTTTGTAATAATGTTAGCCATTCCGAAATCTCATTGGTATAGATATATGTGAATTGTCAAAACAGGGAGTAAGGCATAAAAATGGGCCATTGATTACATCCCATAATACCATTAGCTAAATGTAAAGATTAAGAAGTTACATTAGTAGAATATCTTGTAACAAATATGATTTTGTTTAGATTGGTATAAGTTATTATATGGTATGATGACAGGTATAATCATATGAGTAAAGTAAGTTGGTATAGCTCATCATGATGTTAAAACGTTATGAATGTTTACGCCAAACAGTTAGGTTGCATGTAAGGTAACTTTGTTGAATTAACTTGTATAATAATTCCCTTTCTATAAATTCGATGCTTATCTATCTTCATAAAACAAAGTGACCAAATAATTGGGCCTATTAGATTAAAAGCGAGTATATGAGAATGAAAAGAGATGTACAAGCATAAATTGCCACACTTTACATCAATGATAATTAGAAATAAGAATTTGCATTAAGTAAATAATAAAAATTCTCGGAAAATATTTCCTTCCTTTATGAATCATTTATTTTCAGTTTCATATGCAATTTATTCTTTGGCATATATATATATGTCATATTTGTTTAAAAATAGTATTGATCATATTTTTATTCTGTTCTTTGAATTTGAATAGTTGGAATGAATATAACTTATATTTGGAAATCATAATCGACGAACAACCTTTAATAGATTGCGAATTCTTTTCAAAGAATTTATAGGCCTCTAAATAGGAGTTTCTCATGATTTTCATATAAAAGAAATACATAAATATAATAAACAATTTGTGAAAAATCCCCAAACCATTACAAATATTTTGCGCAATTAGGGATACGTTCGCGTACCCTGATTATATTTTCAAAATTAAAAATTCGGATTATGCGTACGCGCAATTTCGAACGAATATTTAATAAAAGGAATTTTCCAAAGGCGTTAAATCAATTTCATAAAAACCCGAGATGTACGGTTCACTATTCAAGAAAAACAAATATTCTTGATTCGACACAATTCCGAAAAAATGATTGTTTAATAAATATATTACCAAAAAGCTATCGTGTACACGTACGCGTGACACAATTCCGCATTTTTAAAATTTATAACACGAATATACGTACGCGTAATTCGATTCAAAGAAGGATTCTCAATCACAATAATGTATAAGCGGTAGTAAAATCAGATAACATCAACATATTTAAAATCAAGATAATTAAGCCAATAATAAAAACAGTTAAGCGACCGTGCTAGAACCACGGAATTCGGAAATGCCTAACACCTTCTTCCGGATTAACAGAATCCTTACTCAGGATTTCTGGTTCGCAGTATAAACAGAGTCATATTCTCCTCGATTCAGGGATTGAAATTGGTGATTTGGGACGCCTTAAAATTCCCAGGTGGCGACTCTGAAAAATAATTAAATAAATCTCGTTTCGACTGTCCTTTAATTGGAGAAAACTCCTCACGCGCCCCGCGGGCGCGGCAAAAAGGAGGTGCGACAATCCTAACAGCATATATATGTTCCATAGACATAACATAACTTGTATAACACCAACCATGGCCGCATAGGCAACATACATAGCCAAAATGGAATAGTTTAACATAGATCAAATCAAAAGATAAGAGTTCATAGGAACCAAATGCATAAAAGCTATTACATGACTATTCAAACAAATGTGGGTACTTCTTTCTCATTTCTTCCTCGGCTTCCCAAGTGGCTTCCTCAACCTTCCGGTTCCACCATAACACTTTTACGGAGGCAATTTCCTTATTTCTCAATTTCCGAACTTGCGTATCAAGAATGGCAACTGGAATTTCTTCATAAGATAGTTCTTCATTAACCTCAATAGCTTCAATTGGAACAATAGTGGACGGATCTCCCACTAGCTTCTTCAACATAGACACATGGAAGACCGGATGTACCAACGACATCTCGGGTGGCAGCTCGAGCTTGTATGCCACCTGACCAATCCTCTGAATGATTCTGTATGGTCTGACATACCTCGGACTTAATTTCCCTTTCTTTCTGAATCGCATGATGCCCTTTATGGGGGAAACCTTCAAAAATACCCAATCATCTTCTTTGAACTCCAAATCTCTACGACGAATGTCCGAATAAGACTTTTGGCAACTCTGAGCAGTTTTCAAACTCTCCTTAATAATCTTGACTTTCTTCATGGCCTGATGCACGAGGTATGACCCTATCAATTCTGCTTCTCTAACCTTGAACCACCCAATGGGAAACCTACATCTCCTACCATACAGTGCCTCGAATGGTGCCATCTGGATACTAGCATGAAAGCAGTTGTTATAAGCAAACTCTATGAGGGGTAAATAATCATCCCAGCTACCTTTGAAATAAAGAACACAAGCACGCAACATATCCTCAAGTGTCTGAATGGTCCGCTCTACCTGCCCATCAGTTTGTGGTATGAAAGTTTGTACTAAAATTTACTTGAGTACCCAAACCTTGCTGAAATTTCTTCCAAAAGTTTGCCTTGAATTGAGCCCCTCGATTTGAAATGATTGAGACTGGAGTGCCCTACAACATGACTATTTCTTTGATATACAACTGAGCATACTGTTCCACTGTGTCGGTAGATTTGACTGGCAAGAAGTGAGCTAATTTTGTGAGTTGATCCATGATTACCCAAATTGAATCAAACTTGCACGGAGTGCGCAGTAACCCTACCACAAAATTCATATTGATCACTTCCTATTTCCACATTGGTACTTTTACGCCTTGTGCCAATCCACCAGGCCTTTGATGTTCGGCCTTCACTTGCTGACAGTTCGAACATTTGCCACGTAGTCCGCCACATCCCTTTTCATGTTATTCCACCAATAAACTTCCTTGAAATCATGATACATTTTTTGTAGAACCTGGGTGAACGGAATACCTAGAAGTGTGAGCTTCTGCCAAAATCCTTTCCCGAAGACTATCAATATCTGGAACACATAGGCGCCCTTGGCACCGTAGGGTACCATCATCAATGCCAAAAGAAAAAAGTTGTGGTCTTGTGTTTATGAATTCCCTCCTTCATCTGCGCTAATAATGGATCGTTGTAATGCTTTTCTTTGACCTCCGCTACAAGCGATGATTCAACATTATTTTGCACAATTACTCCCCCTTCACTAAAGTCTGCTAGACGAACTCCTAGACTAGCCAACTGGTGAGCCTCCCTGGCCAACGTCCTTTGATATACCTTTAAGTGAGCCAAACTTCCCATCGATTTCCGGCTAAGAGCATCCGCAATAACATTTGTCTTTCCCGGGGTGATAGAGAATATCGATATCATAGTCCTTGAGAAAATCGAGCCATCTTCTCTGTCTCAGATTCAACTCCTTTTGTTTGAAAATATATTGAAGGCTCTTGTGGTCCGTAAATACATCCACGTGGACCCCATACAAATAATGTCGCCAGATCTTTAGTGCAAACACCACTGCCGCAAGCTCTAAGTCATGTGCTGCATGTTTTTCCATGATTCTTGAGTTGCCTAGAGGCATAAACTATCACCTTAACATGTTGCATCATTAGTGGAACATCTTTATCATATTTCTCTTACATAGGACATCCCACGAACTAAGTTCTACAATGATTTCCCTGATATGGTTACAATCTCCTGTAAATACTTGCAACTAACTCTTCCAAATTCTCAACAAAAGACATTACTGGTAGGTCCTTCTGTCTTAAATGAATAAACCTGCTAATTTGCGCGCATACCCTGATAACATCAACCTGCACGACATTGCATCAGATATAAGGTAATATTGTTCTCCGACTTTTCTTAACCAACCTCTTCTCCCCATATGTGCCTTATAGAATTTAAGAAACCACACTACTTCCCCTATGAATATTCTCACGATTCCTCTTTATGGTTAAACACTGCCCAAAACACATATCAACCAACACCCTTTATATGTATACAATTTAGGAAGAGTCACTGGCCCGAGAAGGGCATTATCTGAAACTTGAGATCCTCCTCAATTCTTCAACAACAACTTTTGATTTTACTCTTAAGTGTAAGACTTAGTCCACCTAATTCTATCCTCGATGAGTAACTCACCTCATTCCCCCTATTGTAGCTACCAATAGAGTTCCCTGATATTGCGGTTTAAGAGTTTACCATGTTAAACATGTCTGGTCTGTAACAAGTGTTCATCCTCTTTCAATCTATTTTGAACCTTTTATTTGCCTTTTGGGTAGATTGTGTTGTCTTTCCCCCTTTTTTATCGCCCTTTGGCCTGGACAATATGTTGGTACCATCTTTTTCTTCTAACTGGAACATTCATTCCCATTCTATTTTGCTCATAGTGCATAATTGATAGCCTTATTGTTCCACACTTGTCTACCTCCCGTGAACTTGTAATATCATTGTGTCTGGTTTAGTGAGTTTATCATACCACAACTTCACCTCCAGTAGTCTCACTTTCCATTGTATGTAGACATGAACTATCTCTAGATCCCTTAGTTGATATTCAGTGTTGTAAGCACGTGATTTTTGCTTCACGGACAATCACTCCAAAACAAATCAAAAAATAAATGACAAATGACCTCGCTGTACAATATTTCGATTTTACGTTACATGTGCTGGTAGTCATTTGTGGTTATGTCCATTTTTCATTTAATCTTATCAAACGAAATACAAAATATGTATGTCATGGTAATTAAACCGTAATTCGGTCATTAAAAGAAAAATTCACAAAAAATATATATGCATCTTTTAGGTGGTGATTTAACCTATTTAAATATTTTAATGTGTGTGTGATAATTGTGTTAAAGTGTAAGATTAATGGTTGTTTTAATTTCATTTCTTATTAGAAAACAAAAGCAAAGAGTAGGGAAAATCGGTTTGGGCCAAGAAATGAAACAAAAATAGGCCCAAGACCAGGACACAGATCCAGTCCGAACACAGGCTGCCCGGACACGTCCCAAACGACGTCGTATCAGCGCCTCAATCTGAGCCGTTGATTCATGGCAATCAAACGGTCCAATGCAGCCCCTGCTAAGTCGAAACGACGTCGTTTCAGGGACAGTTAATCTGAGCCATTCATCTATATTGATCCAATGGCCTTTGTTTTCCCTCATGACCCGACCCATTCCCATTTAAACCGACCCCTTACTTAACCAAACGGTACCGTATTGTTAAGCTTCCCCAAATCCTGGCCATCAACTGTAATCGATCCAACGGTCAGGATTGAACCACCCTCCCCCATATATAAACCTAACCTAACACCCCACACCCCAAGCCACACCCCCCTCCTCGGCCACTATTCACCATCGTCCCAGGATCCCTTTCCTCTCAAACCCTAGCAGCCTAGGTTTCCCACCATAAGCCTGGCAACCACAGTTCCGATGACCACCAAAATAACACCCCCGATGCACCCAACCACCCTGAACACGAATCTGTTAACCGTTCACCTCGAATCACCCCGTAGCTTCTCGAATCGTCAATTGAAGATTCGAGCAAAAACCAGATCTACACTGACTGACCCCAAACTCACACCACAGCCCCTCCTGACCTCCCTCACCCCCTGAATGACTTTGGTTTCGTTCAAATTTGACTGGAACTAAACAGATCCTAAATCGAACCTCAAAAACCCTAGGATTCAGGTCTATGGGTTCTGTCCGAATCAGCAACAGGATCAGGGTCCAATAGACTTTTGCCGAGGTGTTCTCAGTTGAGAACACTTCGATTAAAGTCCATTCGACCCCAAATTATCTAGTTCGAGTCCAAGCTTTTTCAGTCTTAGTTTCATTTCCCTGAGGTATTTTTCCTTTTTTCTTTCGTCCTCCTAAATTCTATCCATCGTTCATGTTCTGGTTTGTTTTGTGTCTGTCCATGTCTGTGAGTTTTGAGTTAAATGTTTAGTTTGTTTTACAGTTTTGATGATTGTTTGTTGTATATTATAGTTCGTATAGTCGTCTAAATAGGTGTCGTCACCTAAATTCCAATTAAAAGATTAGAGAATCAGGAGTTGAATTTCAGTATTGATTACTATGACTGTTTCTGTTTGGTATTACTTGTATCAGCATGACCAACCCGTACCCTTTAATTGGCACCCTTGTTTGATTGAATTGGAATCATTGGCTGAATTTAGGCTGAAAATTGATTGTTAGCTATGGAAAACTAACAGATCCACCTGAAGTGAGCATTGAGTTTCAGTTAGGTAATTAGTAGTCAGTAATTAGCTAAAATCAGAAGGATTTATATACTAACTGTTAGGAGTTAGGGCAATACAGTAATATGCAAAGGTTTAGGGGTAGTCTTGGCATAAGACAGGGTCTGATTAGGGATTTAATTTAAGAATATGTCAAGTGGTAATTAAAATACCATTAGCCTAATAACAGTGGGGAACAAAGCATAAGAGTATGGGGGTCAAATGAATACTTTAATGCACCCATAACTCTTGATTAGAGCAATAGGACAGGCATGGGGAGCAGATGCCATTCACTTCAAGAAAGTGCACTTAGGCATGGGGAGTTAAGGGGTATGGGCAGGTTACAACCTGGGGGAGATCCGGGCAGTATGACTGACCTACATTGGCTTATAAATAGAGTTATTTTTAGTTAAGAAAGGGCTGGACATTTTTTAGTCTTGAGAGAAAGAAAGAAACATAAAGAAATTTTCAGAATATTGTAACCAAACACTGTCTGAAAACTGCTTAGGAGTTCAAGTTGGCCAAGCTGTCTTTGCTAATTGTTGTTGGTTATTTGCCGAGCTGTTTGTGATTGTTGAACTGCTGGTGCTGTTATATTGAATACTCTGGTTTTCTGTTGGTTCATCATTCTGTTTCTGGGACTGCTTGTTTGTTGCTCGACCACTTGTGAGCTTCATCATTGTGGCTGGTTGTTGTTGCTGTGTTGTTGATGTTTATCTGCTGTTGCTGTATTTGCTGCATACTACTCAGCTGACCATTCTCCTTCTTCTTTTTCTTTGCTATACCAGGTACACGATTAATAGTGTCAATGTAACTTGAAAGTTGAGCATGAATATAAAAGAGAAGAGCTGAAGATGTTTATTTCATACATAGACTGTTATATTAAACTTCATGTAATGTATAATAGTTTACTTTCTTGTCTAGATACTGAAGCTAGCCTGCATGCCTAGTAGATATCAATGTGTGGTGATAGAATGTTAGTTTGTATATGTGGGTTGATAGATAAAAGTATTCCCAATGCAATAGGTTGTATCTTAGACTTTATCTAATTACGTTTAACATGTCTTTAAATGCATAAAACCGTCCATGTTAGTTAATTTCATTTCCTTTTGATAAATTGCCTCCTTATAATTGGCAAACCATTGCTTTAAAACAAACAGCGCAAGTCTGCACTTCTCAACCTCACGAAGGTCGAGCCCGAATCAAACGAACCCAGCAGGCTTTCATCAGAAAGGCAGTGGCCCAGGCCCAGCCGATACTATGTTGGCTGGGTTTGGGCCCATAATGTTCGATTAGCTGCCCACGTGCATGGCCATGTTTTCTTATTCTGCAAAGGCACTCGGAATTCCGTTATGAATAACCTGCAAGCGTGTAATTAATTAGGACTATCTACCGTTTTCAATTGATAGAGACGAACACGACAAGAAACGTAGTTGCTATAGGATATCCTTTTAAAATAAGAACGAGATGAGCCTCGATGAAAATAAACAAAACACGCAGATGCGGGGCCCTTGTTAAATGTAAATTATTGAAGCATTTAGTTTCCAGGACGGGTTGTTTAGCAAATCTCACAACCCTCCTAAAATAACAACACGTTAGTCTCTTTAGGACACGCTTTAATAAACCTTACCTTCCTAAACTTGGGTGCACATTTATGTGACCCAAATCCAAATCTCGACGGATTCGAAATGTATTTCTAATCACGGGTACATTGATTGTGACGTGGTTCGAGATGCATGTCCATGACGTTGCAAATTCATGTTAAAAAATAAGAATGAGATGAGCCTCGCCGAAATAAAATACAAATTGCGGGGCCCTCAGTAAATATTTGCTTTAAAAATTATTTGGACTTCGGGATGGACCGTTTAGTAAAATTCCACGGTCTTACCCAAATTAAATACGCTAGTCGCTTTAGGCGCGCCTTTAATAATTTAATTTCCTTAAACTCGGGTGCACATTGATGTGACCCAAATCCAAATCTCAACGGAGTCAAAGTGTGTCGACGACCACGGGTACATTGATTGTAACGTGGTTCGAGATATATTTTTATAACGTTGCAATTCTTGATAAAAGTAACGGTAAATGATAAAAGCGGTTGAAAGATAAAATTTGCACATAAGTTCATATTGTATTTAAAATCAGATAAATAAGCCAAATATAACAGTTGAGCGACCGTGCTAGAACCACGGAACTCGGGAATGCCTAACACCTTCTCCCGGGTTAACAGAATTCCTTATCCGGATTTCTGGTACGCAGACTGTAATATAGAGTCATTCTTTTCCTCGATTCGGGATTAAAATTGGTGACTTGGGACACCCTAAATCTTCCAAGTGGCGACTCTGAAATAAATAAACCAATCCCGTTTCGATTGTCCTTTAATTGGAAAAAACTCCCCTGCGCCCCCGCGGGCGCGGAAAAAGGAGGTGTGACAGCTCTGGCGACTCTGCTGGGGATCTAGTGCCCAGAACCACTGGTTCAGGGTTAAGAATTCGAGCTTAAAATAATTGTTATTATTTGGCTTTATTTATTATCTGATTTTTACATGTTTGAGCCTAATGTGCTAAATGCTGCTTTTACCGCTTTGATATTATTTGGACTGTATATAAACTGTGCCGAAACCCTTCTCTTCTTACCTCCGGGGAGAAGCTCGCTGGTCGAGACTCCCTATTCTGTTAGTGTCAATACCCGAAATAAGAAAGAGGACGGATAAGTTACGAAGCCGGACGGCCTTTTGGTTCCCGGTAAGTTGCCCCTCCTCGGCCCGAGTTGTCTGCTCGGGTACACTGTCTAGAACACTGACCCAGGTTTTGAACATAGAATAACGTGACTTCATGCCGGATCCCTAGTAGGAGCGCTTATTTGCATCATGTTGCATATGACTTAGGGGACTCAACACAGGGGTTGGGTCCGTCTAGGACTAGCAACCTGGTATGAAAGGACCATCCTAATGCATCCCATTTATTTTCCGTGCATCTATTTGTCTCGAGCCCGCATGCTGACCAGTGTTTGAATAATGGAAATCGAAAAAAAAGGGGAAGGAATAGCGGTTAAGGAGTTAATTGTTTATTTTTGAAAAAAAGCCAATGCCAAAATACCGTCAAAACTCTGCCGAAATTTTGAGAAAATGAAAGGAAAATGTCTTATTAGTTTTGTTTTATTAATTGCAAAGGAAAAATAGAAAAGAAGAAAAAAAGGGGTCGTCGTTCTACTTTTATATACTTTTAAATATATATATATATGGTTTGTCCTGTCACAAAAAATGAAGATGGAAAAGAGTCTTATTTTTGATATATATATATATCTCTACATATATATATACAAATATAAATATATGTCTTTATTTGTGGCGAAATTACTGGGTTTGCCAAAAGTCATGAAAGTAATAAATGTGCAGGGTTTTTCATAAAGTTTTATAAAAAGTATACGTCTAAATAAAGTTTTATTATTTTTTTATTTTTTATTATTCACTTAGGCATAATCACCCCAATAAATGTGCAGGATGAGCACGGTACAAAACGAACCCTTTTCAGTAATGACCAGGGTCCCGTTTGAGTTGCGGTTATGGTGGAACGACTTAGGCAAAGAAGGGCAAGACAAAGTAAGGAAATATCTGAAAGGTCTCCCGGACCTACTAAACATTCAGCCTCGGGGTGATATCATCAGATCATTGGTCACTTGTTGGGATTCCGCACACAACGTGTTCCATTTTTCGGACTTCGAGCTCACCCCGACGTTGGAAGAAATAGCAGGGTACATCGGGATTGATGAAGCCCCTTTTAGGTTCAAATACTTGATTGCACCTAGAGCTGTCACGGTACACAGGTTTCTGGATTTCCTAAAAATACCTCGGACATTCCACCATCCAGATCTTGCCAAAGGATTCTGCAGTCTCCACCTCATATATGCTAGATACGGTCACGTGGGCGGGTTCAATAAGCCGGATTTCAAGCTATGCAGTAGAGGCAACCGACAAAAGTGGGACGAACACAGGCTAGTGGCTTTTATGACAGCCTTTCTGGGACTTATAGTGTTCCCTAGGAAAGATGGAAACATTGATCTAAGGATAGCCGGGGTTGTCAATACTTTGCTTACCCAAGATAAAAGTACTCTGGCGCCTATGATTATGGCTGACATTTTCCGGGCTCTCACTGCTTGTCGAGCCAGGGGCGACTTTTTCGAAGGATGTAACCTACTGTTGCAAATGTGGATGACCGATCATTTATGCCATCGCTCCTCACTTTTGGGTTATGGTTCGCCAGAGAAAACTTGTATTGGAGAATTCTACACGAGAATCAAAGGGTTCAATTTACCTGAGGGAGTCACATCATGGACCGCATTTCTCCGAACTCTCACTGCCAGCCAAGTCCAGTGGACGCTCGGATGGTCACCTATCGAGGAAATCATATACATGCCGGCAACCCGGCCTCACTTTCTGTTGATGGGACTGAAAAGTATCCAACCCTATGCACCATATCGGGTTTTGAGGCAACTTGGGAGGTACCAAGTGGTACCGAAAGATGAAGATTTGAGTACCCAAGTGATTGAAATCAGTCCGAACGGTCATTTCCCTGAAGAAGAAGTCCGCCAAATATGGAGTGAATGCCAACATCTGACAGCAAACACTTGTGTGATTAATACGGCACAAGGGGAAGTCGCCCCAGAATATCACGCTTGGTTTAGAGGTAGCCTGTCCTACGAAAGACCGGCTAAGAGGCCGCATCTCAAAGATTTCGTAGAATCATCCCAAGGGCAATGGAACTGGTTAGCAAAAGAGAAGGGTTATCGGGCAGAGATTGGCGATTTGAAGCTACAAATGGATAGTCTGAAATTCGATAATAGCGTACAAGTCGCGGCGGATCGAAGCGAAAAGAATAGATTGATCCAAGAGAACGAAGAGCTTAAGGCCCAAATCCAAAAATTGAGATTGTCTCTCGACGAGCAGCCCAGAAGTCGATCAGACCAGCGGTTGATAAAGGGTTTGAAAAGGGAGATCGCGGAATGGCGAGACAGGTTAGAAGAATCCGAAAAGGTCATGACAGAGTTCAAGGCACGGTGGGGAACAAGAGTAGATAAGCATCGCCGGTGTTTGAACCAATTGAAACGTGACCACGAGAAGACTGTGGCCAAAATAAAGAGGGAGATGGCTACACTCGAGTTTAAAGCAGTTAAGCAGGCCGGGGATTTCCAATCGGAGAGTAGATACTGTTACGACTTGTTGGCCCAAATGAAGGAAGAAGTGCGGCAGCTGAGGGATCAGCATATACAGGACTCACAGGTATTCAAGATGTGCAGTGATCAGATAAGACACCTACTCATAGAGAAGAAAAAAACCAGAGACAAGATCAGGGCCATTGCCCATGCCATCATCAGAAGGTGTCGACGGTGTGAAAACATGACCTGCGTTACCGTTCTCCCAGTAGTGATGGGTTATGTCAAACAGACCATGCACGAGTTGGAGCAGCTCGAAAGGGATCTCGCACCTAGAACCGCGAAAAGGCCGAACGATGCCTCGCGAGTCCCTAAGTTGGAAAATTAACCTCTGGTCGAGTCTTGTTTTAGTTAAGCTTTGATGTTTTCCCATATGTTGTTTTCCATTTTTCCTTCAATCAAATAGGGTCAAAGAACCGTGGAGTCTGTACTGTTGCTATGTTGTTTGAAGCAATGTGTAATAGCAAATTTTGATAATGAAATTAAGTGACTCCGGAAGAATTTCTATGTGTCTTTACTTTGGGGCAGAACTACGCCTGGTCTGATTCACGCGGGGACGTGATACGTAGGCAATCCCCATAAGATTCGACCGCTTTTAATAAATAAAAATAAAAATACAAAATAAAACACAGGGTTTCCCAAAGTACTTTAAAAATGGATGAATGAGCAAACCGGGATGACGTATGTTGTTTGAGGCAAGGCATGTAGAAACGATTAATTGCCTAGGTGCATTGCATCCTCTATGTGTTATGATCAAATCTGTTAAGCTCTAACACTAACAAAGTTTGTTGTTGTCTGATACCAGACAGTTAGTTGTTAAAGAATTCTGGCAACACATTCATACCAAACCAGATCCAAAGGACCGGTAGCAACAAGCATGACCACTTCTGAGAATAGTAATGAGGAAGAAAGGCCGATGAGCCAGTTGCTAAAAGAGGCAATGGAAAAGATTGAAAGGATGGGACTAGAGATGCATGCAATGCAGCTAGCCCTGGCCAAAACGCAAAAGAGCCCTGAGACACTGGGACACGTGCCGGAGTACCCTCACTCTGGCCCTTCCACAAGCCGCCCAAACCCCCTCTATCATCAAGAAAGAAGCCCTCATGATTCCCAAGCTCCACCACCCCATCAACCTCTCCCAACATCCAATATTCCCATTTTTGTGGGACCTGCATCAGCCCCTTTGCAGCGAACGACCAGTGAGCCATTGTTTCAGGCTCACGATACACAATACTATCCCCCTGAGCCTACATTCCACGCACCGGAACCACAGGTTTACAATCCCCATTTGGAAGTACCGGCAGAGGTTGAGAAGCCGGTTAAGGCCCCTGAACAGGATGAAGTGTTAAGAAAGTTCAAAAGCCTGGAGCAATCCTTCAGAAACTTGCACGGGCTGGGCAATCAAGTCAGCGTGGCATACAAAGATCTGTGCCCTTTCCCAGATGTCCAACTCCCGGCTGGGTTCAAGATGCCCAAGTTTGATTTATATGAAGGGCACGGTGATCCCATGGCACATTTGCGGGGATTCTGTAGCAAAATGAGAGGGGCAGGAGGCAAGGATGAACTTTTGATAGCTTACTTCGGCCAAAGTCTGAGCGGATCTGCACTGGAATGGTATACCAGGCAGGATTTCAGCAGGTGGTACACGTGGGATGATCTGGCACAGGCTTTTGCAGGTCATTTCCAGTACAATCTAGAGATAGTCCCCGACCGTCTCACATTATTGAGAACTGGGAAGAAACCCGGGGAAAGTTTTCGCGAGTTCGGATTCCGCTGGAGAGAACAAGCAGCTAGAGTCGATCCTCCCATGAGAGAGGGAGAAATGGTAGACTACTTTTTGCAGACATTGGATCCAACCTACTTTGGTCACTTGGTGACAACGGTTGGAAAATCTTTCAACGAGGTGGTCAAAATAGGGGTCATGATAGAAGAAGGTTTGAGGTCGGACAAGATCTTAAACTATTCGGCACTTAAGGCCACAACCCAGGCTATTCAAAGCGGCACGGGAGGTGCGCTAAGAAGAAAGAAAGAAGAGGTTGCCACGATCGAGGCAGGCAGTTGGTCCAGGGCTGGCAGGCCGCACTACAACCAACCCAGGCCTCACAGGTCAAACTACCCATACAACCCACCACAAAATTTCTATCCACCTCGAGAACCGCATTGTTCCGTACACCAAGCCCAGATATACACTCAGCCCCCGGTTCGCCCACAATGGCGCGCACCGGCTCCCCAGAACATATATGCACCACCACAAAACACTTACCCTCCACCAAGGGCATATAGAAATCCTTCAGGGGCAGGTTTCCGGGGAAATCCAGATGCCAGAAATGACAGGTTGCGGAAACAAAGAACCTTCACCGAACTGGGAGAAACCTACACCGCTGTGTTCCACAAGCTGCGGCAATTAGGTTTGGTTAGTCCCGTCCATACTCGGGAACCAAATCCCCCGCCTCAGAATTTGGATCGTTCAATCAGTTGTGAATACTGTTCAGGGATGCTTGGGCACGATACCGAGAAGTGTTGGAAGTTAAGGCATGCCATACAGGATCTTATTGACACCAATAAGATCGAGGTCCAGACACCGGAGGCTCCTAACATCAACCAAAATCCGCTGCCAGCGCACCACGAAGCTCACATGATTGAGTTGGTGTGTGAGGGAGGTGAATTAAGAAAACCCTCACAAACAGTGATGATGATCCAAGCTGCCCCAAAAGAAGTCTTAACCAGGGGAGGAACAAATGTACAGTCGCAGGGAGAAGGTGTCAAGCCGGTAGTATTATGGGGGAAGAACCCGTCCGTCATAGCAAGCAAACCCGAGCCAAGCAAGTTGGTAATACCAGGGATCCTGCCCACACCGGCGGTCGTGTTGAAGGGGGTATGTAGAGAACGGGTAACCATAAAGCCGGTGGTCCAACTGCCAATTCTTGACAGCAGGGCTGTCCCCTGGAAATATGAAAAAGCAGTGGTAACGTACCAAGGAAAACAGGTGGAAGAAGTCAGTTGTGAAGCGCAAGGGCTGACCCGATCAGGTCGATGTTTTGCTCCGGTCGAGTTAAGGAAAACCAACCCAGTGGCAACCAAGAAGCCAGTGTCAGAAGAAGAGGCTGAAGACTTCCTGAGGAAGATGAAAGTGCAAGACTATTCTGTGGTTGAGCAGCTGAGAAAAACGCCTGCCCAGATCTCACTATTATCATTACTCCTCCATTCTGAGGAACATCGCAGGGCCCTGTTAAAGATACTGAACGAGGCCCATGTACCCAGTGAGATTTCTGTAAACCACCTGGAAACCATTGCTAGCAAGATTTTCGAGGTGAACAGAGTGACATTCTCAGATGATGACCTGCCGGTGGAAGGTACAGAGCACAACAAAGCTCTATACCTAGCTGTCAAATGTGAAGACTCGGTGGTAACCCGAGTATTGGTGGATAACGGCTCAAGCGCCAATATTTGTCCATTATCCACCCTGGACCAGTTAAAGATTGACCGTGGAAGAATCCGGGAGAATAGCATCTGTGTCCGAGGGTTTGACGGAAACGGAACAGCCACTGTGGGGGATGTTGTACTTGAACTAACCATTGGCCCGGTCCTGTTTACCATGGAATTCCAGGTATTGGACGCCACGGTATCTTACAACTTGCTGTTAGGACGACCCTGGATTCACGCAGCTAAAGCGGTGCCTTCCACCCTACATCAGACAGTGAAGTTCGAGTGGGAAAGACAAGAGGTCGTGTTGCACGGCGAGGATACAACATGCACCATGGGCGGAACCATTGTGCCTTTCATAGAGACCACTGATGACAAGGGTCCTTGGGTCTACCAGATTCTCGATACAGGGTCGGCCAACAAAATCTCTGAAGGAGAAATCATCCCGCACCCTAGGGTAGCTGCCGCAACAGTCATGATGGTATCGGAGATGCTGGGTAACGGATTTGTGCCGGGAAAAGGCCTGGGAGTTGAACTTCAAGGGATAGTCCAACCTGTTTCCCTTCCTAAGAATCTGGAAACCTTCGGGTTGGGGTTCAAACCAACCGCAGCAGACAGGAAGGAGGCGCGAAGAATGAAGAAGAGGGTCTGGTTTCTGCCTAAACCAGTGCCACGCCTCTCAAGGTCTTTTGTTAAAGCAAGTGCCAAGGGGTCAGCGATCCTAAAGGTTCGAGGACCTTTGATCGGCATAAATGAAGACCTGAATCAGAGTTTTGAGAGACTATTTGCGGATGTCAGTATGGTGGAAGCTGGAGAGGTTTCCAGCAGGGCAGAGATACAATTTGTGGGGCCCGAGGCCAAGACCAACAATTGGACGGTTACTCCTCTTCCTGTCCGAGGGGAGTCTTGGTAGTAGGCTTTGATTAATGTTTTGTTTGTTTATTTGCTTGATCGGATTATTCAAGGGTGTAATCCAAATTTTACTCCCGTTTTGTAAAAGTGTGAACCCTTTTTATCCTGCAAATTTAATAAAGTTCTTTTCTTTGTCCCATTTTAATTTCCGGTTTTGTTCTTTTTCTTTCTGAACAGTTCTCTTTTTACTGGTCCTAATGACATGGCATGCATAGCGGATCTTCGACCTAGTCTAATAAATCAATCTGAATCTGACTCAATGATACAAAAGGTTTTTTGTGATGATGAATCCGAATGTGACGAAGGGGAAGCCTTCGAAGAAATAAATCGAGAACTATGCCAATTTGAAGAGAAACCCAAGCCTAACCTAAATGACACTGAGGCTGTGAACCTAGGAGACGCTGATAACATCCAAGAGACCAAAATTAGCATCCACATTGAGCCGAATGTCAAAGCAGAATTGATCAAAACTCTCAGGGAATTCAAAGATGTTTTTGCATGGTCATATGATGATATGCCTGGATTGAGCACCAATTTAGTGGTTCACAAATTGCCCACTGACCCGGCATACCCTCCGGTCAAGCAAAAACTAAGGAAATTTAAAACAGAAATGAGTGTAAAGATCAAAGAAGAAGTGATTAAGCAGTTACAATCGAAGGTCATTCGGGTCACTCGGTATCCCGAATGGTTGGCCAATGTGGTACCAGTCCCAAAGAAGGATGGAAAAATCAGGGTGTGCGTCGACTACCGCAACCTTAACAAAGCAAGTCCCAAGGACAATTTCCCGTTACCCAACATTCATATCCTGATCGATAATTGCGCTGGGCGCGAGATTGGATCCTTTGTGGATTGTTATGCGGGTTATCATCAGATCCTAATGGACGAAGAGGATGCTGAGAAGACAGCGTTTATTACGCCATGGGGAACCTACTGCTATCGGGTAATGCCGTTCGGTTTAAAGAACGCTGGGGCAACGTACATGCGAGCAATGACTGCTGTGTTTCATGACATGATACACAAAGAAATAGAGGTGTACGTCGATGATGTGATCATCAAATCTTGGCGTCAGGAGGACCATGTGGCAGACCTAAGGAGATTTTTCCAAAGACTCCGGAGGTATGATATCAAGCTTAACCCGGCCAAATGCGCATTCGGGGTTCCATCAGGAAAGTTGCTAGGATTCATCGTCAGTCGACGGGGGATTGAGTTAGACCCATCCAAAATTGAATCCATCCGAGACTTGCCACCGCCAAGGAACAAAACAGAGGTAATGAGTTTGCTGGGTAGACTCAATTACATCAGCAGGTTCATCGCTCAACTCACAGCAACTTGTGAACCCATATTTCGGCTACTGAGAAAGGATGCTGCAGAAGGTTGGACGACAGAGTGTCAAGAGGCTTTCGACCAAATCAAAGGGTATCTGTCTAATCCACCCGTATTGGTCCCGCCTAAGCCCGGGAAACCCCTAATCCTTTACCTGACGGTCTTGGAAAATTCATTTGGTTGTGTACTGGGGCAACATGATGACACAGGGAGGAAGGAGCAGGCCATCTACTATCTTAGCAAGAAATTCACAGTGCATGAGGTCAAGTACACTCAACTCGAGAAAACATGCTGCGCCCTGACTTGGGTAGCTCAGAAGTTGAAGCACTACCTGTCTTCATATACTACTTATCTCATATCCCGCTTGGACCCATTGAAGTATATCTTTCAGAAACCTATGCCCACGGGAAGGTTGGCAAAGTGGCAAATTCTGCTCACAGAGTTTGATATCATCTACGTAACGAGGACGGCCATGAAAGCCCAGGCACTGGCAGACCATTTGGCAGAGAATCCCGTTGACGAAAAATACGAGCCTTTAAGAACGTATTTTCCTGACGAAGAGGTGATGCATACAAATGAGTTGGAATTACCCGAGGAACCGGGTTGGAAGCTTTTCTTTGATGGAGCGGCAAACGCAAAAGGGGTTGGAATAGGGGCAGTACTCATTTCTGAAACAGGACGGCATTATCCTGTTACGGCCCAACTGCGTTTCTACTGCACTAACAATATGGCCGAATATGAGGCTTGCATTCTGGGTCTGCGCTTGGCTGCTGACATGGACGTCCAAGACGTCTTGGTCTTGGGAGACTCGGACCTCTTGGTACATCAAATTCAGGGTGAATGGGAAACACGAGATCTAAAGCTCATACCATACCGACAATGCTTGCATGATCTGAGCAAGCAATTTCGATCGGTGAAGTTCAAACACATCCCGAGAGTTCACAATGAGGTTGCAGATGCCTTAGCCACCTTAGCATCAATGCTGCACCACCCTGACAAAATGTATGTTGATCCTCTGCATATCCAAGTCCGTGATCAGCACGCCTACTGCAATACCATAGAAGAAGAAGCAGATGGCGAACCCTGGTTTCATGATATCAAGGAATACCTCAGAATGGGGATATATCCAGAACATGCCTCTGGAGACCAAAAAAGAGCCCTTCGGCGTTTGTCGAATGGTTTCTTCCTCAGTGGAGGAGTATTGTACAAAAGAACCCCGGATTTGGGATTGTTGAGATGCATAGATGCCGGGCAGGCAACGACGGTTATGGCGGAAGTACATGCCGGAGTTTGTGGGCCACACATGAGTGGATATATATTGGCAAGAAAGATCCTTCGAACAGGGTGTTATTGGCTAACCATGGAACACGACTGTATCACTTTCGTAAGGAAATGCCATCAGTGCCAGATACATGGAGATTTGATTCATTCTCCGCCAACAGAGTTACATACGATGTCAGCACCCTGGCCGTTTGTAGCATGGGGCATGGATGTCATTGGGCCCATCGAGCCAGCAGCGTCCAACGGTCATAGGTTCATTCTAGTGACCATTGATTACTTCACCAAATGGGTTGAGGCTAAAACCTTCAAATCAGTAACTAAGAAAGCAGTGGTGGACTTTGTTCACTCCCATATCATCTGCAGATTTGGGATCCCAAAAGTGATCATCACGGATAACGGTGCGAATCTTAATAGCAGCTTGATGAGAGAGGTATGCCAACAATTCAAGATTACACACCGCAATTCCACCCCATATCGTCCTAAGGCAAATGGAGCAGTCGAAGCAGCCAATAAGAATATCAAGAAGATACTGCGAAAAATGGTGGAAGGGTCCAGACAGTGGCACGAGAAATTACCCTTTGCTTTATTGGGGTACCGCACTACCGTCCGGACCTCCATAGGCACAACTCCTTACTTGTTGGTATACGGAACTGAGGCCGTGATACCAGCGGAGGTCGAAATTCCGTCTCTCCGAATTGTCACTGAAGCCGGGATTGATGATGATGAATGGGTAAAAGCTCGATTGGAACAGTTGAGCCTGATAGATGAGAAAAGATTGGCAGCAGTGTGCCATGGTCAACTGTATCAGAAGAGAATGGCAAGAGCATATAACAAGAAGGTGCGCCCCAGGAAGTTTGAGGTAGGGCAGCAGGTGTTAAAGAAGATCCTCCCACATCAGGTCGAAGCAAAAGGCAAATTCGCCCCAAATTGGCAAGGGCCTTATATCGTGACCAGAGTATTGTCCAACGGCGCTCTGTGTTTGACAGATATCGAGGGTAGATGTGTCGACATGGCTATCAATTCAGATGCAGTCAAGAGATATTATGCGTAATTTCTTTAATTATGGCAATTTTTGGTTTATTTGTTTGCATTTGGCATTTGATGGACAATGAGATGACGGAGGCAATTCTTTCTTCTATCCAAACACTGTTTAACCCTTGCTTCCCCCTTTGAGCCTTAAATAATTCTTTCATACCCCTCTTTTGGAATCACTAATGGAAAGGACATGAAAAAAAAAAAAAAAAAAGAAGAAGAAGAAAAAGAAGATGAAATCATAAAGAAATACAAAACCGTGGGAACTACGTTTGACCTGATTCCTCGAAGAGGATACGTAGGCGCCTCACGGCTCGGTCATAGTATGCATCATAATAAATATAGGATGCATAATGTACATAGTGTGCATAATAGACACAGCGTGCGTAACGCACGTAGCACAACATAAGAGTAAAAAAATAAATAAATTCCCCAAGCAAGAAAACTGGGGCAGAAGTTATGTTTTAAGTTCCAACAAAGGTTTGATTCCAAAAGTTGTAGCACATCACCCTCCAAGTTGTTTTCATTTTTTAGCCTTCCTTCAATCCCACACCAAAACCAACATCGACATCCAAAAGACCTCCCGATCAATGTTCGAGAGATGCCAAATCTGGCAAATAAGGCCGAGAATAATACACCGATCCCCAGCAAAGAAAAGGATCGTAAGACTGGGAATGAGTTGATAGTCAAAAGAATCTCCAGAAGAGAGGGTCATATCTACAACACCCCGATTCCTCGAAAAGAAATAAAATGAGAGAGTCTCATCGGTGAAAACCTTCGCAGGCACCGAGAGGCGATGTAAGATGAGGGATATGAAATGAGAGAGTCTTATTGGTGAAAACCTTCACAGGCACCATAAGGCGCCGGGAGATGAGAGAAAAGAGAGAGTCTCATTAGTGAAAACCCCTCGAAGGGCACTATGAGGCGACGAAACAGATCAGCAAAGCTACCACATTCGCAACAAGATGAACATCCATTTATCATCCCCAGCAAGTCAGACCGTCGGACAAATCGATTGATACAAATAGACTGGGTCGGGAATCTATGGTGCATGTCATGATCACGGGGACCAGTTGTGTCATCCAGATAAGTTCTTTTGATTAGCTCCTCCCACAAAATATTGGTTCACAAAGTTTTTCTCTTTTCCATATCTTTATTTTCTTTTCCTAAAATGTGTCGTTAAAGGATTTTTCAAAGCTTACTACCAGAAATCGAAGGGGAATTCATCCAATTCAGGAGAATACAAACAGTCCTAAAAGCCGGCCCCAGGCAATGCAGGGACATGTGCTCGGAAATTTTGAAAGAAGTAAGCTCCAAAAGGGAGTGGTTTCGGGAGGTAGAAGTGGACTCCCACAGAATATGCTTAAAGAGAAAGCAGAAAAGGGGATAAACTGAAAACCGATCCCCAGCAGGCTAGAAACCCCCCCAACAGGCAACTTTGCCCGCCAACCAATTATGGGGACAAAGAGCAAGAGAAGGGGAAGAGAGAAAAATGGCTCGCCAGAAAGGCACCCTCTACCACCACGATTAAAACTGATTAAATCCTTTTGTCTGCTGCAGGAAAACAAAGGATTGATGATGGCAGCAAGATGCACCGCCATGGAAGTCACCAAAAACCGGGGCAGAAAATTTTCTGCCAATTGTCGAAAATTTTCTCGGAAGAACGGGGAAACGATTTGAATACATTTAAGTTCTAGGTCGCCCACCAGTATAATGCGGGAATACTTTTAAGTTCTAGGTCGCCCACCAGTATAATGCGGGAATACTTTTAAGTTCTAGGTCGCCCACCAGTATAATGCGGGAATACATTTAAGTTCTAGGTCGCCCACCAGTATAATGCGGGAATACTTTTAAGTTCTAGGTCGCCCACCAGTATAATGCGGGAATACTTTTAAGTTCTAGGTCGCCCACCAGTATAATGCGGGAATACTTTTAAGTTCTAGGTCGCCCACCAGTATAATGCGGGAATACATTTAAGTTCTAGGTCGCCCACCAGTATAATGCGGGAATACTTTTAAGTTCTAGGTCGCCCACCAGTATAATGCGGGAATACATTTAAGTTCTAGGTCGCCCACCAGTATAATGCGGGAATACATTTAAGTTCTAGGTCGCCCACCAGTATAATGCGGGAATACTTTTAAGTTCTAGGTCGCCCACCAGTATAATGCGGGAATACATTTAAGTTCTAGGTCGCCCACCAGTATAATGCGGGAATACTTTTAAGTTCTAGGTCGCCCACCAGTATAATGCGGGAATACTTTTAAGTTCTAGGTCACCCACCAGTATAATGCGGGAATACTTTTAAGTTCTAGGTCGCCCACCAGTATAATGCGGGAATACTTTTAAGTTCTAGGTCGCCCACCAGTATAATGCGGGAATACTTTTAAGTTCTAGGTCGCCCACCAGTATAATGCGGGAATACTTTTAAGTTCTAGGTCACCCACCAGTATAATGCGGGAATACTTTTAAGTTCTAGGTCGCCCACCAGTATAATGCGGGAATACTTTTAAGTTCTAGGTCGCCCACCAGTATAATGCGGGAATACTTTCAAGTTCTAGGTCGCCCACCAGTATAATGCGGGAATACATTTAAGTTCTAGGTCGCCCACCAGTATAATGCGGGAATACTTTTAAGTTCTAGGTCGCCCACCAGTATAATGCGGGAATACATTTAAGTTCTAGGTCGCCCACCAGTATAATGCGGGAATACTTTTAAGTTCTAGGTCGCCCACCAGTATAATGCGGGAATACTTTCAAGTTCTAGGTCGCCCACCAGTATAATGCGGGAATACATTTAAGTTCTAGGTCGCCCACCAGTATAATGCGGGAATACTTTTAAGTCCTAGGTCGCCCACCAGTATAATGCGGGAATACTTTTAAGTTCTAGGTCGCCCACCAGTATAATGCGGGAATACTTTTAAGTTCTAGGTCGCCCACCAGTATAA